>NW_026137502.1:1989397-2661295 GCF_009805555.1 Andrographis paniculata | reverse complement strand
AACCTGATAGTAAAGAAAATTTGGAAAAGAAGGAACACAACAAACAGAACTCAAAAGTAAATTGAATTTAATTAAGTTTCTTTCTGTTCGTGTTATGAAATTGGACAATATTGAATCTGTTTCCCACAAATCGCTTGACGGGTGAATAACTCAAGCTCATTCCGATGATCGGCAGTGGTGGCGGTTCTTAACGGTTGCTCCTCCGGCACAGCAGCGGCTTCGACTCCAAACAACGACTGCGTCCAGCGCATTAGTGGCTTCGTCTCTTGGACTAACAGACAACGAGTGAATACTTTCATCGGTGATTCTCTTAGCAATCTTTTGAAAAAAAAAAAAAAAAGGAAGAAGATAAAAAAATAAGAAAATGAGAGTGGATATCTAGGTGAAAAAGGAAAAAAGAAAGATGAGAGTGGATGCCTCGGAGAAGAGGGAAGAAAGAAGAGCATGAGAGAGACAAATAAATTAAAAAATATATAAATAAAGACATAACGGTCAAATATGATAAAATTTAACGTCGTCTGCTAATAAAATTTAGAGGGGATGGTCGAGTGATAACGATCAAATATGATAAAATTTATTGTTTCTTAGTATAATTTAGAGGAGGATCGAGTGTGCAATATTTTCGATACCACAAGTAGGTTTTTTAGAATTTTAGAACTGCGATGGATTTTCAACGAATTCGGAAAATCACATGAAATTTTTTGCTATTTTGCCAAAATATGTTTGATAGTATGTATTAATACAATATATAATAATAGATTATATATTACTCCTTTTGTTTCGAACATTGCGCAACATTTAAGTTTGACATGAAAATTTAAGTGAGTAATATTAAGTATGATAATTTAAAATAATTTAAAAATTAGGTGATGTGATTTGTGAAAAAAATGTATTTTTATTTGAATGATACGATAAAATAAAGTGAAATATATATATATGCTATATATAAATATAATTATTTATTTATTAATTCAGAAATATTACAGTAAATTTGAGACATAAAAAAAAAATGTTGCAGAATGTTTGACCAGACAGATTCCTTGAACAACTTTTAGTTGTTTAATAAGTCAAAAACTAATTTAGGTGTTTGGTAAATTAGCTTTCTAAAATAGCTTATTGGCTCAAAAAAGTTAATTTCTGAAAAGCTATATAACCCAACGTTTTGAAAGAGTTTTTTTAATTTAATTTTCTTTATTCCTTATTTGCCCTTAAAATATTATTATTTATTTTACATATATATAAATATATTTTCTACTGCATTAATTATAAATTATTTTAATATACTATTATTTATTAAATTATAATTTTATTTTTATAAAATTAAATTAATTAATTTTATATATAATAAATTTTATTTGTAAACAATATATATTTATCAAAATAAAATAAAAACATAAATATTAGTAATTTATTTTTATATTAAAAGTAAATAAAATAGAATAAATTTACTAAAAATTATAAATATAATAAATTAATCAATAATTAATATAATAAATATATTTACAAAAATTTTACTATTTTATATTTTACATCATTCTTAATAAAAAAAATATTTATATTTAAATAGAAATATATATTATTTTTCTCACATCTAAAATTAATAAAAAAAAATATATATATATTTTATAACACATTCGCAATTTCAAATAACTAATAACAAATTTTATTTTTTTTTAAAAAAAAAAACCACAATTAAAAAATTTTAAAAATTAAAATATAAATGCCATCGATTGTGATTTTACGTATAAATAGCTCATATCAAACAATTAGTTTATCAAACATTTTAATACAAACAGCTAATTGAGTCAGCTAAAATCTATCAACGGATTACGAGACAAACCCATAATCTAAATTTTATATTGTTTGTCTTGTGCAAACAAACCTAGAATGTATGTGGAAAATAATTTTTTTTTATATATATAAAAATGAAAAAATATTTTATACTCAAGGCCTTGAAGTTATATATATGCTCAATCAATGTTCCATAATGCCAAATCATGTCCAAAAGAATTTTTTATATTTTGTTAAAGTTAACAAGAGTAATGTACCATTCATGAGTCATTATATTATTTTTATTATTTTTTTATTTTTTATTTTTTAATTGAAATTTAAGAATATAATGTAATAATTTTGAAATTTATTTGTGAATGATTGAAAAAAAACTGAACAAACTTCTAAGAGATTACAATTAACTATGAATAAAATTGTATTCATTCATCCACCTCTCAATAAAACCACATTTATTCACTCATCCATCAATTTAAAAGAACATTGTCTCTAAAAAATAAAAAATAAAAATGGAACATTCTCTATCAAACCAAAATTCTAAGATGTTGTTTGTTTTAAATTTCTTTTTGTATTGATATTTTATTTTGTGAAAAATATAATTATTAAATGTAATATTTTATAAGAAATATATATATATATATATAACTTCCATACAAAAATTATCGGAGTAATATTCAATAGGTAATGGTTTTTTTTTTAAAAAAAAAAATGAAGTAAAAAGAACGGTGTGTTTGATTTTGAATTTTTGTTCAAATAATATTTTAAAAAGAAAATATAGGTTTTGTTCATTTAATACTCTCTCCGTCCCAACTCAAAGTATCATTTTATCATTTTCGTTTGTCCCACTTCAAAGTATTTTTTTCTATTTTAGTAAAAATAATTATACACCAATAATAAAATACCATTAACTTTTATCTAAATTACAAATATACTACTACACGTACAATTATTTTTTACCTAAAGTCAAAGGGCAAAAATGTCAAAACTGCATATATACTTTCACCGACTAATAAAAAACTATTACTTTTTAATCTACTACAAAACCTCGAAAGACCCCTTTGGACCGTGACGGAGGGAGTATTTTTTATTTTTTTACTAAAAATTAAACGAGAATAAATTTGGATGACAAAAAAAAAATGCAAATAGATTTGGATGACGAAAAGAGTATTAAAAAATAATAATTTAAATACATTAATATAATATATATTATATATTATATCCACCTAAAAAAAATCAATAATTGAATACAAAATATTACTCCCTCCGTGATTCAAATTTATGTTCACTTTTCTTTTTGGGTTGTTATTGAAAAATATTCTCATTTCATTTTTAAGTAAAAAATTATTACATTTTTGTATTTTTTTTACTTAAAAAAAAATAACAATTATTACTCACTTTTATTAAAACTCGTGTCTGATCAAATGAGCACATATTTGCATGACGGAAGAAGTATTTTTTATATTATCAATACAATTCTTCATATTTAACATAAAAAATACATTCACTAAAATATACATATAGAACAAACTCATTATATATATATATATATTTTTTTTTTTTAAATTCGTACAATAATCTATATATTAATAACACTTTTACAAATTTTCATTATATTTTTATAATTTATAATAATTAATAATAAAATTTTTAAATATCTTAAACGCTGAAATGCACAACCTAAAATTCTAGAGGGTTTTAGGTAAAAAATAAGTGAACTCACCAAAATTATTATAAAAAAAAAATATTATCTAATTTATAAATGTCTAAATTGAAATTAATTAATATAATTACGCAATTTATATTAGATATAGAACGAAACATATTGGAAACATGTATATTCAAATTAAATCACATGTTGGTGAACCAAATTAAATACTTCCTCTGTCTTATAACAAAATATTTATTTTTCCATTTTAATTCGTCCTATAACAAAGTATTCATTTTTTCATTTTATTCCGTCCTATAACAAAGTATCAATTTTCTTTTTTAGTAACTGTACTATATACCTAACATTACAAATACTCTTACAACTTACAATATATTACACAAATGTTCATTACTTTTATATTACACATATTAATAAAGTTATTTTAGTCATTTCTACTTTATTCCTACTACATTGTAATATAATACTAATATTTCTAAAACCACGTGCAAAAAACAAATGGATATTATTTATGGGACGGAGGGAGTATAAAAAAACGTGATTAAAAAACACAAGCAAATTAATTCTATCAATTGGTTTTTATTTCTTCTCATCATTTTGGAATTTAATTAAATTTATAATCAATTAATTAATACATTGAAACTCTTTGCTAAAGATAGACTTCATTGCTCATTGAAAGATAAACTTTGGTGTTTGGTCCTAACTTTTCATTAATTGACAATTAACTAACATCAGATATATATATATATATATATGTGGTGTAATAATAATAATAATAATAATAATAGCCTTCGATCTACAATTATGAGTTTATAGAGTTCTTAAAAAATTAAAGTTTTTTTTTTATCATTTTAAATTCAAATAAATATTATTCACTTTGGACAATTTTTAATAAAAGTACTCCTTTTGTCCATTTTAAAAATATACATTTTTTTTTTTGTACATATTTGAAAAAATAATAGTATTTTAATTATAATGGACAGTTAAAAGTAATGTAAAATCCAATTTTTCCTTTCAATTTTAATGTAAAAATAATGATGTGATAGTCAAATGTGATTATTTGTAAAAAAAAAATATGATTTATAATTACTAAAAAAATAATTAATTTGTAATTGAACAGAAATGTGTATACTTCATAAGTGAACAGAGCTTAGAAGTATATTATTTCTTTCTACAAAATATCACGTCAAAATTTTATATAAATAAAAATTTAAATCAACATCTCGTTTCAAATCACAACCAAACAAACCCTAAAAATTGAATTAAGATAGACTTAAAAAAATAATAATAATAAATACAAAATGAATAACCATATGTTTTGATTTAAAACTATCTGATAATCTTACACATGCATCTCATTTTATCATTATACTCCCTTCGTCCATTTACAAGACTTACATTTACTTTTGGCGCGATATTTAAGAAATAATAGTATTTTAATTATAGTGAGTAGTTAAAAGTAGTGTAATGATATTTTTGCCCTTACTTTTTTTGTATAAAAGTAATGATGTGATGTAAAGTAAGGATATTTGTGGAAAAAAGTAAGGTATTTAATGAAATGTAAACTTTTTAATTGGACGTCCCAAAATAAAAACATGTAAACTTTGTAAGCGGACGGAGGGAGTCCCTCCGTCCCAGATACTATGTCCACGTTGCCGTTTCTATCCGTCCCACATACCATATCACTTTCATTTTTTGGAAAATGATTAGATACTTTAATCTCATTTTAAATTTTTAAATTTTTTTAAAAAAAATTTAATTAAACTAATTAGTTATCTTAATCTTAATTTATAATTATTTATATTATAAGATAATTATTTTCACTAATATATTTTTAATTATCTACTAATTACACTCTTCCTAAAATACCGTGTCTACAGTGTAGCAGACAACGGATGTAGTATTTTATAAGATCTGATATATTTAATTTGTTGTATTAGAGCCTTATATAATTAAAAATCTGATATAATTATACTAATTTATAAGATTACTGATACAATCTAACTTTCATGATATTATTTAATCCTACTTGACGAAGTATTTAAATTACATTTCTTGTTAGAGTTTTAGAAATATTTTATATTAATATAATAACAATATTTTTGTTTAAAATATTTTAATTTAATTTGAAATATAATTTTTTTAATATTTTTAATCATTGATATTAAAGTGGTATTTTTTTGGAGTTTAATTTAGTTTTGTGTTTTAATTATTTTATTTGAATAGTAATTTAGCCGCGATGTTTTGTTATAAAATATTTCCCCGTCCCAAAACTATAGTCTTGGTTGTATTTGACACGAGATTTAATGAATATTGATATTATATTGGTAGTGGATAAAAAGTACAAGTAAAAGACGTTTTTGTTCTTGTTGGTGTATTAGTATAAAAAGTAATGACAATTGTGTAATAATAATGAAAAAGTAAGGGTAATTTTATAATGATATGATTATTTATAAAAATAAAACTATTATTTTAAAACAGACAAAATAAGTAACCAAGACTACTGTATTAGGATGGAGAGACTATAATTTAATTTTATAGAAAAATGTGATGATTGTTAAAAATATATATATAAATATTGTTCTTACTACAATAATTTTCATTTGTTCAAAATAATTAATCATGTATTTGGTTGAAACATATATTTGAACGTGATTTCAATTTGAAATTCACATTATTTATATTACAGTATTAAATAAAAATATATTATATTTTCTGTAAAATATTATTTAAATAAAAATTTATTTTATTTTATTTTTAAAAGGTAAATTATATAACATCCAGTAAAAATGCATAAATTACACTGTGTTTTATTTATTGCGTGAAAGTTCTTGTGTTAATATAAAGTTTGCATGAAACATCCAACTTGTCCAAAAATAATACTCCCTCCGTCCATCTTCTAATGTCCTCCTATTTGATATTTACACGCATTTTTTAGACAATTAAAGTTTTTATTATAAAATAACAAATTTGCCCTTAATATTGTGTATAGAAAATGAAAGAGTAAATAAAGTAAGAGTAAAATAGTAAATTTTGTATATAAAAATAAAAAGAGGACAATAATTATTGGACATTCCAAATAGGAAAGTAGGACGTTAGTTTGTGGACGGAGGGAGTATTTGATTCTAAATAAAAACCTAAATTATGCAAATTTTATATAAATAAAAAGTGTAAAATATTTTAATAAGTTTTTAATAAAATAAATAAATAAATAATAGATAAATTATTTATTTTTATAATTTTTATAAAAATCAGAAAATAAATTGTCACCCAAAATTATATAGCGAATGATTAATCAGTTATTTATTTATTTAAAAAAATTATTTAAAATATTCTACGTTTTTTATTTGTATAAAATTTCAGTAATTTAAATCTTTATTTATAATAAATATCAGATCTGGACAATGAAGATTTTTCATGCAAATTTTATATTAATATAAAGAAGTTTCACCCAATAAATAAAATATATTTTTACTAAAATACAATGGAATATTATATAAAAAATTAGTATATATATTGAAAATAAGACCAACATGATACTGACAAAATAAAATAAAAATAATGTGTGTTTTTAGCTTGTGTGTGTGTGTTTTTTTTTTTTTTAGTTTTTATTATTTGTAAGGTAAAATAATTATTCGCTGTAATATTTTTAAAAAGTAATAAAAGCATATGATAATAATAATAAGAGCCACTTTCATTGGGGTTCAGATTTTAAGTTAAGATTTGAATAGTAAAAATTTTGAATTTGAATAGTTATATGATGTAATATAAATAAATATTGATGTGATATTTTAAATATAAAATTAATTTTTAATATAATAAAAAAAATAAAAAATAAATATTTAATTTGATATTTTTTTTAAAAAAATAAGATAAATAAGGGAAATCAGTTCGAAGTGAGTTTCTTTTTAAAAAATAAAAATAAAATAAAATACAGATGTGTGGCTGAAAATGGAGCAGCGGCGATCAGTTCTAATTTCAATTTCTGTAATATATATATATAGTCAATTATTGACTGCTACAGATATTTATTTAATTTATACTCCTCCGTCCAGATATCATGTTCACGTTGTCATTTTTGTTCGTCTCATATACTATGTCTTTTATTTTAGATTTTTTAATTTTTTTAATAAATTAATTAGTTATCTTAATCTTAATTTATAATTATTTATATTATAAAATAATTATTTTTACTAATATATTCTTAATTATCTACTAATTATAGAGAGTATAGCAGACACTGTGTACGGGACAGTGAGAGTATAAGTTATCTAAAATAATGCTCTCAGTTAATTTAATTTTTTTTAATACTCGTGCAATTAGAAAATTCACGTCCAAACAAATCTAGGAAAATAATTGTGTGGTGAGGATTCGATTCTAGAAATAATCATGCTTTATTTACAAGTGCCTTACTGCCAGATGTTGCAACGAGGACATGACAATTAGAGCAGACAAAAACTGATATGATATAACCATTTGATTCGATACAAAATAATTGGATTTGGGTTAAAGATTTTAACCCGATTATATATTTGGCTTGATACGAACCCGACATGATAATAAACGGATCGGGTTAGGATTGAGGCTCTCAATTCGAATCCGACACGACAATTTGATTATAATATATTAATATTGATTAATATATTTATTATACATGCAAAACAATCATAATTTAATAATTTTTTCATAAATTAATTTAAACTAAATTCAATTTTAAATAATTCAACTTAATTTACACTCAAACCAATAAAATCCAACATAACACAATAACACGACAAAAAATTATTTAATTTGAATCAAGAATTTCGACTTAATTATGTATACAGGTCAATACGAGTCAACCCAAATCCGATACAATAATAAACGGATCGAGTTATGATTAAGTAATTTAACCCGTTTAAAATATTCAACACGATTCGAATCCGACACGAATCGACGAATTGTCAACTCTGACGACAACACGTTATTTCGCTTTCTAAGAATTTATTTAATTGTATTTATTTACTCCATTATTTTACTCATATCGTATTCAATTGAGATCAATAATTTTCTACAAATATTTTATATTATGATTCAATGATTGTGAATATTTATTTTATTTTTTCTATTTAGATGTAGTAGTAGGAATGTTTTCACACGAAATCGAAATATATATAAAAATAATAGTAGAGAATAAAATCGTAATATATATATATATATATAATAGAGAATGAGAATTTATGGTATTATTGATAAAAAAAAAAACAGATAATTAAATTGAAATATAGTATTGTTTTTATTTTTTTTATTTTTTTTAATAATGATTTAGAAGGGGTGTAACATAAATTTGAATAATATAAAATTCCTAAAAGTTAAATAATAACAATAAAAAAGCGCATAAACACAAAATAAATCATATGGGGCTGGATCCAATTCTTCTAATGGGCTCCCAAATAATAGGATTAAATGGGCCTACAGTAAGGCCCATACATTCTTTATATCGAACTTATTTTCGGCCCAATTAAAAATGAGCTATTTCTAGTTACCTTATCAACAATAACTAGCAAGATTTTTTTTATTTTTTTTTTTAGTTTTGTTTTATTATAATTTTTTATTTTAATAATAGTTTGGACGTAATATTTTGTAGAATAAATTTTATACAAATATAATAATTATATAATGAAATTACTGAAAATCAACCTGTAAAATTAGAGAGGTGTAGGTGGTTACGTTTCGAAAATTTGCAAATATGCAGGGATTTTCATATTTGAACAAATATTCGAAAGTGTGAATCGTATTTGAATCGAAAATTTTAGTTAACCGGATTTCTTATTAACAAAAAATATTTGCATTGGAAATAATTCGAAGCTACCGAACCGAAATTAAAAAAAAAAAATATATATAGATTAAAAAAATAACTAAGATTCAAATTAAATAAAAATAATTGCAAATATTCTAAAACCGAACCGAAATCGAATACAGTATAATATAATTATTAATATAAAATTTAAAATATATAAATATATATCAAATATACATTATTTATATCCGAACCAAATTTATTCACTGACCGAAAATTCAATTCGATTCGATCTTTTTCCCATGGGTGTATCCTATAATTTTGTTTTAAGTTAGATCCAATAAGTAATTTTAGTAGTATCGAGATGTTTCTAGAATATGGTGTTTCTTTGATGCAAATACATGCAGAATATTTAAATTTGACTGTAGTGTTGTCGAACTTCTAGAAGCTTTGAATGGAATATTAATTATTCGTGCGTGATTTTGATGTTAGTCATTATAACGAAATTAACGTGCTTTGATTTATTTTATTTTTTTTATTTTAAACGGCACACGGATGAAGTAGTGTTTTATACTCCTTTCGTCCGGCTAGAAAGTATATATATTTATATTTTGGGATGTCCAATTACAAAGTAAATATTTCATTAAATACTCTACTTTTTTTCCACAAATATCCTTACTTTACATCACATCGTTACTTTTACACAAAAAAAAACAAAGACAACAATATCATTACACTACGTTTAATCACTCATAATAATTAAAATACTATTATTTTTTAAATATCGCGCCAAAAGTAAATATATACATTATAAGTGGACGAAGAGAGTATTAAATACTGATTTTTTTATAAAAGAAAAGAATAATTGTGTCGGTAAAAAACTGAATTGAAATAAGAAACCCTTAATTTAATTTTAATGGATTGAGTCAAAATGTAGAATGGACGAAAATCTTGTTAGTGAATTAATAACTCACTCTATCCCACTTATTAGGTTCATATTTTTATTTTTATCAATGGATAACACTTCACCATTTGATTTGTCAAATATCTGTACATCAAGTGGTGAGATATTCCTCCTTTGAGGATTGGGAATCCGACAGGACAATCCATTTATTATATATTAATATTAATAATATATTATTATATATAATAATATTATTGATTTAATTTTTTTTTAAAAAAAGAATATATTTAAATTAAAATTGAGCCAAAATAATCAAGTCCAACCCAAATATTCAATTTCAAATATATTAATATAATATATTTAATCATTTTTTTTTTAAATAAACACACACACAAGTACCGCACATCACACACTATACGTTTCTTAACTTAATCAAACCCAAAATTCATTTATTCACATTTGTTTATTTTGTTCGGCACATCACAGTCTTGGTCATCCTAAAATTTCAAATCCAAATCGGCTTCGCCCTTCGTCTTTTTCTTCCAATTCTCTACCATGTTGCCCTTACATCTCGCCTTCATTACGCCACTGTCACACCACACCTACCTCCGTTGCACCACCGCCACCGCACTCAGCCTCCGCTGCAAGTTTCCTCCCCCGGCCCAATTTGTTATTTGTGAGTCCGTCGCCCTTATTGCCTGTATTGTTATTTCAGGTATAAATTAGTTTTTTTTTTTTTTTTTTCCTAATCTTTTCAATTTTTATTCATATTTTACTTCAAAATTTATTATTATTTTTTTAAAAAAAAAATCAATGTATAATGGAAGAACACAAAATATCTAGTTAATCCCCTATTATACCCTTTGAATCCAGTGAGGAGGTCGAAGAAATCGATAGCAATCAAACAATACAAATCACTCTCAAACAAAAATATAAAGTAAAGCGGCATATAACACAAACTACGTCAATAAAAATTATAAACCCAAGTCCCATAAGAGATGGTCCGGTGGTGTAGGGGTTAGACTTGTGACCATGAGGTCATGAGTTTAAATCCCCAATGCCTAGTGTGTCTTTCCCGTCGGGTCTGATTTCGCTTGAATTTTACTATTTAATTGTTAAACACAAAGGCTCCCAATTTTTGGCAAAAGATATAAACTCGCAATCTCTTAAATCTGTGTTTAAAATTTTAGATGCAAGTCTTAATATGTGAGGTTTCAATTCATTTTTTTTTTATTTATAATAAAATTATAAAACAATATAAATTTTTTGCTAAAACAATAATAAAAATACTTTTGGGTGTGTTTGTTCGAGGGTTTAGATTTTGAGTTGGGATTTGAATAGTAAAAGTTTTGAATTTGAATAGTTGTATGATGTGATATAAATATGTGTTGATGTGATGTTTTGAATGTAAAATTAATTTTTAGTATAATATAAAAAATAAAAAATAGATATTTAATTTGATGTTTTTTTAGGGGGAAAAATAGGATGAATAGTAGAAATCCAAACAAATTTAAAGTATTATTATATTATTTTCGTATGTCTCACTTAAAAATATTTATATATTATTTTTTTAAAAATAATTATACATTAATACTAACATATTATTTAATTTTTATTTAAATTATAAATATAATATTACATATATAATTATTAGTATTAATTTAATCTTTTTTACCTTTATTTCTATTTTATCATACTATAATACTAATATTTTTAAAACTTCGTGCAAAATATAAATAAATATATATTCCCTCCGTCCCGAAAGATTTGTCTTGTTTTTTCATTTTCGTCCGTTCCAAAACAATTGTCTTGTTTCCTTATTTAATATCCGTGGTCCACACTTTATAATAAAATTATTCATACCTTTTCATACAACCCCTAATTATTACTCTAACCTACTATTTAAAATCCAAAAATATTTTAATTATTTATATTCTATTTTATACCAACTTTCAATTAAATATTATTATTCTTTAATTTTTATGTCAAATCTCAAGAAGATATTTCTTTTAATACGATTGAAGTATATATATATATATAAATATGATACGAAAGGTGTACATAAGTAAGTATAATAGTGGGCAATGGATTTGACTCCTTGTCTGTTTCTACCGTCAATCACGTGCACTGTCGGCAATCAATCACGTGACTTGTCGGAAATAGTGCACCTGATCCAACGGTCCATATAGCAGCAACTACTTTTCAGATGATACGTCATGGACGACCGATTAATTAATAAATAAATAAAGTAAATTGTTGATGATATGCAGTTGTGCTGATCCAACATTAGCGCTTCCGCAATTAATGCATTGCTTCCTTCCTTCCTTCCTTATACCTAACGAAATAACTAACAAAAATTCAATTTTACTTTTATTCATTAAATAAGTGTACTTCAACCATGTGTGTGTCCCTCTGTTTTTTTATTTACTTTTACTTTTATTGTTTTAAATTTGAAAAGTCATTTAAGTCGCGTTTGTTTAAATTTTGAGTTGAGATTTGAATATTAAAAAATTTAAATTGAAATAATAGTATGATGTGATGTTTTGAATGTAAAATTGATTTTTAGTATAATATAAAAAATAAAAATAAATTTTTGATTTGATATTTTTAGAAAAATTTTTTTTGTAAGAATAGTGTAAATCTTTCTCAATCCTCTAAACAAACACATCCTAAATATATATGTATTTTTATAGAGAATTAGTATAATAGTTGTATGGGAAAAAAAAAAAAAAAAAAAAAAACCAAATTTGAAAGAACAAAACGTTAAAAAAAAAAAAAAAAGTGTTTGGATATGGTTTAAATTAATGTCTGATTTTAATTTTGATTTAAATAGTATTTTGATATAATATTTTATAAATAATACTACATTCGTCCGGCTATAAGGTCCTATTTACTTTATACGTTTTAATATTTGAATATTAATTATTATATAAAAATATAGTATAAATTAAGAAAAAATTGTAAAATTTACTTTCATTAGTGTCTTATAATACTAATTTAACGACATTTGTAGAAAAAATTATACAAATATAAAAATATTTTTTATGTTAAATACAATGACGAAAAAAGTAAATGTGAGGATGTGACCCTTAGAGGCGCAATGAATGAGTAATAATAATACTCTCTCCGTTCAATTCAATATTATATTTTATTATTTTTGTTTGTCTCATTAAAATATATACATTTTTATTGGAAAAATGTGACGAGAGAGAAGTGTATATTTATTTTTTATTTGAGTGATGAGACAAGAGAAAGTGTAGTTAATTATTTTTTATTTCGAAAATATTGTCTTGTGGTATAATGGTTGTACTCTTGTGATATACTCATTGTGCTATTGTGATAAAAAATAATTGTGCTATTGTGATATAATCATTGTGTTATTGTGATATAATATTAATGTTTTTGTAATATAATTATTGTGCTATTGTGATAAAATAGTTGTATTTTTTTTAGGGAAAAAAATTAATTTTGGTCTCAATATAAAAAACTAATCAATTTTGGTCTCAATATAAACAATTTCAATCAATTTTGGTCTCATTATAAATAATTTTTATCAATTTTGGTCCCACCGTTAAAAAACTAACGGAAATTGCTGACATGGACATGACGGAGGTGACGTGGCAGTTGACCTGGAAAGTACACGGCCATGTACAATTATACACGGCCATGTTGTTACAGGGCCATGTATATTTCAGTGTATAATTATACATGATCATGTTGTTACACATCGTACAATTATATACGGCTATGTTGTTACATGACCATGTATATTTGAGTGTATAATTATACATGACCATGTTGTTACACGGCCATGTATAATTCTACAATACCGTGTATCTTTCTGTTTCGGTCTAAAAATTTAATTTTTTGTTATATTTTTAATTTAGAATAGTTGATATAGTTATAATGGAAAAATAATAATAATCATAATATAATTAAAATATATCAATTTTAGTTCAAATATAAGTATTTATCGAGTATGTTCTTTTGGAAGATTTTGTCTAAAATTATATTATTTAGCAAAAATTTCAATACATTAATTAGATGTTTGTAAAATAATTTTTTTTGCTAAATAGTATAATTTTAGATAAAATATTCCAAAAGAACATACTCTATAAATACTTATATTTGAACTAAAATTGATATATTTTAATTATATTATGATTATTATTTTTTTTTTCAATTTTAACTATATCAACTATTCTAAATTTAAAAAAAAAAAAATTTAAAAAATTATATTAATTATAAATTGTTTAATTTATGTCTTAACTGTTATCTTTTTATTTTTGTCTTAACTACTTATTATGTCATTTTTCTATTTTTTAAAAAATTATATTAATTATAAATTTTTTAATTTATGACTTCTATAATTTTAATTAGATTAATTAATTATTTAATTTTAACCAAAATTTATTTTTTATTATATGATAATTTTTTTTATTAAAACAATTTAAATTATTTTTTAATTATATATCTTCTAAATTTCGTATCTAAAGCTGTCATCGTAAGGATAGTCTGAGCTATGTTTAACACAGGATTGAGTAAAAGATTTTTTTACCTTTATAATGTACAAAGTAGTGATATTTTACAATGATATTATTATTTGTGAAAATAAAATTATTAATTTAAAATGAAAAAAAATAATAAATAAACTATTGTATCGTAAAAAGAGTAGTACGAAAAACGTACTTGTTATTCTAGAAGGGGGGAGTGGGAAAAAGAGGACAGCTTTTTTTTTTTCTCTTTTCTCATTTCTTGGATAAATAAAAATGATCGCTGTCTAGGGTACATTACGTTACGCACACCCAGCCAAACCCTGCTAAAATACGCCTCGGCCCCGTTGTCTGTTTCAATCAACATTAATTAATTTTTAAGAAAAAGGGGGGGCAGGTTGACAGCTCACCAGCATATTCCAACGGATATTCCATTCCCCACCCCCAAAATTGCACCTACACTACACGTTACCCACACACATTTAAAGTTGTTGCCACATTTTCCTCTTTCTTCTCCATGTGGTCCAATCCACATTCACTACCTAAACCTAACAATGGAAGAATAGGGAGGGCCCACATCATAAACAAATTAAATAATTCCAAACCCTATTCATAAATAAAAATTCCATATGGGAAAGCTTGACCTGACCTTACGAGTCTGTCTTGCAGTCTGCTTATATAATTTGTCCTGGCTTTCAGCATGTTGAAAATCAAGAATTCAAATGGGATACGTACCCCCACCCACCCCCCTAACAACAGCTTATTACAAACTTGGTGATCAAGAAACAAGAACTGTTCTTCCCAATACTTATACCTCAGCAACAACAGCATATACCCTCAACAGAAGAGTAAAATTTTCATTCAAATCTGATCTTATTTATCCTCAAACCCCACCAAGATTCCAAACTTCATAATCAAGAAAAAGCACTATTAAGGAAATCAAAATTGATGCCCACTAATTTACCTTTAGTGTTAAATCATCAATAAAAAGCAAAAAATGCTTTGGGCTTTATCCAGATCCCTTTCATTCACAGTACAATCTATAGTACATTGAGAACACTCATCCACATAATCAAGACTCAAAATTTCAGATTAGATAGAAAGATAAAAATGTATGAAACAGTATCAAAAGGCCAATCATGTTAATTCACAAACTCATATATATATATATATATATCAAAAACAGTGATAATCATCATCTTCTTCTTCTTCCCATTTTCAACCTCAGATAACACAAAAGGGAAGAAGCAGCAAGAAGCTGATCAAAACACACCTTATTCCACAAACATAGCATTCTCTCTCTATTTACTCAACCACCATTGCTTTCTTCATCCTCCCACAACAGAGGAAAACCTAAAGAAAGACTATAGATGGCATAAAAAGCTAAGCACTCATAAGGCAGTAAGAGATCTCCCATTCTGAAATGGAATTCCCTTCTATTTTACAAGAACAAAATTACCAAAAAGCAACCTCAAGATCCCCTGTTTCCTCGCAAGGCCGGCCATATAGGCCGAGCTCTATAATATATACAGCATCCACAGCCGGATCTCTCCATGTATTTGTTAGTTCTCTTCGGTTTCAGGCCATATCCCTCATTGCTGATGTATCTCCTTCGTTCATCATCCATGGGTGCCCTGAAATTGAACAGCAAAATTAACATTAGGAATCAGGAATTAGGATATTTGAATTTGATGAAAATGTAAGTAGCAAAGTGGAATCGACACTTACTCAGCACTTGCTCTGCCGATAGCCTCCGCGAAGCGTCTCTGCAGATCATCTTCCTCAGCAGATCCTTGGCCTCAGGCGAAACCGATCGGAAAATTTTCGTCGGAAACCTCAAATTCCCACGCAGCACCGCCTCAAAGGTCTCCTCCGGTCCCTCGCCGTAAAAAGGAGGCACTCCGGCCAACATTATGTACAGAATCACCCCCGCACTCCACACATCCACTTTCTCGTCGTAGCTCCTCCCCATCAACACCTCCGGCGCCACGTAGTACGGCGTTCCAACCAGACCGTTCATCTCCGAAACCTCAAACAACTCCGCGGAGCCAAAATCCGCCAGCTTCAGATTCCCCCAGGAATCAAACAAAATATTATCCGGCTTAACATCCCTGTGAGCCACGCCGATTCGATGGCAGAACGAAATCGCCGTCATCAGCTGCTTCAAAACAGCCGCCGCGTCAGGCTCGGAGAAAGGCGCGCCGGACGACAACCGGTCGAACAAATCCCCACCGTCGCAGAGATCAGTAACGATGTGCAGGTAATCGTCGTCCTCGTAGACATCGTGAACGCGGAGCACGTTAGGGCATCCGGCGAGCAACTGGAGGATCTTAGGCTCGGCGTCGAGGCAACTCCGATCGGTAGCGTCGGATGAAATTGAGTGCTTGTAGATCGATTTGCAGGCGAAGGAGGCGTCGGCGGCGGGGGAATAGCAGCGGTAGACGACGCCGAAACGGCCGCGGCCGAGCTCTTCGCACAACTGGTAATTTCTATGGAGGCAGTCGCACATGATATGATATGATAGACAGAGAGATAGGGATACAGTTCCGCAGCGGTGGGGACTCACTATTTATAGAGGGAGGGAGCTCATTTGGTTTCGAAATCGAATATTCGACGACTCGTACATTTCACAAATACTTATTAATTAATAATGGAGTGTAATTAATTGGCCTAAGATTCCTTTTTTATTTTACTGCGGTAAAAAAATCTATATTTGTAAAGTATTTTTAATTTGGTATAAATATTTTATGTTATACTCCTTCCATCTCATATCTATCTATCAATTTATTTTTTTTTAAGAAGTTTTAAGTAGAAATAAAATTAAAAAATAGTACTGTATCATATAAAGATAGTAATTTTTGCGTAATATATTTATAAATTGAAATGGCAGTATCATTCGGGTTTGTTTAGATAGGGGTTTTTGAAGGTTTTTGAAAATTTGAAAATCTGAAAAAAATAAAAAATTAATATTTGATTTGATGTTTTGTTTGAAAAATTGTATATTTGATACGATATTTTTTTAAAAAGAAACAGTGTCGTGTGTTGTGTAAAAGGAGCCTAAGTGTTAGTAAAGTACTTCCACTGTCTTAAATCAAATGAGTTTTTTGGAATTTTACAATACACTTAGAAATACTTTATCCGTAAAATATGATGCAATATTTGTTTTCGACATGAAAATTTAGGTTGATAATAATATTAAATAAGATAAATTGAAAATTAAGTAATATGATGAGAGACAAAATTGTATATTTATTTGAGTAATGTAATAAGATAAAGTCTACAGATTAAATATATTTGGACAACAAAAATGAAATGTTGCTGAATATTTGAGATGAATGAGTAATATTATTTTATTACTTAATAAAAGTGTGTACAAATTTTTGATATTTTTATCATTTATATTTATGTATAAAATAAATGTATATCTTGACATATTTAAATTTGTTTCTTTAATTATCCAATAAGATCATATATCTCTATCCAAAATAAATTATATTAAATCATACTAGAATAATTTTTATCTACATGATCACATCATTAAACTCAAAATTATCTAAATTTTAAACTTTATCATTTAGATGGGAAGGTCGCCTGATGATTCGGCAAATAACCTTATACTACACATGTCCGGCTCTAAAGGTTCATTTACTTTTTGTGAAAATATAGTACAAATCAATAAAAAATGATAAAAATAATTTTATTAGTGTCATTTAATAATATTATAATGACATTTGTGCGCAAAATTATACAAGTATAAAGATATTTTAATGTTAAATACAACAACGCAAAAGGTAAATGAGACCCTTTGAGCCGCACGGAAAGAATACTATATACAGGTAGATGATCCGGTAAATAACATGTGAAAAATGAGCCATTTTGTTATGAACACTGTATTTTATATAGTGTAGATTAATAAGTTATTAATGATAAATTTGTATTATTTTATTATTTTTTATGAGTAACATTGTTGATAAAAATATTTGTTTATTGACGAGAAATATAGAAATAAAAGGAGTTTTGAGTGGGCATACTTGTAAAAAATTAAAATATTCTATCCCTTAATTGGAACTCAATAGTTTAGGAGTGGGTTTGATGTTATATTTTGAAATGTAAAATTAATTTTTAGTATAATATAAAAAATAAAATAGATAGTTGATTTGATATTTTATTTTATTTTATTTTTGGATAAACTGTTTTTTTAGTCCAGTAACTGACACTTTATCATTTCAATTTTAGCCTGTTGCAAACTAGTTCTATAAGTGAAAAATTTTCGTTGTTTTAGTCATTTGGCGCCGGAGACGCCCGCGTGGCTTGCCGGAAGCCAGGTCAACGACACCACGCGGACTCGTGGATTTTTTTTTTTTTTTTTTTTATTTTTCAATTGGACCAAATAAAAAAAATTAAAAAAGGCAAGTAAATTTAAAATCAATTTTAAAAAAATGAAAAATAAAAAAATAAATAAAATTCACGTGTCCGACCTGGCGGACATGTAGCTTCCGGCGAGCCATGCGGGCGTCTCCGACACCGGAGGACTGAAACAACGAAAATTTTTCACTTATGAGACTAGTTTGTGACAAACTCCACTTACGAGACTAAAATAATAAGGGAATCTAGTTACGGGACTAAAAAAATAATTTACCATTTATATTTTTTTACATAAATTGTAAAAAATTTGTGTAAAATCCTCTAAAAAAACACACCCTAAATGAAGAGTTGAACACCCACCCTATCCCTATATTGAAAAGCAATAGTTTAGAAGGAAGAGGACTTTGGTGAAGTTTCTAAAACTAAGACATGCATACATACATACAATTAGTGTATTAGTGGAAAAAATAGTGACAATTGTGTAATAAAAATGAAAAGCTAGGGGTAGTTTTACGGTGATATGATTATTTATGAAAATAAGACTATTATTTTGGGACAGAAGAAAATGGTAAACAAGACTATTGTATTGAAACGGAAGAAATATATCTTATCCTGCAAATCAGATCAACTAAATATAATTTGAACTCACGAACTTGCAGATATATGGTTACCTACTATACTAATTCGACTATCTCTTGTAAAGCTCATTCGGTGAAACTTCCTAGATGAGGGAGGGGTTGGTGTGTATCAATTTTTTTCTTACATATGCAATCCTTTTATATACAAACATTGTAATATTATGCAATAAAGTCTAGGTAGAGACTTGACACTAGAAGGTAGTAGACATAAATTTGGACTTTCATGTGCATACAATATGCTTACTAGATTATCAAATTTATCTACTTGGCAAAGCTTCATCCTTATTATTATTGTTGTTGTTATTGTTGTAAGAACTTCAATGTTGTGTCATATATCCAAATTAATTTTACATGAAATGAAGAAAGGAAAATGGGCGGTTTTGATATAAGGCGAAAGATTTTTGAAAACATAAATAAATAGAGCCAAATAGATTTACTATGTCACTTTCAAAAATGTCGGCATTATTTACCAAAATTCTTCTATATATGTAACAATCATCAAAGTCAACTCCATCAACTCGTAGATATATTTTTTTACAACAAGTATAGTCTTAAACTTGTTGATAATCCCATTATATTTTTTTTCAATATTTACATACATTCAATTGCTTTCATTCATTATGGTAACGTGTTCAATTTTTATACACCATTAGCTTCAAGAGCCTTAATATGATAATCTCTTCTTTTTTTGTCTCGACACATTTGATTTTTTTGAAGTTAGGTAAGAGGTTTTTCACCTTCATCTATATTTGGATCTTGAGAATTTGACACATTAGAGGCATCAATGCAAGCTAATATAGTTTGAGTTGTGATTTTCTCCAACAGTGGACAAATGATACATATACTTGTGATGTATCAAGATTAAAGCTAATTTTAGGTTCAATACTAAGGAAAACATCATCATAAGAAGTTAAATTATTGATTATTAGCTTCTTATTTGTTTCAAACGTTCAAAACTCTATATTCCTTCGATCATTGTTCATACCTAATAAATGTACATTTTATTACTTTCTTGCCAAGCTTTGATCCGTATGGATCAGTATTCAAGACAAGGCAAAGACATCTAAATGTTTTCAAGCGAACTATTGTTAGCTCAACACCATACAAGACCTAATAAGAACATTTCCGCTTAAATTATTGGTGTAGAAAGTAAACTTATGAGATATGTTGTTGGTAAAAGTTCTTTCCCCCGAAAGGATGTAGGTGGGTTGAGTTTAAATAATAGAAATTTGATTACAGATAGAAAATATAGATACTTTCTTTCCATCATTCTATTTTAATGGGGATTCTAAGGACAAGCCTTTTCATGGATATTTTTCATTTTCATGCAATTAATTTTGAAAGTTGTAGCTTAAGAATTCTACAATATGGTTTGTTTTCATCCTCTCTACCGTAATTTTTGAACCGATTTTCAACAAACTTTAGGAATATGGAAAATACAATCAAGACTTGTGACTGTAATTTCAATAAATAAGTCTATATTATGTTGCCTTGTTGTGATTATCTACCACAATTAAGAAATATCTACTTCCATTTAAGAAAGATACATTATATGGCTTCCAAAAATCCAAATGAAGTAAGTCAAAACAACAAAAAGCATATGAAATACTCTCATTAAAAGACAACTTCCTTTGTATAGCAAAATGACATCCATTGTAAGGTTTATCAACCCCATGGGGTGTGTTTGTTTGAGGGTTTGGATTTTGAGTTGGGATTTGAATGGTAAAAATTTTGAATTTAAATAGTTGTATGATGTGATATAAATAGGTGTTGATGTGATGTTTTGAATGTAAAATTGATTTTTAGTATAATATAAAAAATGAAAAATAGGTGTTTGATTTGATGTTTTTGGAGGAAAAAAAATGGAATGAATAGTGTATATTAAATCAAATCCCTCAAACAAACACACCCTTTTAGCACTATATTTGATGGTTGTCCTAGTATGATGATAAGGACATTCATTTTTTACAACTGGCAAATTTAAAGGTAATTCCACAAGCAGATGTATAAATGACCATTGAGCTTTCCTCTTCAAACATCAATTTTACTTTATTGGTCCTGAATAATGTATTCATTAGCCATAAAACTTCCCTACATATTAGAATTCAAATGCAACATTGGCATTGATACAGGGCAATATGTAAAATTAAAGATAAGATAATGATCATATAGGGTAATAGAGCCTTTCAAATCAATATTCCAAGCATATGTTTCAAATTGAACAATCTCATTAGGAAAATAAATTTTAGCATATTGATTTATATATTTAGGTCTCTGAAATGCATGAGATTGTTACTAATGTGACAAGTTGCCCCCAAGTCCAATATCCATGAGTGATTCGTACTGATGTTAATGCACACATTATAATACTTTTTACTTGAGTGATCAATCTTCAACATATTGAGATGACCATGGGGTGACTTCACTATGTCAAAGGTCTTTTGGATCTTTTATAGAATTAATTCGGCGAGTGCATAACTATTCCAAGTTGGATCTCCGATAAAGGTTAAGTCCTCCCCAACATGGAAAAGTAGTTTCAACATGTTGATTGGAAAGTCCTTTGTTTTTCTTCTTGTTGTTGTCTTGAATTGTTTTAGCCCACAAAGGGGTTCCATGGAGTTGACAACAAATATACTTAGTGTACCCAATCTTCTTATATTACTTACACATCAATACTCTTTTGTCGGTCTTCTTATTGTCTAAAACCTTGAATACAGACCTATAGAAGCTTAAGAGAATGTCGAATTGACATCGTAGACATGCCCGCAAATATTTTATTGTTTTTCAATACTAGAAGCATTCCATAGATCTGGTTAAGTAGAGGAGGCGGATCTTGCATGAGAATTTGGCGTCTAACCTATGAAATGTATCCTTCAGACCTTTGAGAAAAATCCATTATATCATGCGGATGAAAGTACTCATTTATTTCATTCTTCTCTTCACATAGGCCAAACAATATAATTCATCCTTTAGCTTCTTCGTTTTGGTGAAAGAAGCAACCACACTCATGCTCATTAGACAAGATAGTATTAAGATTTTCCTATTCAACGGACTAAATGAGAAAGCCGTTGTGCTAGCCATAAGCTTCTATATGCATCCTTTATAGTCCATACTAGAATTCACATAGCCAAAAACATTTGTTACTTGTGAAAAGATAGAATTAAGCATCTATTGGAGAGCATATTTTTCGATTTTTATCCAAATGGTTGCATTCATATGATCATTAGGCCTAGAGATTTCTCCAATAATAAAATCTTCTTCACCTATAACTACCAATGAATGTTTTATTCCATGGCTCCAGAGCAAATAAATTTAATCACTAGATGCTCAGAAGCAAAAAAGTTCAAAACGTGCCATTAATGAGGCAAGCGCATTAACAAAGGTAGATCCAAACACATTAGACGACGGACTCAAGCAAATACTAGAGGAATTGGGTGAATTCATTGCCATTGCAGCACATAAATCAAAGTCGCACGGTGATATTAGAAAAGCAAGCAAGTAAACCAACAAGAACACCACCAAGCTGATTTAAGGCTCTGATACCAAGTAGAAAAAAGAAATAAGATGAATAATTCATGTGTTGATGATCAATGGAATGTACAAAAAAATAAAGTGTATATACTTCAATCCCTAATAAAAATAATAATAATAAACAACTACCCGTCGTCTAATTGGGCTAAAAGCTAAGGATTTGATTTGGTTTTGATCCCAAATAATATTCAATCAATTTGTATGATTCCTAATTAAAATATAATATTTTTCTTTCACAAAATATTACATCAAAATATTAACTAAATCAAAAATAATAATAATAAAAGAAAAACTCAATCTCAAACCAAAACCAAAACCAAACAAACTACACAAATACAAAACAAAACGTTACAAAACTTTAAAACTTGAAAAAGCCAAGGAGTGAGTCTCCTTGAGCATTTTGAAAAAATATGATATTATTTGAATAAAATAGAGCAAATATCATTTCTAGACCTACTCAAATTCAATTTTTTCATTTATGATCTCATTCAAAAAAATTATCAAAACTAATAAAAAAAAAACTCATCATTTTTACTCTCAACGTTTAAATTTTAATGGATCAGGCTGACGTGGCTGTTACAGATACTGATTTGATAGCCGACTCAAACCGAACACGGTCGTGTTACATAGAACACGGCCTTATTTAAAACTACAACTCATCCAATACCATAACTGAATTAAACACGGGCATGTTACCAAAGAACATGCATGTGTTTAAAGGTACAGACACTCAATTGCAGTGTTTGAACACGGGCTTTTTTAGTTCAGTGGCCGTGTTATTGTATTTCAAGTAATATTTTTATAATATGATAAGTATATATTTTTAATTACAACAAAATATGTAACCGAAATAATATACTAATAATATATTTAATTAAAAAGTCAATTTACATAAAATAGACATAAAAACAAAACAATACGAAAATATATAATATATTCAATCTGAATGACCTTCATCAATCAAATCATCACTTTCCCGTCTCACCGTAGTGTCCTCTGTTAAGGCAAGTGCATTTGAAGGCCGGAGCAGCAGGTAAAGAAGTGAAAAATGTTCATAAAGGTCATAAAGGAGGAGAAGATAAGATCATCGTTTGCAAATCTTTACGAACATTTTTCGCTTCCTTACCTATTGCGCCGGCTTTCACATGCACCCTCTCTAGCAGAGGACACTACAGCGAGACAAAAAAGGTGATGATTTGATGGATTAAGGGCATTCAGATTGAATATATATTATCTCTTTTCCTGTTTTGTTTTTATGTTTATTCTATATAAACTAATTTTTTAATTAAATATAATATATTATTAGTTTATTATTTCTATTTTATATTTTGTTATAATTTAAAATATATACTTATCGTATTATAAAAATGGTAATTGAAACACAATAATACGGCCATTGAAACGTGCATGTGGGTCTCAAACTTCGAACACAGGCGTGTTTGAACTAAACACGGCTGTGTTCAAACACTGCAACTGAGTGCTTGTATAACACGCCCTAGTTTAATATTTAAACACACTATTAAACACGAGCGTTTTTTAGGTAATACACCCATTTTTAATTCGGTCATGACATTAGATGAGTTATAATTTTAAAGTGACACATCGGTCCGCAAGCCACGCAAAACCGAGCGTGTCATAATTGTAGAGTGGTTAATTTGAAATCACTGTATAATAAGCACGCTTACACATTGTTGACATGAGTAATTTATTCAATCCATTTAACCTCTAATCAACTTCAAATGGCCTCATATCGGCTCATCCACACACAGGAGTTGTCAATCAACGGCCCAACTTCGGGGGTATCACATCTAAACACAACCGTTTTCTATGTAATACGATCGTGTTTAATCCAAACCAGCTGCCAAATTGGCATCCGTAACAGCCAAGTCAGTCCGATCCATTAAAATTTGAACAGTGTGACTAAAAATGATTTTTTCAAAAAAAATGGTTAGAACTAGTTTTATATATAAATATTAAATGGGACCAAAGTTGAAATTTTGGATTTGAGAGGGACTAAAAATTAGTTTGCTCAATAAAATAATTTGTTAAAACATGATATTATTTGAATAAAATAATTTTTTTTATCATTTTAAAAATACTCTATAAGAGAAAATATATTTTATTAAAATTGAATTTATTTATTTATTTTTTAGAGTGACATAATGTACAAACCTGTCATTTTTATCTAATATCACCCCAATGCAAAAGGCATATAAAACAAAATCATACGAAAAAAGAGAGAAGCAACAGGATAAGATGTAGAAACTTTTGAAAGATGACTCAACGCATTCGACGAAGAATAGACCAAAAATGCATGGGGACCGACAAAGATATTTGTACATACTAATATCAATCGGCAGGGTGTGTTTGTCTGAGAGATTGGATTTTAAATTGGGATTTAAATAGTAAAAATTTTGAATTTGAATAGTTGTATCATGTGATATAAATTGATGTTATGTGATGTTTTGAATATAAAATTAATTTTTAATATAATATAAAAAATGAAAAATAGGTGATTGATTTGATATTTTTGAAGAAAAAAAATGAAATATCACAAAAATATTTTTTATAGTGTATTTAAAATCCAATCTCCAAACAAACACACCCTAAATGTCACAAAAATAAATAAATAATCTACATTGAATATTTATTCATCTTTTTAAGTCCTACAATTGATATATAAACATATACATATATGAACTGAAAATCTCATCTTAATTACCATGTATGATTTTCTCTTGCAAATTAAACACTCGTATAATATGATTCTATTTTTCTAATAAAATATTAAACACTCCCTCCGTCCTTGCTCAGATGACAACTTTGATTAGATATACGGTATAGTATAGATTAATAAATTATAATATTATTTTTTAATTGTTAGTATTTTAAATATTTTTAGAATTATATACATAATAAAATTTTATATAATATAAATAAAAAAAATATTTATTTATTTATAATTAACTTAAAACTAGTTTTATAAAAAAATAAAATAACAAGATAAAAATATTTGTTTATTGAGAAAGAAAAAAAAAAGATTTTGAATAGATCCTACACGTAAGAAGTTAAAAATGTAATTAAATTTAATTTATATTTATTAAAAAATGAATAAATTTATAAAAAATAGAAATGAGTTATGTTCGGACGAAAAACAAAAAGGGTTAATCTGTGTGGCAGGACGGAGAAGGAGTATAACCTCCATTTTTGTTTACTATTTTATCCGTTTCAAAACAATAATTTTATTTTTATAAATATTCATATCACCAATAAACTACTGTTTTTTCATCATTATTACACAAATATCGTTATTTTTCGTACTAATAGACGGACAAGGGCAAAAATATCTTACCTATTCTTTTTACTGGCTATCTATATAATATCAATATTCCTTAAATCTCGTATCCAATCCAAATAGGACTATAGTTTTGGGACGTAAGTATCACTACAAAAAAAATAATATATTTGTAACGAAATTTCGTTCCTTAAGTTCACGTAGCTAACGTAATTTTATCCCCAATTCCATCTCTAATAGCATTAGTAACGGAAAAATTGGATTTAGGAACAAAAAAACGTCGTTACAAAATTTTCTTGTAGTGTATATATATACTTTTTATTAAAAACATCATATTAACTACAAAATTTTCACTTTTAGATATGCAAAATTTAAAACATGAAAAACATCACAAAAATAAGAGTAAACACATCCTAAAAATTAATTTTAGAATCTCATAGAAATGTACCGGGCAACCAAGTGGCCGTTGGGTTGCGCTGCTTCTTGCGCCGGCTCCCGTTGACAGCGCTAATGTCTGTCTCCAATTACAACTAGCAGTGCAAATAAGTATAAATCTTTAATTCTTGGATCTCAATCAATGAGAACAATAAGGTAAGTCGAAACTCAAGAACCAACTATATGCATGCTGTAATATGACCGAACTTTCAGTATATATCCAATATGTTGAGTTCACCTGCTTCGAAGATTTCACCATTCCTTTTGAAACTCTAAAACATAAACTTGGATTTCATTCAAGAGAAAGAATCCAACTATTTGGCTCCGACTCCACAAAGGGGATCCCGTCTTAGCAAACCTAGTAACAAACAACACATTACGGATATATGTGAATCGACATTTGAAAGCAAAAATTCAACTATGTAACAAAAAACCTCAACCTTTGTTATTAACTCAATCAACCATGGGATGAGATTGTAATGTGTTAATTCCAAAAGCATCAATATCATCGATCATTTCTATGAATTAATATCGTCCTATTGTCCCACAATATATAGCTAAAACTCGTCGTTAAAGCATAACATACAAAGTGGCGTCCAATACCAATAAGTCACCAATTAATAAAATAAATATATATGAGGCTAAATGATAAATTTAGTATCTATCACACAAAATGTAAATACCCGAAACTAGTTCTCATCAAAGATTACTTCTGTAGGGACATTATGCATTGGGTCCTTTCGATTAATCTAAGGTGCTATACTGCAAATAACAAACTTGTTATCTCAACCTTCCCAGTAGCAGACAAGACAACAAAGGTGTCTCAAATTTCGCAAATAAGGAATAACTGCAGCTTGATAAGTCTATGCAGATTGAAAATAAAAAGAGCGAAGAACACAACTACACCAGGAAAGGCAGCAACGAATAACACAAACTGTACAGCAGCAGACGACATAATTTTATGCTGTTAATACTTCATAGTATGATAGCAACCATAAGCTATTTTCTACAAACAGCCATGGCGACAAACTACAAGAAAGCAAAGATCAAAGTCCACTACACATTAACTTCTTTTACAACAACATCAACTTCCTGAATAAGACACCAAAAACCATTCAAACTACTTTATTTCCACAGGTAACTTGAAAGTCGGAATACACACATGGCTCGTGCATTTCGTCTAGTCGGCCTCAATGGGTTGACAAATTTCATAAGATACACCAACAGATGAGCAATAAACTTGGATCAAAAGGGAACCTTTCACAACAAGGCAAGAAATCAAATCTAACTCAGAAGCTTGTTTTGTTAGAAACACTTTATCATTGCATAGCAGAGAACAAAAATAAACAAATTAAGATAGAAAAAGCAACACTTCTAGTCATCTGCAATCATAAATTCACAACTAGGGAAGAGGCACATTTAGCAATACAAGCCAATTTCATATCACTTTAAGAATTAATCGAGTGCAAAATCTTCAGTAGCATTCTCACCCTTTCATAGGAGCCAACCAAATACATCTAGCTACACAAACCCATATCTTAAATCTACTTTCATATTCCACTATACTAAAACCTTCGAATTACATACTATTCCCCAATTTTGATTCCTATATATTCTTATCTTTATCAATCCAAAATTTGACATAAAAAGGCAGACAAGTTCCTTTAGAACATTGGCTATTTGTGGCAAAATCACCAAAAAATAATCTCTAAAAACTGATTCAAAATCTACACAAACTATCAACAACGCACCATGTTTCAGCATCCTTGCATCCTTTAGAATCAATCTAAAACAAGAGAAAACCATTAGCTCAAAACCACACAGGGAGTAGCTTACACAGACAAAGGCATAAAGTATCATTCAGTATCCAAAACAAAGAAAAACAGAGACATGCATTACACGTACACAAGCACTTGAGTGACAATATTATTGTCCATGTAGTAGCAACGAAACGATAGCCAACAGCGATATAATCATCTTCTTCTTCTTCAACTTAATTTGTTCGAAATTTACTATTAAAGAAGAAACACAAACAGAGGAACAGGAGCAGGAGCAGGAGCAGTTGGATTTTCACTTCTTGAGGCTGCCGCGGACGCCGGGCTTAGGCTTCGCCTGATCCGATCCGAGTGAGGAATGAAGGTTATTGAGCTTGGACTCGTCAAAGGGGATCTTCGGATGGCGAGCGTCGTGGTGGATCTGCATAGACTTGATATCAGGAGCAGTGATCTTGCAGAGCGGGCACTCGAGCTTGGCGTGGCCGCCCTTTTCATGGCCGGATCGATCCGCGAGGCCGGCCTTCCCTCCGCCTCTATTGGTGGTAGCAGCATCGACTTTGGCGGCGATTTCTTTGGCAGTGTGCTTCTTGGGTTTGGCCTTCCCGGTCATGGCGCCCAATCCAATCCAATCCAATCCTTGCTTCGAATGTTGCCCTAAATCCAGAAAGAATGAATGAATATAAAGCGGGGGAGGGGGAGGGGGATGGATGCGGCGACGGATACAGCGTGCCCTAGATCAGATTTTATCCCTACCATAACTCCGCATATTTTCTATTCCAAATTAATAGTGTAATAAAATACTAAAACAGAAGTCCGCGAATACTATGGGTGTGTTTCTTTGTCGCTTTATATCCAGTTTGAAATTTGAATAATAAAAAAATTTAATAAAAAATTGAAATAAAATAGTGATACGGTATGAATAGATGTTAGGTGATATTTTAAATATAAAATAATTTTTAATATAATATAAAAAATTAAAAAAAATATTTGACTTAATATTTTAAGGTAAAAAAATTGATAAATGGTGAAAATATGGGAAAATCCCCAAAAGAACACACCATAAACGAGGGAATGGATCAGCACAAAGCACAAATCAGAATATACTTATTTTTCTAACATACAGAGTATTAGTGAAAGTGTGTAAAATATTTTGACATTTTTTATCTTTGACTTTGTTGTACAAAGTAATTATATATATATTTATATTTTAGATAAAAATTAAAAATATTTTGGTATTAATATAATATAAATAACATATGAACTAAAAACGTGTATATATATATATATATATTTTCACACACAGAAATATAGCATACAGTGTAGACATAAAACATGTGAATTATGTTACAAATGCAACATACGGCATAGGACCAGACAACATTATAAAGATAAAATATATGATTTATGTTACCATAGTTCAAATATAGTATACGAAGGAATTGACAATATATAATATGTTCTGATACAATAATATTACAATTGATTTTACACCGCATGTGTCGTATTAAACGAAGACATATATCATTATCATATTTTATAGTTTATGTTAATTAAGACAATTCAACATTGTACTGATTTGTCAATTCAACACTCTAACCATCTCTAAATATTTAAAAAATTATAAATTAAAAAAGTTAAAATGAGATTAGAGTGTCTGAATATTTTCAAAAAAAAAAATAATAATAACATAAAATGTGAGGCGGACAAAAACGACAATGTAAACACGATAAATGAGACGAATGAAGTATATAATATACATGTGTGTGAGTCCGCTACTGTTTATATCATTCACTCATTTTCTATGACGTTGTTAGGTTTAAGGCTCCGGTGAGTTTTCCTTCCTCTTGATTTCGTGGAGACAAAGGAATTCTAATGAGCTCACGGCGAATGTGTTGTCGTCGTTCGCTGACTTTGTGAGATGTGTTTTTCTTATGATTTTTATCTCGTATAGTCGTATGCATTGATTTGGCGTATACAAATTGTTGTGGCTGATTCTGTATTGTTCGAATTGGTTTGTTTATGTTTAGGTTATACTAAGGGATGAGCCTCGTAATTTCTTAGTTTTTTAGTGATATATTAATATTATATGCATTATTTTGGATTGAAATTTTTTTGTTTAAATTTTATATTTAAATAGTATTTTAAGGAGTATAATAATTTATGAAAATATATTTATATTTTTTGAAAAAAAAACAAAGGTCAATAGTGAAATTGGGGAAATAAATTTTAATGCAACTAGTTTAATAAATATGCATATGTTCAACGCAATTATTTTGGAATGGCTTGCACTTTGGGGGGAAACAAAAAAATTCATAGTTGAATTTGTAGTTGAAGTTTAACCGATGAAATTTATTTAATTAATATTTATTTACAATATATAATATTATAACATAATTTTCTATAAATATTATTAAAAAAAACAATATATAATATCTATATTTTATTTACTCGCCAAAAAAATCAACGATTCAACATGAAAAATATCTAAATAAAAAACAAATTTATCCAACAAATCCAGTATAATATATAGTATATACTAAAATAAATTTAATGTATCAAGTATTATGTTGTAATTTTTTAATAATACAAATAAATAATATATATATACATAATTAATATAAATAAATTACATAAAAAAACAAAATCCCTTTGGATCTATTTTTGACTGTAATGTAACTTCCTGTAGTTAGCACAAAAACATAAGCAACTCATATTGTCTTCCACAAAGATTTAAATCAAATTGCAGATTCATTTCTAAAATCGAAAGGACAGTGCAACCAATTCCAGGAATATCCACTCTTATATCAAACAGAAACATAAGCACAAACACAATAAGAATGTCGATTCATTTTCCTGACTGTTAGTTCATATAATCATCCGTAATCAGCAGACATTAAATTTCTATATATTGTTATTTCTTGGCAAATGAACTACTAACCATTTTGCAGCACATTTCCTCGGGAGCACGTGGAGTAGAATGGATGATCATGTGTCAGTGTCATTCCAAAACTTTTCGAAATCATAGTGGAGGATAGAAGTATGAAGACAAAGAAAACCCGAGGAAGAGAAACCCGCCTATCATTGCAACTGTACGCTGGGAGATCTTTGACGCCAATATGCTTCCACCGATGACAGCTAAAGATGTGCAGATGGTGTGGCCGATGCTGGCCCCTACTGCAACTCCAACGGCGTTCTTGTGTGTTGCTAGCTGTGGATGAGGGAGTACGTATTTTGTTAAATAAACAAGAATATCGATGCCTATTGTTGTGACAATTCAAAACTGAGAAACGTAGCAATGCGGGGATGCCAGTTCATGTTCTTCGTAGGAAATATGAGGGCAATTATGTTGTTAAAGCAATCGACATCTAAATAGCCTACAGACAGTTCAAGCAATTTATCAATCTCTTGTCCATGTACTAAGGATTTCATCTATAAAAAGAATAAGATGCAAACCAGCCATGGATGTTCGAACAGATTGTAGGAATGAAATAATATTAAGTGAAACCAAGGCCAAATTAACTATGAAACATTTTTCTTATCTTACTAATGCATAAGTTGAAAAACCATTAGATCCAGTTTGGTTAAAGGAATTTGAGTTAGAAAGGTACTTCAAATGGCTTAATCAAATTCATTGTACGATGGATTTCAAATCTCCAAAGTTAACTTTGGATTTCAAATACATCTCCTTTAGTATTTCAAGGGTGTGTTTGCATATAAAATTTTACCAAATTTCTACTATTCACTAAAACAATTTCACAAATCCAACACCTATTTTTCACTTTTTATATTATACTAAAAATTAATTTTACATTCAAAACATCTCATTATCACCTATTTATAACGCATTATACAACTATTCAAATTCAATTTTTTTTTACTATTCAAATCTCAAATCAAAATCCAAACACCCAAACAAACACACCCCAAGTATTGTATCACTTCAAATACTTGTTACAACCAAACAATGAGTTTGATTTATAAGGTATTTCAAATTATAGATAGTTCAAATTCAATTATTTAAAATCCACTCTCAAATTCAAATCCATCCATTAAATTCATTGGTTTCATTTCGCAATGCGATGGAATATCCAAGGTTAGCCGTGGATTTTAAATCTATCATCATTAATATTACAAATACTCTTTACATTGTGTCACTTAAAAAAATTTTAATCATGAAGTATTTCAAATCCGAAATAACTCAAATCCATTCATTTGAAATCCACCTTCAAATCCAAATACATCCAACCACCGGGACCTTAGGGAATTTCTCAAGCCTATATTAATTTCAAGAGAATCCAGGCACAGAGCTTACTAATAGATTTTCAAAAGGTTAGAGATGAGAAAGAATAACCACCTGGAGAATCCAGGTTATATTAAATTTGATGCATGATATGCTATAGAATGCAATATATATTATTTGAATCTTACAGCAATTGTGGCTATCTGGCTACGATCTCCCCACTCCGCTAAAAACGTCAATATGAAAGACTGCAAACATGGAACATTGCAGGGAAAGAGGATTAGTCATTTGCACTACAATGCCCTGATAGATAGGCAATAAAATAAGTAAATAAAAGAAACTAATAATATTTGACATTGGCATGTGCACAAGTTCTATCATTTTTTCATAATTTGAAACAAAGAATTAAAAACACAACGACCTTGCATATTAAATATCAAAACTTAACAAGTACATCATAAAAGTATTTTAAAATAACCAGAAAATAAAACATAAACAATTCAAAGATTAACTAGGCATAATATTAAATATCAAGAATTAATACTACCTCCGTCCCAAAACATTTGCTATTATTTCTAATTTGGAATGTCAGAAAACTTTGCAACCTTCATTATTTAGACATAAGTTTTCCTCTTTTACCCTTTTAATTAAATTATATAATCATTCCAAACAAAATGTAGGGGCAAAATTGTTGGAAAATTATCAAGATTAAACTACCTAGCAAACCACACCAAAAGTAAAATAAGCAAAGTTTCAGGAAGGAGGGAATATATCATTCAAAAGATGCTATTTTCTTATCACTATGACAAAAATTTCCTAAGGTACAAAAAGTAAAAGAACACCTCTAAATAGATTGGAGTACAAAATCTAGAAAAGAAACGTCGTAGCGCTGTTTTCCCTTGTCCAGATTCAAGCTTCTCTTGTACCTGTAACATTCAAAATAAGATGCCTCAGTTCAACACAGTTCAACATATATAACACAGAAAGTGGGGACTACCTATAATCACACCCATTCAAGAATTATTGATTATCCTTGATTAAAGTATTAGTACAGCAGGCCTTAACTTATAGAGTTTGATAACTTAAAGTAAACAAGTGATTACTTCCGATAAAATACCACTCCCTCCATCCTCTAACAATAGATACATTTACTGTTTACACGTTGATTAAGAAATAATAGTATTTTATATATTATAGAAGGCGTTTAAGTGTGAAAAGACTAAAATACCCTTACATTTTAAGAGTCACACCTAACTAACAAAGAATGTGTGTTGAAAAGATTATTTCAGTACTCTTATGTTAAATGATAGAATATTTTATTAATATTGTGAGGCCTACACTTCGTAAATAAATAAACATTATTATTGTTAGTGAATGTCCTAAATAGCAAAATGTATCTATTATTAGTGGACTGAGGGAGAGTATCCAACATAATCACTCAAAATAAACACAACATTAGAATACAAGTAATGTCTAGACATATGATGTATTAATCTGTTTGGCACCAATGTTAGATACACATTTGACACTGTGCAAGTAATTAGGAGTTAATTAAATATAGGCACAGGCAAGAAGCTTATTCTAGGAACAACTTTCATATAACTGCTGGGAAACTACTAATAGAAAAAACATGACAGATCATATAGCCCAGGAAGACATATTTACGTGGCAGGAAGCTTATGAAACTTAAAATCATGTCAAATGTTAGCCATTGCAGTGTTCTCTGCTTGTGTCAGTGAGAAGCGGAGAGAATATGAAAAGATTCCGAAAACAGCATTTTCTAGCCAGTAATGGAATAGTGACAATCAAAGTAAGAGATATAAGATATTATTAGATGATGATGTTTGTAAAGCATTTTAAGCTACTTCTTGACATGATAGCATGACTTCCATCATCATTTCACATGTTTACCATGCATGCACCTTCAAAAATCAAGCTCAGAACTGTATTTCAAACATGAAAGGGAATGAGAATTGTCTTCAAGGATGATAAAAAACAAATCAGCATATTCAAAATCATTTTCAAAATGAAACATACCTCTTCCATTTCTTTCTTCTGAGAACCTTTTGGATCTGATCTCCATGCAATGTAGAGCAGTCGAAGTCCAAAAAACGCATATAGAACTGCAGAGGGTATTCATTACAGATTTATAAACAAATTAAATTCTAAAAGTTTAGGTTAATCTCCCACTATTCTAAGATGCACATCTGACTCCATAAAATGGCTATAGCTAAGGACTCACACCACCTGAAACCAAACCTGATACTTGCTAACGCTCACACAGGTAACATGGAAGAAACAAACATGTGTGGATTCACTTTCTTCACTTTTGAAAGCTAAAGTTGAATTATATTCAATGAACCAAAATATATTTGAACACAGGTGATATGGCAATTGAACTATGGCATGGTAGCTTGAAGAATGCTGCATTACTACACTAGATGCAGTTAGCTGTTAGGCCTGCAGTTACTGACATGCAGTTGAAATTATGCTTAAGGGTTGAATTTGTAACCATATAGAGATAAAAAGGCACCCTTGGTCATTCCCAGCAACTCACTTCTTTCTTCTTTCTCCAATTCTTCCATCCCAACTATGAGATACATTCTTATCAACACTTATGTGAGCATCCCTGCTATTTCAGACCTGATTATGCTGCTACCTGGACCCATTACCAAGACCAAATTCGTAAATTCCAAATAGCAGTCACCATCCAAGCCAAGAAATTCATGGAATCTACAGTGGAAGAAGAAGCTTCTACCGATAGCCCAATGACATACATTCAGCTACATCAGTGAGTTTTCCAACTCTCCGGATAGTAATTGAATCATATAGGGTCCCAAGCTTTTCGTGGAACCTAATCAAATAAACAACCCTATTTGTTCTAATCTTAATTTAATTTCGTTTGTGTTTTCTTACGTTGAAGCACTGAAATCAGCTTGATAAAATTCAATTTCAATTCCAAAATAATTAAAAGGTACTGTAGTGACTGTCGATGCCACTTGTCACAAACTCACTTATCACTACAATATTGCGGATGGCAAAGTCACAGAGCTTCTTTGAATCAATTTTGTCCTGACATTTCCTATCTCATCATCATGGTATCCTAATTCCTTTTGTCACCATGCACCACTCAGTATGAAGGATGGTTTTATTTGTATGCTAAGGTCACAGGGCCCTGAGATAGAAACTATAAGAGACCTCATCAACAGAAGACCCATGAGTTGTAGAGGCTTCAACCCAACCTAAGAGTTCCAAACTAGTCCAACTAGCCCATGCTCATCCAACGAGACCCAATTTGAGAAGACCAAGTAAACTAGTTAAGACCCACATCTTTGGTGATTACAAGATGTTTAAATGTGCCATTAGCGGTGAAAGATGCTACTTCTCAACAGTAGCCCCACCAAGAAATCTTCCCAAGAAAGAATTTTGAGACATAACTCCATGAGAGAAGCATGAAGGCCACTACCAAGAGCTCCTTTAATCCAAGAAGATTGCAACATAACGCTTAGTGGAACTAGTGGGCAATAACCAAGGTCTTGAATGGGTAGTTGCTGGTACATACGATGGATGAATTGAAAAAGAAATAGGAATTCTTCACACACAGCATCTCTGCACCCATCCTCATTTTTCCTTAGCCTTACATTATGTATTATCCTTTTTTATACATTTTTACCTTTACTTCCCTATTTCATGCAATTTCACCATATATTTACAGAATTTCCTTTTACATTCTAACCCTTAAATTATGCCTTCAATTATTTTAATTTCCATACCTTATACTTCTAAATTCATCTTCTATTCTCAGGAGCTTAGTGTAATCTTCCAGGAACCTACAGCCAAGAAGCCATATCCCCTTCCTGGCACAACCCTTTGAGTTGGGTGCAATTTGGGATATACTCCTGAGGTCTTAGAAATTCTGGCCAACAAGTACTAAATATAACATGAAAAGTGTTTGTTTTTGCTATGAAATGCAAAAAGGGAAGGGAGGAGATAATCTTCACTAGAAGATTATTATTTACAATGTAATTACATAAGTATATATAGGCATTCACCTGTTGGAAAAACAGACTAAGTTGGAGACACAGGGACAGGGAAGACAAAATGAAAAGGCGCAAATCAAACATAATACTGATTCTGACACTAATTCTAACAGTAATTACTATTTATCTAACAGTTTTATAGGCCGTACGATTAATCCCTGAAAACAAAACAGTAGTTCATGAATCTTAAAAACGTCTCCATACTTTTAGTTCTATGCTTGACATTATTTCAAGCTTGACCCCAGATAAAGGTTAAATATTTAAACACAAAAACACATGCATGAAAGAACTTGGATCACATTGTTCAAAGAAAAGGCATTTAATTGCACAAAAATGTTTAATCCACCATGAAATTATTTTTCTTAAACAAATGGAGACTATTATCTATCAGACCCCACACTAACCCAAGCAAAATATTCTTGATTCATATTTCATTCCGAAGTATTGAAACACAAACCTGTAGCTGCACTATTGGTATGTTTTCTTGATATCAAGTTTGGCACAATTCTCCCAAGACCAGTTGAAAGTATCTGCAAGACATGTGCAAGGAGTTAACTCTCATTTTCACTCATCGTAAAGTAGTCTAGTGAAGCTAAAATCATAGTAAAAGAAGTGTAAGTCAAAAATGCAACAGAAGCTTTAGTAAGAAATAACATAAATACACGTATCTAGGAAAAGAAAAGGACATTGACTTACTGTCATCACAAACAAGGCACTGAGAGCACCAGAAAGAACAATAGACTTGGGGTGCCGCATTGCCATGAGAGCTGCTATTATAAAAGTTTCATCTCCAATCTAGAAGCATAGAACTGTTGTTATGTAATCAACAAAAATGAATAGTACAAGAAATTGCCGTTTTCCTCCGAAAAAATAAAATAAAATAAAATTGTAGGGCATTACAATAAATTAGGTCATTTGTAATTTTACAGTTTCTTAATGAAAAAAGGTAGAGCAGTCGTAAATTCAAATGACACTACCCTGCTACACTAGAACAAAAATTATTAACAGAAAACATCTGGCATACAATACAAAATAAATTACTCACCTCACTGACAAGAATCATAGATAAACTAGCAATGAAAGCATCGAAGACCCCGAGACCAGATTCAACATTAACACCAAGACTTATGGCATCAGGATCATTATCTTCTTTGACAACTGTCTTAATTTTGTCCACAATTATCTGTCAAAAGATCAATGCGATATCATCAAATTACAAAAATCATCTGTTATTCTGTCTGCACCACAGTAAGAAGTGTAAAAGAACATAAATTCTAACAGATCATGCTAATTTCAACAAATCAGAGCCCACAAACACCACTGCACAATCAAATTAACTTTCACAAGAGAACATATAAAAATTTGACAAATTCCAACTCTAACTACTAACAAAACCTGCAGTCAAATGCAATAAAAAAAAAAAAAAAAAAAAAAAGAAAAAAGAAAAAAATCGAAGCAGCTCTCAACTCAACAAAATGAACTCGAAGACTGGGAGCAACCTGACCTTACTACGCCGACCCAGATCCACGATCCCGTCACTTGACATGAGCCCTCCATTTTCCTACCCACGCAGATGAAAATTCAGATCGCCTGTAACTACAAACTCAGCAAATTACAGTAGATCAAATCCTCGGAAAACAGAAGTACCTCGGCGTAAATTCCAGGCAGGTCGGAAACAATAAAGAGCATAAACAAGAGGAAAAGGCAGCCATTCCGAAATGGGCACGACGGGAAAATTGAACTGCCCATGTCCTGCTCCGCTTTCCTGCGGATTAGATGTCGATTCTGGGGAATTTTGGGGGTTAAATTTAAAAAAATCTAAGGAGGGATCAGATCCAGAATCGGGGGGATTGGGGATCGGAATCTGCCTACCCTAGTGGGTAGAAAGTTTTCCTCTAATTTATAAATTTGCAGCCGAAAAAAGTTGTCCCAAAATGCTTCATCCTGACGTCGAGTTTGAGATCAATTTGGGCATTTGAATTTATCTATTAATCAACTACAAAAAAGATATGTTCACGCGGTTGTTTGCTTGCCTCTTCGGACGTACTGCACACATGTTTTAGCGTCGGTCAAATTCCGATTTTAATTTTAAAATGTTCTTCTCCTAATTATTATTATTATTATTATTATTATTATTATTTTAAAATAAATTATATAATATCTTTCTGTATTTTTAGTAAAACTGCATAAAATATTGTTGTTAATATAAAATTTGCACGAAATTGTCCAAATTGATATTTGGTTTTAAATAAAGAAAAGTGTTAAAATATTTTAAATAATTTTTTTAATAAAATAAATAAAAATAATAATTGATTAATTACTCCTTCCGTTCCACATAATTTGTTTCTATTTTTTCGTCCGTTTCACATAACTTGTCATTTCTATTTTTTGAAATATAATGATGCACTTTAATCGTATTTTAAATTTTAATTTTTTTTAATTTTAATTAAACTATTTACTTATTTTAATCTTAATCTATAATTATTTTTACTAAATAATTATTATTTTTGCTAATACACTTCCTAATTACTTACTAATTATACTTTACCTAGATTCACGTGTCTACGGTAATACACATATTACATGGGATTGAGGGAGCATTTATTTTTATAATTTTTATAAAAATCAAATAACAATCTGTTTTAAAAACTATAAAATGAATGATTAATAAATTATTCATTTATTTATTTTATTCATAAAAGTTATTTAAGATATTATATGTTTTTATTTATATTAAACTTACTTAATTTAGATCTTTATTTAGAATCAAATGTCAGGTTTGGATAAGCAATATGTTTTCTGCAAATTTTACATTAACACAATGGGTTTCACGCAATAAATAAAATACATATAGTATTTTGTACATTTTTACTAAAATACAATAAGGTTTTATATAATTTACTCTTATTTTTATTACTATTACTTCTATTTAGGAGTTGGCAAACAAATCGAATCGAATTGTCAAACCACTGAACTAGGAACGAACCAAAATTTTGGTTAATTGAGCAAATTCGTTTCGAATCGAATACAAATACTACATATTTGATGTTTGTTCGGTCGGTTCAATTTTGATTTTTGATAATTTATTTTAAAATTTATATCAATAAGTATAGACTCGATTTCGGTTTGAATATTTGAAATATTTCCAAATATTTTTTTATTTAATTAGAATTTTAATGTATTTTTTCGGTTTGAGTTATTTGCACATATTTTCAGTTCGAGTTATTTGAATATATTTTCGGTTCGAATTAGGTTCGCAATTTCGGGTATTTGTTGAGTTCGGTTATATGAAATACCAATATATTTGCAAATAATCTAACCGTGTATGCCGCTACTTCTATTTATCAATTTCGTGTTTACCTATGAGATTTTAATTTTAAATAGTAAAATTTTAAATTTAAATAATTATTCGATGCGATATAAATATATATTAATATATATTTTGAATGTAAAATTAAATTTTAGTTTGACATAATTTAAAAAAAAATTAAATATTTAATTTGATATTTTTTAGATAAACAAATAAGAATAGTGAAATCAAATATAAAATTTTACAAGTAAACATACATATCTAGGGTTTGTTTGGGTTTTGTTTTTTCAATATTTTTTATTACATAATTTCCAATATATATTTTATCATCTCACAAAAGTAAATATTCAATTTAAAATAAATATCATGTTATATTACCGACACTATTATAGAAGGAACGTAAAATGTATATTATAGTTTTCCCTAGTGGATAATAGGACTTGCTTGTTTGGAATTTGGATGTGATAATAAAGATTTTGAATTATAAAGTTGTATGAACTCTTTCAAATTAAAAATATCAAATTTTATTTTAATAAAAATTATTATATAGTAATATTAAAATACTTAAATTGCAAATATATTATTTTTCAATGCATAATTACTTTATTTATAAAATTAAACAGCAAAAATATCAAAAATTACATTTATACCAATTAATAAAATATTAGCATTATTTTTTAATTTAATACTCTCTCCATCCCAATATAATACTTCTATTTATTATTTTTATCTGTTCCAAAACAATACTTTCATTTTCATAAATAATCATGTCACTATAAAACTATCATTATTTTTTTTATTATTACATAATTGTCACTACTTTTTACACTAGTACACTCACAAAGACAAAAAAAAATCTTTTACCTGTAATTTTTATCCACAACTAATATAATATTAATATTTTTTAAATCTTATGTCTATAGTTTTGATACGGAAGAACTATAAAATATCAATGTACGGATATTTGAAAAGAAAAATATACCCTCTTCATCCAACACGTATGCATATATGACTATTTTGCTTTTTTAGTCTATTCTATTAATTTTCACATATGATGACCCTTTTTATTTATTTTTGGTAAATTTAGCAATTTTAAATGTATTTAACAAATAGTAGTATAAATTAATTTAATTAAATTTAAAATTTATACTCATCAAACATTCAAAACTTTTTTTATCTTTACTCAATAAATAAATATTTATTTATATTTAAAATTCACTATTTTTTATAAAAATTGTTAATATTATGTTTTTATTTATTTATATTATATAAATATTTGTTTTTTAAAAAATAATATTATTTATTTTATTGAAATATAATATTTAAAATCTTTTTAAAAAAATTTAATTATATGCTAGTTTTTATTTTAAAAATAATAACAATATTATTCATATAATTATATTATTTAAATTATTGAATTAGACTATTAAAAATCCTATGGTGTATTTACATGTGGAATTTTTGTTTTAATTTTACTATTCTAATTTTTTTCTCACAAAAATATCAAATCAAGTACTTATTTTTTATTTATTATATTATAGTAAAATTTCACATCAATACATATTTATTTTTTTATTTTATATTTAAAACACCACGTCAATACATATTTATATTACATTAAACAATTCTTACAATTCGCACAAATAGACAGTCTATATTCCTAAACAAATGAATAAATGTGTGTTTTTTCAACCCCAATTTTAGGATTTTTACTGTGCAATAAAAATCCTAAAATTGGGGTTGAAAAAACAAAGTAAAAATCCTAAATTTGGGGTTGAAAAAACACACCTTTATTCATTTGTTTATGAAGAGTCCGCATAGTAAAAATCCTAAAATTGGGGTTGTTGTCGTCGGACGGCATGTTTAGAGTTTAGGGTTTAAGGTAAAAAAATATATACAGTATATATGTAATTTTATAAATAATAAAATTTTATATAATATAAGTAAAAAAAAAAAAATTTAATATATATATTGGGTATAAAATAAAATCATAAGTAAATCATACAATATAAATTTTAGCAATTAAATTTAATATATTTATATTATTTATTTATTATCCATCAAATCAATAATATCAAAATTTTTCAAACTCCAACCAAATCTAAATACAAAAAAAATATCAAAATTTAAATTCATCTCAAAATTCAAATAAATCAAATCAAACCCAAATTTTTTCAAAACCACGCAAAGAAACACACCTTAAATATTAGTGGATGAGTAATAAATATTAAAATTTTTATAAAATTGAATACAAAAACAAGAAAATGACTGACAGCATATGGTCAGTAGTGTGGTGCGCACGGGCTCCGTCAGTGGCTCATCCCGACCATATAATAATAATAAATTCATAATAAAATAATAATAATATTAATATTAAATCTTCTCCCTATACGGTACATACATACGTTTGCGTTGAAAACAACGGCGTGGATTCCAGTGGCCGAGGCTTCTCTCTCTCTCTCTCTCTCTCTCGTTTCCGCAATTTAAAGTCTTCTCGGCGGCTTTTTGCCGATCCCAACTTTCTCACTGCGCCTTTTTTCCTTCCAATCTTCTTTCTTTCTGCCTTTGTTACTGAATTCAGCGGTTGCTATTTGCTATTTGGTTTCCTTCGGCGTTTCCGATCACTGCGACTCTTTGTTTTGGGTATACGCGCTTGCCACCGGTGTTCGATTGTTCTTCGGATTTTTGGCGAGGCGCGAACGGACTCTTGGCGGTGGGTTTGGTGGAATTGGGATTCGGGATTATTTCTAAGGTTTGTGATGAGTGGCCGTGTGAATTTACCTTTTATTGATCTTCGGTTTTTGGTTGACGTTTTCTTATGTTCGGCGTGAATTTGTGGAGAATGGTTATTTGCTTATTGTGGTTTATGGAAAGAGAATGGATTGTTCCGTAGATCTGCTATTTTTGGGTTCGTGGTGGTCACTATATTAGGTTATGGGAAATCATTACAAGTTATACTGTAGAATACGGAAATACTGGAGAGCGTAGGTATATTATGCATCAAATTTTTTAGCAATAATCGTCTTTTCCCTGCTCGTCATTATTATGATTTTTTAGTTTTTGCTTTACAGTTCCATTTTTAGGATGGGAGTGGTAGAGTAGTTATTTCCATCAATCTGCTGAGAGTAGAATGGTTATAAAGTGTCCCTGATGATGTAAATTGAATTGTTTGAAAAATCATTGTATATGTTACATGCAGTTGTACTTTCCTTGGAACTCAGGTTAGCATCTTTGTGAAGTGGATAATTTGGTTTTCGAATTCCAACTTCTCAAGGGGATTTCTATTTGGTCTGTCGTGACGGCTGCCAATAGCGAAACTCGTTGGTGTAATTGGGTGGCTGGTCTGGATTGCATACTGAACATTATCAGGGCCCTAAGGATGGGGTCCTGCTTGTCCAGTGAAAGCAGGAGCCCTTTACCCCGTTCTCCAATGGGGATTAGGAAGACAAAGAGCTTGAAAAGGAGGCCGAAGTCGCAGGGGTTATCATACGACCTTAGGAAGGAGGAGCTGCTGCACAGAACAGTTGGGCGGATGTTCTTGAATGGTTCCAGCGACATTGCTTCACTCTTTACTCAGAAAGGCAAAAAGGGAATCAATCAGGATGCTATGATTGTTTGGGAGGTTAACTCTCGTCTTCCTTGTTAGTTCTTTATCTATGTTTGTGGTCTATTATAATGAATGAAATCGTTAATTTGAATTAATTTTTAGTCTATTGTGTTTCAGGGTTGTGTATTTTTGGACTGCAGGCTTGCTTTTGAATTTATTAAATTTTCAACTTGTATTGCATGATGTTCTGCTTTAGAACTTTGAATTGTTTGCTTATTAAAGGCTTGAGCAAACTCTAGGCAATCTAATACTGGTGAGTTCTATGATTCGTAAATGTTGCATTTTACTGGTTGAATTTGCTCTATAGAAGGTTCCATTATGAATTGGGAATTAGTCTCTCTCTAATCTTAGATGAAATTTAAGTGAATTTGTAAAAAATTTTGGAAAACAAGGGGATGGGGGCTGATGCCTACCCAGTGCCAAAAGGTTAAGGAAGTTGGCGAGCTAATGACATTGACAGGGAGTCGGTGATTGAAGCCTGCTAGTGGATAACGGCTATAACTATAATTATTGTGCCTTTGGATTCTCACCTATTTTTGTGTTACTCGAGCTGATGTCTTTGGTTTTTTGTGTTTTTCTGTGTAATTTTTGCTTGATGATTAGAAAATGTGGTTTTCAGCAACCTATTCCACTCACAGATTCTGTTTGAAAAAAATATGCAGAACTTTGCTTCTAGAGAAGACACAGTCTTTTGTGGGGTTTTTGATGGCCATGGTCCTTACGGGCATATGGTGGCAAAGCGAGTTAGGGACTCACTTCCTCTGAAACTTAGTACCCACTGGGAAGCGAATATAAAAAGTGACGAGATTCTTCGGGATGTTAGTTTAAATTCTACTGGAAGCGTGTGGGCAGATGACTCTTCATTCCAATCAACTGATGAGGAATCTAGGCCTTCCATTGACTCTAAAGAAATAGGAAAGCATCCAGAGGTCTTTCACACATTGAAAGAGTCTTTTCTGAAGGCGTTTAAAGTTATGGACAGGGAGTTGAGGATGTATGCAAATATCGATTGCTTCTGCAGTGGAACAACAGCTGTGACCATAGTGAAGCAGGTAATGTCACCAAGTTTATGAGGCGTGCCACTAAAAACGACAATGTCCTAATACACCTTGGTTTTCTTTTCTACAGGGCCAGGATCTTGTAATTGGAAATGTTGGGGATTCGAGAGCTGTTTTAGGTACAAGGGATGAAAATAATTCACTCGTGGCCATCCAGCTGACAGTCGATTTGAAACCTAACCTTCCTGGTATAGGCACCACTATAAATTGAAACAATTACGACTAAGAATATCTTCTTTGTTCCTACCACCAATGTTAGATGTTTTCTGAATATCATTCTGTATAATGGTTATTAAATGTTTCTTGGCACTTCCAGCCGAAGCAGAAAGAATAAGAAATTGTAAAGGACGTGTTTTCGCACTTCAAGAAGAACCGGAGGTTGCAAGGGTATGGCTGCCAAACAACGATGCACCCGGCCTAGCAATGGCCCGGGCATTTGGTGATTTCTGTCTCAAGGACTTTGGTCTGATTTCTGTGCCAGAAATTTCGCACAGACGCCTCACTGACAAGGATGAGTTTGTTGTGTTAGCAACAGATGGGGTATGAGAACAAGACCTTATTTTCTTCGATTACATTCCAAAACATTTTCACGGAGCTTAATGTAATATCATTCTTGCAGATATGGGATGTATTGTCGAACAAGGAAGTGGTGGACACCGTAGCTTCTTGCTCCATACGCTCTAATGCAGCACGAACAGTCGTGCATTCAGCAGTTAGGGCATGGAGATACAAGTACCCGACTTCAAAGGTCGATGACTGCGCAGTGGTTTGCCTTTTCCTAGATTCAAACGAATCAACTTCTTCCATAGCCAAATCTAGTGCTCAAACCGAGCACGATAATGTCTCGACAAAAAACGAAGCTTTAGATGGCGATCAAATGAATGTCGAGTTCGGACAAGAGTGGCGCGCACTTGAAGGCGTATCGAGGGTGAACACAATGTTGAGCATGCCAAGGTTAGAACCCGAGAAAGAAGATATAAAAGCAGCTGCTGCAGTTGAGATCAAGGCTCGGAAATGACTGCTTACTAAATGTATGGCTTCGCTTCACATCCCTTTCTTATTTATAGTTGGTTAAATTGCACAAAATCCAACTGTGGTTTCATGAAATTGCGCTAAATCCCCTATACTTCTAAAATTGCGTCAAACACTCTCGTGGTTTCATAAACTCTACGTCTAACCCCCTCGGCGGTCTTTATTTAACGATATTTGACCTAAATGCGCAAAAACTGCGAATAAATTTTAAAATTTCAATGTATAAAACCCCTAAAATTACAGATATATTCATTTTTCTTATATTTAGCCTCAAAATATAGTAAACATTACTAAGTTATTTTTCTCAAGTTTTAAGAATTTATTTTTACTATTTTTTTAAGGCTAAATATAAGAAAAATGAATATATTTATAATTTTAGGGATTTAGAAATTGAGATTCTAAAATTTATTCGCAGTTTGGCGTATTTAGGTCAAATAAACCGCCGAGGGAGTTAGACGCAGAGTTTATGAAACCACGAGGGAGTTTGACGTAGTTTTAGAAGTATAAGGGATTTGGCTCAACTTGATGAAACCACGGGTAAATTTTGTGCAATTTAGCATTTATAGTTAATTTACCTATAAGCCACACGTTTTTTTCATGTATGTAGGGCTTCTACCCCACGCAAATGGGGACAAATAAAAAATATATCTTGGAAAAGCCATTAGAGTAATTGTGTGTTTGCTTTTATTATCATGGACCGGAGATGGAGATGGAGACGGAGATGGACCACCCCGACTAATATTAGTACGGCCGGGAATCATTTATATATCTTCTTCTCTCTCAATAGATATGGATTTTTGCAGCAGGTGCATTTCCTACTCTCCAGTCTTGATCTTGTTTATTTTGTGTTTTGATTGTTTCTCTGCTTGTTCGGTCCCCTAAACTGGATTTTGTGTGATCTGTGTTTAAAAACAAACTAGTAATAATGATAATATAATTGTGGCAATGCATGTATGTGATTTCAATTTGGAGCTGAATAATTGTTTGATGGAGACTTGTTTATTTCCCTAGTGTATGGTTAAGGATTGTTTACCGTTGCATGATATATATATATATATATTGTCTGTATTGATTTGTGCATCCCTTAGCTGTCATGCTTATCTCTCTCTTTGTGTTGCTCTGCGGCTGTTTCTTTTCTGTCTTAATTGAGTTTGAGAATTTAGATTTTCTTTATTAAAATAATATTCCCTCCCTCTCGGTTTAAAGTACTTTTTAGAATTTTTGTAGTAGATTAAACAATACTCTCTCCATCCCAGAATTATAGTTTTCAGTTGGGTTTGACACGAGATTTTAAAAATATTGATATTATATTGGTAGTTGGTAAAAAGTACGGATAAAAGAATTTTTTGCCCGTATGAATATATTAATGTAAAAAGTAATGACAATTGTGTAATAATAATGAAAAAAATAAGGGTAATTTTATAGTGATATGATTATTTATAGAAATGAGACTATTGTTTTGAGACGGATAAAAATGGTAAACATGACTATTGTATTGGGACGGATGGAGTAATATAATTTTATTGATCGCAAATTTCGTGCTGATTCGCAAGTCATCATGATGTTGATTTGATCAAATCAGTATATGTCATATGAGTGACTAATACATGTTTCTACATATCTCAGCTAATTTTGTATTATAAGATAACATAAGCTGACTTATAATATGATAATATTACAAATATGTATAAATGTATATTGGTTATCCCTATAGCATATGTTGACTTACAGGATCAACATCTTATCTATGTCCAACTTTTATCATTTGTGTTTTAGTCTATATTTATAAATTAATTGTATATATAATAATATAATTGTAAATTATGTGAGTGAAAAAATATTTTATTATTAATGAGTGATTAGAAAAGTGACTTTGAATAGAACATATGGATGTATTGATTTAATAGTTGTAAATTGGGATGTGTTTTGAAATAGAAAAATTATCAAAAATTTTGGATTATTGAAATTATTATCCAGAAAATATTGAAAATTTTGGTACAGTGATATTTGCAGGGTTTTGAATAGTAAATGTTTGAATTAAAACTATTTAATACCCTTAGCAAGAAGATTGTCATTTGATTGGTTTGAACCCATGACCTTATGGTTACAAGTCCAACCCCTATAGTAGGTCATCCCTTACAGGATGAGCTAGGTTTATTATTGTTGATTAGGTTAATTGTATTAGCCTTTATATATATATATATATATATATTATATTTTATTTTATTAAAAATTAATTTTACATTTAAAATATCATATCAATATCTATTTTTATCGCATATAATTATTTAAATTTAATTTTTAATATAAAAAAAATCAAATCTACAAACAAATACCGGTAAAATATTCATTTGTAAAAATTTTGATAGAATTTATTAATTGTAATTTTTTAAAAAAAATATATTACCCCTTCATTCCGGTAAAATAACCATAAGAGATGAAATCATTAACTATAAGTAAAAAAATGATATATAAAATTTAAAAAAAATGATAAAATATTCTATTTGTTGCGGTTCATGTATTCATTTATTTTATTTTATTTTTGCATTACGTTAAAAAATTATCATATTTTATTATCAGTAAAAGTGTGTAAGACTGTTTTGATATTTTTGTTTTTTACAAATAAAATAAACATTTTTTTAAAAAAAAGTTAGATGTATTTTTGTATTTAGATATTATTATTTTTTGGGTAAACTGTTTTTTTAGTCCCGTAATTGGACCCCTTATATTTTAGTCCCGTAAGTGGAGCATGTCGCAAACTAGTCCCATAAGTGAAAAAATTTCGCTGTTTTAGTCCTCTGGCGTCGGAGATGCCTGCGTGGCTCGCCGGAGGTGACGTGTCCGCCAGGTGTCGCTGACCTGGCGGATACGTGGATTTTTTTATTTTTAATTTTCATTTTTTTATTTTTTTTAAATTTATTTTTAATTTTTTTTATTTAGTCCAATTAAAAAAATTAAAAAAATAATAAAAAAACAATAAATCCACGTGTCCGCCAGGTGTAGCTGACCTGGCGGGACACTTGGCGGACACGTTACCTCCGGCGAACCACGCGGGCGTCTCCGGCGCCGAAGGATTAAAACAGCGAAAATTTTTCACTTATAGGACTAGTTTGCGACAGGCTCCACTTACGGGACTAAAATGATAAAGAGGTCCCAGTTACGGGACTAAAAAAACAGTTTACCCTTATTTTTTTATTATAATTGAAAATAGATATTTTTAAGTTGAATGGACGAAAATAATAAAAACGATCATTGAATTGAGACAGATGAAATATATATTTATACCATGGAACTCTTATCATTTTGGGCTCTAGACGAGAGCTTCTTTCTTGGGTTTGAACCTAATGGTACATGATACATAAAAAAAAAAATAAATAAAATTTGCTGAAATTATAATATCAAATATGAAAATTTTTATACTGTAACTTTTGATACACTAAATGATTCAAATTTCCGATATATAATACCATGGTACCCTTAATTATATTCTTAAAACTTATATAATTCTTTGATTTTTAACAATATCATAGTCAATATACTAAAACTTGATCTCAATGAGATTATATTACTATGAAACTTGAATAGAGATATAATAACCAATCGATCATTTTTAAATGTAAATACGAAATATTTTTACTAGTATATAATTATATATTTGTGTATGAATTATTCGATATGCAACAAGAGTAATTCAATGTACAATATACTCACCTTCACTCACACATAATAAATGCACATACACACACATATATTTATTATACATATTTATCATTAATATTGTTGGGAAGTAATTTATCGAACAAAACACGTTCGAATACTTCAAAGGGCCAACTCTCGAAGCGTAGACGATCCACAATTAAAACAACTTAACAACAAATAACAAAGCATAACACGAAACAACATAGACAAGGTGTTTGTTGACCCGATTCGAATATCAACCAATGTACGTCCGGGGAATACCAATTCAGGAAAGATTATACTAATTAATACTGATTATAAAACATGAACGACCACAACTCCTTCACCCTAACTCATATCATAGTTAACATAGGAAAATACCTCCACAGTTTCACGTTATTACGCGTACTAACAACTACCATACAGCAGGGCAGCTCAGAGCCCGATTATCCTCTTCGGTTGGAACTCCTTTAACTCCTATCTCCAGCAACTCCTCCGGTGAGTATCAATGTTAAACAATAGTTCAAAACATGGAGAAAGAAGGGCGAGGGCACACACAATAATTTCTCTTTCTAAATTTTGGCTCTCAAACCTCACTTACCATCAAACTTTTTGTCTTATATGGTTGTATATACCATGTAAGTGCAACATTAGAAAGAACAACACTTGTTAATTTCTCTTTGCATGAAATGGAATGAAGTGTTCTCAAATAATTTTGTACGTTTTTTACCATCGCAAAATATCATGTTTGATTATTTTAGGCATTTAAGGAATTAGACACATTAAATAAGGACAAATTCACAAAATTGAGTGACTGACTCCCTGCAATCTCTATGTGCTAAAAATAGAATAATTTGTTGCAGCATCAAGAAAATATATTTATCTATATACCAAAATAACAAAGAATTTTTTTCATACATAATAATATTCACACACCACCACAACCGTATAGACATATTTATTTACTTACCAATATATATTGTTTATTATATAACAATAACATTTATATTGAATTTTACATTTTTTTATTTTTTATTTTTATTTTTATCAACAATCTTTGATACACACACAATTCAATCACGGTATGTACATGCATGTATGCATACAAAAATAAATATTTCCCCCGTCCCATTGAAATGTTGTCATTTTCTATTTTCGTCCGTCTCAAAACAAGGTTACCATTTCCTTTCATAATTTAGTAATTGTACTACATACCTAACATAATAAATACCCTTTCAACTTACACTATGTTACACACATGTCCTTATTTTTATATTACACAATACTAATAGGGGTATTTTCGTCTTTTTCACCACAATCTATTATAATACTAATATTTAAAAATTTACGTGCAAAAAGTAAACGACAACCTTGTTCCGGGACGGGATGAAGGGAGTATATTTGTTATAATTACGACCTATCCTCACCCCATTTATAATAATGTCATATTTTTAACAATCTTCAAACCTTAGATGTATCGGGTTCCCTGGCCAGGCTTAGGGCTCAAATTTTTTGGGGTACTTATATAATTTTTTTATTAATTATTATTTATCAATATATATATATATTATAATTATTATAAATATATATAATATTAAGATATTTATGTTACAATTTGTTTAATTGGATTTAAATTTAAGTTTTTTTTTATTTAAAATTTGATGTAAATATATTTTGATATGGCAATTTTATTAAAAATAATACCATTTTTTTTTATTAAAAGAAGAATAAAATTGACTTTATGCGGGTAGATATTTTGAATATTAATAATTATATTACTCAATACATAGTACAAATAAATAAAAGAAAAAAAAATAAAAATACCTTATAGTCTCTAATAATAAAAATCAATAATATTTGTGGAGTAAATTACGAAAATTATATATATTTATTTGTGTAGATCAAACAAATTCAAAATTTATTTAAAAATAATTAATTTTATACTCTTTCTGTCATGACTTTTAGATGACCTATTTGTTTTGAACACCGTTATTTAAGTAGTATACATTAGTGACTATAATATTATTTTATTATTTTGTATATTAATATTGTTGTTGGTATTTTAAAAATATAAGTTAATATATATAATTAGGAAGACATTCTTTTATAATGTGGGAAGCCGCAATCGCTATCGAAAGTGCGTACTAAAATATTTTGAATATATGTATAAATATTTTTAATACTCTCACTCCGTCCCAAAAAAATTATCTTGTTTTTTCATTTTCGTCCGTTCCAAAATAATTGTCTCGTTTTGTTATTTAGTAACCGTAGTCTCCGCTTTATAACAAAATTATTCCTACTTTTTCAAACCACCCATAATTATTATCTAACTTACTTTTTAAAATTCTTCAAGGTCATTTTAGTCTTTTATATTTTATTTTATATTACTTTCAATTAAATACTATTATTCTTTAGTTCTCGTGTCTAACACCCAATAAGAACGTCTCTTTTGGGACGATGAAATATTATATATCAATAAAATATATACAATATATATTACTTTGTAAATAATAAATTTTTATATAATATATATAAAATATATTTATTTATTTATAATTAACTTACAATAATTTCATAAAAAATAAATATTTAAAATATTTATTTATTAAAAAAGGATTTAAATAATTTTTTTTTCTTGAGTAAATCCAATGGCCAAGTGTAAAATGATATAAATTTAACTTAATTAATTTATATTTATTAAATATATTTAATTTTTAAAGTGATTATTTATTTTAGGACAAGAAAAGTGATTATGACGGAAGGAAAATAATATTCAGTTTGGTAAATAAATATTATTAAAAAAATATAAATATATACACATTAAATATATAATGTATACATTATTCATTAATAAAAAATTAATCATTTAACACAAAATATTATTTATTATATAATTTCATACAACATACTCATTATTTATATAGAAAATAATGAATAATAGCTAGTTAAAGGATTTGTTTAAATAGGAATTTTTGGAGATTTTTAAAATTTTGAAAAATTTGAAAAAAAGTAAAAATTAGTATTTGATTTGATATTTTACGAGAAAAATATATATTTAATATGATATTTTTTTAAAAATCAAATTATGTTAAATGAGTGAAAGTGTACCAAGTAAATTTAAAGGTACGTATGATTCAAATCCGACATAGTATATTCTTTTGATCTAAACAAAGAAAGTGGCGCGCCAATGCTAAAACGCGACTCTGTGAAGTCGCATTTTGAATATTTTATTTATTTTTCAAAATTTGGGAAGCCGATGTAGGGTCCGACTGCTCGTTGAAGTGGTTCTTCGTACAAGGCAGGCACTGGCAGTAACAAATTCACGACGCCGGACGCCGATCGCTGCGCTGCACGGTTTTCGGTGATCTCTTTGTTTTTTTTTTTTTTTTTGCCTCATTTGCTCGTCGTTTTGTTGTTTGATTTAATCAGACTGTATCTCGATTAATTTCGCTCTGGACCTGTACTGCCTGAAATGTGTTTAGTGCTTGTTATGCATGGATCGAATCGAATCTCAGTATTTTGGTTGCATATATTAAGCTTAACCATCCAATCGATAGTAGAGCCTGTAAATGGATGGATTTGTCATTTGTGTGATGTTGATGGATCTGAGTCGCGAGATTGAATGTTTTCTCTTATGCATTGTCGTCGTTCAGATTTATGGCTAGAGTTAGAAAATGGTTATGTGGATTTAGCTTTCTTCTGTGCTAATTAACTATGATTAATTTTTGTATATTTCTGATGCAGTTGATATTTAAATTTACGAAGTTCTCGTTTGGGTTATTATAGCTAGATACACATTCAATGATGAGTAGCCATTTGCTATACTTGATTCCTTGATGAATGGTTCGTTTGAGTGGTTGAATGTTGGAAGTTTTTTTCGGTCAAAATATTTTATTAATTGATGTCATCAACTTTCATGTTTCTTGATCTTTTGAGTTCTAGTTAGAGCTGATTCGGAAGTTTGAAAGTTAGTATATACAATTACTAGATTTGATGCACGAATACCATGAAAAATGCTGTTGTTCACTTTAGTATTTTGAGGCATCTATGCTGTGGAGAATGTTTCTGAAGTTTATTAAAATTTTATCGAGAAAGTAGATTCTTGTTCTGCTAGTAAAATGATGAATCTAATGATCAGATAGCTAGCAAAAATGGAGAAATCTTGCTCTCTTCTCGTACATTTTGACAAGGGCACACCGGCTCTATCTAATGAGATCAAGGATGCACTAGAGGGAAATGATCTTCCAGCTAAGATTGATGCCATGAAAAATGCTATAATGCTTTTACTCAATGGTGAAACTCTACCTCAACTTTTCATTACTATAGTTAGATATGTTTTACCCTCTGAGGATCACACTGTTCAGAAGTTGCTGTTGCTCTATTTGGAGATAATTGATAAGACCGATGGAAAGGGTCGTGTGCTTCCAGAAATGATCTTAATCTGCCAGAATCTCCGGAATAACCTACAACATCCTAATGAATACATCTGTGGTGTCACACTGAGATTCCTTTGTCGGCTTAGTGAAGTGGAGATCATTGAACCTTTGATCCCGTCCATTATGTCAAACTTGGAGCACCGCCACCCTTATGTCAGAAGAAATGCAATTCTTGCAGTTATGTCAATTTACAAGCTCCCGCAAGGTGAGCAGCTCTTGGTTGATGCTCCAGAAACAATGGAGAAGTTTCTATCGACAGAACAGGATTCATCAGCCAAAAGGAATGCCTTTCTTATGCTCTTCAATTGTGCCCAAGATCGTGCTATTAATTACCTATTGATTCATGTTGACAAAGTGTCGGGCTGGGGGGAACAGTTACAGATGATTGTTCTAGAGCTTGTCCGGAAAGTTTGTAGGACAAATAAAGCTGAAAAAGGAAAATATATCAAGATTATTATTTCTTTATTGAATGCTCCTTCAGCGGCTGTTGTTTATGACTGTGCTGGGACACTTGTTTCTTTGTCTTCTGCTCCCACAGCTATCAGAGCTGCGGCAAATACATATTGTCAGCTTCTTCTCTCTCAGAGTGACAATAATGTTAAGCTCATTGTGCTTGATCGATTGAATGAACTCAAATCTTTCCACAGGGATATTATGTTTGACATGATAATGGATGTTCTCAGGGCATTGTCAAGTCCTAACCTTGATATCCGCAGGAAAACACTTGACATTGTTCTGGAACTGATTACACCCCGTAATGTCAATGAGGTGGTTCTTACTTTGAAAAAGGAAGTTGTGAAAACTCAAAGTGGGGAGCTTGAGAAGAATGGGGAGTACCGACAGATGCTCATTCAGGCTATCCATTCTTGTGCAATAAAATTCCCTGAAGTAGCCAGCACAGTAGTTCATTTATTGATGGATTTCTTGGGAGACAACAACATTGCATCTGCGACGGATGTTATTGTTTTTGTGCGAGAGATTATTGAAACCAGCCCTAAGTTAAGGGTTTCCATTATCACAAGGCTTATGGATTCTTTTTACCAGATACGAGCAGCAAGAGTTTGCACCTGTGCTCTTTGGATTATTGGGGAGTATTGTCTATCCCTTTCTGAAGTCGAAAGTGGCATTGCAACAATAAAGCAATGTCTTGGAGATTTACCCTTCTTTTCGGTTTCAGAGGATGAGGAGAAAAAGGAGGGAGCTGAATCTTCAAAGAAAGTGCAACAGCCAACTTCAATGACAGTTTCATCTAGAAGACCGGCCATCCTTGCAGATGGAACTTACGCCACTCAAAGTGCTGCCTCTGAAACTGCTTTCTCAGCTCCTGCTTTAGTTCAAGGATCTTTGAGCCTGGGAAATTTGAGAGCCCTCCTCCTTACTGGAGATTTTTTCCTAGGAGCAATTGTTGCATGTACTCTAACAAAGCTCATTCTGAGATTGCAGGAGGTTCAACCATCAAAGATTGAAGCGAACAAAGCATCAGCTGATGCGTTGATAATTATGATTTCGATATTGCAGCTGGGGCAATCCTCAGTTCTTCCGCACCCAATTGAAAATGATTCTTATGACAGGATTATTCTCTGCATAAGATTGCTGTGCAATACAGGGGATGCTATTAGGAAGATTTGGTTGAAGTCCTGCCATGAGAGTTTTGTCAAAATGCTTTCAGATAAACAGCAGCGTGAAACTGAAGAAATCAAAGCTAAGTCTCAGGTTTCTCATTCACAGCCTGATGACCTCATTGATTTTTACCATTTGAAGAGTCGCAAGGTAAAATCCTTTTATTTGGGATGCTTTGCATACATGTCTTGGATTTGAAATCAATATATTTTTCTAGTTGAGTTGGAACCAGCACTGTATTCCCATCTTTACCTGCCCTTGTTATGCTCCGTTATTCTGCTTTAGGATTCTCTTGTAATGTCTTCCTTACTGTTTTTTTTATCAATTTACTAATCTATGGTTTTAAAACTGAACCAGCATCCATTCTTTCCTTTGCTTTATATGCCTTTCTTTCGGGATTGCATACTTTCTTAGCATATCAAGCCGATGATCAATTCACATTCATATTCTGTAAATGTGGAAAAATATTACCAATAAGTTCATTACCTCAGGTGTGATATTTATACCTGAGGTTTTTATTGGATGCTGAAATTTAATACCTGTATTCCTTTCATTGTGTTATTTGCTTAGGGCATGAGTCAGCTAGAGCTGGAAGATGAGATTCAGGATGATCTTAAGCGTGCTACTGGGGAATTTGTTAAAGATTCCGATGATGAAAATAAATTAAATCGCATCATTCAACTTTCTGGATTCAGTGACCCTGTATATGCTGAGGCTTATGTGACAGTTCACCATTATGATATTGTTTTGGATGTTACAGTTGTTAATAGAACAAAAAGTACTCTGCAGAATTTGTGTTTGGAGTTGGCTACAATGGGTGATCTGAAGCTTGTTGAGCGCCCTCAGAATTATACTCTAGCACCCCAGTCTAGCAAGCAAATAAAAGCAAATATTAAGGTCTCATCCACTGAAACTGGAATCATATTTGGCAACATTGTTTATGAGACCTCAAATGTGCTTGAGCGAACTGTTATTGTCCTCAATGATATCCACATTGATATCATGGACTACATATCACCAGCCGTGTGCAGTGATGCTGCTTTTAGAACCATGTGGGCAGAATTTGAATGGGAGAACAAGGTAATACGATCACTTTTATGTCTATATTGACATCTAAGTTATTTGTTTCCCCAAATAATTTACTTAACAAATATCTCATTTACTAGAATAATACTTTTCCCACTGGTGTTCGACCTTTTAGTTCTTTACTGTTTGTGGTGAATAAGTTCATTGTGTCGAGTCTAAACTTTTTCAAAACTATGGCTGTGTTTAGATATATTTTGGAAGTGTTCTAGTAATTTGGTTGCTTTGTGAGTAGTGAAATTGAATGATAAATACGTGTTGGGTGATGTAATTACCTATCTGGATATGAATGATAAAAAATGCTTGGCATTTTTTTGTTTGTTTGTTTTAATATTTTTTCCTACACACCCTTGACTTCTAGAATATTGGTAGTTTATTTGTAATTTTCTCATGAAGCATTCAATAATTAATTTCGAACGATGATACTACATAATTGATTTATGCAGTAGATATTTAGATTCTTTATCATCACTAGAATGAGTTTTTGGACTACATATTGATGATCTAAGTATGCTTTATTTGGTATGCCCATTTCATGTCTGCATTTTCAAGTTCCCAGTTCCATTTGTGTGATTGCAGGCTTGTTGATTTACATCATTTTAAAGAAACAATATTTTGTTATATCTTCATCCACAAACTATTGTATGGTCTTGTTTATTATTTTTGTAAATATGATTCTGGGCATAATTTATTCATCTATTCTAGGTGTTGCTTTCTTGTTTCTCCCTGCCCTCCTATCAATTTGGTGCTCTTTGGTTGTTCTATTTTAACAAGTTCTCCTTTGATTTCTTTTCCTAGGTTGCTGTGAACACGACAATTACAGACGAGAGAGAATTTCTCGACCACATAATCAAATCTACCCATATGAAATGCCTGACTGCACCGTAAGTCATTCTTTTATTTTCTCATATACTTTAATTTATATTCCAAGTAGGCTTAAATTGCCCAAGAATTATATACTAACTCCGTTCTTTAAAAAATTATTCATTTTTTCATTTTGGTTCGTCCCATAACAAAGTATTTATTTTTATTTTTAGTAACTATACTATCTACCTAACGTTACAAATATCATTTCAATTTACAATATTTTACATAAATGTCATTACTTTTATATCGTTTTATATCGTACGGATAAATAGATATGGGACGGAGGGAGTATAATCTCATACTGTAGCACAATATAAGAAAAGTGTGACATTCTTTTAGTTTGTTTGTCTTAGTCACAATAGTTTAATTCAAATATAATTATATACCGATGCATATGAGGTTGCAAACGAGTGACTAAAATTTTGGATGAGTTGAAAAGAAATACATCTCCCTATAGTATCCCTTTTACTGCTGAATTCTTTCACAAACGGAATCACTAGCAGAACTTTCATCGGCGACTAGTTTAGTATGAGCTCAACATATTTACCTAATTAGTTTCATCATATATGAATCCCTTTCGCATTGTATTTTTATCTGAAGTTGCTCCAAATAAGCAAAACTTGTGTCCCTTTCTTAATGCACCTATCGTTTTTGTCGATCATTTCTAGATCTGCTCTAGAAGGCGAAAGTGGCTTCTTGGCTGCTAACTTGTACGCCAGGAGTGTCTTCGGGGAAGATGCTTTGGTAAATGTCTGCATCGAGAAACTAACAGACAGCAAACTCGATGGATATATTAGAATTCGGAGCAAGACTCAGGGAATTGCTCTCAGCTTGGGCGACAAAATCACTCTCAGACAAAAGGGCGGCGACTGATTATCGATCTTTCTGGTAATTTGATCATATTACTCTCTCTATTCAGTAGTTCACTCATCTTTTGAAACCAGTTTTTGATAATATCCCATTTTGGTGCAACATATTATTCCTAGTAACATTGTCTGTGTCTTGAGTTGGTTGCCTGCAATATATAGTTGTTGGAGTAGGAATAAACATGTCCGATTGAAATCTTCTCGTTTAGTTTGTCAACCTCATTATGAAAATAAGAAATGACAAATCGGGATAATTATGAATTCTGTAAAAAAAAAAAATTAAATATAGTTAATATTTAAACATATATTTTGATTTTTTTAATCATATATATTAAATTTACTTTTAAACTATAAATATTATTAATTATATAAAAAATAATATCATAACTAATTAAACAGTTTTGCTTTAAATATTAAATACCATGTCCTTAATCAAATGATTCAGTTTCGGTGGGATGGTGGGAGTATATAAATGTTACTTACATGGCAGCAAAGATATACATTACCAAAAATAGCAATGAACACACAAGTACAAACAACATAAATATTGGTAAACACAAGTTTCTCGGCAACTAAATACACAATAAAGGGAACAAAGGCTACACCTTATTAAATTAAAAAAAAAATAAGATTTGAAAATACAATTGTAATTTCCCACCTTGTACATCCATATGATATTGTTTTGGGCTGAATCCGCACGGATTTTTTTTTGGATATTCTTCAAAAGGTCTCATTCTAGTAGAGTTTATTTGGAACTTATAAGGTATAATTTTCTTCACAGCTTCCGACGTGGGACTTGGGTTTGCACCCCAACATGGACTCATCGTCGAAGCGTATGAGAATTTCATACACCATGGCGGTTTCAATCCTTCGAACAACTCGGAGGATATTTTTCGGAATCGCACAATGAGAATAAAAAATATGGACAATGAGTTGCTGTTTTTTTTTTTTTTTCACAATAAAATGTGAGTGTAATCATTTTTTTTTAATTATTTTTTTAAAGAATAAAACAAAACATACATATACTTAGATATGTGTGTTGTAGATATGTGTGTTGTTTTGGGATTTGGATTTTGAATTGAGATTTGAATAGTATAAATTTTGAATTTGAATAGTTGTACGATGAGATCTAAATAGGTGTTGATGTGATGTTTTGAATGAAGAATTGATTTTTAGTATAATATAAAAAAATAAAAAATAAGTGTTTAATTTGATATTTTTGGGGAAAAAAAATTAGATGAATAGTCCAATCCCCAAACAAACACACCCTAAATATATTTTCGAAATACATAACAAAGTTCAATTCAAAGTCTATAAAGAATAATAGTAAAATTGTAAATGAGGCCAATAAATAACCAAATAAGAGACTCCATAACTATTATTATTATTATTATTCTTATTATTTCTTGGAGTGCTTAATAACTTAAAAAAAAAAAAAAAGAAAAAAAACCATAACGCTAAAATTCAATCTTCTGAAAAAATAGGGCAAAAATCGGAGCCAGAAAATTCCTAAATTTGACCTTTACTTATACAGAAGAAATCATTTCCATCTTCGGAATGGCGAAAAGGCCGAGTGCAGCTGGGATGATCGGGACGGAAGGTGTCCGCCGGAGAAGGGAAGGATGGGCATCGTCACCGCCGTCGCTGTTGACTCGTACGGTCAATTCGGTGTTCGCCTTTGTCCGCTTTGCCGAGTTCGAGATCCTCTTCGTCCTTTTCTTCTTCGTTGCTTTCCTCATCTTCAAGGATCTGGTTAGATTTATGCCTCCGATTTTATCCATACCTCTATTCTGCGTTAAATTTACCTAGATTCCGTTTATTCTGATTCGGGATCACCATGGTAATCAAGCATCTGGTAAAATAACGGAAAGAAAAAAAAAGTAGTCCTACTGTGCTATAAACGAGGAAACATGTATGAAAGAACAATTTAACTAGTGGATGAACTCCGTAAGAAATTAAGAGTTGCTGGCTGCGTAATTTTTGTTCCTACAGTATTAAAGTTTTCCTATATTTCCATGGTTGTGTTGTGCGATGCATTTCGTACTTTGTTTTTAATTTTTTTATCCAATGCATTTAGTCTCAATTATAATGAAGTCAGTGAATTTTCGTGCTTAGAAATTATCCAATTCCAAATTTTATTCAAAGTTCAGATCTTAGTGAATGTTCATGTTTGTTTTCCTTCAATTGTTCATTGAAATGCATCTGATACCAATTCATATATCTGAAATGTTATGCAGACCTCAAGACCTGAATACAACGACATATTTGTGAAGAAGCAAGGTGCATATGATTGGTGGGTTCACTAGCAAAAAGGGGCATCAAAATGCAGCTGTCTCAGATATGTTGCCTGTACGTAATGGTTAGTTATTTTATTTTTTTCCGGTCATTAGAGATCAGAGGTTGAGGATGATGACACAGACAATATATATGGAGATATATATATATATACATATATATTTGTCCAAGTGAAAATATTGCTGTGATGCATACACTTCGGTTATTTTCATTGCGTGATTGCATGCTCTTGTTGGACTACTAGAGAATGTTGTGAATTAAACGAAAGGGTTGAGATTCTATTTTTATAAATGAAAAGTATTTACTTGAGTTTACATTCATGCATGCATTTCATAGAATAAAAAAAAATAAGTAAGACCTTTCCATGTGATTGAAAACTTGTAAACTCCTTGTGCTATCTATATGTGGATAAATACGGAACCCGAGTAAAGGTAGGGATCCTTACACTCTGGGCCTATTTCTAATTTCATAAAATTCATGGTCTGCTTTAGAGGATGAAACTGCCACTACTTCTTCCCATTCGTGTAATCGGGGTCATGTTAGTATCCGTTTTTTTATAACAAACCGTTTGTTTTTAAGCATTGGATATGCTCGACATTGCTTGAATAATTAAAGCTTCATCTCCGTCACTGCTTTATTCTTGCAAGTTCTACGTTGTGTCGCATTTTATATCTTTGCTGTTCCTTCTGGTTGGTTAACTAGCCTTACTTGGAAGAATTGGCAATCCTGCAAATTTGGAAAAAATACAAATGCTTTTGATTACAACTTGACCGTACAAAATAAATGTTGCCTTTGTATATTTGCTCGTTCGCCTTCCTAGTAGAATCCCGGTGATTGCGTGGCATACTCTCTATTTGTTTACAATTTCTTGAATTTGGGTGTTTTTCATTGCTTGTCATCTTGATGCACAAACCTCACTAACATTCATATACAGAATCTGATATCACTTGTCACAATTTTTCTTGCAAGTTCTTAGTTGAGTGGTATTTGAGCTAGAGGCCATGTTAGCTGTGTAAATATATGTCTGTAATATCAAGAAGAAAAATGTCAGTAAAATCTTCAACATAGACTCTTTTTGGAGAGAAGGGAATAATAGGCAGAATTCTATTGATGAATGGATAAAATTTTAAGAGACCATTGCTGCATGGAATCAAATACTCACTCTGTCCCCATCGACGTTTATTTTTTGCATGTAGATTTTTTAATATTAATATTATGTAATAAAAAGAGAAAAATTGCCTCCTATGAGTATTGTATAATATATCGTATTTATTATATTAAATATATAATATAATTGCTAAATTAAGAAATAGTAACATTTGTTTTTAAAATGAAAAATGACAATTTTTTAATGTAACTTCTAAGTACAGTACTTCTGATTCCGCACAAAAATTAAGTGCTTGGGCTTCAAAATTAGGCTTGAAAATGATTTGGGCCGGGCCGGCTCGGCACAAGTAAAAACTTGGGCCATAATTGGTCCTGTGCAATCGGGCTTTGCGTCACCAGCATGATTATTACATAAATTTTAGTTTATATATTTTTTTTTAAAAGTAAATGTGGCCCGGAAAATAATTTTTAAATATTTTAAATTTTTATATACAAAATATTTTTTTTTAAAAAAAATAAATAATAAAATATCAAATTAGGTAGGAGTTTGTGCATAAAGTATTTTCCAGGTGTCAACTGACCAAACATAAACGGAACGTTGGCAATTTCTCATTATTCATTTATTATTTTTTAAATAATTCTTTTTAAACAAATAAAATTTGATAAATTTGCTCATAATCCCTGTTATAGTTTAAAAGTTGCATCCTTTTCGCTCATGAGTTAAATTTTTCATTAAGTTTTAATTTTTTTTTTTTGTGTGATTTTAATAAATATGTACTATAGAATATCTTATATTTTATTTATTACATAAAATTTTTTATATTAGATTAAATTATGCATAATATATAGTTTTTTCACAGCTAATATTTAATTATAAATACATACTTAATTAAAAATGATAAAATATTTAAATAGTATTTTTTAAAAACAAAAAATAACTAAATAATTTATCAAATATTTATCTAATGTTTAAAAAAAATATATAAAATAAATGATTAATCAATTCTTTATTTATTTGTATATTCAAATAAAACTATAGAATATTTTACCTGTTTTATTTCTATCATAATCTGATGTGTATTTATACTAAAACACAAGAAATATTATGCAATTTATCCAAAAATATTATTATTCAATAATTTAAAAAACACGATGGACTCTTACGCAATTTTTAGGATAGTTTTGTGCAATGTTGTCTAAAATACAAGAAAATCATATACCCCCTCCGTCCAACTTGTTTATTATTTTTATCCGTTCTAAAACAATAGTCTTATTTCTATAAGTAACCATATCACCATAAAATACTCTTAATTTTTATTTTTATTACACAATTGTCACTACTATTTACATTAATACACTCACACAAAGACAAAAAAGTCGTTTATTCATATTTTTTACCAACTATTAATATAATATCAATATTTATTAAATCTCGTGTCTAATCCAATTAAGACTATATTTATGAACGAAGGAGTATAACTTTTAAGTAATAAAAGAGAATGATATAGTTTTACAAACACAAGTAAATTATAAATAATTTTTCAGAACCTCTTAACACCCAAAATGCATTGGATAGAGAGCCAGTGGGGCTAATAATTAGGGCCGGCTCGACCCAATTTTGAATTGTATTGGGTTGGGACGGTCCTTCAACCCAATTTTGAATCGTATTGGGTTGGCATAGTCCGATTCGAGATTGGGCCTAGAAATGTAAGCCCAAGCATAACTCAATTTGAAACTGGTGCTGGGTCTTTTTTATTTAATATTTGATTTAAATTAGTCAAATTGCAAATAAATTTTACTATTTTTTTAAGGTTAAAAGAAAAATAAATATATTTAAAATTTTAAGGGTTTAGAAATTGAAATTCTAAAATTTATTCGCAGTTCGTGCGCATTTAAATCAAATACCGTTAAATAAATACCACCAAAGGGGTTAAACTTTGATGCTGCTACCCGAAAGTGCACACCGGATAAACCCCCAACCGCACCTAATACCCTGCAAACTAGGCCCGACAAACAAGTTACACTAGCGAATCATGTGTGACAGGTAACCTGAAACATCGGATTTAAACCTATGACCTCACCGTCACAAGTCCAATCCCCACACCACGACACTACTTACGACCACCAGACTTTTTTATTCTGGCCTTCTTTGAAGGGAGAAAGCCTTCGACAGAGCTACTATCTTTTACATGTCAATGCCATTGCTATTCGAGGCTGACGCACCATCTCTAAATCTTAGGTTCCTTCTCCCTTTGTAGGATCATCACTGGGAAAAATAAATATGACATTTTAGTATCAAAGGTTAAGGGCTCAGAAGCAGGATGGACTTTGTTCTTCCAACACAAATTTTCAATTGCAATTTCTCGGGAATTAAAAAAATATATATTTTTTATTAAAAAAAATGATAGATAATTGGGGATAATTTTGAAAATTTAATTAAAAAGTAAAGTAAACGAAGAGCAAGAATTTAATAAAATCAGTAGTATTTATTTTAAATAAGTGTTAAATTAATAATAATAATTAAACGTTTGATTTGTTGACTTGGCCAAAACGGACTAAAAAAAATGAAAATAAAATTGACAGACAGATGAAGTAATAAATAATAGTAAAAAACTTTTTAAAAGATAAAAAAACTTCAAATACTTATTACAAAATATCAAAAAAATCAAATATTAATATAATATACTCCCTCCGTCCCAATGCAAGGTTGTCGTTTACTTTTTGCGTTGTGTAATATAATATAAGTTAAAAATGTATTTAATATGTTAAGTAGATAGTACAATCGACTGACAAAAATAGAAAATAACAATATTTCAATGGGATGAAAGGAGTATTTTATACTTTTGACATAATTCCACGTGTCACATCAAATATCAATCCATCTAAAAATGCTGCGTGAATATAAAATTCTCGGGTTTACTCAAAAATTTATCTTGATACAGTCTCACATTTGATCATTCAAAAATAAACAAAAATGCAATCAAAACAATTAAATTGACTAGAAGAAATAAAGCTTAGAAAATAATGAAAAAGAAATACATAAATTTAAGCTCTGAAAAATACTGGAAGCAATATATATATATAATAAAAGAATATATATTTATATCATATCATAGACGACGTTCGTTATAGAGAATAAAATTGCATAGAGACGAAAGTAAGGAATGGAATTTGAGAGAAATGAAATTGACTAGAGAATAAAAATTAATTCTCCTATTTGGTAAAATAGAAAATTCAGTCGAAAAATATAAAAAAATTATAGATATATAAATGGATAAAATAAGAATAAATAATTAAGTAGATAAAAAAAAATTAACGAATGAGAATTCATGGAAAATATTTTTGATAATTTCTTTTTTTAAAAAATTATAAAATATATACGATGTTTTTTTAAAATTATATTTTAATACAATTTCTTAAAAATCGTAAAAGTTAAATACTTTAACAATAAATTGAATTTAATTTTTGTAAAATTGAAATAATATAATTTTAAAAAATTATAAAAATTAAATAGTACAAAAAAGATTTAAAAAATATATACAGGAACATCATTTCTCTCCAATAAAAACAGAGAAATAAAAATGATGTATTTTTTAAGTTCCATTTCTCTAACTCAAACAAACAAGAGAAATGAGACCATTTCCATTTCTCTGGCCTCATTTCTCTGTACCAAACAGACCCTAGTGTTTTGATGTTTATCCTCTAAAATATAGATTAAAGCCTAGTCCATGAGCCAAAAGAAAACCTTTTGATGCCATAATTTTTGGCCAAGGATAACATGTCACATTTTACAATTCAAAATAATTTAAATTTAAAAATCTTAGACAAGTCAAATATATCTGAATGGAGCCATAATACTTCTCTAAAAAGAAAAATATAGAATCACTTCACACTAATACATATACCAATAAAATGAAATATGGAAAACTAAAATCAATTTCAAAACCAAGAATTACTACTTACCTAATTAGGAGAGAACCAACCAAGAACAGGTACAAAATGGCTGTTTGTTGGGTCAAGAACCGTCGAATGAATCCTTCCGTATCAAAAAGTAACTCAGTCATCGATCTCATCTCGCATGCTGCAATTAAACTACACATAACATCAAGATACGTCATAAAGACACGATCCTCGGACATACTCATTTATGTTCGAATGAATCCAAAAAAATCAAGAAAGGATAAAGGCCAACAACCAAACTCACCATCATCGACGTCACGAACAAACAAACAAACAAAAGCAACACACTTTTCCGAATGACATCAATCATAATTAAACAAAACATATGCACAAAAGAACGGATAACAAAATGCCCATCAAGAAAATTATCCACAGCATCAAGACTTCGAAGAATTACAAAACGAAGCATACAATAATCGCATTATAACAAGTAAACTACATATAGCACCAAGATAGTAATAAGAGCACAGTGAATTTTTAAATCCTTAAAATTGAAATAACCTTCGCGAAGCAGGGCCAGTTCTACCATTAGAGGACCTATCAATTCGGAACCCATTCCCCGCCCACCCCTCCATACCCCATCCCCACTTTTCGCTACCTACATTCCCCGCCATTGCCATTGCCATTAAGGGCGCTGCAGCAAAATCGAATACCAAGAACCACCAATCATCCATCATCCATCATCCCCGACTATATACATATATAAAACCCACTCGGGCTTCACCATCTCCTATCACCCTCGTCGTTAACTTCAAAACCCCAACCTCTACGTCGTCTAGAGGCAGAGCTAAACACTGAGGCCATTCCCCGGCTAGTGACGCTCATTCTAGAATCTAAACTCGAGCTCGAATGCGACGATTCAGCTCTACCAAAGCACCCAAACATTCTCTGCAAGAATCTCCTCAATCCAACCCTCTCCCTCGACACACTCCCTCTCGAACCCCACGAAATCCGCCTCGGGACGCCATTGTTGTTGAATCCGCCGTCCATTTCGGTGTACACCACCGGCAATTCCCTCTCCCCGCCTCTTCTCCCACCGGAAAACCTGCCGACGGCAAATCCGCCGCCAGGTAATCTCCATATCGTCAATCCAACCGTCTCGTCGTCGTTTCCTATCTCATTGTGTCCTCTGTTACCATCTACGTTTCCGGCGGCGGCGTTGCTGTTCTCGTTATTGTCTGTAGGCAGCTCGTGGCGGCAGACGGGGCAGGAGTTTCTCAGAGTCAGCCATGGCAGAATGCAGTCCTGATGGTAGAGATGCTTGCAGGGCATCTCCCGCGCTTCCGCCCCCAATTCGAAGGCCTCTTTGCAGACGGCGCAGTACTCCTCGACGTCGATGTGCTGATCGATTATCTCTATCGTCGGCATCGATTCAATCGCCGCCTTCGACGCCGGCGGGTTGTTGTCGATTCGCCCAATCCCGTTCGCCTCAATTTGGGCCAATTGATCCAACAGCCGGTCGAATCCAGACCCGAGAAGAAACTCCGACATGCTCGCCGGCAACGGGCGCAGACCCGACCCGGATCCATCATCGTAATACAGTTCGAATCCACCGCCGGGGGCCGCCCGGCCGCCAGATCCGCCGCCTCCTTCGTTGGAGCCACGGAGGACGATGACAGGATTGAACGGCGACCGATCGCCCCCGTTCCTACGGCTTCTCCTCGGCCTAGGGCTTGACCCTCGCACCGTACCCGTACCCGATCCAGGAGTAGGGTCCGAATCCGGGTTCCGCATCATGTACATCGCGGCGGCGGGGAAGCGGCGCCGCCGCGAGTCCGACAGAGAGGATCTGGAGGAGGCATCGATTTCTTCCACAAAACCGCCGCTGCAATCGGGGCAATTAATCGAATCTTGGCTCCAAACCCTCACGAATCGGTTGCATCTGTAGCACCAGTAAGTCGAAGACGCCGACATGAATTTACAAAATCAATCAAACAATCACAAAATTATCTTCAGCAGAAAAAAGAAGGATCACAATATTTCAGATCTGAATTTCTTTCTTCCTCCCAGAATTAAAGGGGAGAGAGAGAGAGAGCAGAAATGCTAGAGCGAGAAAGAGATAAGGGGGGTGGGGGGGTAGGGGGGCGGTTCGATGCAAAGAAATGGGAAATCGAAAAAATTGATAACTGATAATACGAGTGGGGACATGTTTGGTAATAAATTGGGTCAGCCTCAGCCGCGGTGAGTATGAGAAAACCGAGTGCGGCGACTTAAAGCGTGCGATCGACGCTGCCCATGGTCCACACGTGTTAAATTCTATAGGATAATTTTTTATTTATTTTTATACGTTCAAACTTAATTCATTTTTTTTTAAATTTTTGTTTGTCCATAATAAATTGATAATTTTCTATTTTATTTTATAAAAGTTATTAAATTAAAATATATTTAATAAATATAAATTAATTTAATTAATTGTATAATATTTTTTTGTTATCTAAACTTATTCTAGTTTAATTTTAGTAAAAAATATTAATTTTTTTTACCTTTTATTTACCAAAAAAGAAGTTTCTATTTATCTGTACCCGATAAAATAAACATATAATTGGATAACGAATAATATATAATATCATAGAATCCACTCAAAATATTTTTATTTTTATAAGAAAATAAATATTTTATTTATTTTTAAAATTTCATATTTTTTTATAAAATTAGTTTATGATAATTATAAATAAATAAATATATTTTTTTATTTACTTAGTATTATAGAAAATTTTATTCTTTACAAAATGATATTCATATTGCATATTTTTTAATTGCAATATAATTTTTAAAATATTTAAATATATATTCTAATTTTTTAATCATATACATATTAAATTTATTTTAAAACTATCAATATTATTAATTACATAAAAAATAATAAAATAATACTACATCCGTCCGACTCTAAGGATCTCATTTACTTTTTGAGTGTTGATATTTTAATATTAATTACTATATCAAAATGTAGCACAAATTAAGAAAAAATTACAAAAATAGACATTTGTAAAAAAAATAATTATACAAATATAAGGATATTTTTAATGTTAAATACAATCTTGCAAAAAATAAATGTAATTTTTAAAGACGGACGAAGAGAGTATTATAAATCATTATTATTAATTAATTAAATATTATTGTCTTAAATACTATGTCACTGATGAAAAGTGTCAATTGAACGGAGACATTGGAAGTACATAATTTTGAATTTAATTAAAATTTTAAAATATTTTTATTTTTAATTATGGAAAGGGAATTTGTATTTTGTGTATTTTTAGTTGGGTTCGGGTTCCCAAACAGATTATTATGCAGCTAAACTTGGACTATTGCCATCACTCAATTATTGGATTGGGAGCAAGGACTATGCAGCTCTTGTTCATGTAAGCTCCATGGACCTCGACACCAGATCGATCTTCACCTTTTACAAACGAAATAATTCATTTGGCGTGGGACTCCCTGGAGCTCAAAGAAAATACACGAGAAACCTACTGACGCTACAATGCACATGTCTCGTCTGCTCTCCAAGACACAAACAAACACGAATATTATTAGAATTAAAGCAAATTATAGTTAGGGTGTGTTTGTCTGAGTTTTGGATTTTGAGCTGTGATTTGGACAGTAAAAATTTGGAATTTGAATAATTGTATGATGTAATATAAATAGGTGTTGATACGATGTTTTGAATGTAAAATTGATTTTTAGTATAATATAAAAAATAAAAAATAGATATTTAATTTGATGTTTTTTGTGGAGAAATTAGATGAATAGAGTAAATTCAATCGAATCTCCCGAACAAACACACAGTATAATTATAACTCAGTCCAATTTCAGAATATATACTCCCTCTGCTGAATAGTTAAAAATAATAATAATAAAAATAATTTTATTTTTATTTTTCTATATAAAATTAATAATAAGATAAAATTAGTAAATAAGATGACAACATTAAAATATTTATAAAAATTAAAATATTTTTAAAATAATTATTTTGTTATTGAATAAAGAAAATACCATTTGTATTTTTAGCAAAAATATAAAAAGTACTATGTACTCTCTTCTCAGATATAATGTGAGATATTTAATTTTTGGCACAATTTTTTTAAAAATATAATTATATTTTAAAATTTATACTTTTTTATTATAATTAAATTATTTATTTATTTTAATTTTAATTTATAATTATTTTTATTAATTCTTACTAAGTATACAATACCTAAAACTTCGTGTCTAGGGAGTATTAAGTATGATAATTTAAAAATTATGTTATAAAATAGAAAAAAAATGTGTTGAGTTTTCTATTTAGGTGATGTGATAAAATAAAATGTAGTATGTAGAGAAATAATTATTTTTTATTTCAAAAATATTAAAAAATATGTTGGATAATAAAAAATATATATTGCAAAGTATATTAAATAATAATTTATCTATTTTTTTATTTTGGTCCGTCTCATAACAAAATATATATTTTCTTGTTTAGTAACTGTATTATCTACCTAACATTACAATACCCTTTTAATTTACAATATATTACATAAATGTCATTAACTTTATATCATAATACTAATAAGGTTAGTTGAGTTTTTTTTACTTTTATTTATATTATATTACAATATAATACTAATATTTCTAAAACTCCGTGTAAAAAACGGATAGATGGATATGAGACAAATCAAATAGTATTTTATTTGTTGTTGAAGTCTCTTTTATTTTAAATTAAAAAGATAAATGATATAACTAAATAATTTATCAATTATTTATTTAATACTCACTCTGTTTCAAACACCTGCAATATTTTCTTGGTATGTCCCAAACACTCTGCAACATTTCTAAAGTATGAAATAATTAATTATACTTAATCTCTGCCCCACACTTTATCCCCTCACATCATCCAAATAAAAAAATAAAATATATATTTCTCTCTCCATCACATCACCTAATTTCTAAATTATTCTACTTAATACTACTCACCTAAAAACTCGTGCCAAAAGTAAATGTTGCACATTAGTTTGGGACGGAGGGAGTATTTTTTTAGAAATGAATCTAATTTTGTTTTTTCTTTTTAAAAAAAAATATAAAATAAAAGAAGTGATCAATTATTTATTTATTTATTCTATTTAAATAAAACTATTTAAGATATTTAAATTCTTTTATGTATATAAAAGTTGCATAATTAATTTAATGTTTAGAATTATACGTTAACTATGGATATAGATAGTGATTTGTATTTACTTTAATTTAATATAAAAAATTTCAAGAAATATTGAAGGGTGTGTTTGTTTGGGGGTTGGATTTTGAGTTATGATTTGAACAGTAAAAATTTTGAATTTGAATAGTGTATTATATGATATAAATAGGCGTTGATGTGATGTTTTGAATGTAAAAATCGATTTTTAGTATAATAAAAAAAAAAAAAAAAAGGTGTTTGATTTGATAGTTTTGAGAGAAAAAAAATAGAATGAACAGTGTATTTAAAATCCAATTCTCAAACAAACACACCCTGATATTTATGTATTTATACTAAAAACACAATACATATCGTACAATTTACCCATAGAGTTACGACTCAACAAATTATATAAAAAAATATGAAATAAAAATGTTTAAATTGGTTTGGGAATTTAATCTAATTTCTTTTACGAAGTTCTTTTTAAATTTTATTTTTTTATTTTAGTTGTCTCATAACTAAGTATTCATTTTTTATAGTAACTGTATTATCTATCTAACATTATAAATACCCTTACAACTTACAATATATTACACAAATATCATTATTTTTATATCACACAATACTAATAAGGTTATTTGAGTTATTTCTACTTTATTCATACTACGTTCTAATATAATACTAATATTTCTAAAACGACGTACAAAAAGCAAATGAATATATAGTTATGGGATAGAAGGAGTATATTTTTTAAATTTCAGCTGCTATAATTAGTAGTCTTATATTTTAATTTATTGCCAAAATTGACCAAATTGTGAGAGTCGTTTAGGCTCAAGCAAGAGGTGCTTCGAAGAATTATTCAAAGATAGAGAGAGAGACAGTCCAATAAAAGAGTTGAATGAAGTACATACACTCGATCATTTTTCTCCTATCCCCACCAATCTCGGTTTTTATTTATTTATTTATTTATTTATTTATTATTATTATTATTATTATTATTATTATTATTATTATTATTTTATTTTATTTGTATTTATCATTTTATTAATTAAATAGGAGTATTGGGTTATCTATTTTATATTTTTATAAAATAAAATTATAACATAGAGTAATTCATAGAGGTTGGTTAGGTTAATAAATCAACGTTGACAATACACAATACAGTCATATGCTTGATGCAAAGTGCAAACACAGTCTTGACAACTTAACAACAAATTTTGACAAGGTTTGGAGGCATTTTTTGCTTGAAGGTTAGATTTCGAGTTTGACCACGAATGGATGTATGAAAAAAAATAAAAATAAAAAAGAATTTAAAAAAATATATATGATGTATTGTTTTTAGTGTTTTAACAAAATTAGTAAGAGAAAAAAATTATAGCAGAGTTGGTAAAAATAGATATGGTCTGGAAATTCAATCGGAGTCCGTTACAAAAAAAATTGTGTTTGAACTTAAAAAAAACATTTTTTAAAGAATTCAATTGTGCTTAGTCCAGTAGGAGTCTAAACCAGGCTGCCCAAACTCATCAAAATTGGACCGTGCCCCAATATGTACATTAATTTTTTTTTAAAAAAAATATATTCCATCCGTTCCAAAATTGGGTTATTTTTGACACGAGATTTAAGGAATATTGATATTATATTGATACTGAGTAAAAAATATGAGTAAAAGACTTTTTTGCCCTTGTAAGTGTACTAGTGTAAAAAGTAGTGGCAATTGTATAATAATAATGAAAAAGTCAGGGTAGTTTTATAGTGATATGATTATTTATGAAAATGAGACTATTGTTTTGGAACAGACAAAAATACTAAACAAGACTATTGTATTAAGATTAAAGTAGTATAATTTAATAAATATATTAGCAAATAAATTTACATAAAAAATAAACATATAGTTCACAATTGTTTGATTCTTGTATGACCAAATAATAAGTCATGAGTTTGATTTTCACCGGCACGAAAAAACTGGACCAACCCGATTTGTCACCTCTACTTAATAGTGTGAGATGAATTTATAACTGTAAGATCATAAATTTGCTTGCTACAATGGTTGATTGGCGGTCCCGACTGGTGTGGTCAGACAATGAATTCCTTTGTAAATATCATTGAAATGGAGACTCATAGGTTATATAATTCTTGGTTTGAGTGACATTGTCGGGGTGCAAATTCAAATCTCAAACTGGATTGAAGAAAAATCTATATCTGTCTCGCATGAAATCTACTGTTACAATGCCTTTTAAAAAAATTTCAAAAATAAATTTGTACAAATTCAACTCAAATTTAATAATATTTTACTAATATTTAATTGGTCAAGTGCTAGCAGAGTTGGTCATAATAACTCAATATCATAATAATTATTATTATTAATTTTTATTTTTACTGACAATTTAAATATTTATTAACCCTTCTTTTCTTTGAAAAAAAAAAGTTAAAAAAATGTCACATTTCTCACAACCCTTAGGCCCAATAATAAGTCCACAGCCTTCCATATGAATCCATAATAGAAATAAATAAAATTAATTGAAATTCAAAACAACTACTCCTTTCTTCTCGAAAATATAGTTTTAATTGAGTTGTATACGAAATTTAAGAAATATTGATATTATATTAGTAGTGGGTAAAAAGTATGGATAAAAAACATTTTTTCCCTTGTGAGTGTATTAATGTAAAAAATAGTGGCAATTGTGTAATAAAAATGAAAAAAAATAGGGGTAGTTTTATGGTGATATAGTTATTTATGAAAATAAGACTATTGTTTTGGGACGGAAAAAATGGTAAACAAGACATATTGGGACGAAATGAGTAATACATGACTTTAGGGTCTTTTTGTTGCATTTTGGAAGGAGTAGTTGGAATTTTGATTTTAGTGTTGAGAAATAAAATGTTTTGTTGTAAGTTGAAATGATATATAATACTCTCTCCATCCAGTCAGAAAGTATACATATTTCTATTTTGGGACGTCCAATTACAAAGTAATCATTTCATTAAATACCCCGTTTTTTCCACAAATACCCCTACTTTACATCACATCATTACTTTTATACCAAAAAAGTAAGGGCAAAAATGTCATTTTACTACTTTTACCTACCCACTATAATTAAAATACTATTATTCTTTAATCTCCGCGCCAAAAATAATTGTATACTTTTAGCTTGGACGGAGGGAGTATATAAATGATTAAAAATAATAATTTGAATATTTTAAAATCTAAACTTCAATAAAATAGGTTAATAAAAATGTATTTAATACAACTAAACAAAAAAAAAAAAGTCTATATTTATAACCAATCCAAAAAATCGATTCAGATCTTATATGATAGCACCCAATTTTTACGATTCGGCGGGATCAATCTATATTGATTGACCGCCTCCAGTAGATTCACTCTATTACATAAGTGGATTCCCATTTCAATTGAAAAAGCAAATAACGTTTTTACATAATCTTCTTCTGTCCCAATAAATGATTCTTCGAAATAATGAGTCACCATTGATATCGACACATCTATATATAATCAATATAAATTATTTTACAAAAGATAGAAGTTTTAAATAAATATACATACATATTCATTAAGTAGAGATAAAAAATAGAATATTACAAGTAGGTATCATTCACCTAATTATACATTCATACTTTCTAAATAAGATACATGTTTGTTTGGCTATATTTTGGTCTTTTGATAGAAAAAATTTGTTTGATGGAATATAAATAAATATTTAACATAAAAAATATTATCCATTCCGTCCCAATTAATTTGTCTCATTTAACTTAGACACTGAGTTTTAGGTATTATCTAATTAGTAAATAATTTAAAAAATATATTAGTAAAAATAATTATAGATTACTAAATAGTTTAATTAAAATAAAAATTTTTTTATGAATTTAAAAATATGATTAAAGTATATAATCATATTTAAAAAAAATGACAAATTATATTAAACAGACGAAAATAGAAATAATAGAGAAATTAAATGGAATAGAGAGAGTATTATTTTAGATATATAATAATAATAAAAAAATGTTGAAACCACACCCAAACAAACACAATATGTTTATTATACTCCCTCCATCCCAATACAATAGTTTTGTTTATCATTTTTGTTCGTCCCAAAACAATAGTCTTGTTTTTCATAAATAATCATATCATCATAAAATTATTCATATTTTTTCATTTTTATTACACAATTGTCACTATTTTTTACACTAATACACTAACAAGGGCAAAAAAAAAAAAAAATTTATCCATATTTTTTACCAATTACCAATATAATATTAATATTTTTTAAATTTCGTGCTCAATCCAATTAAGACTAACGATGTAATGTGGTATCCTTCCACGATTTGTGTAACTTTTTAAAAGGTTAAATAAAAAAAAATATTTTTAAAAAAAATTAAATTATCTTGATAAATATATTGTGACAAGATATAAATATTCTTGCGATAGTTAATCAATTATACATAATGTATTATTTGATAATTTCATGGTCATATTTATGAGCAATAAATTGATAGTATAAATATATATTTTGTTGACGTGTGTTTGTTTTTGTTTTTATTTTCAATAAAAAGAAATAGTAATATTCACTTTGTACTGTTTTTTTTTTTTTTTTTTAAATATAGTATTTTTTATATAATATCACATCAAAATATTATTTAAATTAAAATTAAAAATCAAAATCAAATAATATTTGACCAAATTTACGTTAGTTCAAAATCTTCTTTTCTATAAAGTTTTCTTCATCTCTATTGTTTTTGTTGGTTAGGTTTCCAATCTTTTTTTGTTTCTTTGTTAGCTTGCTCAAACAAAGAAGTATGCCTACGAACCAACTTGTTTGTTTGGTTTTGGTTTGCATTTGAAATTTGATTTAAATAAAATTTAATATGATATTTTAAAAATACTACTATGTCCGTCCGGTTTTAAAAGTTTCATTTACTGTTTGCGTGTTGATATTTGAATATTAATTATTATATCAGAACGTAATACAAATTAAGAAAAAATATTTTTGCAAAAATACTTCAATTAGTGTGTCACTGTACTAATAGAATGACATTTATACAAAAAATAAAAAAATTAAAAATTATACAAATATAAAAATATTTTTAATATTAAATATAATAAATGTAACAATCTTTTCCACGCTATCAAACCATCGTCCCTCACGGAACCAATTACACCATTTCTTCATTTTTCTGAAACTAGTATTACATAAATTTTTCTATTAAAAATTACTCCCTTCTTCCCATACAAGATTTTTACCATTTTTGTCTGTTTCAAAACAATAATCTTAATTCCATAAATAATCATATCACTATAAAACTACCCTTACTTTTTGTTTATTATTACACAATTGCCACTACTTTTTACACTAATAGACTCACAAGGGCAAAAAAATCTTTTACATGTACTTTTTACCTAATACCAATATAATATTAATATTTTTTAAATCTCGTGTCAAACACGACTCAGACTATAGTTCTGAAACGGAAGAAGTATTATATATTTCAGCCGTCCATAAAAAAACATGCTCATTAATTTATTTTATAAAAATAAGCTTACTTTTGGTGACTAAAGAGAGTAAAACTTATTTTCATTTATTAACTTTTAGTGTTTCATGAAAATTACAAATAAGCATATTGCTTATTTTTTCGGTCGGCACATTATAAATAAATAGTCATCACATAGTTTCGACTAATACCGAACATAACACATAATATATGTTACATTAATTGAAATTATGTATTGCCAATTATCTATATAGAGTGTGTTGTATAAATATATTTTATATGTTAGATAGTTATAGTATGTGTTTTGTTCACAAATATTGCGTATTGTCAGGTATATTTATATTATATTAATACTCGATCCACTAAATTTATTTAATTACTAATTTTGGTAAAATTAATAAATCAATATTTAACTATTACTCTTTATTTAACGTTTATTAACAATAAATACCTTCAATTATATATATATATATATATATTTTTACTTTTTATTATATTTTAATAAAAAATTTATTTTTCTTAATCACTATGTCAAATTTCGAATAGGCTAATGTTATTGGACAGAGTGAATATAAATTTTGTGTTGTTTATTGTTATATCATCATATGCTATCAGTATTTCGCTAAATTTACAAATTTAGCACAGTAACAACAATTTACTTATATATATGTCTCGGTCTCATTTTTATCATTTTTGCCTGTCCCATTTCAAAATATCATTTTTTTAAGTAAAAGTTATCATACATTAATATCAAAATACTATTAACTTTTATTTAAATTACAAATATACCATTATATGTTTACTTTTAACATAAAGTCAAACGGCAAAAATGTCAAATTTTTTTACACACTTCCACTAACTAATAAAATACTAGTATTATTTTTAATCTACTACAAAATTCCAAATTGCTCATTTCAAAAGAGACTGGGGGAGTATATGATACAAACACATTAATATTAGAGTAGCAATGGTCAATCCTTCAAAACACTTCGATGTGTTGGCATGTCTATGGATTCCATTAACTTTTATACTTGATACAAATTCTTTATACCAGAACATGCATAATGATTGTATTTTTATCTTTGAGTCTCTTCAAGCCGATATGTTGGCATGTCTATGGATTCCACTAACTTTTATACTTGATACAAATTCTTTATACCAGAACATGCATAATGATTGTATTTTTATCTTTGAGTCTCTTCAAGCCGTCGCTTGCACCAGGAAGAAACCCATGTAGAAAATCCACAGTTGTTTTTTTAAGTATTGTTAAACACAATTGTCCAAGACTAGCACAAACGGAAATGTGAGAGTTTTTCCATCCGAAACTGAGTACAACTGCCAAATGACCCACTTTAAATACCCAATTCCGATTCAGAGTAACAAACATCTTCAATCACGTAATTTCTTTGAAAACTTTTTTGGGAATTGCCATTTTAAATCGTTGCATCATTTACTTTATATATTTCTGTAATGCTATTACATTGTATTAGTATGTTTTTTGTCCGACCCGTAAGATCCGAACCCGACCCGATTCGTGAACCAACCCGATCCATATAATTTAAATCCGATTCTCCCCCATCAGTTTAGACCGGTTCACCCTTCCCCCAAATCTGTTCCTATACTGAGATAAAATCATATTTGAATCTCCTCATTTAAATCCCGTCTGTTCCGATCCCATCTTTTTCTCAAGAGGTTTGGGTATATTCTATTCCTTAAGGCACCAAGTAAAATCGATGTTTTGGGTGTTCTTCTGTGACGGTTCTTTTCAACTTTATCTCAATTTAATCAATTTGATTTCTGTCCATGGGAAGACTTGGAGTTTGGTGAAAGAGTAATTGTGATGTGATCAAATTCTTGTTTTCAATTTCTTGATTTCTTTATTAGATTCTTGAAATCACTTAATCTTGTAATTCATTTATAATTATGTTGAGAATCTTTATTTTGAGGTATTCACCGGTGTTCCAAATCAATCCAAAACACAAACATGTTGATAAATTCAGTTTGACAAGCTAAGTATATTAGTATAACTCAATAAAAAATTCTTAAGGAGACGATGGAAAAATCCCATGCCAACTTCATACACAGTTACGTACTCTCCATTACAAATTACATAACATACACTGTCGACATATATATAAGTTTCTAAGATGAAAACAAACCATGCAAGAATCTATATATAATATATATATAGGATTTCAGTTTCCAGGTCAAGACTCTAAACCCATTCTCCGGCTAGCCAACTCGCAGCTGAACTCAGTGAGTCCGACCCGCGAGTTGACCAGATCGAACTCCACCCACATGTCCTGCTGGTGATGGTGCCCGATCACGTACGCCTCCACCCCCAACAGCTCCGAGTTCCCGAACGTCAGGCAGTACCGATTTCCCCCAATTCCGTACAGCAATCTCTCCCCCGAAACCCTAATTTCCGCTCCTCCTCCCAACACCACCGTCACGCTCGGCAGCGCCACCTCCAAATCCACCCGCGAAATATCCCCAATTCTGTAGCACACATCCATCGCTCCTTGGAAAACGAAATTCGGATCCTCCACCGGCTGCAGAATCCCCGCCGTCCGATTCAGGAACTCGCTTTTCAGCGCTGCGTAAACGGGGCCCAGCAGGAAGGTGAACTGCGTGCCCGAATCGACCATGGTCTGACCCGCCCCGGTGTGGTCGGGTTCGAATACGGACTCGGGCACCGACAGCGGCCTGCCGGCGATGAGGATCGCCTGGAGACGTACGGTGTACGCAATCTTGTCGAAATTCGGCAGCGGGGTGGTGATTTGGATCATCGGAGTGTAGTTCAGAGGCCTCAGCCACTGGTAATCGGCGGCGCCGAGGAGGAGGACGCCGGAGGAGTCTCGGCCGGAGATGCAATAGGAGAATTTCGGAAAACCGGATTGGGAGACGAACGAGAGCCGGCCCCGGTTCATCCCGAGTAGACCGGTCGCCTTCGAGTCCTCTTCCGGGTTCGGGCTCGACCCGGACACCATGCACCCGAACACCGTACCCGGGAAGGTCGTGCCCGACTCGTCGAGGCGGAAGGTGTCGGCGGCTAAGCTGCCTTCGACGGCGGAGGCGTCGGCGTAGGAGAGGATGACGTGGCAGAGGTTGCCGGCGGCGCAGGAAACCGGCAGGGAGAACTCGGAGATCGGGTTGGTGCAGGTGGGCGCGGAGCAGGGGATTGGGCGGTACGACGTGGAGGCGCCGGAGTTGAAGGAGGACGGCGGCGCGGCGGCTCCGGCACAGTGCAGCCAGGAGAGGTGGCTGCCGGTGTCGAGGACCATGGTGGCGCGCTGCGGCGGCGAGCCGACGGCGACGGAGACGGTGAGGGAGACGTTGTGGTGGAAGGAGAGCTTGTTGGGGATTTGCATTGCTTTGAGGGGCAAAATCAGCGATGCTGATTGGTTGGCGGGGAGGGTTGGATTTGGGTGCACGAGGACTGCGCCGCAGAGGAATATTACCCACGGAAGAACCACGGAAGAAGAAGAAGAAGATTCCATGGCTGCACGAGAATATCACTTTAAGGGATGTAGTGACCAATGAATTTATAGGGAAAATTACACGACGCCTATAAAATAGAACTAATAAGACATAAATTTTATACTTTCTCCTGTCTGCTTAACAAATACTTTTTTTTTTTTTTTTCATGTTAATATATATCCCTCCATTGGACCTATTGTAAATTATAAATAGTAAATAATTAAAAAATATATTAGTAAAAAATAATTATTGTATAGTAAATATAAAATTATAGATTAAAATTAAAACAATTAAATAGTTTAATTAAGATTAAAAAAATTATAAAATATAAAATTAAAAATATAATTACATGTATAATCATATTTCCAAAAGCAGGAAATGACAAATTATATGAAACAGACAAAAATAGAAAATATAAACAAATTATATGGGACGAAAAGAGTGTGCTTTTAGTAATTATAATTCCACTTATTTTACATAAATACTCATATTTTATTATTATATCATTATTTTTTTACCAAAAACCAACTTTAACTATTTATTTTAATTAAAATATTACTACCTCCGTCCCTCGTATCGTGTCTACTACACTGTAGACACGGTATTTTAGGAGAAGTATAATTAGTAGATAATTAAGAATTTATTAGTGAAAATAATTATCCTATAATATAAATAATTATAAATTAAGATTAAGATAACTAATTAGTTTAATTAAATTTAAAAAAATTAAAAAGTTTAAAATGAGATTAAAGTGTGTAATCATTTTAAAAAAAAAAAAGTGACATGGTATGTGGGACGGACAGAAACGACAACGTGGACATAGTATGTGAGACGGAGGGAGTATAATTTTTAAAATTTATATATAATTTACTGCGGGATGGATGGAGTAGAATATTATTTGTTAGGTTTTCATATGACTAGTATTTTTATGTGTTAGATTGAAGAAATCCATAGTTAAATTTTTAATCAACACTCTAACCGTAGTCGTAACATGGTACATTAATTAACATAGTTCATGCTTGTAGGTATGCTATATGATTATTCCCTTTTGTTTTAAAAAATAATAATGTTTTATTACTAAGCGTAAGGTTGTAAGATTTTATCTAGTGTTAAGATAGTACTGAATTTTTCACACATAATTCACCTAATATGATTTGTCTTATCAGGCCTAATTTGCAGGTTATTAAGTTCGATCGGGGTTTATCCGGTGAGCATTTTTTGCAAGCTGCGAATTCTCAGGTTAAAAAAAATAAATAAATAGTGCTTAATTTACATATCAACTTGGAAGCAATGACATATATGTATATGTGTATATATATATATATATATTAATTGTTAGGAAGACTGAAAATGGGAAAGAAATAAATATGAAGTAGGGAAGGGTATAATATGGAGACATGAGATGAGAGGATGATATAAGTGAATTACAGAAAGGATGGATTAATGGTGGATTATGGATTACAGTTCAAATGAAATATATATATATAGACAGAGAACAGTTAAACATCAATGTCTAATTTAACAATAAATAAATAATTAATTGCATGGAGAAAGTCTTTGGTCACTCCAATAAAGATATGTGAACATCAGGAAAAATGTTGTCTTCAATTATATGTATGTTTGTCCATTCCATTAATGCATGGGAAGTAATTTACACTCATTTGTCCATCCACCATATTTAGTCCATATGATTGAATATAATAAAATTAGTGATATTTATTATAAACTCTCTAACAATGATTAATGGAAATATAAAAAATTATCTAATTCAAATTTATGAATTGGAAATGATGTAAAATGATTAATAAAGATATATATGAATCATGCCTAAAAAATTATATGTTCACTGTCACACATAAGCGTGTTGAAAAGTCACTTAACATCAGAGTGAGTTTTATGCAGACAGTAGTTTAGTCCATGTAATTTCCAGACAAGAAATTTGTGATCACAAATAGATTTAACCTTTTTAACTTATCAAGAAAAGAACCCATTGGATCTCAAATGTGTATATATATATATATATATGGGACATGGAAGCGTGCCTGTCTGTGTCATTCATTCTTCAGGCAGATGTAGCAGCAGCCTTGAGAGACAGGAAATCTGATATCTTGTTGGTGTAGAAATCTGGCTGTATGGTGGTGTTGGGATTTTGAAGCGTCGACAGACTCGTCACACCTACATTGAACAATACAAGACAGTCTTAAAGAGTGCAAGGAAGGGTGATGAAGGAAAGAGTCGAATACTTACCAGAAAGGACAAGGAGGGTTTTGCAGCCGCCATTTTGTCCGAAAAGAATGTCGGTATCGAGCCTATCTCCAACCATGCATATCTGTGACTTGGAGATGCCAAATCTGAGGATAATATGCATTAGTGGTAATTAGTTTCAAGGTGATGTTATGGAATATAAAGCTCGGTTCTTTTTTAGATCTTTACTATGCAAACCTTATTAGTATCTGTAAAAAAGTATATTATTTCTTGTTACAAAACATCACATTACATTACTATTTAAAAACAAAACACAAACACACCCTAAATCATCGCCACAATAATAAATTCCAACAGGGTTGTGAGACGGAAGATCATTTTCAGATGACTAAGTTCCTGTGCATAGCTCATAAACAAGAGTTCCTACAAATGTTTTTGGTTTTCTGCCGTATGTTTGAGAATATAGAAACATAGGTCGAGGAATAATGTACTAGGAAACTTACTCATTTGCAAGGTAATCCATCATGAAAGTCGAAGGCTTTCCAACAACAAGTGGCTCGCGTTGAGTTGATCCAAGTACTGCTCCCACCATTGAACCCCCACCTGTTCAAATGCAACCAAAATGATGTTAAGCATCAATCCCTCTGGCCACAAAGAAACCAACAGTTTTGATCATATAATTCAAAAATGCCAGAAACAAAATACTTCCTTCGTTTTATAAAAGTATGCTCAAAACTTTTGGGCATGGAGATTAAGTACTGTAGTTTTTAATATTATTTTAGTATTTCTATAAAGATAGAATTGAAATTTTTATAGAATTAATAATGTAACTTTTAGATTAAAGAAAAATAGTGGGTAAAAATTTTAAGATAAATTGTATTTTTTTACTAAATATGTGAACATACTTTTGGTAGACAGAGAGAAATGGTCAAATAAGCATACATACTTTTGCAAGACGAGGAGAGTATATTTTTCCAAATTGAGAATCCATACAAATATAATGCCTTAGTGTCTAGCTGCTACTCTCTTGAAAGTACTGAAAATCATATGGAAATTAACATATTTATGCATTTGAACAAACATCGGCATGCTCACTCTAGAACGCGCTGCAACAACATGACGATAGATACTGTGCCAAGTAAGGTATCACCCATCAATGGAAACTCAAGGGTGCATATTGAACAAACAAAATATGTTGCCAGAAATTAGCATATAACAGAAAACCATAAATGTACCGATTGTATAATTAAGTCAGAATATGATTTGTTGGAATATGTCTGGCTGATATATGCCAAGAAGACATTCCAATTAGAATAAAGGTGCCTGCAGCATGGTTGGTGGCCATGGAAGAGGCCGTGGATGGGAGAAGACCAGTAAATAAATAAAACTTCCAAAAGATTGGTGGGAAAACTAATATCTATCCCATATACAATTAGGCATCACTATGCATTAAGTGTTATAAACCAATTCATGTACAATCCAAGGGAAAAGCACCAAATTGAAGCTTTCAGAAATGTTTGATACTTGAAAGGATCACCTAGCAGGGGGATCATGTTAAAAAAGGATGCTAGTCGGTTGTTCATAGTTACGCAGATGCAGACTTGGCAGGATCTCATACAGATAAGCATTCCACTACTGGCTGGTGCATTTTTGTAAGAGGTAATTTGATAGCTTAGCGTAATAAGAAGCAGCCAGTAATATCTTGGAGTAACGTGTAAGTTAAATAGTGGACTATAGCACTTGGGATGTGTGAATAATTTAGCTAAGGAGACTAATCTCCAAATTGGGGCATGGCTCAGAAGGAACCAATGAGATTCTAGTTATAGCACTGCAGCAACGGATATCTTTAGTAACCAAATTCAATGTGATAAAACAAAGAACATTAAGATTGGCCAACAGTTTATAAGAGAGAAATAGGAGATTGGAGACTTTAAATTGATCTATGTACAATTAGAGAACTAGTAGCTTATGATTTAACTAACTGACTAAATCAAAGCACATTTTAAGAACTTGATCAGCAAGCTTGGTTTGATGGACATCTACAAACCAGTTTGCGGGGGAATGTTGGCAGAATTGATGGAAATAGATTATGCTTATGGCAAAGAATCATATATGTAATTGATTGTGCAATTACGTCATGATATGACTAATAGATGATAGGCATAATTAATCAGATACTATAGATAGATGATAGTCAAAAAATCAGGAGAACAATTCATTACTGCTGCACATTTATACACATCTACCTTGTCCCAAGGAAAGCAGAAAAATCATTTCTCAAAATATTATTTCTTCTAAACATTCAATTGAATCATGCAAGCTTTATATGAAAATGGTCAATATTCATAGCAACAAACTTTTCTGAATGCTAATTAACTGAAAAGCTATATTTCTGTTGTTGACAGGTAAAAGCATTCAAATTCTTCATGTGACACCTAAATTCATAGTATAGATAGATGGTGTACATTATTATTGAAGAACATGGAAATTGGGTTTCAAATGAAACATTGGAAACTGAGGTTGAGCCGTAATTGTAACCCAGACATGCTCAAAGATATGATACTTGCAAAGACCTTGTTGAGTTTTACTTAAACAAGAACTTTGGGAAATAAGGCAAAATAAACCAAGAAAAAAGATAGTGAATCTGGACGTCACCTGCCCATTCTTGCGCATCTGTAAGATGGGTAACAGCATCACGGTTTGTAGCAATGAAAAGACAGCCGGGGTTTTCACGGATGCACAATGTTGCATACCTTCATGAAGAATGAATGGAGTTTTGAATTAGGTGACAGATGTAAACATTTCTAATATATTAGTATGAAATATCCTATGTAGGTGTGTTCTACAGATGAAACCATTAGTGTAACCAAAAATGAATTCATACAAAATTCGACCATGCATTGATCAAATTCAATAAGGTTAAACTAAAACTCAAATGGAACAATCGGATGTCAGATATCCATGACAGGCAACAGGAGAAAAGGAAGAACATATACAATCTCCTTGTATGTTGGAACTTTTTCTCCAATTACGATAACCCTTTGACTCCATTATACAATAAGACAACTTTAGAAATCTAAAGAGGCACACAGCGTCAGGAATAAATAACTTACTGAACTTTGTAATAGTTGAAGTAGCGATCGAATCCGACTACCACAGCTCCAACCTAGAAATAACAAGATATGTTTATGAACATGTGATCACCACCAAATTCTTTAATCAATTCATTCCATTCCAAAATTCTTAAAAGCCTTATGGGGATATAGACAAGTACGGTTCTAGAAATTGATGTAGCTGAGGAATAAAACAAACAAGTGAACAGTACATTTTCGTCATGCTCCATCATAAAACCAGGTGTTAGTTCAATCTTCTTGTCACCATCTACCTGCATGATGCAAAACAATAGACTACATCGTAGGTATGCAGTGATCAAAACAACAATATGAAGATGTGTGAGAGCATCTATGAGGAATTAAGGAATATAGTTGATAAAACAATATGAATGATCAGTAAAATCAAAGAGGTCACCCAAGGGGCGATGTTTGTCCAAGTAGCCCCTCAACACATGCACAACACTGGATTTATATATCAATAATTATCCTTCAGAACTCCATAGGTAGAGCTATCTATATCTATGGTCCATTTTACAATATGCCAGCAAAAGAACTAGTCTGACAGAAACAGCTGCCAGGGATTTGAAAATGTCCCTAAAATTTCACATTTTTTTTATACTTAGCTGCCAACTAGAAGTTCTTACACAAACAATGGTTTTGCCAAGTATTTTAAAAGGGTGGGAAAAAATTAGAACCAATTAGAATTATGTTGAATCCATTACATACCGGTCCACCAAGATACTGAAACCCTGCTTGTTCCAGCTCCTTCAAGATGCCATCTTCGCCAATTACATAAACCTTAACATATTCCAGAATGAAAATTACTTACAAGCCCATTCTATCCATGTATAGTCAATGAAATTGTTCCAAAACGTTTAACAACAAGATGAATTGAACATTACAATAATGTCAACCATATAAGAGAGTAACAAATCAGAGTACTTGGTACTGACATGCATCAATGTTAATGGTAAAAAAATGAACATATGTATCATATCAATATGGGGTGACAACAAAAACATTATATTCAAGCAATGAACTTATTGCCTAGTCAAATATACATACACTAAAGCCAGACATATAGAGAAGCAAACTCATAATAAGCTGTCATTGAAGTCAAGCCTAACGAAAATGACATGGAAGTAGGCTCCAAAATTAAAAACTACAGAAGGCAGCAAACAATCAACAACAGGTAATCAAGTTATAAAAGGTAATGTCATCCATGTATCAGCACAAAGTATAGAAGAAACAAGATAAACAAGACAGTCGGAGTAGCCTTAGGCCTGCATAAAATCATTATACATTGAAAGATGGAACTCATTTGGGGAACCCATAATTTGTCCCAGTGGTCAGTGAACATCTTCCTATAAATGCTTCATTTCTAGGTACATACCTTTTTATCTTTTGGAAAATCAATCGATTTTAAGTAAGCAGCTGCTGCGAAGGAAGATGCAAAAATTTCCTCCTGGACCATTTCAGCAAGTTACGGGAACTGATATTTGAAGAAGCTACTAAAGTCTAGAAATCCAGAAAACTATGATGAAAACTCACCTCCGTGACATTGAGACCTAGTGTTTCAAACTTCTTTCCATACTGCTTTCGAGATTTTGTTGAGTTGTTTGTGACAAAAACTAACCTTTTCCCCTGTAGAGAACTCAGCATAACAGTTAGCATTGCAAAAATATAAAGTGAGAGTGAGGACACTGTTATATCAAAGATTCTGCTACCCTTTTGCTCACAATGTTAATACACAAAGGTATGACTTTGCCCACATTAAGACGAGGACCATTTTAAGATTTTTAGAGGTAAAAGAAGACTAACCTTTGATCGAAGCATGTCAAGAGTTTCTGGGACTCCATCAATCAATTTATCTCCCTTCCATATTACCCCTGCAATATGTTAAGCAATTGTGACCCTCAGGTGTACTAAATGCAGAACTTTAATCACTCAAAAATAAGAAAACTCTAATAAGAAAAGGACACCAGTACATGGTAAAAACACAACCAGCCCTCAAGTTTGTGTATGTGCCAACGAAAATGGCTTTCCAATAATGAGGTAAATAAACCCAACAGCTTGTTTGAACATATGAGACTTTTGAATCCCCCTTTTCAATCTTGCTCTTATTAACATGATAATTATAAGCATGTATAAAAGTGGACAAATTCAATCTGAAGACCCAAAAATACAGCACATATAATCATATAACAAACTCAATATCTTTCATGTAGCATTAGTACTATAATTCTAGTATTTTCATCTATCTGCGAAAGAGGTCACTGAAAAGTGCATAGCAGTGTGGAAACAGCAGAGATGAAGAGGCAGCCCAGACTTGAAACATGTAGAAGCTAAAGAATTATTAAATTATTATTACTTTGGTGGTGCTAAAACATAACACCTCACAAGGGTATTCTTGTTTCTATTATGCAATTGAGTAAAGAATGTGCTATACATCTTTAACTGTGGAGCTCCTGAGATGAGCAGACTGGATCAGAAAAAAGACTAAGAAAAGAAAAAGAAAGATGAATGGACTGGAAGAGAAAAGAAAAAGCAGTGAAATAAATTGAGATAAACAGATTTTGGTTTGCATGTGTCCATATGTCCGTGGAAAATGCATGGAAAATTGAATAAATGCATCAACTAATGAAACAACTGAAAATGAGAGGAAATGGATAGGAGTGGGCAGTTCCTGCAACTGCATGATAATGTCCACTCTCTGCTAAATCATTCCACTCAAGTTTATCCCAAAATTGTAGGATCATCTTCTCATTTCCTTTGCCGGACAATTCTAGTTTGGCCAATTGTAACTTATCTTTCTTTCTATCATGCCTAAATACTTCCAATAAAAATTCCATTTGAATGTTGTAGACACTAAAAATATATGTCTAAAATCAATTAAATATAATGTATTTTGGAAGAAAATAAAATTCCAATAAAATAAATATATAGTATTTAATTATGCACATATGTTAATTTTTGTACAATAAATATCAACCATTAATACAAAAATCTGCTTAAAAATGGAAGATATCGTACAAATATTACGTGCATAAATAGAGTCATAATAAATTTGGCAGCAAAATAAATTAATCTTGTCAATAAAGGAAATATATAAATTAATATCTTACGAAAAAGGGCAATGATATAAAGATATATGCGAGAAAGGAAGGTGCACAATCAAATCCGTCAAGAATGGAAAAGAGCATTCGATGGAAAATGAAAGATTATAAAATATTCCTATTGGCCAATCAAAACGCGCCATGTGGCACCATTAAAAAAAGAAGCCGAAACCACCCATCCCCTATAAATAGGAGCCATGATCAGTTCATTTGAAACACCGAAGTTACATCGAGGACTCAAACAAGAGGGTAAGTCTCAAAACTCTCTCAATATTGTTCTTCATGTTCTTCGTATCCTTCAAAGCGTTCTTCGTCGAAAGTCACTGATTTGGACAAATGATCCAATATTGGTTGACGAATCGATGGAGTTAACGTTCTTCATCATATGTCCAAGCCAGATGAAGGATCAAAACTCTCAAAGCCGTTGAGGAATTTGTCAAAGCCAAGGGAAGGTCTCCAAAGTTCCTCTCAAAGTTTCAAGATGTTCATCGCGTTCTTCAACAAAGCATCAACTAGGTCCTCTTCGATCCAAAAATCAAAGGGACACGCCGCTAAAAGTGTTATGGAACATCAAATCCACTTCTTCAAGGATCAAAGCTCCAAAAGCCATTGAAGAGTCCATCAAAGCCAAGGAAGAGCATCCAAAGTTCATCATAAAGCTTCAAGGTGTTCATCGCGCTCTTCACCAAAGCATCAATTAGGTCCTCTTCGATCCAAAAGTCAAAAGGACATGCCGCCAAAAGTGTTATGGAGCACCAAATCCATTTCTTCAAGGATCAAAGCTCCAAAAACTATTGAAGAGTCCATCAAAGCTAAGGAATAGCATCCAAAGTTCATCCCAAAACTTCGAGGTGTTCATCGCGTTCTTCACCAAAGCAACAACTCAACCCTTTTCGATCCAAAAATCAAAGGGACACGCCGCCAAAAGCGTTATGGAGCACCAAATCCACCTCCTCAAATATTAAAGTTGCGGATCGTCCAAAGAAGACATCAAAACCAAAGCCAATGATCAAACCGCCCACACGGAGACCAAAGTCCTCCGAACGGCGGCAAAGTCAAACCAAAGATCAAAGTCGTGGATCGTCCAAAGAAGATATCAAATCCAAAGCCGACGGTCACATCGTCCATACGGAGACCAAAGTTCTCCAAAAGACGGAAAAGACAAACCAAATATCAAAGTCGCGGATCGTATAAAGAAGACGACAAATACTAAGCCAACGATCAAATTGTCCACACGGAGAGCAAAGCTCTCCAAAAGACGGCAAAGCCAAACCAAAGATCAAAGCCGCGGATCGTCGAAAGAAGACATCAAATCCAAAGCCCACACAGAGACCAAAGCCCTCCAACACATGCAACAACAAGACGCCCTCATTGAAAAACTTCTCACAAAGCTGGACAAGTCTGAAGAATCCAGTCATGCCATCGAAAAGCAACAATTTTCCCCAGCAGTCCAAAATAAAGCGGCAACATATATGAAGCAACTTCATGGCAAAGAAAATGTGGCAGAACCAAATCCAGTTCAAGGATCATCCAACTCCTTCATTCATATATCCCAACTTGACAAATACATCAAGGGGGCAATCAAAAGAGAATTCGAAGGGAGTTTAAGGCCGACGCACACTTACGCCAAACCTTACACTGCAAGGATTGACGCCCTCAAAATGCCAACGGGCTATCAACCACCAAAGTTTCAACAATTTGACGGCAAAGGCAACCCAAAGCAACATATAGCGCACTTTGTCGAGACATGCAACGATGTTGGAACGTATGGAGACCTCCTAGTCAAACAATTTGTGCGGTCACTAAAAGGCAACACCTTCGAATGGTACATCGACTTAGAGGCTGGTTCCATAAAAAATTGGGAACAACTGAAGTACGAGTTCTTGAATTGGTTTTACAGCACAAGAAGAACCATCAGCATGACCGAACTCACCAACAGCCGCCAATGGAAAGAGGAGCCGGTAATTGACTATATCAACCGCTGGAGAAGTCTAAGCCTCAACTGCAAAGACCGTTTGTCCGAGACTTCCGGCATAGAAGTGTGCGTTCAAGGGATGCAATAGGGCTTGAAATACATCCCACAAGGGATCCGACCCCATACTTTTGAAGAACTCGCCACTCGCGCCCATGATATGGAATTGAGCATGATGTCTAGTGGAATGTATGGACCGCCTATTGAAGATTTCTCAGAAGACGAGAAATACAACACTTCAAACAGTGGGGGCAGTCATACCTTCACCACTCTTGGAAATGGGGATCATCTTTCTACAATCTCCTGGAAACGATGATAAACTTTCTAAAATCTCTTAGAAAAGAGAGTAAACTTTCTACAATCTCCTGAACACGATGATAAACTTTCTAAAATCTCATAGAAAAGACAATAAACTTTCTACAATCTTCTAAAAACGAGGATAAACTTTCTTCAATCTCCTGGAAACGAGGATAAACTTTCTTCAATCTCCTGGAAACGAGGATAAACTTTCTAAAAATCTCCTAGAAACGAGGATAAATTTTCTTCAATATTCTAGAAACGAGGATAAACTTTTTACAGCCTCCTAAAAACGAGGATAAACTTTCTTCAATCTCTTGGGAATGAGGATAAATTTTCTAACAAGACTCCTTAACATGAGAATAAACTGTTTAACAAAAACAAACAAATTCAATTTGTTTTGAACTACGTTATGACTTGATTCATTCACCGGATACGTAGGCAACTTGGAATATAACTTCAAGTTCAGTCAATTATGCCAAAAAAAAAAAAAGGAAAAGCCCTAAAAATAAATTGGGCAAAAAAAAGTCCAAAAAAAATCAATTGGACAAAAAAAAAAAACTCGTCCAAAAAAAAAAGAAAAAGCCATTTGAAAAAAATATTGGCTAAAAAAGAAAAAAAAAATAATAGCCATAAAAAAAAAATCGGTCAAAAAATAAATTGACTTATCTTTCGAGACTCATTCACGCCTTAAACGCTTTGCGTCGGCTTAAAAGAGTCTCGAGGGGACATTTTGTAGACACTAAAAATATATGTCTAAAATCAATTAAATATCATGTATTTTAGAAGAAAATAAAATTCCAATAAAATAAATATATAGTATTTAATTATGCACATATGTTAATTTTTGTACAATAAATATCAACCATTAATGCAAAAATCTGCTTAAAATCAATAAATGAAGTATATAAATTAATATCTTACGGGCAATGATATAAAGATCTTGGCGAGAAAGGAAGGTGCATAATCAAATCCGTCAAAAATTGAAAAGAGCATATGATGGAAAATGAAAAATTATAAAATCTTTCTATTGGCCAATCAAAACGCGCCATGTGGCACCATTAAAAAAGGAAGCCGAAGCCCCCATCCCCTATAAATAGGAGTCATGGCCAGTTCATTTGAGACACCGAAGTTACATTGAGGATTCAAACAAAGGGGTAAGTCTCTAAACTCTCTCTGTATTGTTCTTCATATTCTTCGTGTCATTCGATGCGTTCTTCATCGAAAGTCACTTATTTGGACAAATAATCCAATATTGGTTGACGAATCGATGGAGTTAACATTCTTCGTCATATGGCCAAGCCGGATGAAGGATCAAAGCTCTCAAAGCCGTTGAGGAATTCGTCAAAGCCAATGGAAGGTCTCCAAAGTTCCTCTCAAAGTTTCAAGATATTCATCGTGTTTTTCAACAAAGCATCAACTAGGTCCTCTTCGATCCAAAAGTCAAAGGGACACGCCGCCAAAAGTATTATGGAGCATCAAATCCACTTCTTCAAGGATTAAAGCTCCAAAAGCCATTGAAGAGTCCATCAAAGCCAAGGAAGAGCATCCAAAGTTCATCCCAAAGCTTCAAGGTGTTCATCGCGTTCTTCACCAAAGCATCAATTAGGTCCTCTTCGATCCAAAAGTCAAAAGGACACGCCGCCAAAAGTATTATGGAGCACCAAATCCACTTCTTCAAGGATCAAAGCTCCAAAAGCCATTGAAGAGTCCATCAAAGCCAAGGAATAACATCCAAAGTTCATCCCAAAACTTCGAGGTGTTCATTGCGTTCTTCACCAAAGCAACAACTCGGCCCTTTTCGATCCAAAAATCAAAGGGACATGCCGCCAAAAACGTTATGGAGCACCAAATCCACCTCCTCAAAAATCAAAGCTGCGAATCGTCCAAAGAAGACATCAAAGCCAAAGTCAATGATCAAACCGCCCACACAGAGACCAAAGCCCTCCGAACGGCGGCAAAGTCAAACTAAAGATCAAAGCCGCGGATCGTCCAAAGAAGACATCAAATCCAAAGCCGATGGTCAAATCGTCCACATGGAGACCGAAGCTTTCCAAAAGACGGAAAAGACAAACCAAATATCAAAGTCGCGAATCGTCTAAAGAAGACGACAAATCCAAAGCCGATGATCAAATCGTTCACACGGAGACCAAAGCTCTCCAAAAGGCGGCAAAGCCAAACCAAAGATCAAAGCCGCGGATCATCCAAAGAAGACATCAAATCCAAAGCCCACACAGAGACCAAAGCCCTCCAAAAGCGGCAAAGCCAAAGCAAAGATCAAAACATGGGATCATCTAAATGAGACATCAAATCCAAAGCTGACGATCAAATCGTTCTCACGGATACCAAAGTCCTCCAAAAGTCGGCAAAGCCAAATTAAAGATCAAAGTCTCAAATCGTCCAAAGAAGACATCAAATCCAAAGCCGACGATCAAATCGCCTGCACGGAGACCAAAATTCTCCAAAGTCAACCAAATCTCTTTGGATCAAAGAAGCCATAGAAAACCAAATTGAAAAATAAATCGACCCGGAAGGAGAATTAAATGACTCATTTAGATAATAAGACCCACTTTAAATTCAAATCAAGTATAATTTGTACAAATTTTATGTTTATTAAAAATAACACAATTTTTTGTATCATTTTAGACTTGGTCATCCTTCCTTTAAAGTTTTGAGAGTCATGTTTTCCATCTATTTCAAGAATTGGATATTCTAGAATTTCATTGTTAAGTATGTGAATTCGTTAAATATACTCAAATATCTTTTCCTGTTAGCAATCGCTAACCTTTTTGTGTTTTTTATGACAATCTCTAACCTTTTTATCCAATCCACAGTGGACCTTCATCAGCTCCAAACATTACTGAAGCTAGATGGTTCATTTCTCTAATTTATGATTGCATCGGGTTACATGGCTTTTTCTCCTAAAACAAAAATCTGATGTCAGTTTTTTCTCCATATGGTTCTAAATCAGGTGAAAATAGAAGAGGATTAGAACAGATAATGCAAAGGACTACTTCGACCAAACCTTATCCTCATTTTTTCAATTGTATGGATATTTCATGATTCTTCTTGTGATGATGCCCCCAACAAAACGGAGTATCATAAAGAAAAAATGGGCACTTGCTAAATACTACCCGTACACTAGTTTTTCAAGGGAATGTTACAAAGAGTTAAGGGGGAAGCTGTCCTAACTGCCACCTATTTGATAAGCTGCTTATTTATTTTTCATATTTAAAACTTAATGCAAAAAAAAAAAAAAAAAAAAAGTGCACAGGATAACAAAAGCCCTATCGAAGTGTTGAATAGTGTGATTAACCTCATTTCATAACTCCTAAAGTGGTGTTCTTTTATGGGATTTTACTTAATATTTTTATTATTCAAATTCTTTTTTTCCTCTAAAAATATTAAATCAAACAATTATATTTTAATTTTTTTATATTATACTATAAATTTATTTTACATTTAAAATATTTATATCACGTCAAACAACTATTTAAATTCAACTTTTACTATTCAAAAATCCAAATTCAAAAACCCAAACCCACAAACAAACACACCCATAGTTTGATACCTAGAATCTTTTGGTGTACAAATTTTGTTCATATCCATCCATAGCAATCAAAGGTAAAAGCTTGAACCATGAGCCACTAAGTGCATTTTCCTGGGTTACTCTTCTACCTAGAAACGGTACAAATGTTACCATCCTTCCTCAAGAAAAAATTATATTTCAGCTGATGTGACATTTGCTGAAACTACTCCCTTCACCCTAAATCCCCACCTCAACAAGGACAGCCCTCTACTCAAGAAAGTGAAGAAGAATATTTGGAACCCATGAATAACCTTGATCATCCATTTAGTTATGAACCAAAAGACTTGAAACACCTACTGTACCTGATCTCACCTCTCTTCCCATGCCTACTCCCACTGACCCTACAAAAGTTTCCTACCTTCCAAAGGGTGTACTCAAGGAGGAAGGATGTCCCCGAACTGGTTGAAGTCCAACAATCTAACCCAGAACCTTTTTTAAGCTCTCGGTAGTAAACAAAACCTCCTATCTACATCCCATACTAGCAACATGTGGCTAGAAAATGGGCTCAAGCTATGGTGAATGATGCTGGCCAACAGCATGTCGTCAACTATCTCAATCTCATTTTTCGAAGGCGTCCATTACAGAAAAAGATTGGCCATGACGTCAGTCAAGTTAGATGTGTTGGTTAGTCAGTCCCTGGAGACAAACAAGAACTCCTTTAACACTACACTGGATCCACTATGATCACAAAATACTATTCCAAGGTGCAGAACAAACTTCATAATGCCACGTGAGAACACTATTTGCGACCCGACAGCTTCTGGCAAGGCTACATTGTTATCTATGATTTCATAATTCCTTTCCTATGGTCATCTCTCACCCTTGCAATACCGAGTACTCAATTACTTGGAAAACTCCAAACAATGTAATCAAAGCTGATCATCCTTACCAATGATCCTTATTCAAACTCTTAGCAATGAAATGTAGATCATTGTTTCTATGTAGGCCAATCTTTGCCTAATCCTTATTTCGTAAACGGCGCATTTCGTTTAAGAAACTTCATACTTTGAAGAAATTAAACGATCCGATTCCAAGCTTATGTATATGTATGAACAAGCGCTTCAGGCATTTCACCAAACAGATTAAGTGCACCAGGAAATCAACCACAGATACAAAGAATCATACAATAATACCAAAAACGTACCGTCACAGTCGAAGATGAAGGTCTCGACAGAATCAATGAGCTGATCGGGATCCTTTAGCGGCTCAGCCGACGCCCGGGGCCCAGCAGTTCTCGTCGAAGCAGAGGCTTCCATTCTTGACCAACTCTTCCTCTTAGCAATCCCCCATTCCACTATGGGTCTGAGAGAATTGAACAATAAGGGGCTGGCAAGAAAAGGAATTTTTGTGCTGTGATGATTCTTCAAGAACAGCGTGGAAGAAGACGATGAAGAAACTGCTGACAGCCTACTCGCCAGCATAGCTATGGATTCTTTGGAGCAGAGCAGAGTTATTTCCTGGTTTGAGATCGATGGGCTGCTGTCCGCATGTGGTTGGGAAGTAAAGCGGACGTGGTGATGGATTGAGTGGACGCATTTGTTCGCTCTATCTATCTAGTTAGTATCCTCCACCACCACCACCAGTCTACCTAAAGCTGTGTTCTTGACATCTTCTGCTGTTTTTGATCCATAAAAGAGTTTGATTTGTATTTCAATTTATTATACTCCCTTAGGGTGCGTTTGTATTTTGGACACTTTGTAAAAATTTTGAATTTAAATAATTATACTATATAAATTAAACACGTATTAATTAATATTTCTTCCGTCTCGTAACAAATATTCATTTTTTCATTTTAGTTCGTTCATAACAAATATCAATTTTCTCTTTTTAGTAACTGTATTATCTACTTAACATTACAAATACACTTACAAGTTACATTACAGTATATTACACAAATATCATTACCTTTATATCACACATACTAATATAATAAGATTATTTTGGTCATTTCTACTTTATTCCTACTATATCCCAATATAATACTACTAAAACTACTTATAAAAAGCAAATTGATACTTATTTATGGGACGGAGTGAGAGTATAATGTTTTAAATATAAAATTAATTTTAATAATATAAATTCATACAATTTCTTCAAACAAATACACTCTTTTAAGTAATTTTCTTATTTTTAAGCATTTCACCTGTCACAAGCATATAGAATATAAATTTTAACTTAAAAATAATATTTTAATATAATATTTTATTATAAATTATATATATTGAAAAAAATAGACTATTGTCCTCACGGACTGATGGTCTGGAATGAATTTGTTTAGTTTTGTTAATTTAACTTTTTAAAGTTTTAAATTAAACAATCATATGTTATGATCTTTTAAATAGTACTCCCTCCGTTCCTCCCAATATTAGTGTAGATACTAGAATTTAGGTAAATTATAATGAGTAAGTAAAAATAATTATAGATTAAGATTATAAGTAAATAGTTTAATTAAAATTAAGAAAATTATAAAATTTAAAATTTAAAATGCGATTAAAGTGCATAATTATATTTCCAAAAATAAAAAAGACAAGTTATGTGGGACGGACGAAAATAAAAAAATAGAATAAATTATGTGGGACGGAGGGAGTAAAATTAAAAGAATAAACAAGCAATGGAGTACATTGATTAGCAAATCATACTAATAATGAGCGAATAACATTGAAATTGAGGGTGTGTTTGTTTGGGGATCACTCTTCATTTAATTTTTTCTCTCCCAAAAATATCAAATCTAAATATTTATTTTTTATTTTTTATATTATACTAAAAATCAATTTTACATTCAAAACATTACATCAACACCTATTTATATCACATTATACAACTATTTTTATTCAAAATTTTTACTATTGAAATTCCAATTCAAAATCCAAACCCTCAAACAAACAGAGAAAACCATGAATCAAAGAGGCATCAAGGATAAAAAAAACACAAGAATTTGATTAACAGGTACATGGATATTTAGCCTATGCCAATAATATTCAAATTAAATATCTACAATCTAAATTATAATATTTAAATCATATCAAAAAATTATATCCTTAAATTTTAGGATATAATCAAAATTTATATCCCAAGAGTTTCCGACGACTGTAACTCGTTCGATATGAGAAGGATAATTAGATTTCGGTTCAGCCAAAGTGCAAAATAGTCCAAAGTAACTACGCCTTCAAGTGGAGGTAGCTCCGACACCCACCGAAATTGACACTTGAATCCTCACCGAAACTCTCTCGGAACCCATCAAACACTCACCGGAAAACCCCTCGGAAATCTCGCCAGATTCTCTCTCATAACTCACCGAAATCATTGGCCGAGACTGCTCTATTATGGGACGAATTAAGTATATTTATGTTCAATATTTTAGAACTATCCCATAAAAATTGCAAAAATATATGTTAAAATTCATATCGTAAACATTTGTAACATGCATTGCAATAAATACATCAAAAAATGACACCGAAAGTTCTCATACAAACAATCCCACTTCGTCTTTTGATGTGAATCCATCATATTTCAAATATTTACAAAATTAAATAAATATGTATAAATTAAATATATATATATATGACGACGACTACAGTATTCAGCATCATCTTGTGGTAGCACATAATTTACATTAATATAATATAAATACAATACATATAATTTTATAACACTGTAACTATAAACAAACAGTATATGCTTTTATTACATAGAACGGTAAGTTGTTTATAATAAAAGAATGTCACATTTATATATTTTATTTACATAGAACTGTAAGTTGTTTATAATAAAAGAATGTCATATTTATATATTTTATTCAGCATCTTGCCGGTATATATTTTATTACACTATTATAGATGGTGCCGCACTCTTTCTCGTTAATCAACAATTATACTTTGCGCACTAGTGGTTGTACCATTTCGTGTATAAACCCTAAAGAAACCATACGGCAGCCTTACCGTTCGCTTGCCAACGAATTCCGATCGACACGCACTCGAATCCGTGCTTCTGACCAAGCTCATGCATACTGCACCCTCCACGGCGGCTGCGGCCGCCGCCTCCGCATCCACCGCCGTCGCCAGTGGTCAGAGCCATCACCCTAACGGCCCAATCTCTTCAAAGCAAGAAAGCAAACTTGTTTCTTCGCAGCCCGCGGATATCGTGGACCCATCGCAACCCTCTCCCGCTGGTCCAATTCGCATAGACGGATTCGAACATGATATCGCCGTATCCAGATCGGAGTTCCTGACGCAGCCGGAAGTTCTTAATCGCCGTGCCCGCAGGCTCAAGCAACTCGCTCGGATTTACCGCGACCACTATTGGGTATTGATGGAGGAGATTAAATCGAAACACAGAGAATATTATTGGGACTACGGAACAAGTCCATTTGTCAAGGATGAGGAGAACGAAAGGATGAATTCGACTCGTGGGGATTCCGTTTCTGCAGCTGCGGAGAATGTCAATAATGGGAATCCGGGGGTTAATGGTGGAAATGGTGTGTATAATCCTGGTGGTCGGTGTGGGGTTCATGGGTGCAAGGCCAAGGCCATGGCGTTGACGCGGTTTTGTTATATGCATATACTGGCTGATAAAAAACAGACGCTTTACAAGGGTTGTACTTTCGTCGTCAAGGGGTATGGTTTATGCAATTTTTTCTTCTTTCAAAAAGATTATTTGTTTGTTGATTCCTTTGCTTCATTCTATTGTGTTGTCGAATTCTAATGGTGGTGTTGCGTTCTGAACTAGTTTATGCCCCTTCAAACCATTTTGATGTTCCTCTTACTATAGCATGTAGTTAACAAATTCGGCGACTTATTCAGCCTGTGTTCCTGGCTGTATGGGAACTGATTGGCACCAAATTGTGTGTTTTGTTGGTAATTCTCTGCCTGTAATTATCACATCCATTGTAGGACACATGGGATATGTTGCTAGTGGATTATGTTAGTTTGGAGTTTGGAGTGTTTCTTCGACCACTTATAATGTATATATTTTTCTGTAGCTGCACGTGCTACTATTGAAAAACTCTAATTAGGTTAATGTTTGACCAGAACACTGTGCCTGTCATTAAATTGGATTATGGTCTATGAGATTTGCTACTGTGCTGTAGACAGTGTAATTTTCACTGCATCATATTTGCAAAATTTTTGGGAATAGTCGGTTTCATCTTGGTGTAATATCGAATGGTTTTCATTAAGTTATTACACGTTTAGGTTCTTTTGAAAGTTGTACTTTGACTACTGCTCATAAATGTTGTTGTCAGGATTGGGTGCCTTTTTTCAATTAGTTGAAATTGGATTTTGTGCTCATCTTGACAATATAGGTAGATTGTTTGTCGTTCTGTTTGGTACGATTGCAAAACCCAATCAGAAGTTTCCACTTGTATTAAACTGTGACCAACTAAAATAGCTCCTTCGGTTATGAATTTCATTACCTTGATACTTAACATTCTATTATAGCTTGGGTTGCAAAAGCCAAATTATTTGTTTTATTTTAATGTAGTTGTATGTGTACTTAAACGGACCCATTTAGAATTTGATTCTGTTTCAGTTTTGAGTCAGTTCTTTAATATACAAGTGTAGATCCCTTTTACTGTCTTATGATGATTTTTGGTACATGCAGACATGTAGTAGGAGACACCTTTTCCAAGTTCGCGTGAATCTAAAATCCCCGTAAACTTGATCTCACTGGGCTAATTTACATTATTAAAGATTAGACTATGGTGTTGCAAGTATCCACAGACTGGTAGCATCGGTTTGTTGAACTGTCTTGCTTGATTAGACATCATTAATGATTACTTGTAAAAGATCAAAATTGAAAAATCCTTTCCTGATATTGATCTCTGCAATTAATAGATCGAATTATTGTTGTCTGTTTTGATCTGATTCATTTAATTTACATTAGTACGCCCTCCGTCCCTCTACTTTTGCTAGTTTTATTTTTTGTACGGTCTTTTAGGTAGTATAATATTAATAGTTTTTTGACGAGTTTGCCATTACTTTTTGGTTGGAATTGTTCTATAAATTGTTTTTATTTTTTTTACCAGTTTGCTCTTACTTTAGTACTCCCTCCCTCCCATTACATTTGCTATTTTAAGATTTGGTACAGTTTTGTAGGTAGTAAACTTGATCTCACTGGGCTAATTTACATTAGTAAAGATTAGACTATGGTGTTGCAAGTATCCATGGACTGATAGCATCAGTTTGTTGAATTCTGGTGGTTTGCTTGGGGGTTTGGATTTTGAATTGGAATTCGAATAGTAAAAATTTTAAATTAAAATAGTTGTATGATGTGATATAAATAGGTGTTGATGTGATGCGATGTATGATGTCCAGTTATTATCACTTTTCCTCAATGACTGCATATATTGTTTTATAAACCTACTCTCGCCTTCCTTTTCTGCTTCTTAACTGTGATGTCTGAGATTTTTTTTTTTTATTAAAGTATCTCGGCATTATAGTGCAGATCAGCCTGCCATCCATTTTCCCTTTAGGTATTTTTGATATAATATTTAAGCGGCAGAACCTTTTCTATGTACGAGGGGTACCCTGTGCTACACTGGCTATAACACCGCAAGTATTTGTCTGTATTGTTGTAGTTACTAATACTATTTGGTCTTTTAGCTTAATCGACAGCTTAGCTAGTTATTTAAGTAGGTAATATCCCTCCATTGTTTGTCATACCTGAAGATGAGCACAACCCTTATAAATGAAGATTTCTTGTTTAGTTTTCTTCTGGAAATTGCTTCTGTGTTGATAATTGAGTTTTGTAATTATGCTTCCTTGTGGAAATGCCTGTGAAGGATCTCTCTTGAGATAAATTTGATGTGAAGTTCCTATTATTTGGCATTTGAACTAAATATTAGCTAGACTTTAATCAGTTTCCCATTATTGTATTAAATTCTTTTGTTTTAGTTGACTGGTTATCCATATCACGCAAGCCATTTGTACATTCATTTTTAAAATTATATAAGAAAATTGTTGTTTGATTGATGATATCGTACGCATATATAAGTGTACGATTACGTATCATAATCATTTTAAAGTTAGCCAGATGATCTTGGCCGAACATGCCCTTTGCATAGATGGATGTGATTTGCATCAATTGAATAAATGGTTGTTTGTCTCAAGTTTTATCTTATGCAAGGCATTTCTAAGTTTCACTATGAATATATAAATTAGATCATTTGGATACCATTCCACCTTCTAACGTTATGATTAAAGTTTACTTGCCAAAACTTAAATGTTTCCTTCCCTTCTATGATTCCTCCAGCAGTTCTACCAGTGGACCTATATTTTGCGGAAAGTCAGTACTGAAATCAACCGTCCCTTCTTATTGTCATGTTCACTTCCAGAAGGCTGAGAAACATATGATACGAGCACTGAAGAAGGGAGGTCTCAATATCTCCTCAACAAATAAACTCGCTCCCAAATTCCATGTCCTTATTGCTGAGTATGTCAATCAAATCCAACAGAAAAGAAGAGCAGCGGTGAGGGCCAATCTGGAAAATGCCGAAGTTAAAGAGTAAAAAAATTGTTGATATATGTTACTGTATGAATTCCTTGACCAAGTCGAGGCAAAGCTGCAGAGTGTACATCAAGAGATGAAACTTACTAGGATCTAAGTTATGTAGTATTATGTAGTAGATGCTGAGATGTTGTGCATATTAGAGGTACAATTTGTTGTTTGACTTATCCATGCACCCATTTATAATTTATAATTTTTAGTATCTCCTAAATGCCCAATGACAATGGTAATTTTTGATAATGTCACTTTGTGTGTGTATGTTGAGGAATTGTTTTGGGGGTTGGATTTGCCTTTTGGTTGCTACACCTAATTTTGATAATATATTGGGCAGGTGATTTGGCTTTAACTAACCAAAGATTTAATTTGGTGATGTTTTATGGTTAAAGCTGATTGTTCAAATATTAATATTATGTGTGTCAATGAATATCACATTACATCATAAATTTTGTATTATTTTTAAATTATAAAATTTTAAATAATTGTACCATCTTCAAAATCTAATACTCTTCCAGCTATAATATTTGGGTCTGGCACGAGGATTAAATAAAATAAATATTTTATTAAAAAATATTTTTAAAAATTTAATTAATAATTAAATAAAATAAAAAGAAAATATAATAAAATTAATGGTATTAATTATAATAAAAAGTAATAATTAAATATTAGTTTTTTTTTTTTTAACCTTTTCAAATATAATAATGGAATAAATTTAGGGGAGGGAGAGAACAATAAAGTTTTCAAAGTAGAAATTAAGTTGCAGAGTAGGATAAGTGGTACTTTTTGTTGAATTTATGTAGGGTTATGAGTTAATTTTGAAAAATATTAGAGATATGTCTGAATTGTGTAATAATTTGTTATGTTGTGTTGTCCATAATGATTTAAAAGGAAGATGTAGAAATAATGTTATGAAATTATAAAAAAGTCTTGAATTATTTTAAAGCTAAAAGAAAAAATAATTTTATATTATTGTGATAAGATATGGACATATTAACTTAGAAATCTTTAAGTAAAAATCATTACTTAAATAAATATATATATATATGATGATTGTGTTATGGTAAATAATATAAGTGCAATTTTTCAATATTCCTACCTCTAAAAAGTTCTTTTATATTTTTGCATACTTGCATGCGGATGTACAAAATTTTTTGAGTTTTCGTGAGCTAATAATAGGTATATTTTTATATATAATTGATCATATTTTTTTAATGTGAATTTTTTAATGGAGTAAATATAATGTTAATACAGTTTCAATTGAGAAATGTTGATTGGAAATCAAATTGATTATATAATCAAGTTTTGAAGAATTGATAATGGTATAAAAGTTTATAATGAATCGTTAGATTTTTTTGTATATTGTCTAGGTACAAAATAGTCCTTTATTCACTTCAATAAAATGGAACAAATGAATCACATCATATTGGATTTTTCGGGTTTGACCAAAATATTTTGAAAAAAATTATCTTAACAACCATATATTGAATAAATAGATCACCTCGATTATTTTTAAATAATAAATATCTTGAATATGCATAGTTAAAAAGGTTTGTTACTTATTAAATCTAAGGGTGTTTAGATATGTTATTTTTGCTCATATAAAATTTATAAGTTGGAACAAAGGGTTCAAAATTGCATATTTCTAAGATAACATGATGAAATTAAATGATATAGACTTTTGCTAAAAAATTACCTTGCACATTACATTTGTGTTTGTTTGGGGATTGGATTTTAAATCTACTATTCATTCCATTTTTTTCCCCCAAAAAAATCAAATCAAACACTTATTTTTTATTTTTTATATTAAACTAAAAATCAATTTTACATTCAAAACATCACCTCATACAACTATTCAAATTCAAAATTTTTATTATTCAAATTCCAATTCAAAATCTAAACCCCCAAACAAACACACTTTAATGAATTGTAAATGCCGTGTTCAAATAGATCAATGTTTGTTTATATTTCTAAAACAAAACATATTTCAAATAAAATTTTGATTATGTGCGATATGACGATGCTAAATGTTTTGAGATTGATTTTATTTGTGTTACAAAATTAAAATTAAAATTTGGTTATGTAGTTAGTCTAGAATACGTGGTCAAATATCTATTATATCTCGGGAAAATTGCAAAAAATGCTATGTAAGTCCAATAATTATTTGAGACATTGTTTTTTTTCACTTTCATATTTTAAGACCATAATATGTGTATTCTGGGCATGATTTTTGCTCTTCGGCGCCGAAAAAATGCACATGACCGTCATATGCGCCTTCGTGGCGTTGCCGGTGCAGACGTGGACGTCGCCGGTGTTGTGTTATCGGCTGCGTAGACTTCAGAGGGGTGACGTGGAATTTCACATTTTAAAAAAAAAAATTACTTTTAAAAATTCAATTTGACCTATTAGACTAAATTGAAAACAAAACCCTAGTAAATTACACTGTCATCCATCTCCCTGTGTGAATAATTTCGCCGTCTATTGGAATTCATAGGTATGTCCAAAAATCGAGATGAACCTGTAATATCAATCCTCTCCGAATTAGAGTCCGGAAATAAAAAAAAAACGAGGAAACTTCCTTGGACAAAGTTGGGTCCAACTCCGAGCCCAAATATATTCAAACCGACAAAAGTCTGCACCATCGGCGCCGGTAAAAGCCCAGTCTTTGTCGTCCTCGAGGCCCTAGGTACAACAGGTGAAGCAGTCGCCCCTTCCTCTGACGAGGACTCCGGACCGGATACCGAGTCAAATTCTGATGGGTCGAAAAATAAAGTCTAGTCTGTAGCATCCAAGTATGTGAATGATCTGTCTGTAACCGATTCAAGTGCTAGGGTTTTATTTCAATTTGACCCAAATTGGACCAAATTGCAAATATGTTATTTGGAATTTGATCTAATCGGACTAAAATGAATTTTTAAAAACAAAATAATAATTTTTAAAAAATTAATTTGAAATTTCACATCACTCATCCGACATCAACGCATGCGATAATACAATGCAGGCCACATCACGAAAGCGCACATAACTGTCACATGCGTCTTTTTGGCACTTGAGAGCAAAAATAATGTCTATAGTACATATATTGTCATAAAATATAAAAGTGAAAAAAAAATATATCAAAAATGATAATTGGATTACATACAATACATTTTTTACAATTTTTCTATGTTTAATGAAAATGGTATTGTTGAAACTAAATATGAAGAATATGACCTTTTAAAATTAAATGATAAACAACTTTCTAGTTAGGGATAGACCTATAAGAAATATATAACAATTATCGAGAGTAAATAATTATGATTTAATTTTATAATAAGTATTTATATTAAATACATCGAGATACCGAGTCTAAGTCATTTGATGAAATAATTAAACCAAGACTTAAGCAAAGAATGATTTATTGCAATATAGAAGCAATTGTAAGTTTATTTTTTTACAATAAAATCATTGGATTGTTTCATAAAAATATGTTCAAATGAACTATTGTGTGAAATTATTGTTTTTACACATAATTGTTTATGAAAAAAAAAAATTATAATTCATATCCTTATTTCAGTGAAACTCTTTGTAATCAAATTAAATTAGAATATAATACATTATTTATTATTATTATTATTTACTTTTAAATCAATTAAAGAACATTTTCTTTAATTAAAAAAAAATCAATTCATTGTTTATGACAATTACCTATATAGTAAAATTTAAATTTGATGAATATATGAAATCTACAAAATTATTTTTTTTAAAAAAAAAAAAAAAAAGAAAGAAAATCAAATTGATCATTGTTGTTATTTTTTAAATAGTTAAATTCTTGTTTTTCTTATTAATCTATATGGATTATATATTGTTCATCTAACTTCAAGATCATAGTCTAAATTAATAAGTATTTTAAGTGATCATTTTGATATAAATTTTGATATAAATATTCTCAGTGATGCTAAAGCGATTTTTTGTATAAATATTGAAATCGATAGAGTTTAATTTACATTATTTTTATGTCAACTATCTTATGTTGAAAATGATGAAAGTATTTTTTATGAATTATTTCAATATTAAGGCACTAGCGTAGATTTCTTAAATTGATTACATTGATAATGATATTGTAAAATATTTTGATAATCAAATTAGGATATAGTTGTCTAAAATTCACATTTATTTCATTATATAACAAAATAAATTGATGTTAAATTTTATTTTATATGAGATATTGTTAGCAAATAATCTTACTCCCTTCATCCCACTTATTTTGTTTCATCTTTTTATTTTTGTCTATCCCACATAATTTGTTATTTTCTTTTTTGAAATATAATTATACACTTTAATCCCATTTTAAAATTCACGATTAATATTTTTATTTTAATTAAACTATTTAGTCATTTTAATCATAATCTATAATTACTTTTATTAAATCATAATTAACTTTACTAATACATCTCTTAATTATTTACTAATTACACAATACCTAAAACTTTGTGCCTAAACTAAAGTGGGCAAATTAAGTGAGACAGGGGAAATATAAAACTAGAAAAAACACCTTATTAGTTTAACCCCATTGATATAGGTATTTTTCTTTAGTACTTTCCGTGCTATTAATTAAATAAATTGTTGTATGTATCAAGTTTTATCTGATGCAAGACATTTCTAAGTTTCACTAAGAATATATAAATTAGAACATTGGGAAAATCATTCCACCTTCTAAAACTATGATTAAAGTTTACTTATTGAAAGTTCTTTTATGAACTTCACCAAAAAAAATTTATTATTCATACTGTGAATTTATTCTCGAATTTTTTTGGATTGATCGAACAAACCTCGTATACAAAAATACGACAGTGAATTAGCGGAAGCGAATTGGAATAAAACCAATACCGAATCAAAATGAAATTAACACTATTAAAGCAAAGGCATAAAACGATTTTCTGAAAATTTGAAATCGAACACAGACAAACACGCCTAAGGAGAACAATAAAATTGGAAATCAAAGAAACTTCATGTTTCGCCATCTCCTCTTAAATTTGGGGATTTCAGTTTACGAAATATGGAACTCCCAATGCGATCGACGATGAGCAGCGGCGAACGGCGGAAAGGCTCGACTGGACAGCGGTGGCGACAAGCAACGGCTCCCTCCGGTCATCTTCTCCGGCAGTGTGCGACCTTCTCCAGAATAGACCCGCGGCGTCTGCACCATCTCCGGCAGCTGCAACGTCCTGCCACTCCGACGACGATTCTTCCTCGATCTTCCACTGGCGGCAAAGGGACGGCGAAGTAAGGCTCAGCCCATGGTGCGAGAATGGCCCGAGGTAACCCCGCCTCAAGGTGGAGGTCGGCTCTTCACTCCAAGCCTCGATACCCACCGGAATCGGCACAAGAAAAGGGTCCCGAACCTCACCGGAATCGCTCAACAGTTTCTCTCCCTCTCCTTCACTCCCTAACTCTCGATCTTTCTCTCGGTTTTGGTGTCTCTCACTGATTTGTTTTCCTCCCTTTTTATAACCACCCGTCTATTTCTAAATTTATATATCTAGAAGCTTCCCCCAAAACTAACCTTATAACAAACCCACAACTTACTAATTAAATCGATTTGGGGATTAATTGGCAAATGAGCCAAAGGGTTTGGGCTTGGGATTGAGTTAGGATTAAAGGTTTGGGCTTGGGATTGAGTTAGGATTAAAGGGTTGGGCCGATCCGGTGGATCGGGCTACGGAGTTGGCCAACTAATTATTTATCGAGGGACTTGTCGGGTTAGGCCTCGAACGACCAAAATTCTCAACAATTCATTTTTTTTCTCCAAAACTATCAAATCAAACAATTACTTTTTTGTTTTTTTATATTATACTAAAAATCAATTTTACATTCAAAATGTCAAATCAACATCTATTTATATCACATCAAACAACTATTCAATTTCAATTTTTTACTATTAAAAAATTCAAATTCAAAAATCTAAACCCACAAACAAACACATCCAAAATGTTTCGTTTCCTTCTGTGATTCCTCCCACAGTTCCACTAATGGACCAATATTATGCGAAAAGCTAGTATTGAAATTAACTGTCCATTCTTATTGCATTGTTTATTTTCAAAATGCTAAAAAACATATGGTAAGAGCACTGAAAAATGGTGCTCTCCATATCTCATCAACAATTAAACTTGCTCCTAAGCTGCATGTCCTTATTGTTGAGTATGTTAATCAAATCCAATAGAAGAATAGAGCAGCGTTGAGGCTCAATATGAAAATACCAAAGCTAAAGAGGTAAAAAGAAATTGTTGATACATGTTATTTGCTAAATATTCGTTGATTATATGAATTCCTTGACCAAGTTGAGGCAAAACTGCAAATTGTACATCAAGAAATAAAAGTTACTATAATTTATTGAGTGCATCCAGATTGTCAAATCAATTAAGTTTAATGTTGATTATGTAGTAGATGTTAAGATGTTGTGCTTATTAAAGGTACCAATTTTTGTTTGACTTATCTATGCATTCACTTAATTTAAATTTTTATTATCTCTAAATTGTCCAATGGAATGACAATTTTCGATAATGTGTATATCTCTTTATATGTATGGATGTAAATGACTTGTTTTGTGGATTGGGTTGCCGCATACCAAATTTTGGATGCTACATCTAATTTTGGCAAAATATTTGACATTTAGTAATAATTATGCTAGAAACAATAGACAAACATTTCAACATCTATAACTTTGATGAAATAGATCATTATGTTAAGTTGTAGAAAAGCAATGGAATGTCATAAAGAACAATCAATAAGCATGCTAATTTGGCTTTTAATAACAAAAGATTTGATGATGTTTTCTAATTAAATGTATTTGTTCAAATGTTAATACTACGTGTGTTAATGAATAGGTAATTTATTCGGCATGCACTTATCATATTATACCATTAAAAAATAATTTTGCAAAGTATAAAAATTCTAAATAATTGTACAATCTTCAATCTCTAATGATGACGTTCGCAAAGTAGAATGAGTTGGCACTCGGTTGAATTCAACTTGGGTTATGAATTAGTTTTGAAAAATATTAAGGATGTGTTGAAATTGTATAATAATTCGCTATGTTATGTTGGTCACAAATATATAAATACAAAAAAAAAAAAAAAGATTGAGAAATAATATTATGCAAACTTTGAACAAGTTTTTAGTTGTTTTGAAAACTAAAATGAAAATAACATTTATTTTATGATGGTGGAATTTGTGATTGATTTTGAAAATGCTACCGACTTTACATGGGTGAAACATTGGTGATAACATTGATAATATGGGATATAAAAGATATGAACATACTAATAACAAAGACCTTCAAATATTAAATAAAAATAGTTATTTAAATAAAATACATACATATTATGGGATGTGTGTGTTATAGTAAATAATATAAAGTGCAATTTTTCAATATTTTTATCCCTAAGAAATTCTTTTATGTTCTTGAATACTAGCATACGGATGTACGGGGTCTTTCTAGTAATCTTACTTAATGTGGCAATAGATACTTTTTTTATATATAATTGATAATATTTTAAAAATTATAGGATTTTTTTTTAATGAAAATGAAATATTGTGTTATGAAGTTTCAAATTTGAAAAAAAATATCAATTACAAATCAAATTGACCATAAAATCAAAATTTGAAGAAGTAATTATGGTCTAAAATTTTGTAATCAATGGTTAGAGATTTTGTCTATTGACTAGGTACAAAATAGTTTGTTATTAGCTTCAATAAAATAAATTGGATAAACAGATGGATCACGTCATATTTGAAAGAATGGAAATTATATTAATTTTTCGAGTTTGCCCAAAATAAGTTAGGGAGAGGTTATCTTAACAACCACATGTTTGATAAATAAATCACCTCAATTTATTTAGATGATAAAGTTCTGAGTCTATATAGTTAGAAAATTTTGTTGACTTGTTTAAAATAATGGTGTTTAAGTATGTTGTTTTTGCTCGTATAAAATTGTTGATAAGTTTAAATATAATGTTCAAAATTGTATGTTTCTATAATATTTTGATGGAATGAAACGATATAAACTTTTGTTAAAAAATTTACTTGCACGTTACATTTAATAAATTGTAAATGTCTTTTTTAAATATGTTGATAATGGACTATATGTATATTTGAGTGTTGATTGATGTTGTTTGCAAGTGGTCCGATCAACGTATGGATTCTGATGGTAGCTGCGGCGCATTTATTATGAAACAAGTGATCTATTTGTCGCGGCTCAAGTTGATCAATCCAGCGTATCCCAAAAAGGAATATCGATATTAGAGAATTTCATTGAGTTGAATTAGTAGATTTTATGGGATTTGATTGAGAGAATATGGTGGAGTCAAGATATAGATTTATTTAGAATGTTTTTTTTTTCTTTTTTTTAATATTTAACGTTATTACCTTATATGTTAATTATACTGATGAGGTGAAGAGAATGTTAATTATGACAGATAATAACATGAAGATTTGGTTGAGTGGTGAGAAAAATAAAGTAGGCAAGATTGAGAGTATAGATGACTTATTAAACAACTTTAGGAAGAATGATATTGTTTGGGTTGATACCCCTAGAAGTATGTCTTCGATGGCCGAAGTGGTTTAATAATTTGATTGTTATTTTCGATTACAATGTGCGTGAGTGGTTTGAACCTTTCACGAACAAAATAACTCTGTTTGTGATACTCAAATTCCTTCTACAAAAATCTAGTATAATTTTGTGTTATTAAATATCTAAGGCATTTGGACCAACAAAATAGATTAATGTTTGTTTATATTTACGAAACAAAACATGTTTTCAAATAAAATGGCGTCAAGTTTTGGTTATATACAATATGATGAAAACTAATATATGAAATGGATCAAAATAATGTTGGGACAATCGAAATCGAATGAAGTTTTTTCATCTACGATTTATCAAAACAAATTAAAAGAAAGAAAATTACAATATATTAGGGGGGGAAAATTACAATGGAAATAAGGATTAACAACATAAAATGAAATCAAACTTAAAAAATTAAAGGAAGTATTTGCATAATAACATCAAATCAAATCAAATCAAACCTCAATTTTTCACCACCAACAAGAAATAGGGTAAAAAGCTTTGCTATCAAGTTACTTTATATATATAACTAAATTTTAAATAATAATCTTAATAAATCGAGTCTGACCTGTAACAGCCCGACCTTTATGGACATGTTGCGCAAGGCACGGCCCGAACAATTTGGGGCCTATTTTTTGAAGTTCAAATACGATTTTTTCATACCATATTCGAATCAAATTTTCAAATCATATTTATTAAATCATATTTATTTTTATCGGTTCTAATTTTTTTTAAATCTCTCGTTAAACTCCATAATAAGTATCCATAATAGACTCTAATCCAATCTTTTTTTTCCATCCCCAAGAATCACTTCCTCCCATTGGTCCAAGTTTTTTATCCAACAATTTCTTGGTCCACATCTTTTGATTTGGGCTTTCACTTCATTTGGTCCCAATTAATTTTCTTTAAAGTCCAACTTTCATTTCTAATACCAAAAAGTCTATTTTCTTATATTTTTAATTAGGCCAATTCCAACATTTTTTTAAGGGTGTGTTTATTTAGGGGTTTGGATTTTAAGTTGGGATTTGAACAGTAAAAATTTTAAATTTGAATAATTGTATAATGTGATATAAATATGTGTTGATGTGATATTTTAAATGTAAAATTGATTTTTAGTATAATATAAAAAATAAAAAATAGGTGTTTGATTTGATATTAAAAAAAATAAATAAATAATGAATTTAAAATCCAATCCCCAAACAACCAAGAGTCTAAGCCTATGACTATAAGGTTATGGATCATGTAATACTATTGAATGTTTGAAAAATAATTAATTTTAATTTATATCATTAAATTGTATTTTTAATATAATTAGGATAATTAATTGTTATGACATCCATCATAGATATGGAATATTTATTTCACATGTGATCCCTACCTAAACTAGAAGACTTTTTCGTTCTATTTCTTTTTTTCATTGTATTTCTTGGGTTTCATTTATTCTATTAATAATTTTCAGGTTGCTTGATGGAATACACTACCTATAATACATAATTTCTTTGTCCCAAAAGTATAATTTTATTGTGTTGGACATAGGATTTAAAAAATATTGATATTATAAGTTGGTAAAAATTAATAATAAATGATTTATTTGTCCTTGTGAGTATATTAGTGTAAAAACAGTGGTAATTGTGCAATAATAATAAAAAAGTACAGATAATTTTATGTTGATATTGGAACGGAGGGAGTAATAGATTATGGGTGTGTTTGAAGATTTGAATTTTTGGTTGAGATTTAAATAGTAAAAAAAATTTGAATTTGAATAGTAGTACTATGTGATTTAAATAAAAATTGATGTGATGTTTTGAATGTAAAATTGATTATTAGTATAATATAAAAAATAAAAAATAAATATTTGATTTGATATTTTTGAGAAAATACTTTTGCAGAAATAGTGAAAATTCTACGAAATCCTCCAAACAAACACACCATGTATAGAAAAAAATAGTATCTTCTATTCTTTCTTTTTTTTTTTCAATTATTTTCTTTCGGTAAAAAAATAATAATAACGATATTTGAATATATAATAAGATAAATAAAAAATAAATAAAGTATTATAAAAAAAAATTATTAAAGAACTAATTTTAAAAAGTAGAGTATGTAAAATTTATAATATCAAATTGGTTATTGTTTGTTAAAATGAGAATAATAAAATTTGTTATAAATTGATTATATGTTAAGTTTAGTTAAAAATAATAATAATAATAATAATTGACATAATTATGACAAATGGAAATGTGTACATATCTTTGGTACAGAATATTATAATTAATCACTATTTTATCTAAAAATTAATAGAAAATAGTCTATTCCTTCTATAAGATTTTACCAAAACATTATTATTCATTAAATTAAATATTTATTTTTTATTTTTATATAATCCTAAAAAAAAAATTTATATTCAATATATCATATCAATACCTATTTATAACTCCATACAATTATTTTAATTTATAAATTTTACTAATACAAACATCAACCCAAAATCCAAACTTGCAAACAAACACACCCAAAACATTAGGTCTGTTCATTTTTAGATGAAACAAATTTTAATAATACAATATACATATATATTATCACAATATATATGGTAAACTGTTTTTTTTTTTTTTAGTCCCGTAACTGGACCACTTTATCATTTTAGTTCCGTAAGTGGAGCTTGTCGCAAACTAGTCCCATAAGTGAAAAATTTTCGCTGTTTTAGTCCTCCGGCACCGGAGACGCCCGCGTAGCTCGCCGGAAGTGACGTGTCCGCCAGGTCACCGACACCTGGCGGACATATAGATTTATTTATTTATTTTTTTTTAATTTTTTTAATTGGACCAAATAAAAAAATACAAATAAAATAAAAAATAAATTAAAAATAAGTTTTTAAAAAAATAAAAAATGAAAAAATAAATAAAAAAATTCACGTGTCCGCCAGGTCAGCGACACCTGACGGGCACGTCACCTCCGATGAGCCACGCGGGTATCTCCGGCGTCGGAGGACTAAAACAGCGAAAATATTTCACTTATTGGACTAGTTTGCGACAGCCTCCACTTACGGGATTAAAATGATAAAGGGGTCCAGTTACGGGACTTAAAAAAACAGTTTACCCCAATATATAATATATATTATTTCTCTCATTCAAATCTTTTTTTTTTTTTTTTTGTTATTGTTGTTGTCATAAACAAATATTTTCATTGTCTTTTTAAATAAAAAAATTATGGTAAATTATATAACACTTCATTGTATTTTAATAAGAATGCACAAAATACCCTATGTTTTATTTATTGCGTGAAACCCCTTGTGTTAATGTAAAGTTTGCACGAAATACCTTCATTATCAGAAACTGATGTTTGATTCTAAATAAAACTTAAATTACGCAAGTTTTATATAAATAAAAAACGTAAAATATCTTAAATAATTTTTTTTGAATAAAATAAATAATTGATCAATCATTTATTTCTATAATTTTTATTAAAATCATATAACAATTTGTCTCCAAAAACTATAAAATGAAGGGTTAATCAATTATTTATTTATTTATTTATTTTATTCAAAAAATTATTTAAGATATTTTGCGTTTTTTATTTGTATAAAATTTGTGTAATTTATGTCTTTATTTAGAATCAAATTCAAGAGTGTTTCATGTAAAATTTATACTAGCACAGTGAGTTGTGCATTTTTACTAAAAATACAAGGGACATTATATAATTTATCCAAAAATTTTTTTATATTTTTATATTTTTTTACTAAAAAATAAATAATTACTAATTACTTTTATTAAAACGAACATACAATTGCATGATAGTATGAACATATTTTATTTAGTCACAAAAAATTAATAATTGAATAGTAAATATAATTTTTTTTTATATATTAAATTCCTTGTATCTAAGATAAAAAAAAAAAAAAAAAAAGAAAAAGAAAAACATTTACATATAAAGACACAAAATTGAACAAACTCAGTCACATTCAATATTTATTTATAATAAACTAAGTATTCCATATAAGAATAAATACATTACTTAATTATTCAACACTCTTCATCTTTTAAAAACTTTTCAATAATTTTTAAAAATTTTGTTTGGTTTACAAAGCAATTTTGAAGATTTTGATATGATTTAATTTTTTAAAACTATTACATTAAATATATATTTTGTACAATATTACATTAAAAATTGTTGTTTCGTCTCAAATATTCTGCAATATTTTTTTTATATATCTAAAAAATACTGCAATATTTCTAAAATAAAAATTAATTAAATATATTTAACTCATATATCACATTTCTTTTTCCTTACAACTCTCAAATAAGAAAATAAATAAATATAATTATTTTTTATCACATTACTTAAATTTTTTTAAAATTATTTTATTTAATATTATTCACCTAAATTATACTATTGAAAACAAATGAAAAAATAAATAAATTATTATTTTAAAATTTTCAATACTCCAAATAATAATAATAATAATAATAATAACCGCTCAGATAATTTAAATATGACCTAAATTCTCTAAAATCACGAAGGATACACTCTAAGTCCGTACAGATTAGAAAAACAGTTATAGTCGTTGTCTTTACTCAATTATCTCTTTTATTCACGTCATATTAATCTCAATATTTATATTATTCTATTTATCATTCGTTATAATAAATCACCTCCAACACATTACCTTTATTATTTTATAGGACCCGCAATAATTTATTTATTTTTATTACATAATATATATAAATTATTTATCTATTTATACATATTTTTATATATTTTATTGTCCAAAATATTTTTATATAATATTATATTTTAATTTTTAAATATTAATCTATATAAATTTAAAAATTGATTGAAAAAATTAGTATTTCATTAGTCATTTCGTTGAATTAAATATGAAAAAATAAATAATTAGTTAATAAAATTTAAATATATTTATAGATAATTTATGTTAAATTTAAATTTTAAAATTTTGAATAATTTTTAATTTATTTTTATGGAAGGTGACGAGTACGAATATATCGTGCGTGAAGGTGAAGCTCTACTTTGAAAATTTTGTCCAACTTGTTGGTCCGTAGAATTTATTTAATTATTTTCAACGTACGAGCCACTTATATTTTGACACGTAGACTATATATATTGTGTATGTATGTATGTATGACTAGGGGGACTTTCTCCTGCTCCTCCTATTAGCCAGTTGGCATGTACCCTTGGCAACAGCATGTGACGCCACGTGTCAGACAATGGTGATCACAAGTACTTTGGGTCATATATACTTGGCTACAAATCTGCCACGTGTACCCCATTGTTTTCTGTCCACAACGTGATATCTGCCCGCATTGAATTGGACAACTTTTAATAATAATTACTTCTAAGCCCCACCAACTTCAAATACGCAATCAATAAACACTCTATAGACTCTGTAGATTTGCATTATTCTATCTTCTATTAGTATTATTTATTTATTTATTTAGGGTTTATTTGTCGAGTTTTTTTTTTTTAATACAATTTTTTAATAAATATATATTTTATTTTTTTATAAAATTAATATTTAATATATAAAATATTATTTTTTGTATTACCGGCACCATCTTATGTATTCCATCCGTCCCAAAATTACAGTCTTAATTGGATTTGGTACGAGATTTAAAGAATATTGATATTATATTGATAGTCGGTAAAAAATATAGATAAAAGATTTTTTTGCCCTTGTGAATGTATTAGTGTAAAAAACAGTGACAATTGTGAAATAAAAATGAAAAAGTAGGGGTAATTTTATAATGATATGGTTATTTATGAAAATAAGACTATTGTTTTGGGACGGACAAAAATAGCAAATAAGAGTATTGTATTGATACGGAGGGAGTATCTCACATCAAAAAGAAAAAATACAAATCAAAACACTAAACAAATAATTCATGATTGTGTTATTTTGTGAATTTTAAGATAAATTTTTACTATTCATATTATTCTTTATGTCCAAAAATATTAAATCAAACAAGTAAATTTTCTTTTCATATTATATTTCAAATTTATTTTACATTCAAAATATCACGTCAATACCTATTTATATCACATCAAACAACTATTCAAATTCAACTTTAAATTATTCATAAATTCAAACCTCAAACTCACGTACAAACACACCCTATATGTTTTACTCACTATCTTAATTTAATGTATTTTGTTTTTTTAGTAATTAAAAAAATAATACTCTCTTGTTATCCGGAGCACAGATGACTCTTTTTGTTTTTTTTTTATTCGTCTTACATTAAATGATATTTTTCTATTCTTAATAAATTTAATAAATTTAAATAAATTTAACAAATATAAATCAATTTAATTAAATTTTAAACATCTTAACTTACTCGAAACATTTTTATATATATGTCCCCTCAATAAACACATATTTTTATTTATATTTAAAACTTTTTATTTTTATAAAATTAGTTTAGATTAATTATACATAAATAAATATATTATTTATTTACTTAGATTATATTAAATTTTATTCTTATAACATAATACCCATATTATATAGTAGTATATATTATTGAAATATAGTATTTAAAATATTTAGAAACATATATATATTAAATTTTATTTAAAGTACAAATTAGCGATAGCTATGACTTATTTGGTATTAATTTAAAGGTAGTTTTCTAATTATTTCATTTATATAATTTCTAATAAATATATATATTTATAAAATGTTATATTTAATTTTATTTTTTTTTTTAAAGAAAAAAAAACTTTTAAAAAAATTACCAACCAAACAAACCCATTATATTATGACCCAGTTTATATTCAAACAAAGTCTAAACTTGTCCCGAGAGATGACATGATGGTGTAGGTAATGAACTTGTGACCGTAAAAAATTTAAATTTGTACTATTATTTCAAAAATCATACAAAATACAAGCATTTTGTTTTGGTTTTTATCACCGTACATTTACAATACTTACTTCATTCCACATATAATGTCAAACATACTTTTTAATTTTGTATATCTCATATAATGTTATTTAAAAAAAAAAAAAGTATTATGTACAATTTAATCATATTTTAATTTTTATAATTTATATTTTATTTTTAATTTATAATTATTTTTACTAATATATTTTTTATTATTTATTAATCATATCATTCATAGATTCTCGTATCTACAGTTCACTGATATAAAACCTAGTACGGATGGAGTACTATTTTTGTCCGTCAAAATTATATTATTTTGACAAATAATTTTATTATTTTTATTTCAATAAATAAATAATTAATTTGATATTATTTTCTTTACCTATTATCTTTTAAATAGATGAAATACTTTTAACAATTTATCCATTTTTTCATTTTGGTCCGTCCCATAACAAAGTATCTGTTTCTTTTTTTTAGTAATTGTACTATCTACTTAACATTACAAATACCTTTCTAATTTACAATATATTACACAAATGTCATTACCTTTATATCATACAGGGTTAATTTAGTCTTTTTATCTTTAATTATACTTTATCACAATATAATACTAATATTTCTAAAACTTCGTGCAAAAAGCAAATGGATAAATAGATTGGAGACGGAGGGAGTAATATTTATTAAATTTGGTGTAAAAAATAAATTTATATTTATAAAGTAGGCATATTGAATATATTTTTATTAAAATTATGTAAAATAAATAATATATATATTTTTGTTTGAAATTATGTTTGTTTGGGGATTAGATTTTCAATCCATCGTTCATCCTATTTTTTTAAAAAAAAATATCAAATCAAAGATCTATTTGTCATTTTTTATATTATATTAAAAATTAATTTTACATTCAAAATATCACATAAATACCTATTTGTATCATTTACAACTATTCAAATTCAAAAATTTTATTATTTAAATCTCAACTAAAAATCAAAACCCCAAACAAAAGCAACCTTAATGAACGACTAGAATCTATATATATAAAGTCTAAACGAATGGGATGGGAAGGGGTGGGTGTGTACTAACCACGGCGACACCTTCTCCATCCCCTGCTCGCCCCTTCCCTTTATATATATATATATATATATAAAAATACCAAGAGTGGTATGAATTGAACCTTTGCCTTTGAACTCTGAATTCCCCTCCCCTTCCATTCCCTCCTTTCATCACTTCTTCGCAAACTCACAAATCTGAGAATCGCCTAATAAGGAAGAATTCAGAGGCAGAATCCTTCAATTTCATCATACGATCATCGATCTTCGATTCGCTTTCTCCACTAATAGATAAGCGGTATGTAACTGTAACTGTAATTGTATTTGTATTTTTAATGGCGAGGGAAAGTAAGAGAGAGGCTCTAGAGGTGGGGAGAGTTGTGGGAGATGTTGTGGATCCTTTCACCCGATCCATCAGTCTCCGAGTGATTTACAGCAGCTGCGGAGAGGTCACCAATGGCGGCGATCTGAGGCCTTCGCAGGTCGTGGCTCAGCCTAGGGTTCAGATTGGGGGGGACGACCTTCGCACCTTCTATACTCTGGTACGTACATAAATACGTATACCTATACATACATACATACGTGTAGAGAGATTGAGAGAGGCATACGGATACGGTGCTCCGATCCGAGCCGATCCGACCGATGAGCTTGCTTTTGGCTTTAATCTGGTGATGTTGATGATGGACGGCTGAGATTAATTTCAGGTTATGGTGGACCCGGACGCTCCCAGCCCCAGCAATCCCAGCCTCAGGGAATACCTCCACTGGTCACTCACACTGTTAAACCTTAATAATACAATACAATACAATACATCTCTTCTCTTATTCATTCAATTATTATTATTTATTTATTGAATATTATATACTGATGTTTGATTTAATCTTGATATTTGTTGACTCAATAATTCAGGTTGGTAACTGATATTCCTGCAACTACTTCCGCCACTTTTGGTCAGTATTTATTTAAAGGGCAAGTTTCCATTAAATTCCGAGTAAGTGGTCTGAACCTCAACACTTCAGCCCCTTCTCTTAAGGATCTTTCATGCAATTTCATTTCATTTTTATATATATATGTTAGAATTATTATTACTAAATGATAACACAACATGAACATCCTTATCTATAAACTTACGGACTTCAGGACTTAGGAGTGTGTTTGTTGTAATACAAATAAAGTTTTTTTTTGTTTTTTTTTATTATGATGTGGGAAACCGCAGCGGCTATCCGAAAGCGCGCACTGGATAAACCCCAGGCCCGACGGGAAAGTCGAACCATGTGTGGCAGGTGACCTGAGGCGTCGGGGGGTTTGAACCCATGGCCTCATGGTCACAAATCCAACCGCTACACTACCAGGCTATGGTTCTTTTTATGAGTTTGGAAAAATTTTGGTTTGAGTTACGTATTAAAATAATATGTATGATGAGATATTTTGTGAGAGGAAAAAATATATATAATTAACATTTTTGAAAATTTTGGCAAATTTGAAAATAAAGTTAGCATACAATGTTTTATTTTGAAGAAAAACAAAAGCGGTGTTTCTTTTTAGTGACTTTGAATTTAATATTAATATAATATTTAACAAAATATTTTATGAGAAATATAAATATATAATTTCGAAAAATATATAGTTCAAATAGTAAAATTTAAAAAAATTTGATTAAAAAAATAAATATATTTTAACTTATTTTATTATATATATGTATAAATATATATATTGATTAGGGCAAGAGATAGTGTGCTACGAGAGCCCCCGGCCGACGATGGGAATCCACCGGTTCGTACTGATGGTGTTCCGGCAGCTTGGGCGGCAGACAGTGTATGCGCCAGGGTGGCGCCAGAACTTCAACACCCGCGAGTTTGCGGAGCTTTACAATCTCGGATCTCCCGTTGCCGCCCTCTACTACAATTGCCAACGGGAGACCGGCACCGGTGGCCGAAGATTAATGTCGACTTCATCGTCATCTTCCTCGAGCTACACTTCGAATTAATTTATCTCTATAGGCTTTGCTTTGTGTTTGAATTTAGTATTAAAATGATGTACGATAACATATTCTGTGAAAAAAAAAAAATTTGAAAAATACAATTCTTCTTCAAATCATCATGTTATCATTTAGGGAACATTATTATTATTATTATTATTATTGTTATTATTATTATATATGGATCTTATATTATATATATATATAGTATCCAAATCGTTGTTGTTATTATTATTATTATTAATGATAGTAATTTATTTAGTTTGGATGTATTTTAGGTTCAGTTTAAATGTGAAGTTTTGGGAAGTTTTGAATTTAATTTTTATTTAAGTGAAAAAAATGAGTTTGGAATTTAACATGTGTTTAAAGAGTGAATTTGAAATTTTAAATGTAATAATTGTTGAAATGTGTTTTAATGTTTTGATGTATTTTAAATTTAAATTTTCTTGAAGTGAAAAAAAAATAAGTTTGGAATTTAACATGTGTTTAAATAGTGAATTTGAAATTTTAAATATAATAATTGTTGAAATGTGTTTTAATAGTTTGGATGTATTTTAGGTTTAGTTTAAATGTGAAATTTTGGAGTTTTGGGAAGTTTTGAATTAATTTTTTTTTGTTTAAATGAAAAAAAATGAGTTTCGAAATTAACATGTGTTTAAATAGTGAATTTGAAATTTGAAATATAATAATTGTTGAAATGTGTTTTAATGGTTTGGATGTATTTTAAGTTCAATTTAAATGTGGAATTGTAGAGTTTTTGGAAGTTTTGAATTTATTTTTTTTAAAAGTGAAAAAATGAGTTTGGAATTTAACATGTGTTTAAATAGTGAATTTGAAATTTTAAATGTAATAATTATTGAAATATGTTTTAATGGTTTGGATGTATTTTAGGTTCAATTTAAATGTGGAATTGTGGAGTTTTGGGAAGTTTTTATTTATTTATTTTTTTTAAGTGAAAAAAATGAGTTTGGAATTTAACATGTGTTTATATAGTGAATTTGAAATTTTAGATGTAATAATTGTTGAAATGTGTTTTAATGGTTTGGATGTATTTTAGGTTCAGTTTAAATGTCAAATTTTTGAGTTTTGGGAGTTTTGAATTTAAATTTTTTTGAAGTGAAAAATATGAGTATAGAATTTAACATGTATTTAAATAGTGAATTTGAAAATTTAAATATAATAATTGTTTTTTTTTTTATGACGTGGGAACAGCAATCGCTACCCGAAAGTACGCACTGGGTAAACCCGGGCCGAACCTAATATTCCTGCAACACAGGATTTAAATGTAGTAATTGTTGAAATGTGTTTTAATGGTTTGAATATATTTTAGGTTCACTTTAAATGTGAAATTGTGGAGTTTGGGAAGTTTTGAATTTAAATTTTTTTGAAGTGAAAAAATTGAGTTTGAAATTTAACATGTGCTTAAATAGTGAATTTGAAATTTTAAATGCAATAACCGTGGAAATGATTATATGATTTGATTGGCTGAATATTTTATTGTTGATATAACAAATATTTCCTCAATCTTGGAAGTATAGTATTGGATGTATTGGACATGAGATTTAAGGAATATTGATATTATATTGACAGTGGGTAAAAAGTATATGTAAAAGATATTTTTGTCTTTGCGAGTGTATTAGTGTAAAAAATAGTGATAATTGTGTAATAATAATGAAAAAGTAAGGATAGTTATATAGTGATATGGTTATTTATAGAAATAAGAATATTATTTTTGGACGGAGAAATATAGTAAACAACACTATTGTATTGAAACGGATGGAGTATAATTTTTTATTTATAAATAAATAGAAGAATTGTTATGAGATGGAATATTTTTATTTATTTTTTTAAAAAATACTCTTATTAACAAAAGATGATTTTTACAAAGGTGGGGTGGATGGTATTATTCAATCATTTGTGAAGAGCCTAAATAATCAAAATATATTTATTTATATAAAGTACATAATAAATTTTTAAGAATAAATAAGGAATAAAAAATTTTAAATTTTTCAAAAATTATCTTTTTGGGTTCAAAAAACTATTTCAAAAAATTAATTTACCAAATATTTAAATTAGTTATTTGACTAGTCAAACAGTTAAAATTGTTCAATAAGCTAAAAGCTATTCAAAAAACTCTTTGTTAAACACCCTACAAATTCATGTGATAGCAACTTTGATCCTAAAATTATAATTAGGGGGCGTTTGTACCGGACAATGAAATTGTAGAACAAATGAAAGTAGACAAAGAGAAATGTGAGTAGAAAATGAAATTGAGAAATTGAGTAAAAAATGAAAATTAATTATCTTGCTTGGTAAAACGGAGAATTAAGTTGAGAAACATAAAAAAGAAAAAAAAATGCAGCCATCTGAATTGATCGAACAAGAATAAAGGATTAAAATGACAAAAGAGAGTTTTAACAAGTGAGAATTTATGAAAAAATATTTTTTGTGATTTTTTTTTTAAAAAATTATAAATTACATAGAATTTTGTACGATTGTATGTTATTATTTTTTTAAAAAAATAGTAAAAATTAAATTCCTGAATAATAAATTTATTGTGATTTTTTAAAAAAAATTGAAATAATATAATTTTTAAAAAATTATAAAAATTAAATAGTACAAAAATATTTCAAATAATAATAATAATACTGAAACATTCATTTCTGTCTATTTCTATTTCTATTTCTCTGGATGTAGGAGATAAATGAAATCAAAGAAATAGAATGATTTATTTCTCAACTTCTATTTTCCTAACTCAAACAATAAGATCTCTCATGTTATTTTTTTGTACCAAACACAATACTTCTTTTGTGTCACAATTATCTTAAATATGAGAATTTAGAAAAAATATAATTAATAAATAATTAAAAATATATTAATAAAATTAGTTATAATATAATACAAATAATTGACAATTTAAAACAACTATATAAAATATAAAATATAATTAATATCTAAAATAACTTTTCAAAAGAGTAAAAATAACATAAGGCGTGACACATTTGAGTAACAATTAGGCGGAAATTATTGGAGGAATCCAAAATATACAGTACAAAAAGAGTTCTGTGTGCTAGTCTTTTGAAAGTGTTGTCTTGTCATAAGAATTAGTTTGTTTGTTTTTGTTTATTTTTATTTATTTAAATTTTGGCAAGTTTAATATTTTTGAAATGACATAATTGGAGAATTTTTTAATAATGAAATTATAGATCTATTTATACACGACAACCGAAATAAATATTCCATTTGTCACATTTTTTTGTGTCTGGTTTAACTTAAATATGAAAATTTAGATAAAATATAATTATTAAGTTATTAATAAATGTATTAGTAAAAATAATTATTATATAGTAAATTAATTATAAGATTAAAATAATTAAATATAATTAAAATTATAAAAATTAAAATATGATTAAAATATATAATTATATTTTCTAAAAAAAAGACAAATAAGGTGTAACGGTCGTAAATAAAAATAGTTAACAAAAAAGGTGAGACAAAGGGAGAATAATAACATTATTATCGTTTACTTTTTGCACGTAAATCTTTTAATATTAGTATTATAATAGATTGTAGTGAAAAAGACGAAAATGTCCCTATCGGTATTGTGTAATATAAAAGTAACGACATTTGTGTAATACAGTGTAAGTTGGAAGAGTATTTATTGTGTTAGGTAAGTAGCACAATTACTAAATTAGGAAATAATAACCTTGTTTTGGGACGGACAAAAATGAAAAATAATAACCTTTCAATTGGACGAAGGAGTATAACAAAGTACATATTTATATATATCAATATTCTTCAAATAGAATTTTGTGAAATACACCCTATAGCTTCACTTTTAATATAAATTTACTTGCTAATATATTATAAAAATATTTAATTTAAATATATTCAATTATAATAAATTGGGCCGGGATAACTTAATAGGTCTGGGTAGAAACTTTTTGGATCTATTGTGTTAAATACAAAATATGTTTTTTGTCAAAATTTAGATTGAATTTTTGAACCATATTAATTTTTGTGGGCTTTAATTGAAACTCAATACAAACATAAGACAAGCCCAACAATTTTTTTCACATTGTCTGAACCGGCCTGAGAGGTGCCCAGTCACGTGAGCCAGCCCGCTTGAAGGTCCGGGCTTAGGACCGGCTCGATCAAGGGGCCCGGCTGGCAAGTCTCGACGCGTGCCACTTGAAATCGTGTAGCGGCGGACAAATGTTCCAAATTTAAGCGCCATACTGAAATGTTGTCCGCCTTTTCGTCGACCCCCGGCGGGAAAACCTTTGATTTTTCTATTTCCTCTCGAAACGCCATTTACTCCCACACATCAGCATTCCTCGTAATTGTCGACCCAAAAAATAATTGCATTCGACGGAATTGAAGGGACACGGGCTTGGGTGGGTTTGCTTCACAATTTTCGTTCTCGAATAGGTTTGGGAGGAAAAGCTTCTGGATCTGAGGAAGAAGTATTATTCGTTTAATCTCGAGGGTTTTTTGGGTTATCGTTGGTGAGATCTTCTGTTAAAAATTTTGTATTGGTTTGCTATTTCCGATTTCTTTTTGTAACTTTTCTGGGTTTATTGTGTTGTTTGCTCATAGTTCGGTTCATCATCTATCGTCGACGGTGGAGAGTCCAACGATTAGTTGTTGTGGTTTTTATCTGTGTGCTTTGGAGAGTTAGTTCCCGGCAATCAATCAATGGCGGAAGTTGAACATAGAAAAATCGACGTTGCTGCTGATGAGAAGCCGGCGTCGGTCGGTGGGTCGTATCAGAAGAAGAGGACGAATAAGAGGAAGAGTATGGAAGCGTGTCAGTACGCCCCAACCGCTGAAGAGAAAGAAGCTAAAATTAAAGCATTTCGCGAAGAAATCAACAGTCTCGTTAGGTTTTGTAATGAGAAAGTGATGGCAAACAATGGGGATTTGGTGGAAATTGAGAAGGTTGGAAGTTCTGCTTCATTGAATGTTGTGATTGCGTGTCTAATGGAGGAGAGAAGCCTTCCCCTTTCAAATCTTGTTGATGAGATTTTCGATGGGCTTAAGAGTAAATCTGGAAATGGTGATTGTGTTAGCAAGGCCATTGTGAAGAGTTCTGTTCTTAAGATTGGGCAGAGGTTGTGTTATGGTATGACAAGTGCTGATGCTGACATATTGGAGGATGAGGCTGAGCATGCGCTTTGGTGTTGGGAGGTATCTGTTACAATTTTAAATCTATGTGTTTTGGTTTATGATTCTTTTGAGATTCGGAAATGATGTATATATATATGTGTGTGTGTGTGTATATATATCTTTTACTTAATGTGTTTTGCATTGTGTTTGATTGTTTAATGAATGGGTATGCGCCTTGATATTCGCTCGACTTACTGGATTTGCATTATATATATTTGGCCTTTATAACAAAGGCTGCTCTAAATAATTACTTGGAGGATCGAAAAGTTTAAATATCGACCTTTCTCCCTATTGGGTATCATATTGAACATAATGATATCTTTCCTTGTATTTCAACTATGTATAATGTTTGTATGTTTTTTAGTACTTTGATGGTGATAGTTCAATCTAACTGAGTAGTTCTTTGTCGCAGACGAGAGATTTGAAGTTGATACCAAAACTAGCACGGCCTGCTCTGAAAGTTCGCCGCACTTGCCGCAAAAAGATTCAAGAGAGGATTATGGCTGTATGGGGTAAGAATTTGTTTTTTTGGCCTTAAAGTTACTTATGTGATTCGGTATTAAATTTTATTGGCTTTATTACTTGCTTTCATTTGTTGATTCACTTTGAAATGTGGTAGAAGTTGAGCTGAAATTTTCATGTTTGAGTGAGTTTCATCACTGAAACCGCATGATATATTTGTATAATCTGTTTTATTTGTCCAGCAATATTGACATTATTATTCATGGTTGGATTCCTTTTCTATTTATACATTCTCATTGTGCGGCTCATTTGACGATTTTGATCTATTTCAGCTATGATACGCGCACTGGAAAAGTTAGATAGCTATCAAGAGTTGATGAAAGCTTCAGAAAAGCTCAGTAAAGTTTTAAATGAGGTCGATATCCGGTTGCTAATGGAAAACATGTCATGTAAAAATGGTGCTGAAATGTATGTATTCCAGGTTATCATTTTAACAACATACTTGCAAACCGCATAATTCTAATCAGTAGTTTCTTGGTGAAGGGCTGAGAAGGATGCCCAGAGAGGAGGAATAATGTTGATAAAACAATTGGAAAAAAGCAAAAAGGAAATGGAGAAAGAGAGGAAAAAGATGGATAGAGAACTTCAGAAGGAAAAGTTGCAAAATGTATGCTGTGTATTCTTTTTGGTCTTTTATTTGTAGTTGAATGCAAGTTTATCCGATTAAAGATAGTAGTTGAACCAATCTAGTGGATATCTTGACGCAGGATATTCTGAAATTCTGAAGTATTACAAACATTGCAGGAAAAAGAGCAGAAGCGATTGCATGATGAGGCAGAGAAGGAGAGGAAAAGGCGTGAAAAGGACGAAAATGAGATGATGAAAAAGCTCAAAAAGCAGCAAGAGGAAGCAGAGAGATGTCAAAAGCGCAAGGACAGGGAAGAAACTGAATTGCGAAATCAACTTGCGCTTCAGAAGCAAGCGTCACTCATGGATCGCTTCCTTAAAAGGAGCAAAACTAGTCCACCTTCTCAAAATGAGAGTTCAATGCTCAACGATACCTCATCTGGATCATCAACTAGCAATGTTGAACAATTCTCCAAATCAGTTACCCTGTCGATGGATTCTGTCTTAGCTCAAGTTGTTGGGATTGAGGTGGAAGATATCTGGAGGTGAGGGCTCACCTTCACTCTTCGAGTCTTGATTTTTTTGGCATCATGACGTAGCCAACAATACTATCCTTTTGTTGTTACCTTTTTGCAGATCACACTTGAATGCTTGGCGCTGCATTGGGCCTTCCCATCTGAGCAGGAAGGCTCACTGGAGCATTCGTCAGAAACCCAAAATTGAATTGATCAAGGAACTTAAACTTACAACGACTAAAGAGTTAACTTCTGATGAAGACTTGAGCATAGAGAAGCTTGTGGTTGGATGGGCTGACTCTAACAATGATGGAAGATTTTCTCAAATGAATTCTGACAGTAGTCCTAGTGGTCAGAAGAGACGTCGTTCTAAACAGCTGTTGCAGTTTGACAAGAGCCATCGGCCTGCATTTTATGGAATTTGGCCCAAGAAAAGGTAATCCTATTAAATGCCACTTACCCTTTTCATACTGTGCAATGACTGAGTTAATAGTTGACTCATGTGAATTTTGTGATGTCAATTTTTGTCAGATTTTCTCCATCTGTTCACTCATTTTATATTATAAGTGTCCTGAATTTATTCCATGAGAGATCCCCACCATAAGTTATGGTTTTTCTTGATAAGCATGTATATGAATCTTTCATGTTTTGTTGGTACTGAACACTGCTGTCATGGCGTCCTGACTGTTTGGGAAGCCCCAGGCTTCACCACTCCGCCTTATGAAATATGGCGGTGTGTCCAAATCAGTTCAATCTTTTGATCCCAATCCAATTAGCCCTAGCCCAAGCCCAAGCCCAAGCCCAAGCCTAAATTAAGCCCACACTTACCCGATGGCGGATCAAGTTGAGTGTTCGGTCTAAAATCTAAAACCATTTTTTTTGGTTATGATTAAGGCCCATAAAACTTTAAAGATTAATAGAAAGTTGATAATGTAAGATTCCTTAAGATTTATAACATATATAATTTTAGACATAGTGTGCCACACTTGTCATTTTGTTTCCATGGCCATCCCCGGCACCGTGCCGCAAAAGAGCGCCTGTGACAACCTTGGTACTGAATGTTCTTAATATGCTTTTTTTCTCATGGTGCACTTCTTTTATTTCAGTCAAGCTGTCGGCCCCCGTCACCCCTTTGCAAAGGACTTGGATATAGATTATGAGATTGACAGCGATGAGGAGTGGGAAGAGGTATTCTCCTGCTGTTTAACTATGGCTTTTCTCATGATTGAATTTGATCTAAAACATTTGGTTACACAGGAGGAACCTGGCGAAAGCTTATCAGATTGTGACAAGGATGAAGAAGATGAAAATGTGGAAGAGCTTGTAAAGAATGAAGATGAGGAAGAGGATGAGGATGAAGATGGATTCTTTGTTCCTGATGGATATCTTTCGGAGAATGAGGTATTCTATCTATTGATATCAAATCCAATTATTTTTTCCTGCATTCCTCTTGTCGGTCTGCGTGATTTGTTTGGACAGTTGAATGTTCACACAAGCAAGTGTTTCTTGTTGCATTGGGCAGCCTTTTCCCTTGGTCCTATAATCACCTGGGCCGATTGAACCTCAATTATTTCATTGTTTTTGCATTGTAGAGTGCTGGGGTTCGGATTGAGGAATACTATATTATGTGAAAGCAAATTGCCAACTTATTCAATTCTACAGATTTCTAAAAATTTGCATCCTCTTGTTTATTTATTTTCACTGCAGGGATTATCGAATGATGAAATGGAATGTGATGATTTGGATGAGGAAGTAAGAGGTCAGCCAAGTACTGAACAGACAGTGCAGAGTGAAGAATTCTGTACCCTTCTCCGGCAACAGAAATATCTCAACAGTCTGACCGAGCATGCCCTCAAGAAGAACAAGCCTCTGATTATTTTGAATCTTATGCATGATAAGACTTCATTGTTGCCTGTTACTGAGCTTTCTGGTGCAGAAAAGCTTGAAAGGATGTGCTTGCAAGCTCTTTCTATGTGTCCATTGCCTGGTTTCTCAGATGCAGAAATCTCAATTTCGATAGATGTGAAAGAGGATCAAGAAGCTTCCTCCTACAAGTTGGGTACAGCACCACCTGAAACTCCTGCAGCAATTCTGGATTCCAACTTACCAACATTGGTAAGTAATTCTTAATATTGCAGATTTAACTACCTCTATGACCAGTCTGAATTTGCTTTTCAGTGTAACTGGTTGTGGGTGTAATATATCAATTCACACAATACTTTTGGTCCACACATTACAGGTATCAACCATCCAGATTGGCCCTAATAGTATCGGGAATATAGTGAAGTCACTGCATACTCAGTTTCCAGCTGTACCAAAGTCCCATCTAAGGAAGAAAGTGCATGAAATATCTGAGTTTTTGGATAATCGTTGGCAGGTGATGAAGCTTAATTTGCTTACATTTCAAATGTCCATATGCAGAAATTTCATATTTCTTCTACTTTTTTCCAATATACTCATTTCAAATCTAAATTGCGACATGATTAAATAAAAAATAATATAAATTAATGATTAAATAATTTTAAAATATGATTAAAATATATAACTATATTTCTAAAAAATGAAATAACAAAATATGTGGGACGGACGAAAATAGAAAAATAAAACAAATTAAATAAAACGGATAAAATATAAAAAAGAAATTAGTGTGTAAAACAAATTAAATGAAACGGATAAAATATGCTAACTGTTCCTTTCATAGAATCTGGTTTGTTTTTAATGACCATACAATGTTTCTGCCATCTACATGTGATTTTGTTACTGACATAAATTGTAATTGCACTCAATTTTAGTTAGTTGTGAGGCTGATGTACTTTTAATTACCTGTCTCAGGTCAAGAAAGAAATTTTAGACAAACTTGGCCTATCTACATCACCAGGTAATTCCTCCAAACATGGCAAAGGGTCATTTTTACCTTCTATTTCTTTCTATGCCAATTGTTTTGTGTCGTGGTGCAGAAAAGAGGTACGGTAAAGTGAAGAGCATTGCTACATACTTAAAAAAACGATGCCTGCCTCCATCTAGGAAGACCCCACAGCTGTCAAGGGAGCCTGCTGCATCCCAACAGCAGGAATAATTGCCGCCATATCCATCCAGGTATTTCTAGCTGTATGTACCTACCATACCTAAATCGTTGTCGGCATTTTGTTTTGGATGGGTGATGTTTTTGGCAATGCCTGGTTTACATCAGACAGTGCTTTACTTGAGATAGATAAAATGTTTTGGCAAATGTATGCTCTGCAACTGAGTTGAAATCGAAATCGGAATTTGAATTGGTGCTTTGTCCAAAAGAAAATGAAAGAACAGAAAACTGTGATGTGATGTAGTTGGTATTTTGTATGACAATGACTATGTAAGGATGAGAGCATGAAAGCTCATTTAAAACTTACAAGACTTCCATTTACATATAAATTACATTGTTTTGGGGTATTATTTGAGTTGAGCTACCCTATTTAGTTGCATTTTCTTTTTACAATTATGCCATGAATTTATTTTCATGGTGTAGAAATGTAATAATTTGTTATGGTTGTTATATTGAAGATGGTGTGATTGTTTTAAAATAATGTAGTGGAGTGCTATAAAGTTATATTGAGTGATGTATTTTTTAATTGTATATTTTTGAAATTTTAATTAGAATTGGGAATATTTTTGTAATAAATATATTTTTTAATTAGAATTAGAAACAAACACACCCTTAATTGCTTTTTGCGGTGTAGAGTGCTGGTATATAAATACTTTTTTGCATTGGGTAGCCTCTAATTCTGTTTTGGTACTTATATTCTACTAAAATTGATTTTTAGTATAATATAAAAAATAAAATAATAAATATTTGATTTGATATTTTTGGAAAAAAAAAATTTAAAGAATAATAAAATTTGAAAAAAAAAATTTCAAACAAACACAAATTATTCTTTTTTAAGTTTAACATAAAAAATAAGTTGAGTTATAACCACGCCAAATTAAATCTAGAATTATGCCTTATATTCAAATTGGTAATGAACTTTTATTAAAACATGAAAGGCAGTTCCTGTCTTATTTTTTATCCTTCTTTTTTTTTTTTTTCCTGAGAAGTAACAATTATCCTTAATTAAGTTGGCACTAGTGCTAGCCACAAAAATGGAAGCATTGAATCATTTCAAATTTGCAAGAAGTAATAAATTGTAAGGAAACACAAAACAAACAAAGCCCATACATGTAAATGTCTTCAAAGCTGCCATTGGCAATGAACAGAACAGCTTGTAGCAAAACCTCAGCATAAAATTACCAAAAGAACTGCCATCTATTCCCATTGCTAATATAAACTGAAACTTAACTTATACATCTTGTCATAATAGTAATAATAATATTAATAATCATAATAATATATAATATATACACATACAATTACAAACACATTTTCTGTGTCATACTGCAGTGAAAGTTTGTACTGTATCAATCTACCAAGTTCAGAAATTACGAGTAACCAACAACTATCCAATATCGTCGCCTAAAAACAGTGAAAGCCACTTTACTTGAAGAACACCATAACCAACCTTGTTCGCTCGATTCCCAGCCTCCACAAAGAATAGCACCGTCATCACAAAGTTCAATTTGATTCAAAAGTCGGATTTCAGCAACCGGACTCGAGGTTTTATGGCAATGTCGTCAAAGGGATCATGTTGCTCCACATGAATGTAGTCCCTTGTTTTGAGAACCTATCAACACATGAGTATAATGAAAGGTGAAAGTTAAAAGAACTGTGCCATGACAAGTGAATGCTCAGGGAACACTGTGAATACAGTAAGAAAAGATTTAAGATATTACCAAAGCTTCAAAAAACATCCTAGATGCTTCCTTGCGAGATTTCCCGGTTAAAAGGTTGTCCATAGAAAGCGCTTTCTTTCCATGCTCCGCCTCTTTGATGAAAAGTGTCTGAAGATACTTGGAAACAGCCCTGTCGAAGAAGAGGAAGAATGTTTGCACCTAAATACTAAACTTTGACGAGGCTAGGGAATGATTATAGCAATTCTAATCAGAGAACGTCTAAATTTAAAACGAAAACACGTTAATTAGCTTGGTTAAAATTAGGCTATCTTAACTTAATCTTATGACACAAGTAAATACGTCGTATGTTGTATATTCTATTTCTTATTTCTTAGCCTCAAAATATAATCTTAGCAACCAAGAAGTTTTGAGCTGCTTTTTCTTTTATGCGCACCTTGTACGTGAAGACCAACCGGTGTTTTCAGCAAATTGCGCCTCCTCATCATCAGGATTAATATCATCTATCTCGGTTAGGTCATCATCATCAACATTTAGAAACTCTGATTTCAAAAGACAATGTTTGATAGATTGGTGAGAAGGTCAAGATAATGTATCAGATATTGAGAAGATAGAATAAAACCTGTGTCATTGCCAGCAGCATAGTAGTTCAGATCCTATATTTACAGAAAGGAAAAATAATCAATATAACTCGAAAAGACATGAAAACATATTTCAAATGGAAATGCATACATGCTTGAAACTCAATTTGTAAGTGAAATAAATAGAAGGGAATATGCAATCATTCATAAATGCCATCTATGTATTACTACCACGGGTAATTCTGAAAGAATAAGCATTAATGAAATTCCGGCTCAACTTTACGCCGATCAAATCCACTTTCTATTTTTCAAAATACCAACACACCTTTCAGACAATATGTGTGAGAACCAAAGCAACCGATCAACCAAGACAACTTCACATGAAACACAGCTTCTAACTCTCTAGTATTTAAAAATGACGAATTCCAACAACAAAAAGGTAGGTTGTTTCGACAAGACACCTCCAATCCTTTATTCAACTATGAGAAAACTAGAGTACCTAGTTAGGCTTGTCAAACTGCGTAGAAAGAGGAGGTGACCAGGAATCTAAGGTTGTGTTCTTTTGTGAGTTTTACCCCAAATTTTTACTATTCACATTATTTTCTTCCTAAAAAAATATCAAACAAAGAATTAATTTTCTTTGCTTTATATTATACTATAAATCTATTTTACATTCAAAACATCACATCAACATCTAACTATTTCATATCAAACAACTATTCAAATTTCAACTTTTGACTATTCAAAAATTCAAACCTACAAACAAACACACCCTAATTGTTTGGCACAGGTATCTGGCTAATAATACAGGCTGGAATCTTACAAGTTACTTTAATCAATGGAAGGTAGAGTTATCTGTTCTATGAAAAAGATGACTCTCTCTAGTGAACTTCCCTTGCTTAGGTTCGCCGCAGCAAAAGAGTCGATTCAAATATAATTGTTTCGAAAATAGTACCTCAATAAAAACTACAGAATTGCAAATGATCGAGTCGATCAAAACAAATAGATGCACAGGATTTCACAACATACCTCTTGACCATGCAGATCAAAACCAGATTCTTCATTCAGCATGTAGCTTTGATAAGCTTCTGTAGGTTCAGGATTCTCACCATTATTCATGAAACCATCATCTCCCATATCAATATTATCCGGATACAAAGAGGCCCCAATATGCTCGTTTTCTGCATTAGGAAATAACTCGACATTTCCACCATCACTTACCACTCCCAACAGAAAATCCTCCTGCGTGACAGGCTCAGTATCAACTGCAGCATTAACATCACCATCCTTCTCTACAAGTGAATGCGTGTCAATGATCTGTTCATTGTCAATATCCATTGGAGTAGAATCCAACCCAATGTACGGTACATCTGTCTCTGCAGGAGGTAGAGCAGCTGAAGTATCGGCTTCAGCAAGTAGGTTTGCCTCACTGGTCTCCTTAATAGAACCATCTTGAATCACATTTGAAGGATTATCTAGAACATCTACTGAAGCATCCCCAGTGGAGTCTGGTGGTTTTCCTCCAGCAGAAGCAGAAGAATTTACATCATCATTCTCCTTTTGACTTTTTTCTACTCCATTTTCGTCCAGAAGAAGCTCCTGTACTGAAAAACCAGCATCCATGTGGTCGGTGGCTTCAGGCTGTTCATTATTGACTTCGTATATCTCACCAGGTTCCTTCATGCTAGTGTCACTTGGTTGAGAATTTACAGTCTGCTTGGCCACACTATTGTCTCCATCCAACAGAACCTCTTCAGGAACAGTCATTTCACTTTGTTCTGTAGCATTAGGCTCTCCTGAACCATTCTCGGATTTTGTGTCTGGGGTTTGATCGTTTTCAGCATTTTGAGAATTTAGATTTTGTTCAGCTGCACCTGTAAGAGAATCATCGTTTTTGACATCATGAGAAGTAATGCTTGGTCCAGCTGTTGTGTCATGGGAACCGGCTTTCTCCTCAGTTACTGTAGGCATCCCTGTTTCAACCATAGCTTGACCCAGAAAACCATCAAGATCATTCTTGCACACTGTGATTCTCCTCAAGTCCCATATCTGACTGTGCAAAGATGACAACTGATCCGATACCCCTAAGAAAAGAAACCACAATATCGTAAAAAATCAACACAATTTCCCAAGGGAGTATTAATTACCACATCAGTGTGACAAGATATATTACGGATTAGGAAGAGAATTAACACTGCTTAAACATATTGACATTATGAATAGATAAGCAACTAAAATGCGTGTATAATTGATTTTTCTTTTAAAAAAAAACAATAATCTTAAACAGAATAAGCTCCAGTTTATCGGGATGTATCTGAAATATTCTTCTGTTTTAGTACATAGGAACTTTAGATGCTGCTCAGAACCAGGAAACCAGATTCTCTAGTCCCCACAATGTGGCAGTGACCAACTGCAGTAACTTTAACACAGATAGTAACATGATTTCTGAAATGAGGACTCTGGTACATATAAACAATGCCAAAAAGAATCATATAAACTCAATCAACCAAAAGAAAAAGGGTTCATTGGCATAACCTGTAAAGGGTTAAGCAGGCGAATAGCATTTTAAATTGACAAGTACTATATAATCAAGAGCACTTCTCAGAACTACAAACTCACCAGTTAATATGGGTCCAAGAAAAATTTCATCTTCCAAATGCTGTTTCTGAATCACTGAAATTTCAGGGAGAGTGCAAGGAGCTTTCTTTCTTAAGCGGCGAATGTCCTCAGTGTTTGTAAGCTGCTGCCGTATTGTACTATCAATGAATAGACATAATTTCAGGTTTTATTTCTTAACAAACAAGTAAAAAGTTCTGCAATAAAATACTGGATACCGGTAGGGAAAAAAGGGGGTTTAGTGTGCCAGTCATAGGTTTAAAGCCAGTAATAGACAGTAATATCAACAGAGGTATTGATCAGGGAGTTGTAGCTAATGATTCAAAAAATGAAACCAACCATGCCTTCCTAGAAAATTATTCAGAAAAGTTATAACATACAATCAAAATAAATATAAAATAAATATGCACAAAATGTCCATGATGTTTGGTTAAAACACTGGCACACTACCATGCAATTGAAATATTCAAAAGTAAATACTGTTCCAACTTGGTAGTTCCATTCCCACTTCCATATTCAGAATTTCCACAATCCGAACCCTAAATTCACTTCCATATGTGATTGAGTGCGACTGTCGACCATTATAGACTGAGTTATAGATTTTGTATAGTCCACAATAATGATTGCTATATCCAGTTCATCATCTACAGCTTGATCAATCCTACTTAATTCTTCCGAGATGAAATCCCCAATAAAATTTTCACATGCTAAACTACAAGAGGGTGAAAATTATCATATGGGATTTCTTAAGTAATTTCTAATATTCAACAATCAACATTTCACAGCTATTTAAGCATAAAACTACATGATAAAAAGATAAAAGAAGTGTAAAACAGAACATACTCGCCATGCAACACCATCGTATCATCCATAAGCACTTTTCTTTTGGGAGCAGCAGTACGGGAAGCCAAACGCGTACGTTTGACAGAAGTTGCCTCAGAAAGACGAGGTGTTGGTTTTACTTTCAGGACCGAAGATCTTCCGACTTGAGCAACATTCAACATCAATCAGAAACACAGATTTGAAACTCTCAAAACAAGTAATATAAGGAATGGATAAGAGAAGAGATACCTAAAATGGAGGACAACAGATCATCATCGTCAGGAACAGATTCAACCTTCCTTTTGAAATGGGCTAACCCCGAAGATTCAACTGAATTCAGACTTTGTTCCGTCAGTGTACTTTCAGTGAAGCTCCGCTTCTTTCCTGAAAGGTTTTTACTGCCAGCATCACCATCATCAAGTGCTCCGGGGCTCTCTTCTATTAGTATGTTCTTCTGTTGATCCAAATGGCCATCTGGAACTGACAGTAACTTCTCTGGTGCAGGCACTTCAGTTTCTGCTGGCTTATCTTGGTTCTCCATCAACTTATCATGTGAATCTTCGGGATGTGCTTCACCTTCCAGCTCTCTAGAAGATGCATGAGCATCTTCTTGCACATGATTGGTCTTCAAACTTGCTTCCAGATCATCAGTGGTGAGGCATGCCTTATCTGCTCAAGCAAAGTAGTCCAATTTAAAATCGAAAGGATCTATCTGGAATTTCAACAATCATAGCAAGTTCAAGCTTGACAGACAAACCTTGCACCTCCACCCCCTCAGAAAGATCTAACGCAACATCCTTAGATTGCATCTCAGAATCAGTTGGCCTAGGAGATCCGGAGTCATGGACATCAGCATTCAACAAGCTCGAATGAGGGGGCTGGGTATCGCAATTCTGTGAATGCAGCTCATCTTTGTTTTCTGAATCTAAATTTGATGCAGGCTGACACAGTTTCTCCTGATCACCAGCAGCTTCAGTCCCAAGTGATTCAGGATCATTTGCTGAGAGAACTTCAGGAGCTTGGTGGGACATACTGGTCTGGTCATAAGCTTCAGATGAACTTTTTTCCAAGCCAATGTCAATGACACCTTGGTGATCATCACATGGTTTTCCATCAGGAAAAGAAGAGTCTTCACCTTTACTTGCAGATTCAATCTGCAATCCTTCTATGGAGGGATCATCAGTCACCTCAGTAGTTTTGTCAATCAATTCTGACGCAGGATTTAGTACATTATCTAATAAATCAGAAGCAGGCTTAGATCCTGACATGGGTTCATCAAGTGACACATGCTCCACATTAGAATCGACAGGAAATTCTCCCTGTTGCTTTGAAAGGTCTATGTCCATGCTAATCGGTTGATGGCTATTCTCCTCGGTTTGCGCTGCAGGAGTTGCATTGGAAATGTTAGTATTGCTGGAAAAACAATCAACCTCATGCTTATCCTCGTCGGCACTTTTAGCTTTTTTCGTCACTTTTGACTCCACTAAATGGCATTCTGATTCTAGGTGATCATCGCATGCTGAAACCTCTTGGACATTGGATAAGTTGGGTTCATCTACCAATCCAGGAGTGCATGGAGCCTGTGCGTAGTCCATAAGATTAGCATTGTCATCAACATCAACCTGCATGTACAAAAACGAAAGAGAAAAGAAAGAAAGAGCTTCATTTAAGAAATCTTCATTTCCAAATTTTTTAATTCTTCTTATCTTATGCAGATGCATATGGTCAGCATTACATTCATAGAATACAGCACAAGTATTATGGACACCAAAACATACACCACCACATCAACCGAGTACTAAAAAACAGCTTATAGTGTGATAATTACCGCATCTACATTATTCAGCATCCTAGAATCGGGTTCGTCCTCTGGCTTAGGAGGGGTCATTGACACAGTGGATGCCTGTGGATCGGCACTGAAATACAGGGAATACAGTATCAGATATCAGCATGCAGCTATTTTCAAGAACTGTTCAAAGTCCAAGGGCAATAAAACCCCACAATCAATCGGTGAATTAGATATGGAGACACTTATCAATTCTAGTATTCTACAAAATATTAAGGGTGAGTCTGACCTTTCATTTAATGGCCCTGCAGCACCAATCTTGCCCATAAGTAATTCCTGCATTCAAAGTATTAATCATGCAAAAGAAACTCATCAATATTCAAAAACATAAAAAATATGCATTATGTCACTTTGAGATTCAGCTGCGCAAAGAACAGTGACTATCATGTGCTGTGGCAGAATTATTGGGATGCAGACAGCAAAACTGCATCATGAAGTGGAAGCATTTTTGTCAAACCCCAGAATGCGATTTGGCAGGTTGTACTAAGTCCATTTTTATTTTTGGTACAAGTAATAAAAATTGTGTAACTAGCTACAACTTGACTACAAATATAGTCATCTAGAACAGTACAGGCAAACAGAAAACATTGAAACAATAGCAGTGGTGTGATCTACCTCCTCAAGGTCTAACCCAGAAGCATCGCCATCTCCAAATCTCTCTGAGAACAACACAAGCCACATAAGGAAGAGACTAGAACCATTATTTTAATAAACAAAGAACATGTTTTTGTTTCTATGCATTCAGAAAAGAAGACGTAATAACAATAATGAAACAAACCATCAAGACCAAATGTTGATGTTGAGTAAGTGACACCCTCCATGGTATCCTGAAGGGTGATTTGCTCTCTTGAACTAATGTGGTGATCCACAAAGTTGCTGCAAAATTTGCAGATGGCATTATAGAGAAACAGAACAATTGCATATTTATCAAAAACAATTGATAAAAATCAGCTTGTCCAGAGATGTGAAAACATTGGTCAACATTTTAGACTGCCTCAAAGGAGAAAACCACTCTCTCCTTAATTAAGCATGCCATAAAATCAAGTTTCAGTAAATTTAGGTCATGTCTACCATATCTAATGTGCTCACAAATCTTTAATTTCATGAATACGCATAACTCAAACTAACCTCTGGAAAATGTCATTGTCTGGCAGCTCGAAATCATCAAGATCAAATGTTTCAGGCAAGGTGATGGAATGATATGGTGCCTTTGACTCTTCTGGGGGTAGGTCCACAGCAGTAGACCGAAATGCCTGCTTAATTTTCAGCAGAGCCTCGCTACAGTCATCAAAGAGGTAATTCACCTTTCTGGAATATATTCTCACCACACCAAGGAGGAGATGGCTGGACAGCCGAAGTGCAATAGGAACATCTGGAGAAAGGATTGAGTCTGCACATGATAACACAGTTAACTTATGTGAAGGTACAATAATATTTCCTCTGGACAAGGATAACGGAACAAAGGAAGAGGCATAGAAGTTGCATAAGTTTTCTCGAGATGATTACTCAGTCAAATTTAAGATGCAGAACACAATGAAATCATGGATCTTCCAGTAACTACAGCCCCCTGAAGATTTCAATGCTACGCGGTCTCATTTTTCCTTTAACCTTATGTAACATTTCTGCAATTGAAACATCTATACATATACTCCGAGTAATTGGTTTACAGCTATTCATATACTCTTAAGCATGATTATAGCACTTCAACAATTTGATCTATAACAATGGAATGGGATGAAAAGAAAAAGAAAAAAGAAACACGTAAGACAGCACCCGCCAACTGTTAAAACTATCATACTTTTTTTAACACTACCCATACTATATAAATCCAAACCCATGAATATCATTAGATCATGAGTAATGATTACGTGCGAAAGTTACCAATCAAACACATACAGCTCATTTACGATAGGTTCGTGAGATTACATTTGCCGCCATATCTGCCACACTAAATGCCTATGGAGAAAATCTCACCGCATAGCAAAAGCTCACACCATCCAACAAAGCAAACTAAACATTTTCTTTGCTTTCCAAGATTGTTTGAGATCCTTTCCTATTTCGAACTAGAAATGTCTATTATTAATCCATCTTCAATCAAAATAATATTACTTAGTTATGCAAGATGTTCCTTCCAACCATACAACTACCAACAATAACCATAATCTTGGAAAGATTGAAAAACATGTATCTAACGCAAGCATTCCTTACTTTCAAGTTGCATATTTAACAATATCCCTACTTTTATCAATCTAATATCCAAAAGTTACATCCACTTGACCATGAGTTCAAGATCCAAAGAATCCACTAGCAACAAACACGAAAATTATCAACTCTATATTATGCAAGAAGATAAATTGTAAACATAACAAAATCCAAGTAAACCCTTACCTACGGACACTCCAATATCAGTATCAGCAACCTGATTCTTTCGTAGCTTTCGCTCTAAATGCGCGGCTATCCAAATGGTCCCCAAAGGACCCTTTTTTGCCAATATGAACTGCGAATAGAACATATTTCCAGTTCCCCCCACTCAATTATCAATCCCAGATTAATCTATCTCTTCTCCTACAAAACAGAAACTGTGGCAATTCTTGTTATTTCTCTCAACCTACACAATTCATACATTCAAAAACCCTAGAATCTAAACCACACCCCCAAACTTACCTTAGCAAAAGCAATAAAATCTACTGCCTTTTCGCTTCAATCAGGACCCACGTGCAAAACCAAACACAAGCTCCACTTAATTCCCATCGTCGTGCAAACCCCCAAATTGCAAAACCCTAGACTTCATAAATTATTACACCGCTCCACGAAATCGACCGAGAAGCTCCCACAACCAACAAATTCCCTATAAATCCACCACCGCAGCGAATCACAAAAACGCAAAGTAAGCCCTCAAAGCTTCAATTCTAGCTGAGATCGAAGCGGACAGCAGCACTGCTCGGTAACTCTTACACCTATCTATGCATACACGTGACGTTTATCCGCATCTGGAGAGGCAGCCAACGAGGTGAGAGCGCAAATCTTGCATTCCCGTGTGCAAAGAAAAAGATTCAATTTCGATTTTTGCGAGTGCGTGAATTCGCTTGCGTTCTCTCTCTCTCTCTCTATATGTCGAGTTTATTTATGTCGTTTAAAAAGGAAAGCGCCTTTGGCTTATGAACTGGGTAAAGTCAATCGATTGCAGCAGGTGAACGGTCGAGATTTGTCGCTGGGGTATCGATTGACGGCGTGGATCGGAAGTAGAGCTGGTTTCGAACTACTTGGGGCAACCAATTCTGGTTATGGTGACTGGTCTGGTGTGGCTCTGATACAAATTTTTATTTGAAAATAAAATATAGAAACAAATAGAGGCATATGAAAATTTCGGACAAGACGGCCGTGTTTTGTCTTTGTTTGGTTGAAAAGGTTTTTTTGAGATATGTTACAGATGTTTTATAAATATTATAAAAATATATTAGCATTAAAATCCGTTTATATTTAAATTTAATTATTATATTATTTTTATTTAATTTTATAAATATTTCAAAATAAATCAAAAAATATATATGTAAAATAATTATATAATCTAATATATTTATATTTTACTATTTTAGTATGATTGTGTTTTTTTATGAATTTTTTTCTATAATTTTACTTATGTTTTTATTCTAAATATTAGAATAAAAGGCAAATAATTAATTACTACAAATATTAAAAATAAAAATAAATTATTTTTTAATTATAATTTTATTGTTAACAGTTATCGAAAAAAACTCATACAAGAAAATGATGATAGATCATATTATCTAAAAAAAATATATAAAAATATACTCCATAAAATAAAATTAAAAAAATGTAAAACTCCAATTTATATTCAATTTCATACAATTTTTATATTATAAGTGATATAATCTACATAATCTATCAAATATTATTTATAATACATAAATAAATATTTTGCATAAAATCACTTAAATATAATAATAAATTAATAAACTAATATACAATAGATATATAAATCATAATATCAAACTATCAATATTTATAACTACAAAAATCTATAATTATGAATTTCATATAATTATCTATTTTTAAATTTAAAATAAATGAAAAAAAATTAAATTATATGTATAATAAAATCATCCAACCAAATTAGCATTTATAATTGAAATTTACAATTAAAAATATCAACAATAATTATCCAAACTTTTTTTATTTGAAATTAAATTATATATAAAATTATTATAAATTTTGTGTTATTGAAAAATAATCATTTAAAAATTAACCTAAACTATTTAAAATATCCAAATATATAATTAAATATGTCAATATAAAAATAAATAAAAAATTATATAAAATTATAAATACAAATATATATCTTTTTATTTTTTTATGAAAATTATATCAAACTGATTATGAACATCAAAATTAAACTTTTTAAACAAATTTAAAATAAATATGTAAATATATATAAATAAAATAATATATTATACAATATTATAAAATAATTATAATTTTATCATATTAATATATTTTAAATTTTTTTCCTTTTTTAAAGAAAATAAATAATAATAATAATATATTTATAAAAAATATATTCACCTTATTTGATAATACCAAACAAACAAATTATAATAGAGAAAAATCGAATTCAAAGTTTCAACTCATGCTAATAACTTGGTCTATCACAAAAGAAAATTGTGTTATATTTTATAAATATAACAATGGTACAAATTACATTTAATTTAAACATGCGGGTTTAGGGTCATATTCTCTATTTGGATCATTTGATTCTTTTTCTGAATTGATTCATTTTTTAACTTGAATTTGGATGACTTCTTGGTCCGAGGAATTTGATCTTCGGTTTGACTTTGCCGGCTTTTGGAGGACTTTTGTTACCGTGTGCAAATGCCATCGTGTCATAGAACATCTCATCCATAATTGTTTTATTTTTAAGACAAAGTCATGGAGTTAGACATTTAATTTTACAATTAGTATAAAAAAATATTCATTTAAAATACAAATTAACTCACTTATTATTTATTTGTTCAGTGTTTTAATTTGAATAGTTTTATCTATGTAAAATATAAAAAGTTGTGTTCGAATGTTGACTTTTTGTGAAGAAAATAAAAAAATATATATATATTGAAAATTATGTATAAAAAAAATATTGGGCAAACAAAAATGTTAATATTTATTATTTAAAAAAAAAACTTCTAAAAAACTTCAAATTATATCTCTAGGATATGTTCGGTTTTTATTTCAAATAAAAATTATTACTATTTAATCCGTATGATTTCATTAAAATTATACTATTTATTTTTTATAAAATATCAAATTAAAATATTATTTAAATAAAAATTTTAATAAAAAAACTGCTTTAAATCGATTTTAAACTATAACCAAATGAAATCAATTTTTATTTATTATATTATATTAAGATTTAATTTTATATTAGTTGTGAATATAAATTTTTTAAATGTGATATGCCGGAGTTAAATTGATGCTATGCCAACTCCTATGTATGGATGAGTCGGGTTGGATCATTTGAAATTGAATATAAAATAAATGAATTTATTAGATTGTTTATTGTCAATTATGTGCACTTTCAAGAGTCCATTTGAAAGAACTTAAGTTTCTAACCTCAGAAAAACTTATATTAATCTGTAATATTAGTCTACGTTTCCAATACACTCGATTGCATAGCTTTTGAGCCGAGATGCTACAAATAATTACATAGGGTGTGTTTCTTTAGGGGCGTTTTGGAGAAAATTGAATTTGAGTTTGATATTTATTTGAATTTTAAGATAAGTTTGAATTTATGTGTTTCTTTTGTGTGTAGGTTTGATTTGGGTCTAAGGAGTTTTGATAGTATTGATTCGATGAATAATAAATATAAAAAATATAAATGTGTATTAAATTTAAAATTTATAAAGTAATAATAGTATGATTTGATTATGAGTTTATGTTATATCTACATATATATATTTTTAAAATTTTATTTATTTATATTATAAAAAATTTTATTTTCTACAAAATGACATATATATTGTATATATTATATTAAATAACAATTATTATAATTATCAAATTATTATTTTATTATTAGGATAATTTTATAAATATTAAAACAAAAAAATAAAATAAAAAGCTTCACATATTGCAACGGTGTCGGCTGGAGAGAGATATTGGTGATTTGACTAAATTTTTACTATGCACATTAACTACACAGTAAAACTCCCCAAATCACCTTGGGAAACATCCCCATAATGTTTTATAAATAAGTACTATTTTGTTGTTAAGCACAGTAAATTATGATGATACAGTAAAAAATACTCTTTTAAATCCTAAATCAACAGACTTTTTTGGAGTTTTGTAATAAATTAGAAATTAATAATATTTTATTAATTAGTGAGAGTGTGTAAGTATTTTTGACATTTTTGTCATTTAATTTTATGTATAAAACAATTGTATATGTAATGGTAAATTTGTAATTTAAATAAAAATTAAGGATATTTTTATATTAATATAAGATTATTTTTTCTAAAATAAAAAATTGAATATTTTAAAGTGGGATAAACTAAAGTTAATACTTTAAATTAAGCCAGAGAAAGTAGTATTTTACTTCTTTAAATTGTTGACTTTTATTATATATATATAATTATTGAATTTTATTAAATGATATTTGTTGACTACTATTTTTGGCTAAAGATGGTGAGTAATTTTTATTTGGAAAGACACAAATCAAAAAAATAATAAAAGTAATACAACACAGATAAGGCGCTGAATTTAAAAATATACTGTATCAAGGGTGTGTTTGTTTGGGAGATTGGATTTTAAATATACTATTTTTTTTTTTTTCATTTTTTATATTATATTAAAAATTAATTTTATATTCAGACATCACATCAATATCTATTTATATCACATCATACAACTGCTCAAATTCAAAATTTTTACTATTCAAATCCCAACTCAAAATCCAAAACCCCAAACAAACACACCTAAATATAAAACAACATATAATATATATATATATAATTAACAACACATTTTGTTTTTACCAGTTATACTTTGTTTATGTTATTGCAATGTGTTGATTAGGTTAATCAATATAGTGATAATTAATCTCAATCAAAATCATAACTAAGTCAATATGTATTGTACATTTATATTTGTAAAAGAAATATATAATGATGATAGTTATTATGACCAATGAGACAAATCAGCATGTGAGATGACTACTCTCAATACTTGATTGTTGCATTCTTTGGCAAAAAAAAAAAAAATGGTTATGTTTTATTAGTGTGTGTTTGAGGGATTTTGCTAAAAATTTACTGTTCATTCAAAATTCTTTATTCAAAAAATTATCTCAAACACTTATTTTTTTAAAATTTTTTATATTATTTTAAAAATTAATTTTACATTCAAAATATCACATCATTATATATTTATATCACTATCATACAATTATTCTAATTCAAAATTTTTACTATTAAAAATCTCAACTCAAAATCCAAACCTCCGAACAAACACACCCTTAATATTCATGCAAAAATGTGAGCCTAGTAATGAACAATGGTGTGCAAGAGAGAAACAAATTTTCCACAACATTACTATAAAATCTTGATCAACACAACAAACTGAAATGTCAAGCACAACCTCACTGCATTGTACATTGAAGATGAGATAGTAATAAAACACAAGTTTACGAAAAATAGTAACAAACATCATCCCATAATCTTTGGTTTATAACATATACTACACCATCTTATCAATACCAAATCGCGATACTATGCAAATTACACTAATTTGATGTTAGCATAACATTCTTGGTGCATATATAAAATGAAGTGAAATCTATCTCTTTCTCAATGGACAAATTCAAGATTAAAAAATTCAAATTAAATAGACAAATTCAAAACTATATTAAAGAGGCAATTTAAATACCATCTAAGTTGAAAACGGGCATAAAATCTTGAAAAAATAAAAATAAAACAACTCAGTTGAATCACAATTACACAATGAATTATTAAACATTAAGTCAAAGTTCTGTACTTGTGACCTTGCTGTGTAGGAGTAAACTCGTGATCGAGGCCATAAGTTCAAACTTTGACATTTACAAGTCCACGATTAACCTCGTTCCGCCTAATTTGCAATACATTAAAAAATTCACAATTTTTATATTTTCTATATAATTTTTTTAAAAATTTTCCTTTTTCAAGCCCTTTTTATATCTAATTATCCGCTTCCTACAGTATCGCATCATATATTTGGGGTTATTCCCAAGCCCAGCCCAAACACAAATCCAATGCAAAGCGAAAGGGTTCTATAATTTCCCGTGCATTTGAATGCTACTGTATATCGGACCTCGATTTCCTGCACCAACCAATTCATCGCCCAAAAACCTTGAATCCTGACTTAGGTGAATCGGCTGGCTAGGGCTGGAATGTTGGCATTTTTGGAGTGATGGTGTTTGATAAGTTCGTTCGTATATTTTTGATTGATCTAGCTGATCTTGGTTCTTTGTAATCGATTATCTTGTTTCTTCTAGGGATTTGGTGGTGGACCATTTGTATTTGAGTGATGACTGTGTTGGTTTTGTCTTGTTAAGGTCTTGCGAAGGGATATTCCATGGGAGACTTATATGACAGCTAAGCTGATAACGGGGACGGGGCTTCAGCTGCTGCGACGCTACGATAAGAAACCAGAAAATTATAAGGCTCAGTTACTGGATGATGTATGTCCTCTTTAGTTGCTTACAAAAAACTTGTTGCAGGATGGTCCTGCTTACATTCGTGTTTTTGTTAGCATCCTGCGTGACATATTGAAAGAAGAAACTGTGGAGTATGTTTTAGCCCTGATTGATGAGATGCTCTCAGGTAAGAGCAACACGTAACCCCTTTACCTAATTTCCTGTTATTTCAAGCGGCTAATATCAGTACTTTCTTACCACTTCTCAATGGCAGCAAACTCTAAAAGAGCTAGACTCTTTCATGATAAGAGTCTTGCTGATGATGACATATACGAACCTTTCCTGAGGCAAAAATCTCTGTTCACTATTGTTGCATGTTATCTATTGCTGTTCATATAGGATTTTGAGATATGGTCACGTTTGTTTTCTGGTGTTTGTATTATCATAAAATAGCGCTATGTTCGACCCAACAATGATTGAAGATAGAAAACAAATAAATATTGTAAATATCTTCAAATTTTTACAGCATTTATGTACTTGGCCTGCATTTTGATATCTGGATGTTATTTTCTTACGCTCAAGTTTGGCGCGTCTTTTTTCTGCTGTAACATACATGTTTGCCATTTTTGTGTCATGTAATAACGGCTGAGTGGTAATCCTTCTTTCTTTTGCAGGTTGCTCTTTTAAGGTAATTGGTTTATACAAGAGAAGAGCTGTAAGATACTTTCTTTGATTGTGAGGTATGTGCTCTATCCATATCTTGTTAATAATACTTGGTTTTAGATATATGGCTTAGAACACCATTCGTGTCTCTGTTAATCTCCAGTGGAAGACCTAAAGCTCAGGATGGTGCCATTGCTAATGGCGTATCAGGTTCAAAGAAGAAGATCACTTCTATAGATGATGTTCTGAAGGGACTGGTTGATTGGTTGTGTTCACAGGTTTGTTTTTCTGCTCTGAAATGCATCAGTTTTGTTCAAGGAGATCATAATGGGCATATTATGTTCTTATTCCAAAGTTCGAGGGAGGTTAGTATATGATCTTATTTTGTTTTATGGTATCACTGCTACTACAACTGAGGCCTTAAAGCTTAAACTATTCATTTGTCTTAATATAACATTGAATTTCTTAGAAAGAAATCAAGGATACATGTTCTCTAGGGCCTTATATTATTAGATCTTGGTTAACAGTTAATGTCACCTTTCTAGTTGATCATCCTGGTAAGACACAAAAAATTGTGTCCGAATAACTCATGTGCATGGGATACACTCCAAATAAAAATGTAATCATAATACACTCCAATCAAAATATCACCACCGCTCTCTTACATGCAATTTTGTAACATGGTGTTAATGCAATGCAAGAGAAATAAATTATGTGAACTCATTTGATTCCTGTTTTTCCTACTATATAGTTATTGTTACACAAGTTTTTGTAGTTAGGGTATAGATGTTGAGTTTAGCAGTTACAATAAGCATCCATGTGAAGACTAAGCTACACCGAGTCCAAGACAACAACCCTTCAGCAAGAAAATATAATAATAATAATAATAATAATAATAAAAGATACAAATTCTCCATGTGTAAAGGCATGGACTGTTGATCTTGACATTCTAGCCATTTTATCAGTTCTGTCTGGCTATTGATATGGTTGCAGGTAATTCTTAAAGTTAGTAGTATCCTCTTGGGATTATATGATTCATCTCACATCCTATGTTGTTAATTTCACAAATGAATTTGACACATGATTAACTTATTCTTAACAAGGAAATACTTTTAGAAATTCACGTGGCAGTGTATCAGACAAGAAAGGCTTAGACCTATGCTTGTTTTTCTATGCAGCTGAAGAAGCCATCTCATCCTAGCTGTGGCATTCCTACAGCTATTAATAGCCTGGCAACTTTACTGAAGGTGCTCATGGTGAGATCTTCATTTGTTCAAGCAGATGGAGTGAAGTTGCTTATTCCTTTGATTTCTCCGGCATCCACCCAACAGTCCATCCAGGTAATGTTAAGTGTGTAAATGAGTGTTGATGTGATGTTTCAAATGTAATTTTTTTTAGTATAATATAAAAAATAAAAAATACACGTTTGATTTGATGTTTTTGGAGGAAATGTTTTTATGAATAGTAGAAATTTGAAGAAAATTGAAACGCTTACTTCCAAAATGATGATTTTTGTTTCACGATGAAATGAAAGTTATCCACCTAACGATATTCTGGTTCAGAAAGAAGAATAATAATAATTTTATTCCCTAATCTCAGTGTGCATAAGTGTAAAAAGACAGCAGTTTTCCTTACAGATTGTATGTGTATTGGATATATGTCAATTTGATATGTCCTATTTCATGTGATTGAACTATTGTAATAAAAAATTGTTCTATTATTAGTGAAATGTTTGACATCGACAACATAAAGGACAATTGTTGTTTAAAATTGCATACATGATAACTTCCCGAAGTAAAAATAGAAATTTGATACGTCCAACTGGTGGAAGAGATCCGAGTAGTTCCTACCATTCATTTACATTCAAGAATTCTTTTAGTATGATTGTGTTCCATTCCATTCTGCATGTGAAGTCGGCGTTTGCTCTTTATTGGAGTAATCTCTTCCTCCCGTTGCTTTATAACAGCTTCTGTATGAAACCTGCCTTTGTGTGTGGCTCCTCTCCTATTATGAGCCTGCAGTTGAGTACTTGGCTACTTCTAGGTGCTTGCCATTGATTGAAGTGGTTAAAAGTTTAAGGAAAAAATAAGTTATATAATTGTTAGGGTATACATGTTGCTAAGCTTCAGCTGGGTGCCAAGCAATCTCTATACCCTTTTGCATAGGTTGTTAGGGTGGTCGTCTTGACTCTGAGGAATTTGCAACACAAAGGGACATTTGGTGCTCAGATGGTGGACCTGGGATTGCCGGCCGCAGATTGTTCAGAACTTAAAAGCTCAGGCATGGAGTGATGAGGTGAGTATCTTTCTAGGTTTTTACGAACTCCCTATTGGTTATTTATCCTTTTGAACAGCAGCTATAAACAAGACATCTAAATATATCTTGAATGTTGATGCTACTCTCATACAAATACAGGCAAAAATGCAGCCAATGCTGTATTTTTTTGTGAAATTATCTTTTGAGCATCAAAGTAACATTTAAATGAAGGGTCGTGTTGTAATAAGCAATATCTGGTGTACTCGTCATTTGTAGCAAGAATAAGACACAGCTGATTTGCATAGTCTACTGTATACTCAGCTTTTGTGAGGTTTTATATTGCACTCATGAAACTATTTCCTAAATAGCTTTCTATATATAAATGTTTAAACTATGCATTTTCTTCTGCAGGATCTACTGGAAGCTTTGAATCAGCTGGAAGAAGGCCTAAAAGACAACATTGCGAAGCTTAGTTCTTTTGATAACTATAAACAGGAAGTTCTGCTCGGACATCTTGATTGGTCGCCAATGCACAAAGATCCCATATTCTGGAGAGAGAACATCACAAGCTTCGAGGAACATGATTTTCAGGTGCGATTCCCTGTTATTTAATGATCATCAAGTAATGCATTCACCATGAATTGTGTCAACATACTGCTTATCCACCCACCTTATTGTGCTCTTATTCATTCTCTTTTACCAAGACAAAATCTTAAAACTGATGATCGGATATGATATAATTGCCCTCATCGATGTACATATAATTTATTATGTGCAGATCCTAAGGGTTCTACTCACAATTTTGGACACTTCCACTGATCCCAGAACACTTGCGGTTGCTTGTTATTATCTCTCACAATTTATTCAGTATCATCCTGCTGGACATGTCATTGTGACCGACCTTAAAGCTAAGGACCGAGTTATGAAACTAATGAACCACGAGCATGCTGAGGTCACTAAAAATGCCTTGCTCTGTATCCAAAGGCTGTTTCTAGGTGCCAAATATGCAAGCTTTTTGCAGGCTTGAATGTTCATACAGTAATGTAATTATCAACTCTACAGATTGATTACAAGGTACTCTTGCTTTGCTTAAGCAGTCATGTTAATTATGTTGTATAAGAAAAAACTACTAAATTCAATAAGTTGACAGTGGTTGTTATCAGCTGTCACTCTGTAATCAATAATGAATTTCTATCTTTTCTCTAATTTATATCTATATTGCCATCTTATGTAGATAAAGTTAAATCCCTTTGTCCCGTAAGGGATGACCAGGTGGTATAGGGGTTAGACTTGTGACCGTGAGATCATGGGTTCAAATTCCCGATACCTCATGTCACCTGCCACATATGGTTCACCTAGTGTGATTTTTCTGTTGAGCCTAATTTGCAGGATATTAGGTTCGGTCGGGGGTTTACCTAGTGCGCACTTTCGGGTATTTACTACGGGTTTTCACGTCATAAAAAAAAAAAGAAAAATTTAAATCCCCTTCAAATTTTCTTGATCTACTAATGTCTTTTATTGCAATTTTCACATGTCTGAGTGAGGTAAAAATGGCAATATATTTCCTTCTAATATAGCTGCAAAATGGGAATGAATAAATAACAAATTTCAAATTGGTTGAATTCTACATGTAGTTGAAGTTGTGTGCAAATTGCAGGTCACAGGCACTCTTTTTATTGTAGCAGGGATCAAGAAAAATAATTACCATAAAAAAAATTGGGGTTACCATGTGAATGAGGGAAGTACATATGTTGGATGAGCCTCATACTTTGTAGCAAGGGATTGAACCGACGACAATGCTGCAATTTCACCAACTTTAGAAAGACTGAGTTCATCGGCATGGATCCCACAAGTGATGAAAGCTGAGGATATCCCGGCTTCATTTGCACCTTTTATGTCGTGGTGGAGAGAGTCTCCAACAGCAATACAGTCCGATGCATCGGCGCCAGCCATGGCCATGGCTGATTTATATATGATCTATGTGCAATTGATAGGGTTGATAAGTGGGCATTATATAAGCCTGCTTAGAAGCTCTCTAGCAAATAAATCAACAATATTTCCAGAAACATTCATTGGTCTATTAGAACTTTTTGGCCTAATATAGTCATACACTAAATACTGGCTACTTAATCAAACAAGGATAAAAAGGCAAAAATTGCAACAAGTTCAAGAGTTTATGTGTGGTGAAAGAATCGGAAAGACATATACTAAAGCATTTGAGAGAAATTGCTAGATCAGTGCTATTTATGAAAAGGACCCTAGAAGCAGAGCAGCTGTAAATTAGAGTGGCAAGTATCAAATCAATCCTTGGAGACCTTCAAGGGTATTTTCCCTTTCATTATTTCCAAGTTCATAGGCATTGAGTGGTAGAATCCTTGATCATTATTCACGCTCTTCAAGCCATTATAAAGCACTAAGGTCATCTTAATCCATCAACTTCATTTATCCAGTTTTAATTCTAAATATGTAGTTGCTACAGTAATTTTACTCAAACCATAACTCTATTTTTCACTATTATTCTTCAACTATTCCTATTATTTTAAACAACTTTTTATTTTTATAAATTTAAATAATATTTTTAAAAAATAAAAATTTAAAATTTTTTTAATAAAAAAAATTAGAAAGCAACGCCAGAAAATGGCGCACAACCAACGCCAAATCAACCAACCCAGCGCCATTTTAATGGCATTCGGTTGGAGATGCCCTAAGTCACCAAAAAGATCCTCTCCCAAAAGTAGTGGTGGAATGCGATTCAAAAGATGCTTTTGCACGGATTTAAAATTTAAATTCTAACTAGACGCACAAATTCCGTGGTAGATCACTTCACTAAGAGTGGCACTAGAGGAAATACTGATTTAACTATTTAGTTATAGCTTCTGCCTATTCCGATTCTCTTGTATTGTTATTGTGCTCTTCTTTTTCTTTTTTTTTTATTTATTTATTTTTATTTATATGAAGTGGAAACCCGCAGCCGCTATATGAAATTGCGAATTGGGTAAATCCCCGACCGAACCTAATACCCTGCAAACTAGGCTTGACAAGCACACTAGGCGAACCATATGTGGCAAGGGAGGAGTCGGGGTTTAAACCCATGACTTCACGATCACAAATCCAACACCCACACCACCAGGCCATCCCTTAGGTGACCCGAGACGTCGGGGTTTGTTACTATGCTATTTTCATTATCAATAAAGTTGCTTTACTCTTAGGAATAAATAAATAAATAAATAACCAGGAATATCAAAGATTCATATAACAGTAACATTACCTCACCAGGCTTGCCCATCCACTTCACTTCCCCTCCAAGCTTTTCATATGTAGCTGCCAAAGTTCCTGTTAAAATAAATATAATTTCAAAAAAATTCCAGCAATAAATGCAAAGAAGATGGTCCTCTACAAAGATGCTCAATCCATCATCATTTTCAGACAAGTAATACTTCAGACAATAAATATTACCAGGCATAACCCGGAGAGCTCTAGCCTCAACAGTGACAAAATCTGGATTAGCTACTACCATAGGAATCTTTTTAGCAGAGCATTTCTTCAATATTTCATTGAGCTCCTCAAGTTTCATGGGAAGTGCATCTCCAGAAGGCATCCCCAAAGCTTCAGTACCATGAGCTAATATAAACTCAGCTTCTTCGACATTATCTACTACATGAAGCCCTAAACCCTAAATAGAAAGCATTCACTGCCAAATATCATCAGAGAACATTTGGATAATTCAGATATGATTAAGGTGTTTCTTCTGATATTGTCACCGCTGATAAGGTATTGGAATGAGAAAAGTTGTTATATTGATAGATCACTCACGTTCCTAAGAAATATTGTGCTCAAACATTCTTTTAGCCCTATGACATATGTTTGATTGATATCAAGTGCATTTTAAACCTTCAAACCACTAATCAATAGGAACCAAAAGATTTAGGAGGGGTTTAGCTCCTTAGACAAGACCCTGTTAGTAAGCGGCATTTGAACCAGACAAGCATAGATTGTGTAGTTTGAGTATTCCATTTTTAATTTGGAAGAAGAAAGTTGAAGTTATGCTTGACCCAAAAAATGAGCGCCAGAACACTGCATTGAAACTAATATAACTTTAGCATACCTCAAGTGATATTGCACCCCGATCACTCCATGTCATGTGAATGCAGGTTCTTCCCAGTCCAGCAAACCATGGATCATCTCTCCTGTTCTTGGATCATATTCCCACAGTTAGAGATAGTAATGCAATAATAAAACTCCATGCCTAGTATCACTCTGAGCTTATCCTGTACACAAATTTTCTGACCTAAATTAAAGATTTGCAAAGCTGCCTAATTACATAGCTAAAACTGATAAAGAAACTTTAAGGGCATGTTTGGATTAGGTTGGGGGTTGAGAATAGTAAAAAATTGAATTAGAATAGGTGCTTGATGTGATGTTTGAATGAAAATAATTAATATTTGATGTAATATAATTTATTTATTTTTTTATTTGATGTTTTGAGCGGGAAAAATGTGATGAATAGTGGGAGTCCTGCCCCAGCCCTACATCCACACACACCCTAAATTACAGGGAATTTTTATGAAAAATTAAATATTTTCCATTCAAAAACATTAAAGATGTGAAACAATTTCACTTGAATGTTAAACTTCTAGCGTATTATTATTTACACTTATACTCTAGCATAAAATTATTACATTTCAAGGAATCCCACTCTTACAGAAAAATGAAGTGGTGCTATTATTATACATGTTCTTTAAAGGATTGGATAAGAAAAACACATTCGATCAAAAGCCTCTGTGTCTTGACCAATTTAACTAGCATAAACGAGCATTGCTTATCCTTCATCATCATAATTGAATTGTGGTAAAGCGAAAATTCTTGAGAGAAATTCAATGAGGAAGGTGATGTATGCTGGTATTTAAGATATTCGATTGCATGAGATGGCTAACAACTGTGGTCATAAATCAGGAGAGGAATATAATTACACCAACCTCATCATTTTGCTTGAAATCAGTGAATGACAGCCTTAAAAGTTTAAACTACTAGATATTTGGATCATTGTGATGTTTAATATCTATATGTAGTTGTTTTTCAATGTTCCACCATACTCCTATTAATAATTCTTTCAACCAAGTTTTTTAGCACATTTTCTAACCCATTTATATTTGTTTGTGAAGTTTTGGACACATTTTGTAGCTCTGAAAGATGGGAAGTAGTTGACGTTCGTCTTGCGTAAGATTTTTAGTAAACAGATTTTCGGCTAGTTTTGGTTGCTCCAACAGATTTCTACAGAAAAGTATTCTTGCAAATGGATAGAAAGCAAGTTAAAGCGTATTCTTAAAAAAAAAACTAAAATGAAAATCAAATTAAAAAAAATGTAATACTACTGGTGAAGGATCAAACCTCATAAGGTAATGGTGTGTTAACTCTCCACTGGTGATTGCTCCCAAAAAGAGTGAAGGATTAAACCCAAGGCTGCTCAACTTTTCAATAGTTGTGTCTGCACGCCTTGAGGAATTACTTATGATCACCATCTTTGCACCAGAGTTTGCTAACTTTTCTACTGAGACGCAGAGTGCATAAAAATATCAACCAAAGGGCAAAATATTAGTCTTTGATATTCATCGATGAGAAAAAATGAAATCAATCTTACCATAATGTCAAAGCTTAAATTTGAAGACATACATGCAGTTATGGCACCAGGGTATGGCTGCTTTCCATCATGTAGGACTCCAAACTGATCCAAGAACCATGCCTGTCACCATATGAAGATAAACATATCATATTGAAGATTATTTAATAGTGAGATGAACATGCACTAATACTGCTGATTATATATGGTGGCAAGCAAAATCCATTCACTTGAAAATAAAACCATCTTAAGATTGTCATATCCAGAATTGCATAATTTTTTTGCTTCGACAAGTTTAAGGGATTATTTTATCAATAACATGAAAAATCTCATAAACTACAATAGTTAGGATTCAAATGTGTGAAACTGCAAAAGCTATCGTATCTACTTTGGGTGCTGGCAATTGGCATTCTCTCAATCAACTATCAAATTAAGTTATGTACGCTAGGGTTCCACCAGAGTTTTATTGTGAGCAGAATTATTAAATTGACGAATCTTACAATCTTCTTCTTCAAGACATTTACCGCGAGCTTGCATATGGCGAACAATCTGCCCAATTGTGCGACGCATATAAACATGATATAGACGAACTAATCAACTGACCAATAGGACTATTCATACCGAAATGAGCGCTGCGGACATTCAAACTGAATAACAGAACTTTCGAATGAGTAGAAATGAAGCATTACCTTATAGCGACGAGGTTCAGCGAGGCTTTGCAGTCCGGTGAGGATCTGAAACCGCTTCAAATCGGTTGGAATCGAGGAGCAGCATCTTCCCATCATGTTTACCTGCCCTTTGTTCAGCGTGGGATGGGCATTGTATTTTTATTTTTATGCATAGGCTTGTATTTTTTTCGGAAACTATGGGGAAAATGAAGCAGGGCTGTTTGCTGTGGTTTTCAATCCAAGGGGTGTGTTTATTTTAGGTTTAACATTTTATTTTACTATTTCAATTTTTTATTTTTTTTCACCAAAAATATTAAATCAAATACTCAATTTTTATTTATTTTATTACACTAAAATTTAATTTTACATTCAAAACATCACATCAGCACATATCACATCAAACAACTATTTCAATTCAAAATTTTATTATTCAAAATCAAAACCCAAAACTAAAATCACAAGTAAACACACCTAATAATTATTAATTAATTTGTTAATAAAAAAATATTTGGTGTATTTTTTTTATAAAATATTTTTGATATGTTTTTGAAATAATATTAAAAAATAATATATATATATATATGTATATAATACTATAATGAAAGTAAATTAGACTATTTGAATTTAGTTTTAAAATATTGAATGAGAATATTGTGTATTTTTAACACAAAATTTCAATAGTAGAAATTTTAGGTTTCAATTGTAAATAAATACATATTTATTTTTATTTTTTAAATTATATTAAAAATAGATTATGAATGTATTCTTTGAACACATTTTTGGCGCAAAAAGCTTCCCAATTAATATTAAAGAAAATAAAATCTGTGTATATTTTGTATTTTTAGTTTTAAGTGTTTAAAAATGTTTCTATTATCTTTTTTCAATTTCAAATGTTTTATGTGTGTTTATTTTGTAATTTTAATTTAGAATTTTTTTTTTCCATATTTGAAATAGAGAAACATGTTTATTTTTATTTTTAAATGTATAAAATATATTATATATTTTAGTGTTATTGTTTTTAACATTAAAAATATTCTTATATATAATTTTTTTTATACAAATTTCATGACAGATACAAAACGGTGGAGACATTATTGTGGAGACAGAATAGTAAGAAAAGTCTAACTTCCATATAAATATACCTTCCATTTCCCTATTATTTATCATATTTTTATTTAAAATATATCATACAAAATAACAATTTTTAAAAAATATATATATATAATATTATTATTCAAATACCACATAAAAATTCATTTCATATACAAATTTCTATTATTTCTATGTACAAAAACTCCCAAAAAACATATACCAAACAAAAATTTAAATATTTATCATCATAATTATTTTTTCATTTCACAAAATATCACATTAAAGTTACTGTTCAAACTTAAAATAAAATAAATAAATAAATTCCAAAAAAACACACCTGCTTTTCTCCTTTGGGACCAATAATTGAAGAATTATATGACTAAACGATACTAGTTAAAGATACACACAATACTCGGCCACAACCAACTGTAGTATCATGTATGTATGTATGTGTTCTCTCAACAAAATAACTCAGTCCAGTGTAGTATCAATAATGTTGGTAGGCCAAGAGTGCCACAGATATAAATTTTGAATAAAATGCACAATCGCACCGGATTCAAAGTAGTCGAATACATCAGCAGCAGCTACGGGCATTGTTGGCCAGCAATCAATCATCAATAACCATAAATGGAAATCCCCTGGGAACAACACAATATTGTAAGACCGACAGAAATTCATTCGACTAGTAAATGTGTCTTTTGTGTCTTGGGTTCGAGAACATGTAAGAAACACATTCAATTACTTATTTTTCTTCAAAAGGATTGACAAATTAGAGAAAGCCTATTAACCGTAGGAAAAAGTGGCAAACAAGGAAATAGAATAAGGGCATTCAAAGTTTCATAGCAGAATTAATGGATGTGCCAATTCTTGATCCTTACTTAAATCGTTTGGACTACATGGCATGCTTAATTGAATAATATTTTGATTAACAAAATTTATCCTAGTTAGTAGGATTAGATAATTTATCACATTATTTAATCAATCATACTGCATCCTAATTCCTCATGGTAAGCATTCTTCAAAGATAGTGATGGAAGTTACATATAGCTCTGTTTATTTGTTGGATGTTATCCCGATTTTACTATTCCAACTTTTATTATACTAAAATCTAATTATATATTCAAAACATCACATCAATACATATTTATATCACATTATACAATTACTTCAATTCAAAATTTTAGTATTCAAAACCAAAACAAAAAACCATAAGCTTACAAGTAAACACACTCTGCATTCCTAGCAAGCATTTGAAAGCACTTGGCACGATTAAAATTATAAAAGTGATCTACCTTCCATTATTGTTTTAGTTTGAATTTTCATGAAGCACATATATTTCATGTTTAGGGCAACTGACGGATATTTTTCAAGATAAGATTATCATCTCACCAGCCCCCATGTCTGGAGAAGTAGTCATTATCAAGTGAAATAGCGAGTGCAACAGCAACTGCTCTTTCGGACAGAGTAAGCGACCTTGTTACCTCTAACTCTTGAACCTGCAAAACACAGAAGCAGCATTTAGGTACTCAGATAACTGAAATAAGAAATTTTGGGTTATTTATGCAGTGTCTTTACCCCAGGAGCAGGCCCGACACCAGAATCTGCACTCCCAAAACGAATCACATACTGACCAGCATCAGTGAAAATCTGCATTATCAAATTAGAAACCATGAATTGACTGCATTCTACTTCTTCGAAGGTAAAATGTACTATTTTGTGTGATCATTTTTTTTATAACACCAATGTATTCACTAAATCAGCTTGTTACAGATTCTTTCATTCTCCAAATACTGATAGTACTGAGACAAATTTAGGGTGTGTTTGTTTGGGGGATTTTCCCTAAATTTTACTATTTATTCGATTTTTTCCCCCCAAAATATCAAATCAAAACACCTATTTTTTATTTTTTATATTATACTAAAAATCAATTATACATTCAAAACATCACATCAACACCTATTTATATCACATTATATAACTATTCACATTCAAAATTTTTATTATTCAAATCTCAATCCAAAATTCAAACCCCCAAACAAACACACCCTTAATGATTAATTCAACCTTTTTCATCTATAGGGGCAAAACCATAAAATAGAACTTCACATCTATTGAGAAATAGCTGCAGCATGTATGGGTATATTGATTGCATCAACTCAATTGTTGAAACTAATTAGTAAAATCCATAACCTCAAATCCAAAGCCCCTCCAGTCACGATCTATTTCAGCCAATACATTTCCATCAATGTCCTTCAAAGTAAAGGTCCAGTTCCAAAGGCCAGGGTTCTCAACAACAGCAAATTGTTTGTTCCTAGAAAAAGGAGACCATATTTCAGACATACCCCTGCTTTAAGTTAATAAAAACTTGAAAAAGATGAACTGAATTGTTGTAGAGACTAGGATAATGTCTACTCCAACTGTCCAAACCAATAACACAATTTTACTCTATTTGGCATAATTGGGTAAAGAGAAAGAAATGTTATACCCTCAGCCTGTCAGCATTCAAAAAAGTAAAGAATAAAGTATCATTTAATGTCAAGTTTAACAAAAATTACACTATTCAAGAATTCTTAATCCAATTGCAATTTTACACCCCAATGTCATGATTCAAGAAAACAATTGATCATCATGGATTATTACATTACCCCAAGTAGAGATCATAAATTCTCCTCCAGAGATGCCATCTTCTATGGACAACACCAACTTCCTGACAGAAAAGAAAAAAAAAAAAACAAAAAAAACCACAACAACAACAACAACGACAAGAAGTCCATAAGATCTCTACTTCTAAAGATGCAGAATTTTGTTTGCATACTACACCATACAAAGATAATAAAACCTACTTTTCCATTTATTTCAGCATAGATTGAACTAGTGATCCACCAAAAGGGTCTTCTCACCTTGGAAGCACCATTACAAAATTAAATCAGCGGCAGCAAGATCACACACCCAAAAGAAGCCTGCAATTATTGGTGAGTATAAACAGATCGGTGTTAAAAGTTCTTACCCTGAAAAGTTCACTACCTAAACCATCAGTTATGTATGCAGTGAAAGGGCGTCTTAGCCGAAGCAACTGCAGAAAAAGTGAAAGTATTCAATCTTACCCACCAAACAATATATCCATGCAAAAGCAGTAAGAAATAAAGCAAACACATTTGGGGCAATGAGAAATATAAATGCTCCGTCTATCATACATCAAGTTGCCCAAACAGGCAGGACCAGCCCAGGTACAATCCAGTCCATGCCAGGCCTTGATAAAATAGATAGTCCCGGGCCAGGCCAAAATATGTATAAGTTAGTGCAGCTCGGCATGGCCTATCAACCAGATTACCACTGGCCGGACTATAATTTTGTATGAAAGAATAAATAATATAAAATATAATATAGAAATGGGTTGGACTGGTTTCGGGTGAAACAATCTGGGGCTAGATTTTAATGCATGAACCTAAATGGAGCTGATATTAAGGCCCAAAATCAAGCCCATGCTCGGGTTTATTATACCAGGCCCCATCATAGCCCAGGTTAAAGTGGGTTGGACTGGTCCGACCCACTGTACAACTTGAATCATACATAAATCCAGATGGATTGAAAATGAGCAGAAGTGGAATTGTGCAACTGTTAGTTGAGTAACTAAGATTTGGTAGAAGTTCATAAATACTTGAAACTAAATTTATCAAATGCCTATAGATAGGAAAAAAAATAATTCCACTGTATAATCCCCCCAATTAAAATAAAGTAAAAAAAATCTTTCTTTCACACCAGCTATAATCCTATAGCATTCAGTTATGCAACAAGATCCAAATTGGATACTGAGAATTTTTCATATACCCATGGAACCTTGAATTCCACAAAATCAGATTTGAAAGGAGTAAGGGTGTAAAAACAATCAATAAATTATGACAAAAATATATCAGTTGGTGTGCAATCATGATATTGAAAGAGTTTCAACAAATGGGGATGAACTCATGAAAGCAGGATAACGGATTTTATTCGAAAGTGGTGGAGGGATCTCCAGGGATGAGTGGCGGCATTCAATGATCAACAATTATAATAAGGGCCGTAGATCCAGCCAAAAGCATTTTGTGAGACACACAATAAGAATGCATGTTTCACCTATTTTTTTTATCTTTTTCCTTGGCTTCTGCCCCTACGTAGTTCTCCATCTTTTTAATAAATTTTCTCCTCTCCAAAAAGACAAAAAGAAAAACTAAGGATTTGTCTGCCATTTATTTTTTTTTTATTTTTTTTTATCAATATATATTTTATCTTCTCACAAAAGTCAATATTCAACATAAAATATTATATTTTATACGACACAATTCCCTATACCTCACATAAATAAAAAAAATTCAAATCAAAACACTAAACAAACAAACCTAACTAAAAAAAAAAAAAAGCCAAATGCAGTTGAGCATACTATAATGACCCTAAAATAATAATTGCGTTAACACAAATTCTCTATGACGTTTGATTGATGCCTGAACCCAATGACAAATGTAATATAATTTTTTTAAGGGTTATTTATATGATGCTTGATCAATCAGGTCACATAAGAGCCTAGAATCAAAACTTTCAAACGTTCAAAAGGTCACGCATGGACCAAACAACTAGATCTGAGGGGGAATTCATGTCTATTTGATGTAAACCCAATATCAAATTGATACCCAATCGGGTCACCATACATTAAAAAAAAAAAAAAAAAGTCAAGGGAAAAGGGGTAAATCACATCTTGTCTAGAAAGAACCAAAGCTCCGCCGAATCAAACTTATACCCGACCAAGTAACAGATATAACTAATGAAAAGAGACTAGAATATGGACAGGAAGCAGTTCCTAATTACCTGCCCACCACTCAACGGATTTGTTCAAGTAATTCTAGGCAGATATCCATTCCTTTAAATAATAAGTTTTAGATAGGAGTGTAGGACTAGACCTTCAATCAACCACACAAATCATATCATTTGATCAATACCTGTAACTTTTTATTTCATTTAATAAATACAAAATCAATGTTAGGTTTGTTCGCTTTGTGAGTTGTGTGTTTTGGCTTCTGAGAGAAATAGTTGTGGGATGTGAGGTTGTAAAGAGAAAAAAAAAAAAAAAAAAAAAAAAAAGAAGAAGAAGAGATTTCCTTAACTTTATTTTACAAGTTAGTACACTAGTTCAAATTTTACTATTTAATTTTATTCTTTTTCTGGAGTAACAAATAGCATTAAGAAAAGATCCAGCATTATTAGCCGCATGAAAATTAGAAGTAAGATTTATAAATATGATTGAAATGCTGCTGTATATACCTGTCTCATGATCACATTACTCTGTTCACGAATGAACCCTACAGGCTGCATAAATAATATTAAGATTATTCATGGCTGTGAGAAGTACGAGTCAAAGGCAAGTGTTCAATAAAGAGATTGTACAATAGTAGGTTCTATACGCAAGAAGAAGAATCACGTACTGCATGTGGGTAGCAGACATCAACAATGGCATAGCGATTTTCCTGCAGCACAGATGTATAAAGTTCATCTCATCACAAAAAGATACACTGAACAATGAATTTGTGATGAAAACTTATATATATATATATGTGTGTGTGTGTGTGTGTGTGTGTGTGTGTCTGTACATATATGATGAGAACTGATCAAACAATTATTATTAGCATTGAAACGACCGTTAAGATATTTTGAAACATCTACAAGTTGCAACAAAAATTTTGGAAAATTGCGAACCCTCTACCTCTGACACTCATCATTGTGTAATTTATAAAGTAGTTTCTGAGAAATACAAATTAATATCATGCATAAGTTAACTTACCAAAATTTCAAAACAGGATATCAAACATATGTTTACAAAAATCAAAGAGTGTTCCATCCTAGTTGTAGCTTGTTTACTACGTTCTTTGACTGAGATATCAATCTTTCCACAAACGCTAATTATATGTGGTGATGGATAGAACAACAGTTTTTATCATCCAATATCATATAGATAATATCTCAACAAAAGAATTGTGAAAGTAAAGCTTCTCACAGGTTTTGGGTGTTCAGTAAAGGAGAAGCATAGTTATTGAAACTGATTTGCTATTGATTTATAAGCATGGAACTTACCTGCTCAAAACCAAGAACCAAGTTGGCCCACTCTATATCCCTTGTTATCAGCAAATTGGATCTTGCAAGAAGGGGTGCAACCACGGACTGGAAGAAGTTTCAATCAAGCACAACCAATTTTACTTAAAAAGAACTACAAAACACAATTAAGAGTTTTAGAGTAAAGCTTAAAACACAAATCAATTTTTCTCGCAGATTGATATTTTTCCTACAATTGGACTATATGCATTTGATCTTTCACAATATAGATTGTTTAGGACTAGGAAACACTTCTTGATAAGTGTCAAACTGAACTTATTTATTTAAGAAAAACTATTTTTAAAATTACAATACCAAAACAATATAAATTGATAGGATAATAAATGCATAAAAACTAAAAGGACAGTCATCATATCAGTCCTGGACTGGTTATGTAAAGCATAAACTACCTCATGGTTGTTTACATTTAAGAATATTTTTAACAAAGTTGTTTTTAATATGTAGAAATTTAAGAAGAGATTTTATTTTAACTTGAAAAATAAAAGAGAGAATTCATATATAAATCTATATATATAAATATAAAATAGAGTCTATCTAAATCTAATAATCCTAATTATAGCAAGATACGAATCTATTGAGATTATATTTAATCTAACAAATTCCATATTGCTGGAGCAGAGGAAAACCACACTAAGAACTATTATTGCTCCCAGCTCTTTTATTTCTATGAAAAGAACTGGAAATCTTGGGGTCTACTACTGTTAATTTATTAAGTCACTACTTCACTATGATGAATCAGATAATTTTATTCTACGTTGTGTGAGTGGAGAAAAAGCGCACTAAGAGCTAGTATTGCCTGTAAACTTATTTCTGTATAACTGTTTATAAACATGTCTTGCTACACAATTTATTGCTAGTACAACCAAAATGTTCCTTCCAAAAGTTTTCGGGCCACCCTCACTAACAAAAGCAAATGCCATCCCTCATAAGTTAATTACTTCCACTTTCTATTAGAGTACATGAACTGATTCAACCTGCATCATAGTAATGATGACATCCCCATGGAATTAATGTAACCAGCTTAAGGAAAATAGCATACATCATTAAATTTGAAAATTAATACTATCATGTATACCACAGAAGAAAGGTAATCTCACCTCCTCCGAAGAAACTGGTTGCAATAGACCTGTGACAGATTGACTAGTAGGTGGTTGCTTCAAGTCTGACTTCACCTTTCTATGAGACATCTTATTGACAACGGAAGCACGTGAAAATGGCATTCCGAAAGATTCAAATAATGTTTTGGCATCAACATTTGCTTCATGAGTACCCTGGAAGTTAAGAAGTTTATGATTTTCTTTACTAGAAACCTTTCTTTTCTTTCTATCTGCAGTCCAAAGCCGTACAAAAAAATCTCTTGTCATGAAATCCTGAGGCAGCGTAGACATTGGCAATGAGTTATTTTCAGAAGGGTCTCCTGCTGGTTGACTTGAATTCAAGAAACATTTTTGGATGTACAAAATCTGATTCTGATCCCTATCCACTGTCATACAATGTCTTGGTATTCTCCATCTTGATTGCCTTGTAATACAGCTCCACCCCCTCATCCAGTTCATCTAACCAAAGTGTACAAGTTAAAAACAGGTATAATCAAATAATCAGGCAACTCCAACGCATACAAGTAAAACTTTATCCCCCTGCTACAGAAGTTGATATATGCAAGCATGTATATGCATTTTCCATTTGTAAAAAATCCTGTTCTTTTCACTAATGTTATCCACACCAATATAGTATACGCATTAACAAACATATTAAATGTTATGTAAATTTGAATGTTGGCTCAAAATATTCACAGCAGAGCATATAACAACAGAGATGATTACACCTATTAAAAAGTCAAAAAGAATAAAAAGTGCACACAGGACCCTTTCTGAATCACTAACTAGACCATTTGACTAATGCATGTTACAAGAAGAGTGAGAGATCCCAGGAATAAAAACTGCTAAATGAAGAGGAAATGAGTTGAATAAAGACCAGCCCATTAGATATTTATTTAACTTGTAAAAGAGGATTGCTCACCTTATCTAATTGAGAAAATGGATGGACCTTTCAATAAACTAAAAAATTGTCTGTGTAGTAGAATAGCTTCCAAATACCACCACAATTTCCACAACTTCAACCATTAACCACAGATTACCTACTGCATTAACAAAAATATTAATCCAAGTCCAATACCAGCCATTTCCATGGAAGTTTGATCCAGCCATTAGAAATTGATACCATAAAAGGAGCAAGGGAAAAACATTACTTGGAAGTTCTATATTTATTTGGCAGGACATTGAAGCAAAGTTAAATGCTGTAAATTTGTGAACTAATGGAAAATTGGAGAAAACATTAGATGAATACAATTTCTAGCATAATGAATGGGCTAATAAAGTCATCCATTTCACCGTTTACAGAACCATGAATGATTTTTAAAGTATCACTTCACGTGCTTTCTACTGCACAAGTGCTGCAATATTTCTTTTTTCTGTAAAAGAATTCCACATGAGAATTTTGAAGCAGCCACATACATGATACATCATATCTGCAGCCCTACTGTTAGCTATCAAAACTTTGAATTGAAATGGAAAGATAACATGATGAAGTTAGATATCCCATTCAATCTTGTATGATGTCAACGGCAAAATAGATCAATATCGCAACAATGAGGGAAAGAAACCTCTTCAATAGATACAGAAGAAATGCAGAACACAAACTCAAGATCCTCTCATTCAATCTCACAGGCATAAACACCTTGTGAGTTGTATGTTACAAGATTAAAATCCCTTCAGTTAAATGTAAGGGACTCAATGCATGATCAGTTTGTTAACTTGCTTGTTCAAGATTTCTTTATTATGCTTATTATGTAATTAAATGAATACTATTAAATGATCGGTTCACTTAAAAGCTTAAGCTCAAAAGGATACACATAATTTATTTATTTACATACGATAGAGTCAACCAACACGTCCTTCACGTGTAAGGAGGATATACGCCATATATAAATCTTGCACGTAGACAACGATGAATATATGGCGGTGAGACATGAACACGGGATGTTCCAACTCTGATACCATGTTAAATGACCGGTTCAACTAAAAACTTAAACTTAAATGAAGTAAATCAGTTAGGTACTTCCAAAAATTCTTTTTACTTAAATATCCTTAAATAATATGAACCGTTGTTTACTTTTATACATGGAGCATGGGGTAGTGAAGAGCACTCAATTTGTCTAGAGCTTGAGATAGTGTTGTTATTAATGCTCTTCCTTAATAGTTAAGGACCCGAATGATCTCTATGTACAGTTTAGTTCATATATATAATACTAATGCTTTGTCACTCAAACAATTTTCGACTGACTAGATTTTTAATATAATATATATTCTTTTCTCTCATAAAAAGTCAACGTCATTATCAACATAAGGTATTATTTTTTATATTATTATACGATTCCACATTAAATAAACACACCCCGAAATCATCATTTTCTTCAAAGAGCAAATTATATACACCAAAGGTTATTAATTTTTTCTGTAAGTTGAAATAGGTGGTGGTAGGTATATATAATATGATGGATAGAAGTTTTTATTGTTCAATTTATTTATTTCTAAAGATAAAAGTTCATGAACAGCTTGTTAGTTTGTTATTTTTTCACAAACAAAAGTATTCAATCAAAGACTTAACATACGAATCACTCATTTTGTAAATGAACCCGAACACAAACAGAAACCTAGGAGTGTAGTTTTGGGGTGTTTTTGGATTTGAAGTTTTTATAATGAAACATAAGTTTACACTGTCATGTTTTATGGCAGGAAACAATAAAAAAATTTACTTCACTGTAGCTTATAGTGCAAAAAGAAAAAGAAAAACAGAACATAAACATACACAGCCATATAATTTCGACAAATATGTACATTTTGGTAACAATCAAACTTATAGTCCTACTATATCCGTTCATACTCATTTAGTGACACCCTTAAGTACATTCCACTATCAAATGACCAAGACTGTCTGGACTCTGCCACTATACATAGAATCTACTAGGCAATTGTTAGCACATACTTAAATTCGAATACAATAGTTTCATCTTAGGAATCAATTCTGGTGTTAAACTTACTCAAATGCCTCTTCCAGGTAGAAAATGGAGAAATTCCAATTTTTTAAAGTGTGTATGGTTTATTGAAATTCCCCATTCGAGCAAAAAGGAAATCACAACAAGCCTCTCACATTTAGCAAATTAGGGCAAAGTAAGTAAACATTACTAAAAATAAATCATTCGGCCAGGCTGTTCGTGGTGATAACTGATGAACTCGTAAAATCGTGTTCCCACAAACACAGAATTCAATCGTTTACATTATGAAGGAATGGATCAAGAATGGGCAGCACTCGTGTTTTCCTTGGTTTCAATTAGCAAACAAAACGGAGAGCTTGAAATGATTCCCACCGACTTCCGATCGGTTCAAGCCAACTCATTTGGAATCGAATCTAACGATAAAAATTTAGTGATCATACCTGGCTTCCATTCAATTTCACATATTCTTCAATGCATTCTCATATCTCATTTCTGAAATTTCTTTCACTCCCCCTTCCTTCAATTCAGCCCTCTTAAGGAACAGGCATTTCAAAATTTAATAACAAATACGAGTTGGAATTCGTCTGAAGCGAAGGAACGTCGAAATTGATGAGAAAAAGCATGGAGGAAAGAGGAACGCCAGGAGAGAGGAAGAAATTGAAGCGATGTGACTTTGGCAAAGGGCGGATTCGGGTTGAACACAGACCCGATCCGACCCACTCACGGGTCCGCCGGCTCCATATTCAGAGACAGTAGACTTGTCCATTCGGGTTCGAACCGGCGGTGCGGTTCAAACTGTCAAACGGAAATCCGAAACCGGTTTTTATACACCGTTCATTTCGATTCCTATATTATCGAACCTTAAACCGTAGGTTTGAACAGTCGGTCTATCATTTATTTATTTATTTTAATATATAGGTAAAATAACAAAAAAATTCCTTTAATTTTTCGAATTCACTGAAAATCCGTTGTATTTTATCAAAAAAATTTATTTGTGATTTCAAAAATGTTGCACACTCATACTGAGAGACGTTAAATTTTACCTTATTTATATTGTTTCTAATTTATTTTTCTCTGCTCTTTCTTTCTTCTTCTGTATGCACTCATATCATTTTTTATTTTTTTTTCTCCAATTTTCTTTTAGAAGTTAGGTGAAAGAATGCTAGACACAGTTGTTCGGAGTCGAAGCGGTCGCTGAATGTCTGTTTTTCTTCAATTTTTTTTTTACTTCTTCTTTTCCAATTATTCTTCGGGGAGAACGGTTCTTTTTTTTCTTTCTTCTTCATCAATTTTTCTTCAAGCGAGCAAAGTTATTTATTTATTTCCAATTTTTTTTCTTCTCCCCCAATTCTTCTTCGGACAAACAGGTTTTTTTTTTTTTTTTCAATTTTTTTCTTCATTCTTCTTATTTCTCAATTCTTCTTCAGGCGAACACGTTATTTATTTTTTTTCCAATATTTTTCTTCCTTCTTCTTTGCGAACAATGTTCTTTCTTTTCTTATTTTTTTCCAATCTGTTTTGTTCCTTTTTCTTTTTCTTCTTCTTCAATTCTTATTCAGACGCACACGCTCTTTTTCTTCTCTTTTTCTTCATTATTTTTTTCCTTCTTGTTCTTTCTCAATTCTTCTTCAGGCTCATCATGTTTTTTTTATTTTTATTTTTTTTCAATTTCTTTTTCTTCATCCTTCTTCTTCTTCAATTCTTCTTCATCAAGGCATATCAGGTTCAAGAAAGATGGTTTAGAACCAGATATTTATAATTTCTGAGCTTGAATAGACAAATAAAAGAAGGGAAATAAGAGAAGAGAAAGAAGAAATTAATGTTCAGATGGTCATTTTAGTTACATCCCCGAGAGATATTTATCATTTTTTTTGACAAAAAATTGCCGCCTCATATACAGTTTCGGTTAAGTCTAAGGGAGGGGTTTAATGCAACTTAGATTTTTTTAAGTTTTAGAATGAATTGTTTGCAGTCAGTATTAGGAGTATAATAGTATGCTACTCCTCCGTCAACATATTATGTCATTCCTTGTCTCAGGTATCATGTCATATTTTATTTATTTATTAATGATACTCTTCATAAATTATTTTCTGTTGTAAACATGATACTATAATTAGGAGTATAATAGTTGATATGTTTTTTTAAAGTAAATTTAAAATAATTAATTAATATAAATTAATTTAATGAAGTTTTTAAAATTCATTTAAATAAATTTTATTTTATCTTTCTTCAATAAATAATCATTTTTATTTATATTTAAAACTCTTTATTTTTTATAAATTTAATTAATTGTAAATCATAAATAAATATATTTTTTTATTTACTTATATAATATAAAATTTTATTCTATGTTCATATTATATGTATCTATTTTTTCATTTTCATCAAATATATTTATTTTTTCTTTTTTTAGTAAAACGATATTCCATCTAAAAATCAAAATACCTCTACTTTTTATCATTATTCATTCAATACTATTTATATCAAAAGTAAAAAAAAGACTTTATCTACGTGCAAAAATCCAATTGATACATATGGGGAGTAAGGAGTATGTTTTTATTAAGATCTAGTAATATTTAAAATATTTAAACATATATTATAATAAAAAATAAAAAATAACCATATACATATATATAGATATATACAAATTTTTATTTTAAAAATAACAACAATATACTCACATAAGAAAATAACAAAATAATTCAAACCCCTATGCTTTCAGTTCCGACGCCTCCAGGTTCATCTGTCACGTCCGATTCCCCTAATATGGCTTACCTGGTTGTCCGGCCGAGAATTTATTCAGTGTGCACTTTTGGACAGCAGTTGCGAATTCTCGCATTATAAAAAATAATAATAATAACAAAATAATATCATATAATATACTATTATTAACCAAATTCGTCGGCCCCAGAGGTTACCTAGAATTAAGTTATGATATTTTATAAAAAAAATTATTCATCAAAATAATTTTTTACTAACATAATTAGTTTAATTTAATATTAAAATTAAAATGAATAAGTAAAAAATAAAATGAAGTATTATAAAAAAAAATTATTAAAAATTAACAAAAGATAGTAACAAATAAGTAAAAAGGTGATAGAAAATTAGTTACTACTCCTTCCTTCCATCCCAAAACTATAATCTAATTAAATTGCAAGAAATATTGATATTATATTATAGTCGGTAAAAAGTATAGATAAAAAACTTTTTTGCTCTTCCGAATGTATTAGTGTAAAAAACAGTGGCAATTGTGTAATAAAAATAAAAAAATAAGAATAATTTTATGGTAATATGGTTATTTATGAAAATAAGACTATTATTTGGGACGGACAAAAATGGTAAATAAAACTATTGTATCGGAACAGAAGAAATATTATTTAATAAAAAAATAATAATAATAAAATTGTTGGTGAATAAAACATTTAAGTATACTAAAAAAGTGTCATACATATAACCTATTATGTCGCCAAAAATCAACAATAATATACAATATTATATTTTATATCAATAATACAATTTTTCTTATATCACATAAAAGAAAACTAGCAAATTAAAATACTATACAAACAACCCAATATATTAATATTAAAAAATTATATACGTAATATAAAGAAATTAACAAATGTCAAGGAGAGACAGCTATAGCTATTAAACTAATCCAATAGTTTGCGAGCCAAATTCGAATCGGTTCGTTAACGGTTCGACTCTAGCTCATTTTTAGAGATAAACAAACCGAATTTGAGTTCAAAAATTATTTTTTTATAAACGAAATTTGACTTGCGAATAGCTCAATTGAACTCGTTAATGATAATATATTTATATTATTTATATATTAATATGATATATATAATTTTTTATATCAAAATCTTCATTTATTATTAAAATTTAAATATTTTATCATAAAAAATTATGAATAAAATAAAAGATTTTAAATTTATATATTAAAAAAATATATAAAATATACATAAAATTCAAGCCAAGCTCGAACTCAAATTTGAATTTGAGCCTACTGAACCGAACTTGAACTACTATTTTGGTTCAAATTCTTAACGAGCTAAGCCGAATTTATACCACTAACAAGTTCGAATCGAGCTCGAACAACCGATACTCGAGCTCGCTCGGCTCATTTAACAGCTCTAGTAACACTAAAATACTTGACATGACATGACATTCAAATGATCAACAGCTGAAGCAGCAGCAGTAGGGGTGGACATGGTTCGGATATTTGCAAATATGCAAGTACTTAATATTCGAACCGAACCGAACCGAACCGAACAAATACCCGAAATCATGAACCGTATTCGAACCGAAAATTTTGGTTAATTGAAAATATTTCCAATATTTGCAAATAATTCAATCGAACCGAAATTAAAAAATACTCCCTCCGTCCCAAAAGAAGTGAGTTGGCACGAGAATCAAGGAATAATAGTATTTAATTAAAATGGATATAAAGTAGAATGTAAATGACTAAAATATCCTTGCTTTTTGAAAGATTTTAAAAAATATTAATAATTAGAAGTAGTATGAAAAAGTAAGAATAATTTTGTTATAAAGTGAGGACCACGACTACTAAGTAAAAAAACAAGACAATTGTTTTGGGACGGACGAAAATGAAAATACAAGATAAATCTTTTGGGACGGAGAGAGTAATATATTAAAAAATAATTAAAATTCTAATTAAATTAAAATATTTGCAAATATTTCAAATATCCGAACCGAAATCGAACCGAAACCGAATCGAATATAATTATTAATAACATAAATATATAAATATATTACCGAACCGAAAAAAATATTAAAAACCGAAACCGAACCGAACCCAGCAAATATCAAATATATAGTATTTGTATTCGAACCAAACTTGCTCGGTTAACCGAAAATTCGGTTCGGTTCAACGGTTCGGTTCGATTTTTTTGCCCACTCCTAAGCAGCAGCATCAATCCTGTGATTAAACCAGGCTTGTAACAAAACACACAAAAAAAAAAAAACACATCTAATGGGCTATCCATTGAAGTGCTATTTTTATCATTTTACAAGAAAATTACACAAACAACAAACTCAAATTTGTCCCAACAATCAATCAATGAATCAAAACAGCAAACTGCATGCATTCCATACGGATGTGATTCCCAATTCAGCTGGGTTTTTTAAATAATAAAATACTAAGAAATACCAAAGCTGGGAAGTAAATGCACAACCAAACAAAAAATACGACATCGATGGGAATGGAAACAAAAGATATAAATGCTTCAAGGCAAGATGCATCGTTACCAAGTAAATAGACCAATGTATGTATGTATGTATGCGTGTATCCATTTGAGAGTTGGACTTCCGATATCCTAATGCAACAGTGTGTTCAATTGCACCCTGAAAAGCTCTGTAAGAGCGCAGCGAATCTCCATCTGAAAACGGACTTTTTTGTTAGAATTCTAGAAACACGATATCCAACATTATCAGTCACTTCTACTCAAATGTAAACATTTATGGTCTCTGTAATTATTTTAATAGTCATATTTCATGAAGAATGGTGTCGGATAGCTCTGCTAATTTAGAGTCGTTATTTATTTCCTTTCTAGAAAAGTAAATAGATAGCTTTACTGATAGGAATGAATGCAGAAATACATCTAATAGCTAAATTTTCAAGCTGCTGAGCGCAAATTTTTACCCGTAAAGTGGAAAGAAATGTAGCATTATATGAAAGTCGGGTGGCATCGGAAGAGGGATATATTTGCGCCTTGAGAGAATGAAAGTTTACCTGGTCACAGCAGACAAGTTTTGTAATATATGGGTAAAAGTCCCTGAGGTGACTTCTGAGAATACGAGAATTCATTTGGCACATGCCTTTCAGTACCTGGAATAGCATGAGTTCAGAAATCTGACGAAGGAAAAAGTATAATTTTCAAAAACTGTAAATCTTAATAACATACTGGCTAGGATAACTTTACAGGCAACTACAAAAAATAAAATAAAATACGAAAAAAAGTTCAGCATGGAAAGTCAAGCACAGATATGTCTGGCAACTAGTTGTATTCAGTCTGTTCACTTAGCATTTCTTAATAGTACAATTCCCTATAAATATTATTAAAAAAATACAAATATATACGCACATTAATATAATATATATCATCCACTCATAAAAAATCAAACCTTCAACACAAAATATTATTTTTATATTACAAACACAGTTTCTCATACCACACACAAAAAAATCAATTCATCTAAAGACGCTGAGTGAATAGACTGTGTGTTTACTTGTAAGGTTTTGATTTTGAATAGTAAAATTTTGAATTGAAATAATTGTTTGATGTGATATAAATATGTATTGATGTGATGTTTTGAATGTAAAATTAAATTTTAGTGTAATAAAATAAATAAAAATTGGATGTTTGATTTGATATTTTTTGAGGAAAAAGAAAGTTAGAATAGTAAAATCAAGAGTAAAATCTTACTAAGATTACGAAAGAAATAAGCACTGACAAAAATTCTATACAGTAGTCATCCATAACAAAGTTGTACCTTCACAATGATTGGAGATCGAAGTTCTAGAAGCCGATGGACATCCATGTTAGTTGTCTCTTCCACACTAGATTGAAAATCGGACGCCTCTCTAAGCACTTGTTCACAAAAAGATGTAAGCTTTTCTTCAGCTACTCCTTCAAGTTTCTGTCCTTTGACATCCTCCTCTCTATGACTATCAATCACAGCTGTTGTCTTTTGTAGGATATCCAAATAGATACAAGTCGCAGCCAACTCCTGACGGAGAAGATTTGGCGGTGGCCTATAAGGAAAATTATCCATTAATCATTGTAAAGTTCCATCTCATGGATATAACCAACACATAAAATTAGGTTAACAACTGATACAATCTATGTTCTAGCACAGATCAACTAACCTTTCAGGAGGAATTTTGTGCATTCTCAATCGGAGATTACTAAATGAATTGTACGAGGCAGCAAATTCTAGGAGAGAGAACAAAATTTCCATGATGGAGATCTTTTGCTGTGTATTCAATCTGCTCCAGTATTTCTTCTGCAAGTGTTAAGCCGAGTATGTCAGAAATATTCTTGTATCTAGGAAGTTTCTGAACTCTGCGTGACTAAACAAATCAGATCAAACATATAGGATTGATTGAAAAAAACAACACCAGATGCAAGAATAAGAGACCCATTCTCATACCTGAATACTATCGATGACACCCAAAAGCAATAACTGTGTGATGCATTTACTTCTAATGACAACCACTATAGGACTTTCCTCATCCTGGGAACCAGACTCCACAATGGAATCAGGAATCTAGACAACAAGCAAAAGAAATATTAAATATCTGCAGTCCTCTACAATTGCAATACACAAAATTTAATAAGGTTACATTAAGTTAACACATTTCAGTGACCAATACATTTGAAAAAAGTCATCCGACTGAATGAATCAAAATATATGTTATGACCACTTGTGTCACCACTTATAAATACATAAAATGCAAAGGAACAAAACTAGTCACCATCTGAAAAGCTACTAGGCAGTTTAATAAGAGAAGCTATTTTCATTTCCAAAATCTTTAAAAAAATCTAAATTATGCATGTAATAAAATTCAGAATACTCAGCAGTATAATTTGAGTATTAAGAGTTTGCTCATGAAATCAACAAGAAGTATTCTTCTATATTATTGAGATACTAAAGCTCTGTTATCTCTGATCTTTTTTTTTTCAGTTTCTTTAATATGAAATCCCCATAATTCGCTATAAAAATATATTGTTTTTTTCTCAAAAATATTATATCCAACTACCATTTAAACACAAAATACAAACACAACCTAAAACATACATCTTCATTTCATAATGTTAAGCAGACTAAATTATGCTCTAGTTTCTTACGATTTAAAAAACTTCATGCATCTGTTTTCTTTTCTTCAGACAATGATTATATCAATTGTGGTGAGTTTTTCTTTATTTAAATAAGCTATTCATTTCTCCTGTACCATATAGTTTTAGGTCCAAATGCAGTAGAGCTTCCACATAGAAATGGAATTAGTTTTATCATGATGCTAATATATTTCAAGCTTTAAAGCAACAAAGAGAAACTCTTCAAGGTTAAAATTTAAGGAGTTGCTTGCACCTGGACAAGCTTACAGAAAAATAGATCAATAAAATCTACAGCTAGTGCAGACAAGACATTAGATTAATCCGAGAACTACCAAAACTGACCTTAGATGGAGAGGATGATATAATTGCATCAGAATCCTGGTTCTTTGGTTTAGAAGTAAAAGTTCGCATAAACAAGTTGTCCATCATATTTCCCATGATTTTTTGTCCTAATGTTTGACTACGCTGATAGCCTCCATCAGGAGGTCTTGCAGTCTGACCAGATGGCGATGGGATGCCTGTAGAAAGATTAGTAAAAATTCGTTTTAGTTACCTATTTCTTTTGTGTTAACAAAGCAATAGTTAGCTAATCAACAACGTAACCTTCAGATCCCTCTGTATCCACTGGCCGGCCTATTTCTTGATTGTGATCATGTGCAATTTCATCAATGATGGGATCTTTTCCCACTGCATTCCCATTCGAATAGATAGAGTCGTGATGGTTAGACAATGAATCACCACTACCAGCTCCAGGTGAAGTAGGGTCAAAGTCTCTAGTCAATACTTTATGATGCTTAGTGCTCTCGAAACCTAAATTATTGAGAAGCTCAAGAGGTTGTGTAGTGTATGAAGCATCCCTGGATAGAATCAGCAAGCACAGTGAAACCAACTATACTACAATATATAAAGTTGATATATCTATTATATAATAACGTATATACTCATGAGTGCATGTGAGTGCACTCATGTGCAAAGCCTTTATATATTCAATGTGTGAAATGAGTGTTTTGTACCTAATACTCTTCAACAAAGTATCCCAGTCATCATCACTGAACTGGTGCCCTCCAACTTCTACGAGATGCACTAATGCACCCAAAGATATTGAAACTACTGACTGATCTGTTTTCTTGGCACAATCCAACAATAAGCTGAGAAGTGGCGACAACATAAAGCATACATCCTACATAAACGAGACACCAATGATCATATATTAATTTTAAATCCTGTCTCCAGTCTCAAATGCAAGAAGTTGATGGATGTACCTTATAAAAGGTGTTGAAAAGGTTGCATAATAACTGCAGTGAGTGGATGCTGCTTTCACGAAGCCACTCATCTCCAGAAGATGTGAAACTATCATTTCCAGCATGTCTAACATTATCGAAGATAGGAAACAGAACTTGTTGGAAAATATTCTCCCAAAATGAAGATGAGAATTTGCTGCCTCTTTCATTCAGCAAATCAAACAAGACCTCCAGTGCACAATTTCTGACTTCTGCTCTTGGGTCAGAAGTCAGATCAGAAAGTCCAGCCAGCATTGGGAACCAATAATGCTCAGTAACATCAGAAGCTTCATCAACAGTTGTGTTAATGGGCTTTAGAGCACCACCTGGTATAAGGCCCTGGAATGAGAAAAACAAAAGCAACTATTCAATGTATGCTTTGTAAAATACAAATTGTTTTATATGGCTAGGCAGGCAAAACAAGCGTTAGCAAATGCACCTACACCAAGTGGCTGCTCTAAAGTAACGGTCAAAGTTTATCAACAAGAACTGGATAAAGGAGAAGTTCATATGACAGAAATCAACAGCAGTTGATAAGTCGGGAGATGTAAATATTTGATGACATACCTCTGCAAGGCGATCCTCGCATATGCGAAGTAGTGCAATGGCTTTCAAACTAATGCGATGAGAACTTTTATTATTAGCAAATCCAATCAAGCAGTTCACACAATCCATAAAGCAATCCCCAACAACCTGATCGAAGTGCTCCAATACAACTGCAATCATTTCAGAGTCAAGTATGATTTCTAAGAAATTAACATGAAAATACAAATTAAAAGTGTCGGTTCCCAACCCTGTTCCACATTCTCAAATGCACTTTCAACTGTGGCTTCCAAGTCATCATCTGCAGCAGCAGTGAATATCATGAACACACTCCGCCAGCCAGACTTTATGTTTCCAACCTTAGATTTTGTCATCTGTCATTGAAACATGATTGGGTTGATATTTAATAAAAGTTTAGCTTGAAATTTTAACAACATAATAAAGGCTGACATACTTGAACAATGCAATCAACTATGAGTCTTCGAATGGATTCATTTCTGCTGCTCCGAATGAGAACAACAAATGGCTTTAAAATATCATTCTGGAAAGTGAAGTTTGCAAGTTCAGCACGCTCCAAATATTTCATAGAGAGCTGTCTCAGTGAATCGATGGCATACATAGCTACTTTTTCATCAGGATGGCTCCCAGCAAAGATAAAATGATGGGCCAAGACAGACCATATACGAGCCCAAACCTGAAAATATACCAAACAAAATTATAAATATCTAGAAGATATACATTCAGAAATTTCATCGATCCCAAGCTTACAACAACGTGGACAATTGTCAGCAAGGTAAGAGAAATCATCATAAACAGTAATGGGAGAATCCTGTGAAGGGTAATAAAGAACTGTAAAGTGTAAAGTAATCAATTTATAAATCAACTATAAAACGAAACATCACTCTTTAGTTTTACATTTTAAATGACGTGAACACTCACCCTATTCAAGAAGGTATTTAGCTAAAAGGTATGGAGTTTGAATTTTCACAAATACTCATTAAGAAACAAAATTTTCATTTGCCAAGTTATAAAAACTAAAAATAGTGTCATACAAGCGAACAATTAAAGCACTAATGTTTGTGAAATATTAGAATTATAGTTCTCTTCAAGTCTAAACTTTTAGATGAGGTGTCAATTCAATGACTTTAATACTCTGAAACATGTGTCCAGCTAAGATAGGTTAAGAGGCTTAGTGGCAATGTTAATTGGGAAAACCATGAAAAAACTTATAATCGACAATGCTGCTACAGCTGTAAGTTGGTAAGCAAACTGCAGTTCTCCCCTAATCAATCGCATTCTGATCAATATAAGTTATTAGTATGCAGTCTACTAATAAAGCAATGCATGTTGACATAGAGCATGCCAGTCTAGAAAATTATGATTGAACAAGAGGACTATAACCACAATCAACAAATTAGAGCCAAACCCCTGAAAGTAATAAGTCAAAAAAATGATCATGCAGAAGAACTAGGAAAAGAAAAAGATGAAGAAATTACCATGCGTATGCGAGCCATGTTATAGTAGCTAATCTCAACAACCTTTTGCAAACAAAAAACACGTGCAGGAACTTGTTTTAGTTCCTCCGCTGAGACACTGCATAAAGCAGTAAAAAACTCCACCACTGTTTCACTGGGCAGTTTAATGCTATTCACAAATATCTGCTCGGTTGGTTTGCCAGCCAGCTCCTTCAGAGATTGAAGAACCGCATCTCTAGAGATTTGGTTGGATCCTTGCATGATGATTGCAGCCATAGCAGGTGATGATACTGCATATTCAAGGCGTGAAACGCATTCCAGAACAGCAAACCAAGAGTCTTGAAAGGCATAAATTTCAGTGTCACATGAAGTAAGTAGCGTGCGTAATGCCTCCACATTCTTTCCACGCATATCTCTTGGTGCATGCAAAAAGTTGTACCTGAAAATAATTTCCAAAAAAATTTGCATCAAATTTAGCAAAAGTGTAAATGAATGAAACCGCATGCACAACTGTTCATTTGATTGATATGTCAGAACTCAAATTACTACTTATTGTATCTTTAGGATTTTATTGCAGGACAAATTTACAATTATATTCTGGAAATTTTGTATTGTTAGAATTGTAATTGGATTAACAGTAAAAACGAAAAGTCACACTTATTTGTCCAATCCAAAGTACAATTAAATCCACATTTCTAAGAAACTAGTAAGAAAACAAAAGAACCTCTCAATTAATATCAAGAAGAATATGAGCAAGTGAGCAACACATGATGCCAGAACTTTCTTGATATTCATTATTTTGAATGTAACTAATTGTATCCTGATTACATCAACTCATCTAGCATAAAAGGGAATATTCTCCTGCCATGAATGTTAAGCCAAGATTGGCTAAACAGAATAGAGGTTCAAGGAAAATATTCAAATGAAGAACAATGCTGCTAACATTATAAGGGAATAAAAGCTGGGTTTTACCCTTGAAAAAGTACTTATAGTTTTCGCATCACTTAGAAAGCCATTGTTTGATAAGCAACAAGCTAACCTAGAACAGCCACCATCAAAGCTTACAAGCATCTAAGCAACATTTGCTTTATATCTAGAAACATAGAAGGAATTCCTGAAGCATGAATTCAATAGAGAGAATTTATTCTTTAAGATGCCTAATACCAACAGCATTCAGTACAAAAGATACTGCTTCAAACTGGGAAAAGAAACCACAGATACAACACTTAAAATATTTCTGAAACAACCATGAACATGGGGCTGTTTTTCATGCAAGTCAATATTAACTGTTTCATACACTAACGTGTAAACTGCATAATTCATACCAGTCTCAACAAGAACAGTTTTGGATCATTTGAAAACATTCACAAGGAGCCAAAAACTTTTAAGATGGACAAAAATCTAGTCTAGCTAACCAGCAGATACAAGAAAAGTCATACCCATTACAAATTCGGAATTACCTTATCAAGGATGTCAAGAAGGCATAACGCATGGTGTCCATTCCAAGAGCATAAGTTATGTGTATACCTTCCTTGAAACCTTCCATGCAAAGTGTAATTCTTGGTTTGTTATCTATTTCACCCATTGTAACAGCAAAAGTAGCAAGTAATGGCCATCCCACAGCTTCAACCATGAGCCGCACAAGTTCAATCCTGTTAGAAGTGTAAAAGACCCCCTTTTTCCCTCCACTGTCTTTGATTACAGCCTGAATTTGCTTGACAATTGCTTCATTTCCAGATTTGGAGTCAGCAGACATGTTTCGTTTGGGAAGGGCCAGATTGAGAATACTGATAAGACCTCTTTCCTCCATTTCTGGCTTATTAGTTTTCAAAATTCCAGCAGGATCATCTTTCATCTTTATCTCCTCTTTAACAATAGATTCATATATCTCCTCCAAGAGTTCCTGAGGAGCAGATTCTTCGGCATCATTCATGACATTCATGCGTACAAAATCACTTTTTGACATTTTTGGCCACACCATGGGATTATGAGCATCAGTATTCAGCATAATAACAGCATAAGCAAGAACATAAGCTGTGTCAGCATTCTTGAATAAACCAGGATTGTCTGCACAGTAGCTGCAATGGTAACACAACTTTCAAAATCTGGAAGCACTAGCATTTAGATAACTAATACTTACACGATTACACCACCTCAAATTAGCAAATGCAGCAGAGTATGGTTCATATTCATTCAATATCTAATTCTGCATTTAAGCCTCAAGCAAGATCCAATTAATGTAAAAGCATGCAATCTAAATTCTGCATTTATCATATATCGCTATATTTTCTTTTTTTGGTGGAACAGGATTACAAGCATTATGTTAGCCCAGCAGTAAAACTGCACAACACGAGTACATACCGCTCTGCAAACTTTTCCATAATGCGATCTATCTTCTGAGCTTCCCCTGGAAGTCGAAACCCTCTAAGGAATTCTCGAATTGAAACATCAAACTTCATTCCAGAAAAATTCATGGAATCCACATATGAGTGCATGACAGCAAGTGGAAACTCCTCATGCTGCCCCAAATAATCCCCAAGCATAGCCTGGATATCGAAATCAGTGAGACACCCGCTTGAAGAACCCATGGAAAAATAGATTCAGTAATTTCTACCTTGTCTAAAGTTGGTGTGTTTCGAAGAAATAGAGCTACAGCAGTTGGAGTTTTCTCCACCAAGCCACTGGATATTAATTGCTTTATGCCCTTTTCTGGTTTTCTATTAAACTGAGAATGCAAAAAACTTTAATTAATGAAATGAGTCCACTAAAAAAGCAGTAAATATATCAAAGAAATAAATAGCAAAGTGAGTAGAAGTTATGCAGTTCATTGAATCAAAACAACAAAATATATCAACACACCTCTGAAACAACAGCCTCTATGGTGGATTTATGAGCTTTTAGCTTCTCAAAGTTGCTCACTGAATCGTCCCTTATTTTAGGCTCGTCTGCTTCTCTAGATGAAACTTCCTTTTCAGAGGATTCATCAGCATTATTCTGTTTTTGTAATTCTCTATGTAACTTCTCCCAAGCTGATAGTGATTTAAGCACATTTACTAGACCCTGTATACCAATGGAGGTGTGAAGACGCCAAATTCATTCAATAGATTAAAATAAAGATGAAGTTTCTCGATTAATCAAACGAACAGGTTGAGTAAGGAGCTGAAAGAAGAGGCGATGTTGAAGAATACCTGCATAGATGTTGTTTTTATCATCCCAATCTGAGATGTAGTAGTAGGCTTTGAATCAACATTTTGAGTACCTTGTGCAATTTTGGATAATGTCGACACCTAACCATGAAAAAGATATGAATTGAGGAGGTTTGGAAATAAAATAATCGATATTGTTTATCAAAACACAAGCATACCATTCGCTCAAATAAATTTGGTGCTTCAAGATCACAATCGTAGTTCACATAGAGATCAACAAGCATTTGAGGATCCTTGCATGCTTTCTCGAGCATCCTATGAATTCAACAATTGAAAAACATCTTAGTTGCTACAAAATTTTGGAGACTTCAAGTTGGTATCGCATTAGATATTTTGTCAAGAACGCAGGCAAATCTCTTATACCCAGGGGCAACTGAGAATAATACTAACATTATGTTGCTTATAGTACAAGTAACACTTCTCTACTGGAAAGCAACATACCGAAGCACAGTTAACTTATGGTTCAGATCTGAGCTATCCAAAGGTCGTAGGACAATCACAGGAAAGAAGACTCCAATTTCAGCCTGAAAAAGACTTAAGAAGTGAGTTGGAACAGGAAAGAAAAGTTCAATTTTTCTACATGGCTGAAATCCATTTCTTCACCTATACAATCGCAATGATTAAAAACCTATTTGGTTACAGCCTAGGTGCATTTTTATTATGTATTTCTTCTTTCTTCTACTAAATTTTGGTAGCACTTTAGTATTTTCCTTTTTTATCTTTTCCTCGTGTATATTGTTTCTTCCCATTTTTATTTCACCTTCACTAAATACATTAGTTTTATAAACAAAATCAGTAGAAATATAATACTTTTCCATTATAATTAAGTTAATAATATGTGTTTTTAAAATGTCGTATGTACACCGCATGCAACTTTAACTGAATTAACTTCTTATGATGCAGATATAAATCAAACCTTCAGATATTCCCTAAACCGCAATAGGAAAACAGAAAATATTCCAGTCGCATACTGCAAAGGGATAAAATGAATACTATTAGCATAAGAAGTGCAACAAAGTATTAGAGAAAACAGAAGAAATGCATTTGAAGGGAGACCAACAAGATACCTGAAATATCACATGAGACTGTGACATTGATGCTCTTAGTAAGGTATATGAAATGTGAGCTTTAATTGAATCAATGAATTTAGAGTTCTTTGTAAATGCGAAGCTAACGCCTTCTAATAAACCCTGCAAAAAATAAACATTAATGATATAATGTGTTGTCACGCCTATTTATAAGCCCCTATTTTCATTATGGATAAAATGCAATTTTGAGTCGTCTACAAAATTTCTTCTCACATAGTATCAGAGCTTATGATTATTTTTCTTGCGGAGTAAACACAACCTACTAAACCACGGTTCTCTGAAAAAAAGCACAATAGACTTGACATTCAAATTCTAGGTTAAAAAAATAAATAAATAAATAATAGAAAAGAAAGTATGCCATTTGAAGTAATGATGTATCTACTCATCCAAATAAACATTTAATGTGGAAAAAAAAAAAGAGAGAGAGACCTTTTTTTCCTGCATACTCTACTCAGGAGTTTTGTGGGACAGAAATCCTAACGAGCATAACAACCCAGCATATTCTCATATAATGTAAACATTGGTGCATTCCCCAAACACACAGTGAAGGGAAGCTAAGAGGTATTTTCCATTTGCATATCCACCAAACAAGCTATATGCAACAAAATATCCAAGCCTCTAACCTGTAGAAGCTCCAGAGACAGAATGCGTGTCTTAGTAGTAACTTCATCATTATCCTCCTTCATTCCCATCTGCAAATGCATAAAAATAATGTCAGTCTACTGGAAGAGAGAAATCTGACCTAGAATGTAATGAAATGCTAAAAATACAAACCTTACAAAGAGTACGGAAAAGAAGTAAAGCATCCCGTTGGCCAGCACTTGTGCTGTCAGGGCTCATCCCTCTATCAGCAGTTTAAACTTTCAGTCAGATAAAAATCCATAATCCACCATGCATAATAAGAGAGTAAATAAGCAAATGTTTCAAAAACAAAGACTGCTCCTACTAGTTATCCATTTTAGCATATGGTTTAAGTTAACCAATCACAAATAACAGATTGTTTATTGTTCCTTGTACAAAGTATACATTTATAACTAGAGTACTCATAGCCATACTTTGTTACTTTTCCACCATCTTCAAGATCCACAGCTTTCTCAAGAACAGCCTCTAAACCCTGCAGAGGAACATATATTAATTAACAAAAATAATCACAGATCAAAAATAAAAATCAAAGAGAAGCTCGGGTACTGAAAACATATGAAAATTTGGTAAATGTGGGAAAGAAAGAAGAAATTATAAAGCTTTCACTGGTATAGTGACTAAACATGGAATTACCGCCGTACCTTAATATCAGTACCACTCACAAGACCCTGGATCTCATTAACATCATTTATTTGTTTCACAGATACTGCCTCACCAACAGTCACATTTGACTCATTATGATCGCTGGATGAAACTTCTTCAACTACTGGGCTTGACATATCTTCTGAATACGCTTTCTTGGAATCAAGAGAGCCAGAAGAGACTAGACTTGCCTGAGAGTGATCACCTTGTTAAACTCTCTATACATCTAATTACCATGCAAAAGACATAAAACTCAAAAAGAGATTTTAGGATACCACATCTGTTTCCATCCTTCTAAAAACGATACTCAGTATTTGGGTCAGCATGGCTTTTGCTGTAGCTTGGTTGATAGGACTCTTGCTGATCATTTAACAAATAGAAAACTTTAATCACTCAATAATGAAGTCAACAAAATGTTATAGCACATTTTCAAAGCATACCTATTAAGAGCTATATTATAGCACACCCTTATAACTCCCAGCAATGGTTCACCATGAACTGCACAAGAAAAGATCTGAGTTAATAGCACAAATCACCTGGACAGCTTATTTCATCCTAATAGTCAGCACTATATTAACAGTGTCAATGAGTTCTAAACTGAAAATAGCATCTGCACTAAAATTCGCAGTCACAGGAGATAAGCATGGCATTCACCAAATACAGATACCTAAAAGCTAATTCGAGATGACAGAGGCATAACTAACTTTTTCAATGCCTTGGTACACAATTTAGGCGAAACTGTCAACATAGATATGATATAATAATGTTCTATGAGAAAGTTGTGGAAAGAAAAGTTCATGACCTGGAAAACCACATAAGGTATGAATGAAATTCGATCATTGATGAGATTTTTTATTTTATTTTCATGGTGGGGAGGTAAATTTATTATATCATGATAAAAACAAAAAATACAATGATAGGTCGATAGATTCTCTAGGAACAATGCAGAATCTAGAAATAGGAGCACTATAAAATTAAAAACTATAGCCAGCAAGAGAGCTACGCATCGCCTCAAGCACCGCATTTAGCAAAATATATAAAAGAACATTTGCATTTCCTGGAGTATTGGAAAGAAACTAAAGGGCATCTGGAAATGGAGTGACGCAACCAATTTTATATTAAATGTCCACAGAACTGAAGCACTTTGGATCCAACCTTGCACTCAACAACCAATTTATGAAGAGGCCCTAATTGTCTAATTAATAAGCAATCAAAAACTTGGATAATGCCCAATCAATAAGCATTAAGGCCAGTTTTATTAGAGCTTACAAGAACTTGGTCTCTCCTGATAGAAAATGACAGAATTACTTATAAGCAGTGCACGTGGTAGATAGAGCATGGGTATCAAGAAGAAAGTGCGAAGAGATTGACCTAAGCCAACAAAAATTACTCTTCTGACCTTTCTATCTATAGGTTCTCCGAAAATTAAAACAGAAACATAAAAATTTTGATTGCAGTAGGAACTAGGAAGGCATGCTAATAACTAAAATTGGACGAACTGTAGATAGAAAATGCAACAGCATTATATTTGCTTGATGTCTGGTGATCTATAATAAAACAGAAAGAGTACAATTTCTGCATAAAAGTGATTGTGCTCAAGTAGATAAATTCTTTTAGCAACTGCCAGTAGTTAGCATCTTGCTATGTGAAGGTTCTATGGTATCTCTTTGTCATTCTAGCACACGAGAAAGCAACATTATGAAATTTTAAGAATGGAATTATGGTGGCAGACTTGATTCAGCATCTTTGTTGAAAGTGCCCTTTTTTTAGTCACATATGTTCAACTTGAGAGGGAATCTTGTTGAATATTAAATTTTATAATATATGATATATATCTAGAATATACGTACATTATTTGGCTACCAATATTCAAATATAGAACTATAACAGGAAAACATTTTGACTCATTTATTTTAATATCTTACAGATAGAGTACGCTCTAATTAGTTTTAACCCAAGAAAGTTCTTTCTTTATTTTATTTTTAAGCACATATAAAAGGTATCTAGGTAGGGAATTCAAGAAACAAACTCACTCCTTACAAATAACAAAATGTAAGGGTTTTGCTAGTAGATTTCATTTCTGACTTCATTTCCACATCACATCTATATTCCAACACTCACATATAAAAGAAAACTCCTTAACAGAAGTAATGAAATAAAGAGAAACAAACTATCACTAAGACCACACCACCTATGAAGCGAGCGCAAAAACAGTAGAATGAAGTTTCTAGACAAAACAAGTTGCAAATGCTAATCAAATGAAATAAAGAATATCAAAGTGTAACACCACATTATTCAGAAAGTTGGGCAGAAACAAGGCAGAAGACAAGGTAAGGGGGTGGGCAAAGAATAATTAAGGTGATACAAATTATTTCCATATAAATTGTTTACCTCGCAATTTTGTTGATGCTACAGCAGTAAGAAGCACCTTCAATACTTGAAGCGTAGTACTGCATTTTATTTCCACATAGGTTAAACTCAATGCAGAAAAGCATCAGTTATGAGATGACAACAAATTTACCTGTCAGGTGAGGAATTATCTACAGAACCACAAACCATGTTGAGGATGTCTGCAAACAGTTGGGCATCTTTTCCCCCATCAAGACCAGGATCACCTTCTAGATGATTGTATTCTATGAGTTTCTGCATCAGGGAGAACAAAATGGGAAAACATAAAGTTCAGTTGTATAAGAGCTTGAATCAGCGGCAGGCATATGAACTGAAAATGAGATTGCCATCTATTATTTTTAAATTCTGAAAGTAAGGTGCTCAATAACCTGCCTTAGAGACACAACAGAATACCACAAAATTCCATCATTATATTATATCATACATAAAAAGCCAGCCAAAATTATAAACAATATATCAATATTCCCGCTAAAAGAGACATTTCCCATCAGTAAAACATGTAACCAAATGCAACCATAATCATTTTCGGGTGGCAGTGTTAAATGAACCATTGTCCAACTGCAACAAGTTATTTTTAGATTCAGCAACTTTGAATAAAAATGACACTTACATGAAGACAATCCAACGCAAGCTCCACAACTTTTATGTTTTTTGTTTCAAATGCAAGCCTGAGTGGATTCAGAACAAGTTCAGTCTCAGCTCCCTTTAAAGTATAGCCTGCCTTTGCCAAGGCCACTGTGATCGGTTCTACCCCCTCAGAAGTTGTTGGAGCACTAGATGTATGATCGCCTTCAACCTCAGATTCACTATATTTTCCACAAACAAATAAGCATTTCGACTGAGAGAATCACTTTAGACACAGAAACTCATCCATCAGAAATATTGATTCTCTTTCATAAATAAATAAACCAGCACACTCCACGTTAAGACTTGCAGCCAAATATTGCAAATGTTGTCCACAGCAAAAGTTGCATCTATAAAACTAATGGACAATCTTATGTTTTAGACAAAACTAGGAGATCATCAAAGAGTACTTTTCCCTGGCACAGTGGAAAATATTTAATAATCCACTGTCGACATTGATGAAATCGCATCCAAAGGAAGATATGTGTCACAATGCTAAGTACAAATGTAACTATATCTAAATAATTATCTGAAAGTGCCAACATATTTTCCAGCAGATAGAGTAGCTATTGTATTTTCGAGTTTGTATTTTAGGTAATTAGGTCGCAGGTAATAGTATGGCTGCGTAAATTGTAATTAATAATATTTTTCTTCTGATTTATCAAGTTTTTTGCATTTGTAAAATTAGTGATATACAACGAATGACTAATTTGGTACTGTATGGGTGACAATAATTGGATGATGCCTGTGTCTGTGTATATATATAAATATTACTCCTTCCGTCCCACCTACCGTGTCCACATTACCGTTTTTGTCCGTCTCATATCTCATGTCACTTCTTTTAAAAAAAAAAATGATTACACACCTTAATCAAATTTTAAATTTTCTAATTTATAATTTTTTTTAATTTTAATTAGACTAAATAGTTATTTTAATCTTATCTAGAATTATTTATACTATACAATAATTATTTTCACTAATACATTCTTAATTGTTTACTAATTATATTTATCCTAAATTCCCGTGTCTACAGTAACCGGACACGCTAGGTCGGACTTAGGGAGTAATAAAGTGTTTATCATATAATAAAATATGTATTTAAGCAAATGCTTATATTTATGTGTGTAGATAGAATTCTGAATTTTGAATTTAGCCATTCATTGATGATTGAAATTTGAACATTTGCATAAAATTCTGACAAATATAATAATCGACACATCTCATGTTTGACAGTTACCAAGTGTGTAATTTTAATGGAAAATGGGTAGAAACAAGTTGTTGTTTTCTTGCCCTGTGGTAGGGAATAGTACAAACAAAAGCTATATATCACTAATTTTATAACTGGTGCATAGCTTAGTTGACAATCTTTCTTCAAGATTTAATTTCTAATTTAATTTTCACATAGTCAATTGATTCCTTGGTTCTTCAACACATATTCTTCCACTAATACAAAGCAATGTACATGTATTGATACAAGGAAATAGCATAAAAAATCATTAGTTCTCACAGTGGTTCAAACACCTTTGATTTGAAGCTTCTGTTGATGATTCCTTAGATTCACTAGTGTTGGGCAGCAGATTGGTGTCCTTCACCTTCCCACCATCTGAAACATTTAAGGACATTTACATCATACCCACTAGTTTACAGGGCACAGAACCAATTGACGTCAAAAAGAAAAGGCAACAAAGAGACTGAGTCATATCAAGCAACTAGATATATATTTTTGAAAAATAATTAAAAATGTCGATTAGGAACAAAGCGTTATTGTATTCTAGTCACTTTAACAAACACCCCCATGCATGCTATCAGCATCTTGACTCCTCACTATCGTCAACCACCTAAAACAAAAATGGCATTCATTCAAGGGAAAATGCACCAAAAATATATGATTCTTTCAACAAGCATATCCCTAGAAGATCTAGGGAGTTCACAGACAATTTTTTGCTAAAAGAGGTGCTAGAGGCAACACAGTTATCTGTCTGGCTGTAGTTACTCTTATCTCTCATCTGCCTGGTATTGCCCTTACGTATCTTCTCTTCTCTAAATAAATTTTCTTTTACTATCCATTCCACCATATACCAGCTTGTTCTTCGAATCTCACTTCTCAGAATCACAAAGGACACCTACCAGACCATCTCATGTTGTTCTCTGTCAACTCTTTTATCCCATATTATTAGAGAAAAATGTCCCTCTTTCTTTAATAATTGATACATGATTTCAATTTTGTAATTGCACCTTCACATGCTTCTTTACCATAATATTATATCCTACAGAAGGATTCAAGGCTCTTAAGGCATGGAGCACTACACGTAAGCATCTTTTGGTACTCCTTAGCATTATATTTTTTATATATTTTATTATTAAAAGCAGGGAAGGAAGGATTAATAAGATGGCCCTAGTTACAAGGTCATTTTATTTTGCCTCTCTTCAATATAACTAGTTCCTTCTCTCCAAGACTCATCTTTGCTCTCATAATCATTTTTATTTTATATTTTCTTCAATCCAATGTAGTTGTCCTTTCTTCTCCTCTCCTTCACTCACTTGTATCCTTTATTCTCTTTCTCATAACATCATATTTCCTTTCTCATCCTTCTTTTTCTATATCAATCACATGTTCCTTGTTAAAATTCCTGATTCAGAAATATTTAATTGCCTCAGTAGTTGCTTATGAAACTGATAATTACACAGATTGAGGTTTAAAATGCTAAAGGTGGAATAAAAATATAATTCATTTCCTGTAATCATTTTGATGCTTAATTTTTGCATGTACCATCCCATACCTGTTACACCATAGCAGGTCATTCATGATTAAAAGTTGTGCTCCTAGACACTAACTACGTCTTCATACCATAAACAATAAACCCAAATAAGCATTACAATCGAATACCCAATATAGCATAGATAGACAATTGACTTAAACAAGATTCAAATGGGGGGGGGGGGGGGGGGGGCTGAGTGACATGTTGACATAATTGCAAGCATAGCTACATTCGCGAATCTTATGAGGTTAGGCTCATCCCGCAATAAGCAATCTAATAAAACCAACCATCGGGCTTACAAACTATCAGCTATCCCAAATGATCATAAAGGCCTTGAAATAGAACTATAATCTACTAGATCAGTACCAAAATTATTAGTTCTGCAAGTACTAACTCCAATACAGCAGAAGTCAAAGGATTTGCAATTTTAGAACGTCAAGACATTTACAAGAATGAACAAAAACGCCACAGCACCTAGTTCACGTTGAATCTACTTTATTAACATCATTTAACTAAACGATAATCAATCTCAAAATAGATTTCAGGGAACGGGGCCCAAGCACTTATATAGAGCTCAAACGGCAGTTAAAACTAGAATCGGACTTCCAGACAGCGCTCTTAGATAAACAACAATGAATTCCCGAAATAATAGCATTGCATTGTCAATCCTTGAGCAAGAGATCGAAATTTCGCAAGGTACAGTACCTAAATAAGCCTGAATGCTAGACTGGAGAGCAGAGTATTTCTTGTTAGCGCACTCTCTGAGCATTGACTCAAATGCACGCGTCACGAACCCTCCTGCCGCCCCACCCGCCATTTCTTCCCCTCAGAATCAGAAAATTCAGCTCAACTCAAAATCCAGCCAAGGAAGAAGAATTGCGCAAAAATCCGAGGAGAATAGGACTAGATCGAGCCCTCCGTTACGCAATCGATTCGAGATCTCGGTTTGGCAGCAGCAAAATCGAAAATTGGAGAGAAGAATCGACCTTGCGATATACAGAATCAGAGATCTGCCCTGGGAAGTAGCGGGCCAGAGAACATTGATGCGCGTTTTGTGTTGGATTCACAATGAAACCAAAAAGTCGCATTTCTTTCACCGTTAAATAGAGCTTCAGTTCACTCTCCGCTGCGCTGTAGCTAATTTGAAAACACGATTTCTATTATTTTCATTTTTCTATCCTTTTTTTCACATTAATATATTTTCTGCCTATTAAGGGTGTGTTGGTTTGATGGATTTTGACAAAATTTCATTGTTCATCCAAAATTTTTCTTTCAAAAATATCAAATCAAATATCTATTTTTTATTTTTTATATTATACTGAAAATTAATTTTACATTCAAAACATCACATCATCACCTATTTATATCACATCATACAACTATTCAAATTCAAAATTTTTACTATTCAAATCCCAATTCAAAATTCAAAATCCAAACCCCAAACAAACACACCCTAAAAGTAAACATAGCCATTTGGTCCAGCGGTTTAAAAAAAATAAATATTTTTATTAAAATATATACAAATAGTTGATATTTTTGAAAATTTAATTATAAATAAAAGTAAATGAAGGACTATGTAATAAAATTAATGGTAATCGCTGTAAATAAATATTAAAAAAAGAGTAATAATCAAATGTTATCTATTGACTTTATCAAAATTAGTAATGATATAAATTCAACGAAATGACTAAAACAATATGAATAAATTTGGTGGACGGAGAGACTGTATGACTATTAATCCCACGATTTAAATTAAAGGTAAAGACATAATTGTAAATTTATAGTTTATGTACAATTGAATTAATTTAATATATTCAAAATTGGGTAACTTTTGTCCAACTTACGAATGAATTTCACAATTTTCATTTTTAAAGTTTTAAAATTACAAATATATTTATTCGTTTTATATTCGGTCTCAAAGAACAATAAATATATATATATAAACCAAATAAAAACAACTAATTTTTTAATATATTTATTATTCATTGGGGTTAAATCTAAACATAACTAGAGTATATTGTAAGTTTGTGCCGCATACAAGTCAAACCCCATTAAATAAATACCGTCAAGAGGTTAAACGCAAAGTTTATGAAACTATAGGGAGTCTGAAAACCGTTTTAAAAATATAAGAAAATTGACATAATTTCATAAAATCACATATGAGTTTTATACAATATTTTCATTGGTGGGTAATATACTAAAAATTTTAAACGGTTTGAGGGGAATTTTTATCAAAATCAACAAAAAATTTATAATAAGAGAAATTTTAAATAAGGCCATAATCATTTATTTTCCGATTAGTTTGTTGATAATTATGTATACATCGTTGTAGATATTAAATGATGAAGCATGTATTCATTTATATTGTCAATAATTTTAAAATGAGACTTGAAGATCAGTTGTTTGAGCTCGACTCGAACATGCTATCGGTACATCTTCGATTCGGCTCGTTTAAGGTTTCAACTAAAACTATTGTTTGAGTTTGGCCTTCAAAGCTTAAACTCGAGCTCGACTAGAATTTCATAAATATTATATATATATTTAATCTACAAATTAAATAGATATAATTTTATCCATGATGCATTATAATAAAAATATTCAAATTTTATTAATATACGTAAGTTTTGATATAAAAATATACTAATTATATTAATCGGTTAAAATAATAAAGGCATGTATATTAATTTATATTAAATAGTGGGTAAATAGATATATATATATACATTTAAGTATGAATAATAAAATTGTAAGTAACTAAAATTATTTATTATTAAATGAATGATGCATAATTTTAACTGATGACAAAAAAAATAAAAAATAATGATATAATTATTCTGGACGAATGAAGTAAATATATTTTATATATTGATATTATATTAAATAATAATAATAATAATAATAATAATAATTGGGTAATAATAATAAATATTCATTATTAATTTTAAAATAAACTATTAACTAAACAAGTTTTTAATAAAATTATATATTAAATAAAAAAGTTATTACTAATTAAGTTATTTTAATCACAAATAATTTAATAATGTGGATAAAATTTAAAATTAGTATAAATGAGTTATATATATAAAATGAAAGGTGGAGAAAAAAAGTATATAATGCTGAAAAAATACGAAAGAATTGTGAAGTTCAATTTAGGGTCCGTTAAGCAGTTTGATTTTGTGTTTGGATAAATTATTGTAAAAACAGTTTTTCATAAAAAAAAAAAAAAGAAAATTGTTATATAATTGAGTTGAAAATACTTTTAAACCGTTAAAATTATTCAAAATGACATGTTGAAAACATAATTGTATTTTTCTATAATTTTTTTTTAAAATTTTTTATTAATTATATTTAAATATTTAAAATAAAAGTATAGATATTTTTATTATTTAATACTCCTTTCATCTAAGTAATAAATATACATTTATTTTTTGCGCGGAGTTTAAGAAATAATAGTATTTCAATTATAGTGGATAGGTAAAAGTAATGTAATGACATTTTTGCTCTTACTTTTTGGCATAACAGTAATGATGTGAGGTAAAGAAAGAGTATTTGTGAAAGAAAGTAGGGTATTTAATAAAATAATTACTTTGTAATTGGACATTCCAAAATAAATATATATACTTTATAATTGGACGGTGATTATTAAATTACTATTATAAAAGCTGCACTCGAACAGAAAATCAACCGGCACAAAGTGTATTTTTTTAATAAATAGAAGTAAGAAAAATTGCTGCAAAAAACCAATTCGAACAAGAATTTAGATTTCCTCATGTAGATGGTCTAAGACATTTCAAATTCAATGTTAGATTTTAAAATATTGTTTAGGTAAATATTGTGAAGTTACTTTGGATTGCCCTTAAATTTGAGTTTTATTTATTTATTTTAAGGGTGTGTTTGTTTGGGGGTTTGGATTTTGAGTTGGGATTTGAATAGTAAAAATTTTGAATTTGAATAGTTGTATGATGTGATATAAATAGGTGTTGATGTGATGTTTTGAATGTAAAATTAATTTTTAGTATAATATAAAAAATAAAAAATAGGTATTTGATTTGATGTTTTTGGGGGGAAAAAATTGGATGAATAGTAGAATTTGGTTGAAATTCTACAAACGAACACACCCTAATTGTAATTAAATACTTCTTTAGTCATATAACAAAATATTCAGTCCATAGCAAAGTATCCGGTTTTTTTTTTTTTTTAAGTAAATGTACTATCTACCTAATATTATAAATACCTTTACAACTTCCAATATATTACACAAGTATCGTTACTTTTATATCACACAATACTAATAAGATCATTTTAGTCATTTCTACTTTATTCCTACTATATCCTAATATAATACTAATATTTTTAAAACTCGGTGTAAAAAACAAATGAATACATAGTTATGAAACGAAGAGAATATTATTTTGACATCATTCTATTTTATGATGGCAAAAATATATATATATTTTATTGAGATAGATTAGGCAGTAAAACATTTTAGTTTGAAAACACAAATCAATCTAACCATTTGAAAACTCATTTGTATTTCATTTCAAAATCATCTTAGAACCCAATCACTTCAATTTCGTTTCTATTCGGCTTAGATTTTTTTTTATTATTATTATTATTTTTTGTAATATTGATATGCTTATGTAATTTTTAAATATTATTTAAGTATATGTTTCACATATTTCCTACAAATATGGTAGAATTCAAACTATAACACGGCGGCCGCTACAATTCATCAATGTATTGAACACTGCATCACGTGTTATTACATAATATATAATATTACCACAAACAGTACAATATATAAGTTAATACAATACAAATACAATACATGAACAAAACATACATGTTATAGTCTCAACCAGGACCGTTCTTGACTTTCAAAGGGCCCGGGGTGAAATAAAAATTAGGGACCCTTAAATATATATATAATATTTTTTACCTATAATAAAATATAAATAAAAAAAAACATTTTTTCTAACATATATTTTAAAAATTGCTTAAGGCTCCCTTATATTTTAACAAACGCTATATAAAAACCCCTGATATAAAAAAAATTATAGATGAAAAGTCATCTTCTCATCACAAAAAAATATAAAAATGAGTTTAATGGAACATTCTTTAAAGTATAAGGGGTTCATATTATTTTTAAAGTATATAGATGATTTACACTAAGTTTTGAAATTATAAATGAATTATTGATAATTTTGCCTAATAATATTAATAATAATTTTGTCTAATATTTATTATCTTTTTAGTGCAAAAAAAATAATTAAAACAAAAATAAAAAATCCCTAAATATATATAAATGATCTACTCTTTTTTTTACCTATAATAGAATATAAATTATTAAAATAAAATAATTTTTTTAGAATTTTTACATAAAATAAAAATAATAGTATTAATATTAACAATTTTAAAACAAAAATTACGGGCCATAAATATGTATAAATAATATTTTTTTATTTATAATAAAATATAAATAATTAAATAAAATAAATTTCCTAATATTTTTATATGCAAAATATCAATAATTCTATTAATATTAACTTTCTAATTATTTTTAATGTATAAAAAAATATTTTTAAATTTTGAAGGTACTTAGATTTAAACTCAAAACCTACAAAATAATATAGATAAAATTTAACCACAAAGTCATACTCTTGTACTAATACATTAATGTAAAATAAGTTTTATATATAAATAATTTATACATAACATAAATAAATAATGACCCCAATTTAGATTGGGCCCTGGGCGGTCGCCCCTTTCGCCCAGGCCCAAGGACGGTTCTGGTCTCAACAATATACAATATTACTACAGACAACACATTGTATATGTTAATATAATACAAATACAACACATGAACATGAACTAACAACACATGCTATAGTCTGATACAACACACAACGATTGATTTTAACACATGACATACTTGTATACAACACACTTGTTATTATTAAAAAACAACACATACCTTTATTATGCACAACATGTGCGACGTGTAATACTGATATATGCTGTTTTTATATATAACACGTCTTGATATGAAAAATCAACATGCTACTGATTTGTTCAAATCAGTGCCATAATCATCATAAAATTATTTTTAATTGTGATTTTCAAAAATAATAATAGAAAACACAAAATATTTTATATAAAAATCAAAAGTATGAGTCAACATATATAAATCAATATATTTATAATATAATATATTATATTATAATTCAAGCTTTATTATATTACAACTATGTAAATATAGTCAAATATAATAATATTAAATATATTTTTTAATAAAATATTAATATCAACTATTAATTTTTTATTCTTTCTAATTATCTATTAGTATTATTTTTTTAATTCAAACCTTCAAAACTTCGTGGGTGTGTAATATTTATATTTTATTATAACACAATTTTTCAAAATAATTAATATATTTATTATTTTTATATTATTTACATAATTTTTTTATATTTTACATAAAATTTATTCTTTTAAAGTATTTTACAAAACAAATACACCATCTACTGAGTTAATTCTTAGACACCATTTACTGAGTTAATTCTTAGCAATAAAAATTCCTCTTTTCTACCACTCGACCAAATTAAATTTAACTGGAGGGCTTGGACATGGGCCGGGCCCAAATTTAAAAGAGGAAAAGTAATATTAAAGTAATATTGGGACAGGCTTACACGTGTGCAGAATCTCGTGGGGCAGCTCACCTGACTTACCCACCCCACCCCCCCACCTGATTTCCTCACCAACACACCGCAACGCGCCTTGTCCTTCGAAACCCATCTCTTTCGTTCATTCTCCTTCTTTTTCTTTTCTAAAATTTTCTTCCCAGAATCAAAAAAGGTCCCATCGAAGTAAAATAATTGAAGACATCACAGGAAAAGGAGAATCAGAATAACACTTGCTTCATAAACTACAATCTCAAATGGGTCTGATTCATTATTCTTGAAAACGAACCGAGGAGCAAATTTCCTTGTTCTAGAACCACCCCCTCCCCCCACCCCCGCCTTTATTTTCATGACCAAACGGCCTAAATCTGCGGGCATTCAGATTCTTCGCATTTGTCATGTTTCTTGAATTATTTGAAAAGAGGAAAAAGATAAAAAGGGTGTAGGGGCCGCTAGCATTTACTCTTTTTCTCCTTCAATTCTTTTCGGGAAATGGTTTTCATCTTAAAAATGGACATTTTTCGTGTGATTTAGTTGATTATTCGTAATGGCCGAGGTTCCCGTGGAGAAAATCGTGGAGATTAAGGGAGAAGATGGAGAGGGGAGGAGTGGCATTGTTTCTGGTGACGAATCCTCGAATTCTGACGTTACTGTCGAAATCTCAGATAAGAATACGAGTTCTAACTCCTCAGGTAATTTTCTTGGTTATCTTTTCTGGAGGAGATCAATGTTGGGGTTTTGTACATATGAATTATGATTGTTTCTTGGTGCTATAAGTCATCAATCTCTGATTATAGCTTGAGGGTATTGTGAGATTCATGCTTTTGTGTTTTCTGTGAAGTTGAAATTGTAAGAGAAATAGGAAAACTGTTTCATTGCCATTCACCGGTTTTAGGATATAGCATGGATGTGATTAGGATTAAAATTTGGTGTAGAAAATCACCAGTTCGAGTTTGAATGTTCGATGAGGATTAAAGATTGAAGTTTAATTTGAGATTGGTTTGGATTTAGGAGATTTAAGTCATCTATGATGATGGAATTGAGTGGCCAACTTGGTTTATAATTGGATGTGTTTCATTCCCTTCTGCTCGGTACTTTGCTTGATGTCGATTTGTTCATTGGAATAACAAGATTTGCAATGTTCCAAAAAAATTTGGTTAGTTGATCATGTCTTCATTTGATGTGTTTCATTCCCTTCCACTCAGTCCTGTCCTTGTTGTCAATTTGTTTCATGGGAATCATAAGATTTGAAACAGTGATCGGTTCCACAAAAATGTGGTTAGTTGATCTTGTCTTTACAGAGAAGCTGAGCGTGTTAAGTTTTCGAATTTGCGAACAATCAGAATCTCGAGTTATGAAGAAACTACATAGTCGATGCACTGCAGGGTGTGCTGACTATGATTTCATGTTAAAATTCAACTATGTGCTTTTGAAGGGATTCAATTGTTATTGTTTGGACACACAGTAAAAGTAGTTTTCATAGCTACGCTATATGCTGTATGCTGTTAATTTCAAACACCTAACCTCTAAAAGTGGTGTTATTACGTCTTGATGGGCAACTTCTTAAATTCATTAAATGTGTTGAAGACTTTTATTAGGTAACTGTCCAACCAACTGAGAGGATTCTCTCTTTAAAGCCACATGGCCTATGAAAGAACTTTATATAATTGCATATTTGCCAATTCCCAGCTACTGTTTCGAATACATGAAGACATAAGACTCTTTTTATGGTACCTGCAATGCTAGTCTTGACAATGGGTGTTGAATTCGGATTGAAGATGATATCTTTCCAAGTCGGTATCGGCTATGAAAATCTTAGGTTGTCCCTACAGTTGGTTTTGGATAACTTTATAATTTAGAGTATGAAATTATTCATGATTTGATTAATGTTTTGGGTTGGGAATGCAGCCTTTGCCCCTAGATAATTGATAAGGTTTCGATTTTTTATTTGTGTATTTCTGGCTTAATGATAAATGTTTTTGTTTACCTATTATAAAATGTTTAAATGTATCATTTTTGGTAATTCTAATTCATATTGCTTAGGATCTGCTGACAGGAATCTGTATTCACATAAAATCGAGTCCATGGAAAAATCACAAGGTAATTTGAATCCTTCCACCGGCGAGTGTACTGAGAATGAGAAGAACAAGCCACATCACTCCTTTACTTTGTGGGTGAAGAAGTTTTTAGATGAAAAAGCCTCCCCGAGGAAAAAGGTTAGCTGCATTGTTAGACTATTGTTCGTTAATGTTCATCTCGTGAAATGCAATCTTGTTCTGCATTTCCCTTCAGCTCTGTCATTGTGATTTGATCGTACTCCAAACCAGACTTATAATTAAAACATTTCAAAATGCTTTGAATCTTAAAGCTGATTGACAACAGAATGAAGCTGTTTCATGTTATTTATTTATTTATAGATCTGATACCGATCATATCTTATAGTAAATCGGTATGATAGGGAGTTTTCTGTCCTTATTTGTTGTCATATGCACTGATAAGTGATAACATATATCTTGCTTTTAAAGAAGAACAAATGTTAATCTGTTGTGTGTTCTCTTTATTTTTTTCTTTTACACTTTTTCCTAAAAATATTAATATATCACACACATTTATTATTTTTATATTACCTATACATTTTCCCATACTTCACACCAAAAAATACTCATTCAAATTATCTCACAAAACAAACACACTTAATGTTTTCGGTTTCTCAGTTCTACAATCATTTAGGGTGTATTTGGTTGTGGATGTGATTTTTTGGTTTAGATTTTTTGAATAGTAAAAGTTTTGTTTGAATAGTTGTTTGATGTGATTGGGGTTGTCCTTGACTTTCAAGGGCCTCAGGCGAAAAAATATTGGGTCCCCATTTACTGTTTTTTAAAAGAATAATTTTAAAATAATATATTTTTAAATATTTATAGTTTTTATTTATTTATAATTAATATATAATTAATAAGTGTATTAGTAAAAATAATTATTGTATAATATAAATAATTATATATTAAAATTAAAATAACTAATTAATTTAATTAAAATCAAGAAAATGATAGATTATGAAATTTAAAATGTGATAAAAGTATATAATTATTTTTTTGAAAAAAAGACAAATTATGTGGGACCGACGAAAATGAAAATATTAGAAAAATTATGTGGGACAGAGGGAATAAAATCTTAATCCTATATTTATTTATGAAAGGTCCCCCAAGGGGCCCACGATATAAATATTGATATGATATTTTGAATACACTGAATATGATATAAACCTATATTGATGTGATATTTTGAATGTAAAATTGATTTTTAGTATAATATAGAAAATGAAAAATAATTGTTTGATTTGATATTTTTTAAGGAAAAAAATAAATCGAGTAGTAAAAATCTTGTAAAAAAATATACAAAAGAACACAACCTAGTTTTTAAGGTTTTCATTTCACCCTGTACTGTTTCATATGTTCGTCCTACATTTTTCGGATATTCTTATTTCTTTGTTTTTATAAAAGATGATCTTGCAGTACATAAAACTAGTTATTCTAATAGGGTGAACTTGTCTTGCATCTTGGCAGCTTAAATGGTTGAAGCGGTTTGCAACAATTCAAAATGATGGCACTGTAAAATTTGATCTTCCAGGCGACATTGGACAACAGACCCTTGATTTTGGTACAGAAACCATATCCCATGATGATACAGATACTGAAAAAGATGCACAATTTCTGCGTCCACTTCAAATTGTCATGCTAATTGTTGGAACAAGGGGAGATGTACAACCATTTGTCGCCATTGGAAAACGTTTACAGGTTAGATCTCAACTACAACCATCATTGAAGCTTCTTTTTTCTTTAAAATATGCCTCTTCGATTACTTTGCAAAGTAGCATTGCCACATTGTATTTTCTTTTATGTATCTGATTGAACCCTTGTTTCCTGGAGCTCAATTACTCTCTCGTGTTTTGAGCAGCACTAATTTTTTATTGTGTTATCTTGAGATGGCATTTTTTCTTTACTACTGCTGATAGTGTTTTATTCAATAATTACCGCCAGATTTTTTTCTTTTTCGTCAACTTTGAAATACCAATCTGTCATGCCAATGCTTGTTGGGATGGATTTTAGGCTGCAAAGTTTTTTCGATGTAATTAATATATTTTTTTGCTACTATTCTTTTGGATGTTTCTAGGTTTTATTGTCTACCTTCATTTCCTATTTTTTGTGAAATAATCTGTTAACGGTTTCATGATGGTGTTGTTTGGCAGTCGGATGGTCATAGGGTGAGACTAGCCACTCACTCAAATTTCAAAGAATTTGTCAGGTCTGCTGGATTGGAATTTTACCCCCTTGGTGGAGATCCGAAAGTCCTTGCTGCATGTGAGTTCTTTATTACAACATAGTTATTTCTCTTCTGCTTCTTGCGTTATTTTCCGGCGGTGTGTTTTCTCACAATTAAGCATTATTTAACAAGTGTCCTGTGACTTGTTTGTATCTTCTCGTGAAAGCTAAAACGACATCACTAAAACTCTTTTAGTTGAACATTTTCCGGTTTTGTAAGGTTCTGGCCTTTTTATTTGTTGTAATTAACTAGCACCTTATGCTTAGCAGAATATTGAAAGAGCTGATAGTTTCATTACACTAAACTAATTTACATAATTTGTAATCTTCTACACTTCTGTTTTTCTGCAGACATGGTAAAAAATAAAGGGTTCTTGCCATCTGGACCTTCTGAAATACATATTCAACGGAACCAAATAAAAGATATCATCTTCTCCTTATTTCCTGCGTGTACAAATCCTGATCCCGAAACCGATATTCCATTCAAGGTGGATGCTATAATTGCCAATCCCCCTGCATATGGTGAGATATTCCCATCAGTCTATCAATATGTTTTTTATTTGGTTTTTGTTGTACTTCTTTTCTTAACTTTTTTTTTTATGCCAAAGCTCTTCATAATTAGCTATTGATAATGTGAATATGGTCTTAATGGATGAGATCGTTGTCACTTGACTCTCTCTCTCTCTCTTGCGCACACACACATATAGATTCATCCTCTTGTTTAGTTTACAAAATATTGCGAAGAAATATAGAAAACAACTGTGAGTTGTTGATATTGCACCCGATTGTGCTGTTGTATTCCCACCATTTTGATTAAAGTTTTATATTGATGTTTTTAACTGGAGAGAAAAGGTCATTGTGTCACCCTTGATTACTTACGGTGCTTATAAATTGTTTCCTCTACAACTTTTGGCTGATCTATCTTCCTTGTCTTGCTTCCGTTTTGTTACATTCCCATAATTTACTTTTTTATATTTTATCTCATGGAGATCAGCATTAGTTGTGCATTTTCTGACCTTATGGAGAATTTTGTATCGAGAGAGTTCAATTTCATTCATTTATAGTTTCTTTTGTGGTGCAAAGCGCACAAAAGTTTCATAGCCAAGAGATCTTTAGGACATTGTGATTCTTCGGAACTTTGATGACACTTTATTCTGATTGCTACTCCTACTTATTCAGGACACACACATGTTGCTGAGGCATTGAATGTTCCAATACACATAATTTTCACTATGCCGTGGACGTAAGTTTTTCATAATATTCGCTTGTAACTTTTTGACACCAGCCCTCAAAATTCCACCTTATTTACCTTGGGATATCTCTTTTAATTTCTTCAAGTTTGTTGCTTCACAAGGACATATTTTGTCTACTTATGCTATTTTTTTTTTCACTGTTCTTTTACCTGCCATTTGCAGACCCACAAGTGAATTTCCTCATCCTCTCTCTCGCGTTAAGCAATCAGTTGGATACCGAGTGAGTTTATGCACTAATGCCTACTCACACGGTTTGACTCAAACCATGATTAATTCAATCATGTTTATATTTTTATATTTTTTATTCTGCAGGTATCATATCAAATTGTTGATTCTCTAATATGGTTGGGAATACGTGACATGATAAATGAGTTCAGAAAGAAAAAACTAAAACTACGGCGCATAACTTATTTGAGCGGTTTCTATAGTTCTCATCCTTCAGTTCCTTATGCGTATATTTGGAGTCCTCACCTTGTTCCAAAACCAAAAGGTAAGTCCTCTATTCACGTGGTTACATAAGTTAAGCATTGAATTTACTCTGAATGCCATAAAACCCGCAGGGTTTCTGAATGATTGACTTTATTAATCTGTATCTACTTGTAAATCTCACCCTCATTTGCATGTGTAATCTCACGCTCATTGGCTTCAAACCTAACGTACTGCTCTAAATTTTTCTGTATGGCTTCTTGAACTGTTTGGTTAAATACACTTTACTGATATTTCTGAGACTGCAGATTGGGGAGCGAATATCGATGTGGTGGGGTTTTGCTTTTTGGACCTTGCTTCAAGCTATGTACCACCAGATTCACTTGTGGAATGGCTAAATAAGGGCCCGAAGCCAATTTACATTGGGTTTGGAAGTCTCGTAAGCACCGCTTCTTACTTCTCTATTTCAATTTCGTTGTTGTATTTATTTTACTCAATTCATTATCTGTAAGGTGGTTTGATATTAGATGCGACTGTTTCTTGATTCTTGTAATGTGAATTACAGAAATGTGTTTACTAATATTATTACCTATTAGTAGCGCCGGTTACACACATTCCTCTTCTGGATAACACTTGTGACAACCATTGACTTAAAATCTTTTCATCCAACGCAATGATCTGTATGTGTGCTTCTTTAGAATCTCCTGCTAGAATTGTTATATGATATTGCATTTCCTCTAAACATATCAAGAAAGTATGAGTCATGCGTACTTGTGGCTTATTGCCTGTAGTTTTTCTCCATACATACATCTATCCACCTCGGCCCTTTCTACAGTTTCTAAGAAACACTGAACTCCATTTAGATATAAGTTTTGGAGTTTTGGAACATTTTGAGAATAGTAAAAAGTTGAGTACTTGATGTGATGTTTTATGCGAGGAAAAATTATTGTTGATAAAGAATGCCAAAAGTTTCGAAAATGTTTATGTAAACAGAACGTCTTTCTATTGTCCGGAAATAGGGAAATAGCCTAAAGGCCCTATTCGGTCATCTACTAAATAGGAAAATAATTGTTCTATGTCATTGCCTAAAGACCCGAGGGGCTTCAGTGTTTCTACTTATATGCTGTTGTTTTGTGTCATAACATTGTATAAAAGAACAGGCTATTATAAGGTAATCGATTTTGGCGTTTTGATCGTTGATGCACTAACTGTATCATGTTTGCCTGTCCTCCAGCCTGTCGAAGAACCCGAAAAGATGACTGAAATAATCGTTCAAGCTCTTGAAATTACCGGGCAGCGTGGTATCATAAATAAAGGATGGGGCGGCTTGGGAAACTGTACGTCTTCTTTATATTTCATTTCATCTATAAAATTCAAATTTGATCCGAGCGATTCTTTCTCAGTGGCAGAGCCAAAAGATTTCGTCTACTTACTGGATAATTGTCCCCACGATTGGCTGTTTCCTCGATGCTCGGCTGTGGTAATGCAACTGTTCTATTTTCACAAATCGAAGAAATCCAAGTCCTCTTTATTTATGTCAAAGGGTTGCTATTTTGATCGATTCGTCTGGTCTCGATAAATATCTTCATTCGGAAATGCAACAGTTTTCTTTTTCACAAATCCGACTCGGATTTTTGTTACCTATTTCCAGGTCCACCATGGAGGTGCCGGAACTACAGCTGCCGGTCTTAAAGCTGCCGTAATTACTACTGCCTTTGGCTTAACTAAAACTTCTTGAAGATTAATATACATATATTTTTTTTTGTATTCGATATTTGTATTTATAGGTGTTATGCAATGCAGTGCCCGACTACGGTAGTTCCCTTTTTCGGAGACCAACCATTTTGGGGCGAGCGGGTACATGCCAGGGGAGTAGGCCCGGCACCTATCCCGATTGATGAGTTTTCGCTCGACAAACTGGTTTCCGCCGTTCGGTTCATGCTGGATGCTAAGGTAAGGTATCGATCAAATTATTTGTGGCGTTTCATCACAAGTTCTTCGATTATTCGGATTGAATTGGATCGGATTTGTGAGTGACAGGTGAAAGAACAAGCTGAAGAACTGGCGAAAGCGATGGAGAACGAAGACGGTGTTGTAGGGGCAGTGCAAGCCTTTTACAAACACTTTCCGGACAGGGAGAGGGAGGTCGGCCAGTGTCGAAAACTGCGGCCAGAGTCATCGTCGTCGGTTCATTTCTTTTCGATTAGACATTGGCTTGGCTGTTCGGGGTCGGGGATGGACCATAACCAGCATCACTGAGGCATCGATGATCTTCTTCTTCTTCTTAATATTCTTCTTTGTTGAGTTTAGTTTCTTCTAATCATTTATATGAAAATGTCAAAATGCATCAGTGGGACATGATAGATATCATATGATGGATGAACATGGGTACATTTCTTTTGCCCAAAATTCCAAATTTTTACTATTTGGACCTGTGTTTCTCTGTACAATTTGGGCTGATGGTATTTATTTATTTATTAATTTAGTTGGAGATCGAACAAGGCATGTGCCTAATGAGAATGTAGGTGTTTATTTGACATTGTATTTTGATTCACTTAAAGCAAATTTCAAAATAATATCGTGTGTGTTTGATCGGCTTTCAGCCAAAGTGGATACTATGTTTATTTTTATTTTTTAAAATAGTATATCATATGGGTCTACCCAATTTTATTCATTCCTAAATATCTAAAAACAACAAAACTCACCTATAAAAAAGCATATATGCTGATAAAACAAACTTACAAAATAATAAACTCAAAAAAATAAAATAAAATGAAAGATCCCCAAAAGAAAGTCCCAAGTAAGTAATAATCCGTCGTATAGTTTATTATCGCAGCAAACACGTTAAACCGAGCCGCCACCAGACCCGAACCAGCAACCAACCGGTCCAAACCGGCGGTCCGCAGGCCGGTCCGATCCGATTACAGCAAACACGTTAAAAACACAGGCAGACACTCATAATTCAGACACAACACACTTAACTAGTCAAATTATTCCAACCCCCCCCCCCACCCACCCCACCTCCTCTATAAATAGAAACTATCATCATCTTCATAACTAATAATAATCAAAAATAGAAAGTCTACAGTTACAGAGATCGTACCTGCTTCCAAAGCTTGATCCACTCCGCCATGGCATCCGCAGCTCTACCAAACATCTCATTCTCAGCCCCCAATCTCCCCTTCACCAGCACCGCAATTTCCGACACGCAGTCCTCCGCCGTCGCCGCCGTTTCCGACAACCTTATTGACTGAAAGAACGGGACAACATCTTCCATTACCCGCACCCCTTCCCACTCCTTCTTCAAGCTCGCCACCGCGCTGCCCCGCTCCTTCCTCCAGACATACGGCAGCCCGCTTTTCACGCCAAGCCTTAAATGATCGGAGACAACCTTAACGCACATTCCTGTCCATATATCTTCCATTGTCTCCCACCGCAGATTCCCTTCCTTCGCCAGCCTAAACGCCGGGACAAGAGCAGGCCCGATTAGCTCGTTGTTGAAACCTACGTTGATTCCGCTCACCGGCAGCATTGTCCTAGCGGGGACTGTAAGAACCGCGTCGACGTACCTTGAATTTTTCTGGTCCGGCTTCAGGACCTGCGTGGGCGCGTCGTAGTCGGCTAGGTTAAGCCACAGTCCACACGACAGCGCACATTCCACGCCAGTTCTAAGGCTGAACGGGTACCCTCGAACGAAATCGGATCCGTCGCAGAACGGGTCGTAGAGCGTGTTGAAGAAGAAGGGAGTGGCCGGGGTGCTTAGGTTGGTAAGATGCTGTGCCACGGCGTCGATTGGATAACCGTTTGGGTCTTTTGCCGGAACGCAGTCGTCGTCGATGGAGATGATGTACTTTTTCTTCGACATGAGGTAGCCGAAGTAGCGGCAAGAGAAGCCGGAGAAGGAAATTGAACTTGTCGAGCCGGCTACCTTTTCGATGTCGGATTTTTTGTAGAGTGTCAGGTTGAATCCTTCTGGAATTTTGACATCATCTTTGAGGTCGGGATCTTGAACGATGATTAGATGGAACTGGGAAAATACAGGCCGCCATGCTTCCATGAACGACGTAAGATCAGGTTGGAGGGCTCCGATGACAATGTCCACCTCTTCGTTCTTGATGACAGCTTCAGACATGGTTCTAGGTCTTCTGCAAGAATCGAATATTTAGAGATTCAGATTGAGTTTGTTTTATGGAGAGGCCTAGGATGTAGCTTTTCGTTATAGATGAACAATTGTTCGAAGTTAGGTATTAAGAATCGAAAACTCAATAAAAAGATCAAATTCATCCATACAATACAAATAGAGATGGGCAAATTATAGTTCAAACTGTAAATCAATCATACATTTACTGTTAGGTATATGATTTGAACATCAAACTATGATTTTCGAACTATAAGCCATAATATAACATCCATTAAAATAGAATAAGACATTAAGGTTGTGTACTTTTGTGGGTTTTATCGCATATTTTTACTATTCAGATTCTTTTTCCCTCAAAAAAAATATCATATCAAGCAATTACTTTTCTTTTTTATATTATACAACAAATTTGTTTTACATTCAAAACATCACATCACTTTTTATTTATATCACATCAAACAACTATTCAAATTCAACTTTTTACTATTCAAAAATCCAAACCCAAAAATTAAAACCCACAAACAAACACACCCTAATTTACTGAGATACAAATAATGTATACACACTTACATAAAAATCATGTTAATTTATTTAGCAAAATCTCAGTAAAATCATGTTAGTTAACAGATAAACATCAAAGTCGCTGTCTCGTAGGAGGAACATGAGGTTTTTCGTATATTTTCGATGACCAGCAAAAAAGATGTGGCCTCTGGTTTCTGTGAAAAAATTCGAGGGAAGAACAAATTTCCCCATCTTCATTATAGTGTCTTCTCAAGGTATAGAGAATATCAGACTAATGGAGATTTTAGTATCATGCAAATCTCTAGAATACACTAATATCTTATTATATAGTTATGACTTTGTGTATGTTATGGTTGACCGAAAAAACCACAGTTGTGATAGTTTTAGGCTCTAAGTAAGGTAGTGTTAAATTAACTTTCAGTTTTCTACCTAGCTATCTCAGCCTCAGTTTCTTGAATTTCTGTTGGTTTGCATTTTGCATTGCTTCATCGTTAACTAATCGTGGTTTGTCAACATGGCAAGTAATCACCAATCATATTCAGAAAATTTGGAGTTGGCACAAAGCCATATGAAGGCTGTGATCATAATGGGCAAAACAAAGTCTACCCCTGCTCGATGAGCATGAGTATCATATAATTTGAGATGCTAATGCCTTATTATCTTCAAAATTTTTGAAGATCTGTTTATAAACAGACAATTTTGGAACTTTTGGCAGTATTCAGCTATTGTAATTTTTTCAAAAACATCATATTAAACACATCTTTTCTATCAAAGAACCTCACGTCAAATACTAACTTTTTACTATTTAGGAATTTTTTTTTCAAAATCCCCAAACTCCAAAAGTCCCTAAGTAGCTAAAATATAGGGCTCTTTCATTACATTTATTTTATCTGATTCCATCATAAGTTGAAGTGCTAGATTATAGTTCATATAGGGCTCTTTTATTCAAATAAAAATTTAAATGAACATTGATGTCTGTCTGTGATATCTTTGTTCATGATTGAGAACCAAAAACATTGATTTAGTTATTATCCATTAACATCATAGCTTAAAGTAAATCCAATGCAGTAAAAATAACTACAACTCAAAAAAAGGCAGAGGTTGTGCTTAATTGACAAAAAATCCCTTATATCATGTAAAAATCTTTCTCATTTAACTGAATTTTTGAATTCCTATTGTCTTAGCCATAAACAGCCTGCCACATAGTTCTAATCACTACTTAGTTGAGAAATATAGGTATCACAGAAAAAGCATGCCCCAATTAACAGCAAACTTAAAAGTCTAGCCAGAGTAGACATAATACACAAGAAAAATGTCAACAGACAAGATGCAAATGCCAAAAATTGGTCTCTCTAAGTTCTTGGAGAAAGTTCTCACACATAAGAATTACACAATGGCCAAGAGAGTTTAAGTGAATAAGAAGACCTCAATATCAAGCATTCTGAGGCAATGACACAAATAATTTAATGCCATCCACACATATTCATTGAAACAATAAGGTCATTAAAAGAGTTTTCAACTAATCCATACTCTTCGTACCACGGATATCATGCTGCAAACAAATGTTTTATTTTGATTTTAAAACCCATTTTCGCACAATTCAATTTATCATTTTTACTTGAATAACATCACATTCACCCATTTTTCATTCAAAGGATTACATCCAAAAATTATTTTCACCCCAAAAACATAAAAATCCGAAACAACAAATTGAAACCAACACAAAGGTTGTCTATTTTGAAACATTATAGCTATTCCAAGTTTCATAAGATATTTCGAGTGATTTACAGAATTCAATCGTCGCAACTGGGCACAACAGTACTTGGATATATCATTCCAACAATACAGATTTGTAGACACATAGGATTTGTTAACATATTATATACAGTCATTCATAATTGAATTCTGACCAAATTTTGCCAGGACTTCCCATACGTGTCAGCATCTAGCTTGCTGAACATCAGGAATTATTTTAGTTTGGCCCGAAACCTCAAATCTTATAAAATAAAACAAAATAAAATAATCAATTACCAATATATATTAAGTTGAAAATATCGGGAAAAGTTACATTAGATTTAAAAAGATAGAAAAACATACTTACATCAAACAATGACCGATGCAGATTCAGCATAGATCACATCATGGTTTTGCATGTTCACTTTCAAATTATAGAACGCCGTTGAGCACAAGTGTTTCAACAAAGGAATCAAGGACAGTTAACCTCTATATTCCTCCAAAAACTGCACCAATGCAGTTCTTACCCTAGATTCTATTAGATTCGTGATCCAGCCAAACACAACAAGGTTCCAAACCGCAAATATATAAATTAATAAATATAATTCATATGTGCATAAAAATGCTTGTGTGTTCTTTATCACTCTCTCATTCTTGCATTCTCAGTTTCATGATTTCCATTTCAACGCCTAAGAGGATTGAATTTTACTATTTCAAATGCGTTAGATCAACTCATCGATCAAATTACCCGGCAAACAGATACAAAATCATAGCCATTATAGCTCAAATGAAAGATGCACAACAAAATCAGAAACAGGAAAATCTATTCACTCAAATCAAATCCACTCCAAACAGTGCGAAACAACACAATAAACCAAATAATAGCACAGCAAGGGAAACGTTTAATGCACAGAGAAATTTCATTACTAATTCCCATAATTTCACTTCCTTTTTCAAATTAAATCCACCAACGAATACAAGAAAGCCATCTACAAAACCTTCGAAAAATGGCTGGATCAAACACCGATCACAAAATCAAGACAAATTCATGTCGCAACAACCAAAAAGGGATCGTAAAAATGGCAAAAACTACAGCATCGACGAAATTCATATAGATCGACCTAAAACGGAAATTAAAACGAAACATACCAGGAAGAGCTGGAGAAGAATGTAGTCGGGGAGAAATGATAGATCGATGGAAGGATATGCGAGAGAAATCGATGAGAGGACAACACAGTCGATTCCGAATGGGCGAATTTCTCTTCTCATTCATACACTACTATACCTCCTTCCCCTCTGATCCCGCTATTTCCAAATCATGCGCTTTCGTTTTTTGCTCCCATTAGTATAAAATAATAATAATAATAATAATAATAATAATAATAATAATAATAGAATTCAGATCAGATCTATACGTAGTTGTTCTCCCCGTCAACTTTGCCTTCATTGCAATTAATTCCAATAAAGTTTTTTTTTTAAATTTAAATATAAAAAATAAAAAATAATTATAGGTAATTTTAAAAAATTAATTAGTACTTTAAAGAGAATGAGTCAAAATATAATAAAATTGTATTTTATTGTAAATAAATATTAAATTGAAGAATAATAATTAAATATTAATTTTAATATTTTTCCAAATATATAATGGGATAAATTTAAATGATGACGAAAAAAAAAGTGAAAATAAATTTGGCAGACCGAGTTATAATTTTATTTATATGAATATTTTTCGATTTTTTTATTCTATTAATTAACAATATATCTTTTTTTTTAAAAAATAAATCATCAAATATTTATTATTTTTTTTATAAAAAATTACATAAAATATTTAAATTTTTTTTAACTTCTAAATTTTTTCAAACCTATATTATTTGTTTCTATTTAAATTTTTTGTTTAATATTTATAATTTTAAGGTTTTTTTTTTTTTTTTTTTTTTTTTTTTTTTTTTTTTTTTTAAAGATATGAGAAATAGAAAAAATATTATACTCTTATTGACTTTTTCGTGCTTTCGTAATACAATATAACAGTCCCTTCGTCCCGCGAAAGATATCCTTTTGTTAGGGACAAGGTATTTTAGGTAGGGTAGGTTATTAAATTATTAATAATAAATTACGATAATATTTTATTATTTTCTATATGTATAGTGTTGTTTGTATTTTAAATATTTTTAAAATTATATCTCAATGCAATATAGATATTATTTTTGTAGACAATAAAATGTTCTATAATACAAATGAATACAAATATATATTTATTTATTTATTATTACCATAAATTAGTTTTATAAAAAATTAAGAAGTTTTAAAGATAGATAAAAATATTTGTTAATCGAACAGATAGATAGAAATAAAAGAGTTTTGAGTGAGTCCTAAGTGTAAAATATTAAAAATTTAATTAAATTAATTTATATTTGTTAAGTATATTTAAGAGTGATAAATTTATCAAAAATAAAAATAATCATCTTTTGTGCAACGTAAAATATATATATATATATATATAGAGTAATATATGGCGGGGCGGGACGAAGGGAGTATTATTTTATAATCAAACATAAACAAATACGCCCAAGGTGGCAATTAATAAATTATCAACAGGCAAATAGGTAATGGATACGCTGCTGCCGAATTGGCAAAATTCAGCAATGATAAATGTCCACTGCCAATGGACTGTGTGAAAATGGCCGTCAACTTATATAATATGAGTGTTTATTTTGCATAATAATAGTGAATAAAATTATTTTAATTATATAGTACTCGATCCGTCTCAAATATTGTGTCTGCTACACCATAGATACGGTATTTTAAGAGGGGTGTAATTAGTAGATAATTAATAATGTATTAGTAAAAATAATTATTTTATAATATAAATAATTATAAATTAAAATTGAGATAACTAATTAGTTTAATTAAAATTAAAAAAAGTTTAAAAATTTAAAATGAGATTAAAGCGTGTAATTATTTTTTTAAAAAAAGAAAGTGACATAAGTATGTGGAACGGACAGAAATGAGAACGTGAACATGGTATTTGGGACGAAGGGAGTATTTACTATCTATTATTATAATTCGTAATTAAGTAAAATTTGATATAATAGTAATATATTAAAGATTATTTATTCTTTTTCTTTTAGATAAGATTAAATAATAGTATTAATATTAAAAAGATTAGTTGATCTTTTATTAAGAGTAAACTTAAAATTATTTTATCATTAATTAAAGATATTTTAGAAAAAAAATTATAATTTTATACAATAATCTATTAAAATAAATATTTTATTATTTTATTGTATAATCATATTTTATTTTAAGTGTTTTTATTGTAAAATATAAAAATTTATAAAAAAAATACTATATTTTGTATATTTTATTAACTTTTATTTATTTATTTTTATTGACTGTTATAATATATATTGTATTATTTATAATTTTTTTTATTTTTTTAAATACTAAAATCTACATTAAATAATAGTATCACAATCTAAAAGTAACAAAATTAAAAATAAAACCACAACTTGTATTATACATAATCTCTTTTAATGGCCATTTCATTCTATTAATGACAATAGAATTACATGTTCATATCACCACAAAGATCCTAAAAAGATTATACTTGACTTGAAGAACCGCCGCCGTTGATGTCGCCACGCTCGCCATTTTCGATCATCTTACTTCTACGATCTTTCACTATAGTTAGAACATTCTCGAACCACACAATCCATTCGTTAATCTGATTACCATCTAAACTCTCGACAGGGATTTCTTCCCACCAACCTTTAGAACGAGTCGTATCCATCTCATCGAGCCGTTTTTCTGTTTCCATTAATTGATTTTTAGCATCCAAAATCTCATCAAGTTGTTGATTGAGTTGCTTGATCCGCTCTCGAGTATAAGCCTCGATCAGTCGAGTATAATCATCAACAGGGATATTCGGATTTCTGTATTTTTCCAGCACAGATTCCATGTTTGGATGAAAAAAAGAAAAAGGTTTGTTTGTCGGAGAAGATATAATTATTCCAATGTCAACACCACAAAGGGTGCTAAGTTCACTGGATTTTTTATACAGACCAAGACGACGCTTTGAAAATGTGGCATAGAGATCGTCCATATTTTCAATGCGCCTTATTGGAATTCTTTGCCGACCTCTAGTCTGTCTGCCAGCCATTTTATAAAATTGAAAAAGTAGAAAAATTAAATTTCAAATATACGTAAAGTTGCGATGATTATCGATGCTTTGGGATGGTTATTTATAGGAGAGTCTTTTTTCGATCGAGAAAATTAATGCTATTTAATAATATATTATATTTTAGTTTTGACGAATATGTGCATAATTTGTAAATGGATTTTATTTGCCATCGTCGGCAAATTATATTTATTTTCGTACGATTTTAATTATTTGTATTGTATATTATCTATTAGTCGGAAAATATAATTTAATGCTGTTACGATAATTTGTAAAATTTGGTATATGACTAATATATTTGTGGCAAATGAACCTTTGTTTGAAATATTGCATGCAACCATAAATTTTACGACAAGGAAAATATAGTTTTAAAATTATTATGAAAATTTTTAATATATAATCAATCATTTCTATTTTTCATAGCAAACTATATATGGTGTGAATAATTGATGAAATTCAAAACTTAATTCAACAGCACAAATTATATTATAATGTGATCATATCAACTATATGATATTTAATTTATATAAGTGCAATCATTTTGTATTTTTAGGTGAATATATATATATATTTATATTAGGTATGAGAAACATATAAATAATATTTTAGATTGAATTTTACGAGTGAATAAAATATATATTATATATACACTACAAGAAAATATTATTTTTGTAACAAGGTTTTTCGGTCTCTAAATCCAATTTTTCCGTTACTAATGACATTAGAGACGGAATCAGAGATGAAATTACGTTAGCTACGTGAACTTTAGGGACGAAATTCCGTTACAAATATACTATTATTTTGTAGTGATATAATGTTAATGTGTATAATAACACTAATTTACACAATTTATCCAATTTCAAAATAATAGATATTATAATTTACTTCAAATATGCATATTAAATTTCCTTGGAGATCTAATGAAAATTTCATAACATTTAAATAGCATAGATATATCTACCTAAATTTCACTGGATATCAATAACACAAAAGACAAAAAAATGGAAAAAAAATAAATTTATTTGCTAATTTTAAAAGTGATTATTTTGTATTGATGATTGAGATATTTTTGACACTATATATACACATCCTTGGTTAATTCTATAATATACTCAAATTATAGATACAAAAATACATATTCATACCAATATGTCGGGGCCACAGTCGGTTGCCCTCATATTGTTCAATAATATGTATGAAGAATACGATCCTATATACATTCAATTCTATCCCAGTAGATATAATGATAGTAAGATCGTTTATGAACTGACAAGAGGCGAGCGACTTGATCCAATAAAGCTAGATGAAATTGATACAAAATATTACATTAAAGTCTATAGTGATGTGAAGGGAGCGATATTCAACGCATATATACCCGACCAAGACAGTGACTATTCAGTCATTTTCTTACGTTTTACTGACAACGTAGTCGAGAAGAGCTATGACAACATTGACTTCAACGTTATGACAAATTGGGGTGATGAGTAAAGATATTGAAGTTGTGTATGAAAAAAATGTTGATTGAATAATATTCCCTTAAGGTGTTGCCAATAATGTTGCCCATTGTTGCTTTGGATTTATGATTCTATGCAATAAATAATATAGTATTTGAATAATATTACCTTAAGGTAATCTCAATGTTTCTATTTTTTTTTTTTTTTTTCGGATTTTATGATTCTATGCAATAAAATAATTTTTTTTCGATTATTTGAAGTATATTCTACATTGTTTAAATTAGGATGTTAGCATTGTAATATATATACATATATATATATATATATGGTTCATTACTCAATAAAATAAATAATTGATCATGATAAATCAATTTATATAGAACTTTATGAGGTACTCAAGCAATTGGAGATATGATTAATGAAAATTATCACTTGGTAAAATTAACAGCACATTTTACTTAGTACTGATTGTTTTTATAGCTTGGATTGGTATGAATTGGAGTTTCTTTTTGTATTATATATATATATATATAGATATATTGATTAATATTTTAGATAAACAAAAAAAGAAGATAGGGTTACATTTGTTTGTGATTTTATTTTACTTTTGTTTCAATTATTCAATTTGAATTTGAGTTCCTATCTTGATATATATATTTGAACACCATTTTTAATAAAAATAGGATAATCTCTTTTTTTTTTTATTATTATTATTATTTTTTAATAGTTTTGTAACTATATTTATTTATTATTTTAGTCTTTGTAATTGAAATATGTTTTAAAATAATTTTGTAAGTGAAATTTTTTCACATTTTTAGTCCTCTGGTGCCGGAGATGTCAGCATGACACCTGCGTAGCACGCCAGAGGACACATGTCCGCCAAGTAAGCGCCATCTGGCGAACACGTGGAATTATTTTTAATTATTATTTTAAAATTTAGATGTATTTTAAAAAAATTTTAAAATAAAAATAATTTTTTTTTTGTATATTAAAAAATGAAAAATATAATAAAACTATTTTTATATAAAAAAATAATTTTTTTTATAAATTTATAAAAAATATATTTATTTTTTTATAAAAACATCAAATTTTAAAATAAATAAAATTACATATCACTTTATCAAATATAAAATTATATAATATTTTTTAAAAAATAATAAAAAAATATACAATACACTCTAAAAATAATAAAATTATATAAAACATTTAACTCTAAAAATGGAATAGAGCTAAGTGTACTAAAGGGTGTGTTTGTTTGAAGGATTTTGGAGGATTTTCACTATTCATCCAATTTTTTCCCCCCAAAAACATCAAATCAAACACCTATTTTTCATTTTTTATATTATACTAAAAATCAATTTTACATTCAAAACATCACATCAAACCCTATTTATATCACATCATATAACTATTCAAATTCAAAATTTTTACTATTCAAATCCCAATCCAAAATCCAAACCCCCAAACAAACACACCCAAGGAATAACACTGTTTTTGGAATGAAAAATAAAAAAAAATGAGATTGGATTGGAGAGAGAAATATTATGAGTTAGTATTTTGATTTGAATTTTTTATTTTGATGTGAGGTAGAAAATCATGTTGATAATATATAAATAAAAATATTTTATATTAATATTAATTTTTATACGAAAAAAAATACTTACTCCGTCCATTTTCTATTGTTCTAAAGTATATTTATACGGTTTTTTAGGTGATTGTCTTTTTGTTATGAATGGACAAATTTGCCTTTAAGTGTATGGTAGATATTAAAAGTAATAAATGAATGAAGGGTAAAAATGTAAAATTTGTGTTTAAAAAATAAAATAGGACAATAATTATTGGACGTCTTAAATAGAAAAATAGGATATTAGTTTGTGGACGGTGGGAGTATATATATATTAGAAATTGTATTGGAAAAAAACTTTGAGAAAACAAATCCACAGTATATTTTTGCTTTAGTTTACCTATTTACATATAGGCAAAATAAAATTACATTTCTAAATAAAATAATACATATTGGAATTGATTGGGAAAAGTTTAATTATAGATTTGCACTAGCTATCATAATGCTAGTAGGATTTCATAATCTTCATCTGAAAGTAATTACTATATAATCTTAAATTTTTATTTTTATTTTTTTTAATGACGTGAAAACCGTAGCTGCTAACGAAGTGTACATAAAGTAACTTTCGATCGAATATAATACCATGCAAACTAGGCCCAACAAGACAATTCACACTAGACGAACCGTAAATTTATTTATTTTTTATTTCAAATATATATACTTATAAAAGTAAACTTATGTATATAATATATTATATTAAAATACTATTTAAATAAAAATTCAAACAAAAATCGAAACAAACCCAAGTGTGTTTTTTTTTTAATTTTTCTTTATATTTTTTAATTTAATTTTTTATTTAAATAATATTTTAATTTAATATATTATAAGAATAAATAATATATTTTAATTAAAAATTCTAATAGTTGAATAGTAAAAAACCAAAAAAATTAAAATAAAAAGAGCACTTTTTTTAATCACATGTTATCATTCCCAATGAAAATACATTAATTTTTTATACATGACATCTAACCACAGTTTCACGTAAATAATTAAAAAAGTAATAAAAAATTTAAATCAAAATTGTATTGTTGTCGCAAAAATACCAAAGCGTAATAGATCGAAGCTTATTCACGCCCACATACTTTCTCAACCAAAGAATCGAGTTTAGAGTTCAAACCCTCGATGCCTACAGGTTCATCTCACACATAGTTCGCTTAGTGTGACTTGCCTTGTCGGACCTAATTTGCAAGCTATTAGGTTCGGTAGGGATTTACCCAAAGCGCACTCGAAGCATACCGGCCGCAAATTTCCACGTTATAAAAAATAAAACATAATAAAAAAATCGAGTGATGAATAAATCGTTTTACAACAAGAACAAAAACCCACAGCTAGGGAGGATGCGAACAACGCGATTTTATTTATTTATTTTATGACGTGGGAATCTGCGTTTGTTACTTTTCGAATGCACTTTGGGTAAATTGCCATCCGAACTTAATATGGAGTTGTACCGTAAGGTATGGTTATTTTCTAAGAGGTAAGAATCGTGATTCTATGCCATCTAAAATGTGTTTCAATTTTTTTTTGTTTTATTTATTTGTTTTTAATATATGTTTATTTTTTTAAAATAAGTAATTAATTTTACTATTTGTTATTTTATTAATTATGTAATAATTATTTTTAGGGCAAAAATTGGTAGCTCTTTCTAATTGTTATAAATAAATAATAATTACAAATAAAATAAAAAAGGCTAAAAGCCTAATGCCTTCAACTCTTGTCTATCACACATGGTTCTATTAAATTTGGCTTGCGGTTTACCAGAGCGCAATTTCGAATAACGGTTGCGAATTCTCACATTATTAAAAAAAAAAAAGAAATTGACTAGAACAATGATTATTTGCTACAAACATATCGTCACGATAGCCAATATCTAACAAAATCCTATATTTATTTATTTATTATAATGTGCAAATTAATTGCAAGTTTTTGTGTATAAACTTCTAGCAAAACCGTTTAACAATGCAATTATCCAACACGATGAGACTAATTTACATAATTTATCCAATTTCAAAAAAATAGATATTATAATTTACTTCAATTATGTATACTTACTTTCCTTGTTAATCTAGTGAAAATTTTCATAACATTTAAATAGTATAGATATATCTACCTAAATTTCATTAGATATCGATAAAAACAAAAGACAAAATAATGGAAAAGAAAATTATTTACTAATCTAAAAAGTGATTATTTTGTATTAATGATTGAGATAGTGAGTGACACTATATATACACATCCTTGGTTAACCTATAATATACTCAAATTATAGATACAAAAATACATATTCATACCAATATGTCAGGGTCCCAGTCAGTTACCCTCGAGATGCTCAATAATATGTATGGTGAAAAATACAATCACATATGCATTCAATTGTATCCCGATAATGGTCGTACGGTCGTTTTTGAACTGAAAAGGGGCGAGCTTAGTCCAAAAGAGCTAGATAAAATTGACACGAAATATTACATTAAAGCCTATGCTGATGTGAGGGAAGTGACATTCAATGCATATATACCCGACGAAGACAAGGACCATTCAGTCATTTACTTACGTTTTAATGACAACGTAGTCGAGAAGAGCTATGACAACGTTAACTTCAACGTTGTGGCAAATTGGGGTGCTGAGTAAAGATATTGAAGTTGTGTTTGAATAAAGAGCGTTGATTGAATAATATTATTTCCTTAAGGTGTTGCCAATAATGTTTCCCGTTGTTGCTTTGGATGTATGATTCTATGTAATAAATGTAGTGTTTGAATAATATTCCCTTAAGGTGATCTCGATGTTTCTATTATTGTTTTGGATTTTATGATTCTATGCAATAAAATAATTTTTAAGTATATTCTATTGTTTAAATTAAGATGCTGGCGTTGTGTATATATATATATATATATAGTTCATACTCAATAAAATAAATAATTGATCATACGATAAATCAATTTATATCTAACTTTATGACTTTAGTTTCATGAGTAATCAAGAAATTGGAGATATGATTAATGTAAATTAATTTATTTTAATATCACTTAGTAAAATTAACTATGCGAACTACTTAGTATTGTTGTTTTTTATAGTTTGGATTGGTATGAATTTGAGTTTCTTTTTGTACTACATATATTATATATGTTGATTAATATTTTAGATATACAAAAATGGATATGGTTACATTAGTTTGTCATTTTATTTTAATTTTTTTATTTTAGTTTGAGTCATGTCTTGATATATATTGATTTAATATTTTAAATAAAAATTATGGTAATATTTGTTTTTTTGCCCATAAAGATTATTTATTATTTTAGTTTCGTAATTGAAGTATGTTTTAAAATTAATTTTTTTTTTTGCATTTTTAGTTCTCCGGCGCCGTGGATGTCTGCGTACGCCGGAGGACACATGTCCGCCAAGTAAGCACCACTTGGCGGTCAAGTGAAATATTTATTTTGTTTTTTGTTTTAAAAAAATTTGATGAATTAAAAAAAAAAAAACATTTTTTATATATATTGACGCAACATTTTAAATAAAAAATAAAATAATCTATTTTTTAATCATGTAACTAGATTTTTTTTTTTATTTTCTTTAGTCTTGTAATTGAAATCTGTTTTAAAATAATTTTGTAAGTGAAATTTTTTCACATTTTTAGTCCTTCGGTGGCCGGAGATATACTTGTGTGACACCCACGTAGCACGCCGGATAACACATGTCCGTCAAGTAAGCGCCATCTGGCGGATACGTGAATTATTATTATTATTATTTTTAAAAATTGATGTATTTTAAAAATTTTTAAAAATAAAAATAATTTTTTTTGTATAATAAAAAATGAAAAATAAAATAAAATTATTTTTTATATAATAAATAAAACATTTTTTATTTTTTATTTATAAAAGTTAAATATTTTTTTTATTTTATAAAAAATATTATAATTTTTTTAAAAAAAGATATCAAATTTTTAAAATAAATAAAGTTATATATCACTTTTTAAAATATAAAATTATATATTAGTTTTCAATAAAATAATAAAAATTATACAATAATCTCGAAAAATAATGACTTATTACATAAAACATTTAACTCTAAAAATGGAATGAAGCTAAGTGTACTAAAAGGAGTAACACTGTTTTTTTTTTTTTTTTTTAAAAAAAAAAAAAAGAGATTGGATTGGAGAGAAAAATATTTTTGGTTATTTTTATTTGAATTTTTTATTTTGATGTGAGGTAGTAAATTGTGTCGATAATATAAATAATAATATTTTATATTGAATAGTAATTTTTATGGAAAATAATATATATATATTTTAGAAATCGCGTCGGAAAAAACTTTGGGTAAACAAACCAACATCATATTTTTGTTTTAGTTTACCTAGTTACATATAGGAAAAATAAAATTACATTTCAAAATAAAATAATAAATATTGGAATAACTTTATTTTTATTGATCGGTAAAAGTTAAATTATAAATTTGCAGTGACTTAGTAGGGGTTCATAATCTTCTTTTTTAAAGTAATTACTATATAATCTTCTTTTTTCTTTTTTCTTTGTTTTTTAATTTTTTTTTATGACGTGGAAATTCGTAGCCGTCAACGAAGTGTTCAATGGTTAAACCCCCGACTAAATCTAGTACCCTGAAAACTAGATCCTACAAGGCTAGTGACACTAGGCGAACTATAAATTTTTTTTGTTTTTTTAATTTCAAATAAAACATATTATTTATTTTTCAGCATATATATTTATAAATGTAAATTTATATATAAAATATTATATTAAAATACTATTTAAATAAAAACTCAAAAAAAAAAAACAAACCCAGGTATGTTCTCTTTGAATTTTTTATTTTATTTTATTATTCAAATATTATTTTAATTTAATATTTTATAAAAATAAATAATATATTTTAATTAAAAATTCTAATAGTTGAATAGTAAAAAACAAAAAATAAAAATAAAAGAACACTTTTTTAATCATATGTTATCATTCCCAATGAAAATACACTAAGGATGTGTTTGTTTGGTGGTTTGGATTTTGAGTTGGGATTTAAATAGTAAAAATTTTGAATTTGAATAGTTGTACGATGTGATATAAAAAGGTGTTGATGTGATGTTTTGAATGTAAAATTGATTTTTAGTATAATATAAAAAATAAAAAATAGGTGTTTGATTTGATATTTTTAGGATAAAAAAATTGGATGAATACTAAGATTTTTGCACAAATCTTACGAACGAACACACCCTAATTTTATACATGAAACTCAACAACAATTTCACGTAAATAATTTAAAAAATAATAAAGACTTTAAATCAAAATTGCATTGTTGTCAAAAAAAAAAAAAACAAAAAAACCACAGCCTAAACAAATCGAAGCTTAATCACGCCCATACACTTTCTCAACCTAAGAATCGCGTTTAGAGTTCAAATCCTTGATACCTACAGGCCCACCTGCCACATATGGTTCATTTAATGTGACTTATCTTGTCAGGCCTAATTTGCAAGCTATTATATTCGACTGTAAATTTACCCAGAGCGCACTCAACAAGTAGCAGGTGCGGGTTTCCATGTTATCAAAAATTAAAAAAAATAAAAATTGAGTATTGAATAAGTTGTTTTATATCAAGAAAAAAAAAAACACCCCACAGCTAGGGAGGATCCGAGCAACAGGATTTTCTTTATTTATTTTATGACGTGAAAATCTCCGTATGTTACTTTTCGAATACACTTTAGGTAAATTTTCGTTTAAACTTAATATGGCGTTGTACCCTAAGGTATGATTGTTTTCTAAGATGTAAGAATCATGATTCTATGCCATCTAAAACGCGTTTCAATTTTTGTTTGGTTTTATTTATTACATGTTTTTCTTTTTTTTAAAAAAAATAATAACTAATTTTACTATTTGTTATTGTATTAATTGTATAATAATTATTTTTAGGGCGAAAATTCATAGCTCTTTCTAATTGCTATAAATAAATAACCATTACAAATAAAATACAAAATGCTCAAACCCTGACGTCTTCGGGTCTTATATGTTACACATGGTTCGCCTAATGTGATTTGTTTTTTCAGGCTTAATTTACAGACTATTAGGTTTGACTTGGGGTTTACCCAGAGCGCACCTTCGAATAGAAGTTGCGGGTTCCCATATTATAAAAAAAATATATACATATTTGACTAGAACAATGATTATTTGCTACAAACATATTGTCACGAACGTCAAATATTTGATAAAATTCTATTTTTATTTATTTATTTATTATAATGTGCAAATTAGCTGCAAGTTTTTGTGTATAAACTCCTAGAGAAACTGTTTAACAATCCAATTATCCAAAATAATAACACTAATTTACATTATTTATCCAATTTTAAAATAACAATATTATAATTTACTTCAAATATGTATATTTAATTTCCTTGTTAATCTAGTGAAAATTTTCACAACATTTAAATAGTATAGATATACCTACCTAGATTTCACTAGATATCGATAAAAATAAAAGACCAAAAAATGGAAAAAAGAAATTATTTACTAATATAAAAAGTGATTATTATTTATTAATGTTGAGATATTATTGACACTATATATACACATCCTTGGTTAACCTATAATATACTCAAATTATAGATACAAAAATACATATTCATACCAATATGCTGGGGTCGCAGTCGGTTACCCTCGACATGTTTAATAATATGTATGGTGAAAGTTACGATCGTATATGCATTCAATTGTATCCCGATAATGGTCGTAAGGTTGTTTTTGAACTGACAAGGGGCGAGCCTAGTCCACAAGAGCTAGATAATATTGATACAAATTATTACATTAAAGCATATGCTGATGTGAGGGAGGTGACATTCAATGCATATATACCCGACGAAGACAAGGATCATTCAGTCATTTTCTTACGTTTTAATGACAACGTAGTCGAGAAGAGCTATGACAACGTTAACTTCAACATTGTGGCAAATTGGGGTGATGAGTAAAGATATTGAAGTTGCGTTTGAAGAAAGAGTGTTGATTGAATAATATTATACCCGTAAGGTGTTGCCAATAATATTTCTATTGTTGTTGTAGATTTATGGTTCTATGCAATAAATAATGTAGTGTTTGAATAATATTCCCTTAAGGTGATCTCAATATTTCGACTATTGTTTTGAATTTTATGATTCTATGCTATAGCATAATACTATTTTTATATATTAATATTTTTTATTTTTATTAATTATTATACAATATATTAATTTGTTTTAATTAATAGAATTTTAGCATAATTTTATTACGTATATATGTATATTTACTTTGAAAAATTTAATGTGAAATGATAATAAGGTAAAATGAATTTGGAGAAAGAATAATATTTCATATGGTTCAAGTATTTTCCAATAAATTTAGATATTGTTTATGCAAAAAAATAAGAATTAATTTAAAATTTTAGTTAAAATTTTATATTTTCAAAAAATTTGCTAATAATTTGCTATTATATTTTAATATTTTATTAAAATATTATAATAATATTAATAATTATTATCATAATATTGGTTCGAATCTTGCAAGGACATGCTCTATTGCAGTTTGGGTTGGCAGAGGAATGGAGCTTAAGTCTGCTAAGGAAAAATATTTTATAAATAAAAAACTTAATTTAAAATAGTCTCAACCTATTTATGTCAACGAAAAATGATAAAGTAGGAATGATAGCAAATAATTGCTTTAATGATCACTAGGTAAGTGATATATCATTAAGAAACTTAGAAAGATCACTTATGTGAGAGAAAAGTGAGCCGCTTCAAACGATAACGGTTCAAACTCAGTTCTTTAGAAATTCGCGCAAAAATACGACGGATTACATGGCCAAAATAGACCAAATAATGAGAACCTAACTAGACACACAAATTATGTGTTCGGTATGCAACTCACTTACTAGAAAATTAAACAGTTCAAGGATAATATGTCCACTGGACAATTGGTAAAAACTTTGTACTGCTTAAAGGAAACTTCAAAGGAAAACCTATTTATCCTATGCATAATTCGATCTTTCTTTCATTAAGTCATCGTTTTCCTCTTTTATGTACGGGATTGTTAGGTATTTAATTAAAAAAGTGAAAGAAGAATAAATGAATTTGTCCCATATTTTATTTGATTAATTTATTTGGACTTGAAAAATTAAATAATAATATAAAATATTTTGTTACAACAGAATGCAACATGCAGAAGTGGACAGTTTTCTTTTTTTTTTTTCACGTGATTAAATACAAATAATCCCAAAACATGAATAATATATATAATATTATATATTTATATTATCGGATAATTATTTTCATTAATACATTCTTAATTATCTACTAATTACACCCCTCCTAAAATACCGTATCTACGTTGTAGTACACACGGTATCTGAGACAGATGAAGTATGATTTATGAATTATTGTAGTGTGTTAGTATATCAAATCGATCATATTGGGTCGACTTTTATAAAGAAGCCCTAATGTACTTTCTATCTTGTCTTCGAATCTTTAATTAGATTATCAATAGAAGAATGAAATAATACATACATATTATAAGACACGATTATTAATTTTATATATAGGATTTATTTAGAGGTAGGTGGTCCTTATTATATACTCCCTCCATCCTAAAAGTATAGTCTGGGTTGACTTTGACACGAAATTTAAGAAATATTGATATTATATTAGTAGTAGATAAAAAGTACGGATAAAATATTTTTTTGCTCTTGTGAATGTATTAGCGTAAAAAGTAGTGGCAATTGTGTAATAATAATGAAAAAATAAATATAGTTTTATAGTGATATTGTTATTTATGGAAATGAGACTATTGTTTTAAAATGGATAAAAATGATAAACAAAACTATTGTATTAGGACGGAGGGAGTAATTATTATATATTCCTCCCCAATAATAATAATAATAATAATAATAATAATAAGACACACCTGATTCGCCTAGTGTGACTTTTTCGTCGAACCTGGTTTGCAGGGTATTAAATTCGGTCAAAATTTACCCAGCAGCGGCTGTGGATTCCCACGTCATAAAAATAAATAAATAAATAATAAGACAAATGAGAGAAAAATGACAAATCGGAGGCAGCCAAGTCACTTCAAATTGGTCCAATCAAAATCTCCACCTCTTTGTATCTGTATTTGCATTTGCATGTGCGATTGATTTGACTTCAACCATTTCTTATTTTTATATAATTATTTTTAATATAATTATTTTTTTAATATAAAAATTCAAAATATTATTTGTATTTTAATATAATTATTTTTTATTTATTACATTGTATTTAAGATTATAAAACAATTATAAAATATTAAACAAAATCTTAAAATTTTAAAAAATAATAATAAATTAAAATTTTGAATTATTTTGAATTTTGCAAGTTGGTTTGAATTTTTTAATTTGAATTTCGAATTTTGAATTTGATTTTTTCAAACCCGAATTTTGAATCAATTTTGAATTTGACAAAATTCAAAACCAAAATTCTAATACTCACACCTAATTATTATTATTGTTGTTGTATTTTTTATATTTTTCATTATACAAATTTTTAAAATATATATATATATATTTAGCGATTGCGGATTTCCACGTCATAAAAAAAAAAAACATATTACTGTAAGAGAAAAAAATGGCCGAAATGCAATACACATACTTTTATTTTTATTTTTATTTTTTTGCAACATCCCATTTCTCTTTTGCTTCTATCTTAATTCATCAATCTCACATAATTTGTTTTTATTTTTCATTTTCGTTCGTCCTACATAATTTGTCATTTCGTTTTTTGGAAATATGATTATACACTTTTATCCCATTTTAAATTTTAAATTTTATAATTTTTTAAATCTTAATTAAACTATTTAGTTGTCTTAATCTATAATTATTTTTACTAATACACTTTTTAATTATTTACTAATTAAATTTTACGTAAATTTTCATATCTACAGTAATAGTCTCGTATTACCTGAGACGGAGGGAGTATAAGGTTAGGGAATGATAATCTGACTTTATTGACAACTCAAAGGGTCCGGTCCATTCATTCGGAATATTCACATCCTCCATTTTTGTTCTAATTCTACCCCAAACATGTAATAAAAAAAGACAATCAAATGAACATACAAGAATATGTATAAACACTAACATACATTACTGTTGATATTGGCCTGAGTAGGCTGAGTATGTTGTCTGACGTATTCTTTTAGTTTATTTGAATAGATTTAAAAATATGAAATCTGTATATGTAAGTTGTAACATAGTCGTTTTCAATAAATTTGTTCTTTATTTTTGTTCATTGATGCAGCCAATACGGTGTTGGTGAACCACGTAAATTAAATCCATGTCTTATTTACGTTTATATATATATTTTTTTAAGTATTCAAGCTTACATCACACTGAAAATGTCATGGTAATGGTTTTGTGAGTTAGAGTTGAAGATGAGTGGATGTCGGTTTTATTGGTGAATGACTTATGGCTCACGTGTTGAATAGGATAATATTAGGATGTGTTTGTTTGGGGTTTGGGATTTGTTTGGAGATTTGAATGGTAAAAAAATTGAATTTGAATAGTTGTATGATTGATATAAATAAATATTGATGTGATTTTTTAATGTAAAATTAATTTTTAATATTATATAAAAAATAAAAAAATGTATTTAATTATTTTTTAAGAATTTTTTTTATGAATATTAAAAATTTAGTAAAGCTTGTGAAAAACAACACACACTTAAAGTTGAAGATGACGACAAATTTGGGGGTTTGAAGAAGCAACTTTTGTCATTTAACTCTTTCAGGTAAATTGCAATTTTGCCTCATTGACTAAGGGTTTGTTTGTTTGGGATTTTGGATTGAGATTTGAATAATAAAAATTTTGAACGTAAATAGTTGTATGATGCGATATAAATAGGTTGTTGGATCTTAAAATTCGGAGGTTCCAAGACAGTTCGTCGATTTGTCGGTGTGGGTTCCGAAAGTACTCCAAAGAGCCTGTCCGTCGTTGGATTTTGGGCGGCTACTTCGGTGGAGCCTGCACGGCTTCGAGCCTAAGCGAGACTTCGAGCCTAAACCATCGATTTCGATGGATTTAAACTAACATCTACTAGAATTCGGATAAATCTACTGGAAAGCGGATAAAAAAAAAGCATGTAATTCGAATTAAAATGCATAAAACGAAACTAAAATATGAAAAGAAAATAGAGAAAAATACGAGCTCATCTTCTTTCTTGTGCGTGTGTGATGTGTTTTTTCCTAGTTTTAATCCTAAGATAGAATAACTGTCTCTTCCCACTAAAAGGGGCGGTTCCAATTATTCCTTCATCACTCTCAACCACCCGGTAACCTCCCACTACTACTTCTAACTGTCTGATAACCTCTTTCCACTACCTCCAACTGTCTAGTAACCTCCTTCCATCAGTTCCCTAGTAACCTTCTTTCATCAGCTCTCAACCGCTTCCATTGTCTCTGAATCGGGTTCCACTTGCTCTGAACTTCTTCCATTGTCTCTGGACAAGATATGCCGCTTACTCCGACTTGTTTCCATCGTACTCCTAACCGGTTTACGGGGATGTATCCCCAATAGCTTCGAGTTAAATGGAATCTTCGGTTTTCCTCTTGTTGGCTTGTTCTATTGAGCTTTTTGAATAAAATATGAAAGTGTATAGGCCCTCCACTAATGTTAAATACGAAATTATTAACCCAGAGCCAACGAAGGTAGTTATCCTATGATCTGTGGAAGCTGTTGTTTTCTATCTTGTGGAGGCAACCTTCCTCTGCTTTGTGGAAGCACCGCAGTCCAATGGAGGCAGTTGTTTTCAACCCAATTGAGACAACACTTTTTGACCTTTTGGAAACATTGTTCCGGGATGGAAGCGCCATAGTCCAAGGAATTGCTACCCTAAGGTCCATGAAGGTTGTTGCTTTCGGCCCTGCGGAAGCACCACAATCCAATGGAAACTGTTGCCTTCGACTCTGTGGAAGCAGCAGTCTTTGGCTCCGAGGCTTGAAGCTCCATTGCTGTTAAGCGGCTCCATGGCCAATGAGCTCTTACTTCACTTTTATCTTTGAGCCTCCTTCACGTTTCAGGTGTTTTTTGACCCATGTCCAACATGGGTGTTGATTTGATGTTTTGAATGTAAATTAATTTTTAATATAATATAAAAAATAAAAAATATGTATTTGATTTTATATTTTTTTGGAAAAAAAAATAAAATTGAAAGAGTAGTGAAGTTTGGAGAAAATCCCCCAAACAAATACACACTAAGTGGAAATTTCTTAAATTATAATACACCCCCCGTCCCGTAAAAAGAACACCGTTTGTTTTTTGCACGTAGATTTTTAAATATTAGTATTATATTAATTTGTAGTAAAAAAGAAAAAAATACCCCTATTAGTATGGTGTGTTATAAAAGTGGTGGCATTTGTGTAATATATTGTAAATTGTAAGGGTATTTATTATGTTAGGTAGGTACTACCGTTACTAAGTTAAGAAATTATACCTTGTTTTAAGACGGATAAAAATAGAAAATAGTATCTTTTTTGTGGGACGGACGGAATACATAAAATAAAATAAAAAATACTCCATTTATCCAACAAGAAAGTATATACAATTAGTTTTGTTTTATTGAATTTAATATTAAAAATATTCTTATATTTGTATAATTTATTATACAATTGTTAATATATTTGTATTATAAAATACTAACAGAAGTATTGTTATCTTTTTTTTCTTTTATTTGTACTATATTTTAATATAATATTAAAAAATTAACACAAAAAAATAATTGTATATTTTCTAACTTGAACCGAGAAAATATTAATTTATCAAAGTTTTTACTAAATTAAATTGTGTGACGATTATGTGCGAATTAGAGTATAAAAACAATAAAATTCTATCAAATTTGCTACAGTTATTTATTTATTTATTATAGAAAAAAAATATATATTTAAAGATATTTAATTTATAATATATTGTCAAATTCATATTTACGAAAATAAAAAATAAATATTATTGGGAATTTAACGGAGTTTCAATTTTCTAAAATCCATATTATGCTTATTGATTATTTTAATTTTTTTTTCTGTATTAATATTGATTTAGGGTATGTTTTTTTAGCCGAATTTTCCTAAATTTTATTATTTGGACTCTGCATTTTTTTAAAATAATATATATTTTTTTATAAAATATCACATCAAACATTATTTTCGTACCAAATTCAAACTAATTCAAAATATTAAAAAAATAAAAATAAAAAAGTGGGAACCTGCGTATAAAAACCAGAACCAATTCCGACATACCCATAATATTCCTAAACCCATGCGTAGGGTAGGGCAGTGTGACGGTGACCATTACTTTTATAAAGAAATATAAATAATTATTAAATTCAAATGTCGGCATGTCTAAATAAATAAATTTATTTAAAATTTAAAATTCAAATACCAAATACTGCAATATTATTGTTACACTCCATTAGAAAGTTTAAAATATTCTAATTATGTTCGCTTGAGTGTAATTTGATGTTCTTTTTTTTTTTTTTTTTAAAGTAGTATAAATTTTAATTAGATTACATTAATATATAATATTAGTGTTACATTTTAAGTAAAAATATGTTTAAATAAATACTCCCTCCGTCTCGAAACTAAATATTCATTTGTTTTTTGCACGTAGTTTTAGAAATATTAATATTATATTGAGATATAGTAGGAATAAAGTAGAAATGACTAAAATAATCTTATTAGTATGTGTGATATAAATGTAATGATATTTGTGTAATATATTGTAAGTTGTAAGAGTATTTGTAATGTTAGGTAAATAGTACAGTTACTAAAAAATGAAATGAATACTTTGTTATGGGACAGACTAAAATGAAAAAACGATTACTTTGTAATGAGACGAAGAAAATATATATATTTTTTTTAAAAAAAATTACTATAGATTAATAAAAGTATCCATTTTTGGCCCTATTACTAAAAATATATTGTGATAAATTGAAATTTTAATTTTATTTCAAGCAATATTATAGTAGTTTGGATAAACTATTTTTTTAGTTTCGTATCTGATCCACTTTATCATTTTAGAACTTTAAGTGGATCCGGTTTGAAAATAGTCCTATAAATAAAAAAAAATTTCGCTAAAATGTTCCTTCGGTGCCGGAGTCGCCACACGGGCAACCGCTGCTGATATGGTGCTGACGCAGCTGACATTTTATCGCCACATAGATTCCACGTCAGCGACACATGATGTTTTTATTTTTTTTTTACAAAAATGTCTTTGTAAACTATTTTTTTAGTCCCGTGACATACTTTATCATTTTTAGGATATTTAAGTGGAACATGTTTCAAAATAGTCCTGCAAGTAAATTTTTTTTCCTTAAAATAGTCCTCCGATGTAGCATCAACGTGGCGATGACATATCAGCCGCGTCAGCGCCACATCAGCAACGGCTGCCAGCGTGGCGACTCCGGCACCGGAGGACTATTTTAGCGAAAATTTTTTACTTACGAGACTATTTTCAAACACGATTCACTTAAAGTTCTAAAATTATAAAGTGAATCAGATACGGACTAAAAAAACAATTTATCCTATTAGTTTTGGTTGCATTTCGAGCCATTACTAGAAATTTGAGGGGAAAAATAGAGAGAAATTTGAGGGGAAAAATAGAGATTATTTTCATGAAATAAAAAATATATCTATATTGCCATGATAACTATGATAATAAATATGCAATAGTTCTATTTTATAATTTGTGTTTGTCTTTAAATAATAGTTTTATAAATTTTTTATTTCCTTTTACAAATTATTATAGTATCAATATTTTTAAAAATTTCTGTGACTAAAATAAATTCGTTTATTCTTCGGACAAAGAGAGTATAAGTTTACATAATATTTATTTATTATTAATTTTTACTATTCAATACTCACGAGTATTTGTTATTATATTCAAATTATTATTTAAAAAAATAAATAAATGAATTATAAATAATTTCTATTACCTTCATTATATAATTTTTGTTTCTTTTTGTGTCTTCTTGATTTTAATATTTTTAAATATAAAATTAATTTTTAATATAATATTTAATATAAAAATAACAATAAATGTAATTTATATTTTTAGTGAAGTCGAGAGATTGATTGCTAAAGTTAAAAAATTTTAAAAAGATAAAAATCCTATTTTTCATAAATAAAATAGATGACATTAGTACTTCCTTTGTCCATCAATCACTATTTTGTTGGTTGTTGTTATAATTTATTTATAATAAATAATTTTATTTATTCATAATTTTATTATTTATATTTTAGTGAGTAATAACTAATTTATTAACGTACTATTTCTTTATTTACTCTATTGGTTTTTTATTAATATTTTAATAATTTTTTAAAAAAATATTTCATATTACTTTTTATTTATTTTATTTTAATATTAGAATATTATTTTTTATTTTATTTTATTTTTTTCAAATAAACCTACATAAATTTACCAATTGGAGAGTATATTTTTAAATTGAATTAATATTAAAGTCAAATTCTCTTCTTTTAATTTGAGTCTAATTTTTTATTATATAATTATCACAAATTTATATAAAAGTATATTATTTTTATAAAATATTACATTTAAATAATTAATATTCGAATATAAAAATTACAAACCTTTTTGTGCTTTTCTAATTTTTTTGTCCAATTAGCAATTATTTTCATTATTTATAAAAATAAATTACAAGTGGAAAAAAAAAAGTTATGTTGTTAATTTTATTTGGTTTATATGTAATAATTTGTAAAAATATAAAAATATATTTATATATATAAAGATATAATTAATTATTATTAAATTTAAAAATATTGGAGTGAGTTTGGTAAAAAAAAAAAAAATTGTTGCAGGTGTACTAAAATTCAAAATTGAATAAATAAAGCCTTAGGACATTGTGGTTATTGGCTGAGATTGTTACCTAAAATTGGATTAATTTTTGACCTAATATCTATAATTAAAATAAATTTAAAAAATATATATATTTTTAATAAAATATACTCAATATATTATTCTATAAAAACATAAAATTATATATAATATAAATTATTAGAAAATATATAAATAATTAATATATTAAATCATTTTTTAAAAAATAGTAAAAATGTTAAATATAAAAAAATAAAAATATTTTTTGAAAAATAAAAATGAAAAATCCCTAAAAAGGGAAGACAAAAAAGATAGTTATAATAATATTGAAATTAAATAAATGGGAAAGGCAGAGAAAGTGAGCATGGAAAGCGTGAGATGATGAGAACCGCATTGATCTTCGATTAATCTCCCTGTAATTCAATCCGTAAGCTTCTCTCCCACTCAAGAATTCCTGAAAGGTGACTAGATTAATCATTAATGGCTGAAGCGGCAGGGAAAGGAGTGGAAACCGAGGGGGTTTTGAAGATGAAGAAGGAGCTACAGAGAGCGGTGGAAGCCATTGTTGAGGAAGATGATGATGATTGCGACTTGGAGGCCACTGAGCGTGCAATTCGAACTCTGTGCGCTCTCAAGGACTTGAAATCGATGCAAAATCACCAACCATATCCGAAATTCGGGAGTCTGGGTTTCGCAGAACCCCCTCAGGAATTTAAGTGTCCACTTTCGGGGATTGTGATGGAATTTCCTGTTGTCGTCGCCTCTGGTCAGGTTGGAATCGCTTTATGCTCTTCAATTTCGATAGGTTGCTTGCTTGATTCTGTTTTTGCTGGTTGGTTAGTTTGTTGTTTGTTCGAATTTTAGGGTGAATTCGAATATGCTTCTGGTAGGTTCCAATTGGGGAATTTCTGTTGGTGTTGTTCGTCACTGTTCTTGTGACAAGTGTCGATTCGAATCGTTGTGCTTATTTGTTGATAATTTGAACAAACATTCATAATTACATTCATCTTAACTGCAATTCAATTGTAGAATATGTGAATCAGGAAGTAGTTGCTGTAATCTGCTGGAAATAAGTAATGAATATACTTTTGAGCTTGAATTTATGAAGGATTGTCTAACTCATTTCGAAGATTCAAATGAAATTAAGAGTTTCTTAATTATCATATTGATTTGGTGAGCATTCTTTTGATGTTATAGCTGGAATTCTGCAGACATTAGATGAGAAATCTATTCGAAGATGGCTAGAAACCGATCGATCATGCCCAATGACCAAGCAAGAGCTACCGCATTGTGACCTAATTCCAAATCTTTCAGTCAAGAAAATGATCATGGAATGGAACAAACTGCACAGTGCAGATACGCCGGCATCGATTGTTGATAAAAAAGAAGAACACACAACATATTCGAATGAAGAACATCTGATGGAATTGCTTCGAAGATTATCTTGTTCAACTGATAATCAAGATAGAGATGCAGTTGAACAGATACGGAAGCTGACATACAAATCCCCTTCTTTCCGAACCCTCTTTGGAAAGATCGAGGGTGCTATTCCATGTTTGATCCAAAGTGTTGGTATTAACCATGATCTGATGATGCAGGAAGATCTGCTTGCAATAATATTCAACATTTCTACCGATGAGGATGTTAGGAATAAGATAGTAGCAGATTGTGGAGCATCGGTGATTTCTTTTCTAATAACATCCTTGGGAAGTGAAAACAGCGTGGAAATGTCAAGGCACGCAGCTGCTGCACTGAATGAATTATCGAAGGTTGATTCATACAAAACCAAAATCGGCGAATCGGGTGTTTTCCCATCTCTATTTGAAGTTCTTCGATTCAGGGAGGGGAATCTTTTTTCCTCAAGGGATGCTGCTTTAGCGATTCTCAATTTATGCACTGTGATTCAGAACAGGGAACGGGCGATCTCTGACGGTGCTGTAATGCCCGTTTATGAAATGATCAAAGACCGGATACTCATTGACGAAATGCTCGACATTCTTGCAATGCTGTCGAGGCATCAAAAGGCCGTCGAGGATATGGAAGGGATAGGAATACTGCATTGCCTGTTTGATTTACTGAAAGAGAGTTCTACTACCGAGCAAAACAAGGAAAATTGTGTCGCGATTATCCACGCTATGTGTATGAGCAACCGGAGGAATCTTAGGAATGTAGATAGAATCGAGAACGGGTACGAGATTTTATCTCAGGTTGTGAGAACTGGAACGTCGAGGGCGAAGAGGAAAGCGACGGACATCCTTAATCGGCTGAGTAAGTTCGTATATTTGCACAGTGCTTGAGTAGAATATGTCGTAAGAACTTGTACATATTTATGCGTCATTCTTGACCTTGTGTGTTCAAAATAAAGGCATGTGTGTTCATCTTTGTTGGTGCATTCTTGTCGTTAGATTTAGATATTTCTTTATTTTTTATGATCAATAAATAATTTTATTATTTTTTTTCAAAATTTTTATCACTTGTTCTGATTTCCGGGAGATTTGATTCTTGAATTTAGAGTTAGTGAGTGTTTGTTTGGTACACAACACTGACATATTTATTTGTTCTTGAATTTGAATTTGAACTCCACTTGGGCATCGAACTATAGAGATTATGTCAAGATACTAACATATAATAGTATTTTATTGGTCACTAGAAGTATTCTATACATTTTTGCTTTTATATTAATGTATAATTATTTTTTGGGATATTTTGAAGTGAAATATATAAAAATAAAAAAAAAAAATTAAAAAAAAGGTACTTTCAATTCAAACTGAAAATGTACATATTATGGATGATTGTTAAATTTTAAAATTATACTCACTCTGTCCCATGTAATATGGGTGTATTACCGTAGATATATTTCCAAAAATAGAAAGAACAAGTTACGTGAGTGAGACGGATGAAAATAGGAACAAATTATGTGGAATGGAGGGAGTATTATATTAAAATAAATAATGAACCATTTTTCGTTTGTTGTTATATAATGGAATGTCACTATTATGATGAATTTTTTGATTAATGCCCCATGGTCTCCCATAAGACAATTATGATTTTTAAATTAATGCCCTAGTGGTTTCCCACTAGACAAAATTAGATCTCATATTTTTATTATGCATCAATGTTGTGTTTTTTTTTCATTTTATTTTATCACTTATTTTTATTATTTATTTTTTTTAAAAAAATATCAAATCAAATTATTATTATTATTTTATATTTTAAATTTAAAATATTGCATCAATATTTATTTATATTAAATTAAACAACTATTTAAATTTAATTTTTTATTATTTAAAAATCCAAACCCAAACCCACGAACAAACGCACTCCAATTTTTATTTATTTATTTTTTTTTTTATGTAAAATATTATCTACTTATATCATGTTAAATTTTTATTTTCAATTTAATTTTTTACTATCATCACTATCATCAAACTATGTCCAAACAAACTTGTAATTTGTTTGTTTAAAGTTGGAAAGTTTTCTATTAGTTAAAAATTAGTTTTTTTTTTTTTTATTCTCAATTTATTTTTTTAAATAATATTTTTATACCATATTTTGTAAATATATATTATATTGAACTAAATAATAATACTCTCTCCCATTTCGATTAATGATATTTTAATATTATAGTAAACTAGATCAAAAATTAAGTGAGTTATTATAAAAATTTTATTAAAAAATTAATAAAAAATAGTAAGATAGAAAAAAAAAAAAAAATAGTGCTAAATTAATAAATTTAATAGAAAAAAAAATAGAGAAAGAGGAATAATATTTTTTTATTTAAATTGAAAACAAACAAACCACCTGTTTATCCAAATAAAAAAATTACTAACAGAAGAAGACATCCATTGCTGTTTATCTCCAATTTTCCAGTTTGTTCTTCCGGTAAGTACACTTGTCGCTCTTCACTCCTTTCTTCGCGTCGCCAATCCTAATTCCCAAACTTATATTCTCTTTCTCAGATTCCCTGCATTTCATCAGATTCTTCCAGGTTTCCCTTCAATTTACAGGTTTGTCGGATTCTAATTTGTTTTGCAAGCCACTGGGAATTCATCAAAATTCTGCTTCGACTTTTTTTTTTTGTGTGTATGAAGAATGCGGCTTAATTAGATGTTGGATTCTTAGTGACACTCTGCGTGCCCTAAATCAGGTACTCTAGATTGTTCAAATGGGGTGGGGTGGGGTGAGGTGGAGCAGCTATTTTTGAACCATTTTTTTCATATATTTGTCCCCGTTTTAACCTGCCATTAAATGCAATTGAGGTTCATCTTAGATCTGGTAATTTATTTGCGAACTTAGGGTTTCACTGAAAAATGCTCGCAATATGAAAGCACGATGTTAAAGTGAAGAAATTCTTCTAATTAGTTCTAATTCTCTGTTGGCAATTGATATTTAAAATTAATTCATGTATGCATTGAGGCAATTGCAGTTAACAAATTGGAAATGTTTCAGAAAAAAAAAAAAAAAAAAAAAATTGGGGATCAAAATCCTTTTGTGGGCAGGTATTAGTGATTAAAGGTATCTGAAAACATTTCTATTTCCCATTGGAATAATTTGAACTTTTAGGTAATTGGATGCAGCAATATTTGTTGAATTGCTAATCAGTTTGATAAACTACTTCCAATTATTGCTTAATTTTGATCATCAAATTGGGCTATACTCTTTTATTTATGCATTTGGATTTTGGGAAATGATTTATTGATCTATCGTTAGCTGTTTTTTGGGATGGATGTTGCATTCTCTTTCTAGAATTTCTTTTTTATCTGAAAAAGTCACTATATCTTAGATCAATTTCTTTCTACTTGTTGAATTCCTGAGTTTCGAACGTTATTTGATAGTCTAAAGATTTATGATGTGTATTACTAGTGTTCTTGGGCAAAAACTACCTGCAATCTTACTTCTGTTTAGGTTTCCATGGCAGAACTCATTGAAGCTACTTCTTGAAATATTGGAAAGTTCTTGAGGTCTTTCTCGATTGAAGTATATCTGAGTGGAGTAGGCTACATTCGCATTGCATTTTCCGGTCGTAAGAGTAAACATGGTTGTTTTGGCGTATTCAGGGGTGTTTTACCACACAGAAATTAGTCTTTTCCAAAATAAACAACTTACTAACAATGTAAGATTCATACGAAGGGGGTCTGATATTATTAATGGGAGTCTAACAATGACTAGATCTTCGGTAGCATGGAACTCCCATTGCGTGAAATTACTAAAATCAGGGCAGTTAGGGCCAAGATTTCGGAATTTCTTACCACGAACAAGAAAGAAGCAGTCTTTTACCCATTCGATCGAAACAATTGCAGCTGAGGTGATGTTTTAAATCTTAGCCCTTAATTTTTTCATTGCCTGTTTCTTCAGTTTATGGGACAAATCTTCTGTAGGCTATAAAAAAAATTGACTACCCAAAGATGTTACGGCTCATTGTTCGTAATCATTCGACCTACGCCAAGAGCGCAGCAATCTTACTTACACTGACATTATTGATTGTTCCGAGAGCTGAAGCTGTGGATTCCTTAAAAATCGTAACCTGTTTGGTCAGGGAGTGCAGGTAGTGTGTTCCATTTACTTTCTTAACGATTTTGGAAGAATTAACATTGTAAGAGACAAATGTATCAACAGGTTGGAGCTTGCAAAGTGTGCTGCAAACCCGTCGTGTGCAGCTAACATTGCCTGTCTTCAGACATGCAATGATAGACCCGATGAAACCGAATGTCAGGTAAATCCCATTTGATTCGTAGTTTTAGTACAGGCAGTGAATATAACTATCTAGTTCGTCTTTTTTTTTTTAAAATAAAATTAGTGACGAGTGGTCCGTCTGTCTAACAGATAAAGTGCGGAGACTTGTTTGAAAATAGTGTTGTTGATGAATTCAATGAGTGTGCAGTCTCACGAAAGAAATGTGTGCCTCGTAAATCTGATGTAGGTGAATTTCCGGCACCCGATCCAGCTGTTCTCGTGCAGAATTTCGACATAAATGATTTCAACGGGAAGTGGTATATAACCAGTGGCCTTAATCCTACGTTCGACACCTTCGATTGCCAAGTACACGAATTCCATACAGAATCGAATAGATTAATTGGGAACTTGTCGTGGCGAATAAAGACACCCGATTCTGGGTTTTTCACCCGAACAGCTGTCCAGCGATTTGTGCAAGATCAAAACTATCCTGGCATTTTATACAATCATGACAACGAGTATCTTCACTACCAAGATGACTGGTACGTATGCCCCCCCGACATGTTTTTCCATTAAAAGATTTCTATAATTCGATTGCTAAAAATATTATGTATTCGAAATATTAGTTAAAGATTGAAAGATAACGCAGGGGATGCATATAAAGTAACATGACTTTTTCGTCTCTTTGATTGCTTTGTACTCAGTTTTATTTTTACATGATATTAGAATGAGTTATGAAGCTACTTGGCCATGAACTCGAACATGAGATGTCCGGGATCTGATATCATGTTAAATGGGCAAAATTACTCATAATTCACCTATGGTTTGAAAATTTTGTACCATTCTCTTTCATGATTTAGAAATTGCATGAAACTCGCTTTTTAGAAAATATTGCACATAATCCTTTTTGTGTTAGGATTTTTGTGCAATATTTTTCAAAATACGATGGAATCTTGCACAATATTTAGGTGATTATGTGCAATATTTTTTAGTAGAATGGTACAGACATTCCAAATCATAGAGTTATAAACTATTTTGCTTATTAAAAGCTTAAGTTTAAAGGGACATGTATCATTACTTAATTACTTAAATCTCATTTTTCTTTTTTGTTCATATACAAAATGTTTTGATTTCCTTTATTAATAAAAAATTATACAGCCTTCATTCTATAAAAAGGGAACCATTTGTCGCTTACGCCATTGTATTGACATTAAAAATATCTTTATAATTTTTTATTAATAAAGGAAATCAAAACATTTTGTATATATCATACAAAATGTTTTGATTTCCTTTATTAATAAAAGTTTATACAGCCTCCATTCTATAAAAGGGAACCATTTGTCGCTTACGCCATTGTATTAACATTAAAAATATCTTTATATTTGTATAATTTACTCTATAAATATTATTGTATTTATATTATAATAGACTAATAAAGGTATTTTTGTCTTTTTTTTTTTTGCTTTTGTATTGATATAATAATTAATATTCAAAGATCTATACAAAAAAAAATCCATGGTACTCTTCTTACGGGAACGGAGGTAGTACTATTTCTTTGTATTTTTATTACTATAAAAAGCAAAAAATATAAGCTAATATTAAAACTTGTGCCTAAAAGTTTGAGCACAATTTTAGGTGTTGAAGGGAGTATATAGTCAACCAACATACATGTTACTTACTCCTCCATGTCGAATCTATTGTTCGCATGCATTTGGCAACACGATTTTTCGACTAATACTTGGAAGTCGATTTGGGCAGGTACATTATTTCATCAAAGGTCGAAAACCAACCGGACGATTACATCTTCGTGTACTACCGGGGCAGAAACGACGCATGGGATGGATACGGAGGAGCAGTGGTCTACACAAGAAGTCCGGTTTTGCCCGAAAGCATCGTGCCCCGACTAGAAAAGGCCGCGAAAAGCATCGGCCGGGATTTCAACAAGTTCATCCGGACAGACAATACTTGCGGGCCGGAACCTCCCCTGGCGGAGAGATTGGAGAGGGCGGTGGAGGAGGGGGAGGAGGTGGTGGCGAAAGAAGTGGAGGAGGTGAAGAAGAAGGAGATGACATTGTTGGAGAGATTGGGAGATGGATTGAAAGAGTTGATTAAGGACAGAGATTATTTTCTGAGGGAATTGAGCAGAGAAGAGATGGAGATACTGAATGGCCTCAAAATGGAAGCTTCTGAGATTGAAAAGGTGTTTGGCAAAGCCATACCTTTGAGGAAGATAAGATAGATAGATAGATAGATAGATATATGTTTTGTATTGCATTGTGGTAATTATTTTGAATTCATTAGTAGCCATTGGATGAAATTTATTTAGATTTAATGGTTATAATTTGAAGGAAAAAAAATTGTGGATGATTTTTGTTTTTGTTTTTTAATATTATATAAAGATGAAATATATAAATTTAAAGAACACCTGTGCCTTCTAAAAATTCTTCAAAAACATAATGCAATACATGATTGTCGTCATCGGAGCATCCAACTACCAATTCATTTGCACTGCTTTCATTTTCTATTCATTTAGACGACGAGGATGACGATGGAGAATCCTAGTTAAATATAAAGGATAATGGGTTTTAAACTCCACTAGAAAATTCACATTTAAGGGGCATAAAAAAGACTGAACTGAAAAAAGAAAGATCGATGAAATTTTACATTTTGATATTGAAACCATAAAAATAATACATCATAAGTTGTCGAACTATGAATAAAACATTTGAATAAATAAACAAACACAATGAGCTTGTAAAACAAAATTTAGATTATAAAATACTTAAAACATGAGAATAATCTTCTAGCAATAGATCTGAATGAATGATGTTCAAACACCAATTTTCATATACTATATTATAATTAACAACAAGAGATCAAAACAAAAAGAACATAACAATATCAACAAAATTCATTGAATTTGCAACGATGAGACTAAAATTGATTGAAATGACTTTTTTGGGACCAAAATTAATGAGTTTTTTTTATATTGGAATCAAAATTGATGAGTTTTTTATATTGAGATTAAAATTGATTAATTTTAATTATATTTGGACCAAAATTAATTTTTTTTCTTTTTATTTTAATTTATTATATAATATATAATTAAAATAAATTTAAAACATATATTTAAATATTTTTATTGTAATAAATATATTTACTATAAATATTATTGTGTAGACAATAAAATTTTATAAAATAACTAATTAAAAATATATAATTAACATAAATTAATTTTTTTTTTAAAAAAGATTTATTTGATTGTAATTTAAAATTGATTTAAAATAAATTATCGATTCAAATTTTTATTTAAACAATATTTTGTGAAAAAATAATATATTTTTATTAAAAAATAATAATATCGATTTAGATTTGAAATGATAAAAGAATAAATTCAATTTTTTTAATATATGAATATATTATTTATTAAAAAAATATAAAGACAAAAATATTAAAAATGAACCCACTATAAAAGATATTTGGAGAAAAAAAAAAAAGAAAAATTGTTAGCACAGTACAAACCATGAACAAAAGGCTAACCAAACATTACCTAGGCGCATTGTTTGAAAATTTTATTACCGTTGAGTAATCTATACGTAGTTGTGAATTTTCATTTAAATTGGCTAAACAATACAACAATGTCTGTTTACTCGTAGGGATTTTACCTGATTTTAGTATTTCAACTTATTTTTCATTTCAAAAATATCAAATCAAACGCCTATTATTTTATTTATTATATTATAAAAAAATTTCATTTTACATTCAAAATATCACATCAATAAATATTTATATCACATCAAATAACTATTTTATTATTTAAAACCAGAACCCAAAATCAAAATTTTACAAGTAAATACACCAGAGTCTGGTAATGGGTAATGTGCTAAATTTGGAAAATTCAAAACTTTGCAACACCCATATTATATACAAAAATAAATAACACATTATTATTATATACTAAAATCAATTGTTGTGTATTGTATATAATTGTAGCATATACTATTAATTCAGTGTTGTAGCCGTCGCATTTTATTGAAACATATATATAATCAAATGCAAATGCAAATGCAAGTATAAACATGGCTAAAGGAGGGCTGGCGCCATACCTATATAGTATTGTTTGAAGTCTTCGTGAGCCTCGGCCATTAAATCTCTGTCTTCACCGAACTCGTCGCGATACGCTTCTGGAACCTTCCTCTTCCTCCGGGAAGTCGCCCAGTACATTTTCTTTCTCCATTCTTCCACAGGCGGCAACCCGCTCTGGGCGCCCAACCAGTCGTCGTACTCAAACTATAAGCACAAAAAATTAAGTTGATCGTTGCGAAAAACAGCATATAATGGAAAATGCAATGTGACGTCAAAAGTTTGAAAGTATTCACATTGTACGCAAAAATAAGGATGCTATTACCTGCTCGGTGTCTAGTCGATGAGTATACCTCTTTGGGATTCCGGATGCTTCCATTGATGCGTAAAGGGCTTCGACATCGCTCATCATTTCTGTTGTCGATGGGAGAGGAATTCGACCTGATAAAATGCCGGCGATCCAATTGCACTGAAACTCGAATAATGGAAATGGAACAACCTAGAAGATGAAAAGAAAAAAGAACTTGAGCAATAGTCAATTTATTATTGAATAAAGGGTAAACTAATTTTTTTTTAGCATGGATCCCTTTATCATTTTAATCTCGTAACTAAGTCTGTCGCAAACTAGTCTCGTTAGTGAAAAATTTTCGCACTTTTAGTCATTGGCGCCGGAGATGCCTACATGGGACTCACATGGCTCGTCGGAGAATATGTGTCCTTAGATTTTTTAAATTTTTTTAAAAAATTTAATTTATTTATTGTCTTTTTTAGAAAAAATTCGAAAATTAAAATATAAAAAAAATAAAAAATCTACTTATCGGCCAAGTATCGCAGACTTGGCCGACATGTGTCTTCAGGCGAGCTACGTGGATGCTACGTAGGCATTCCGGCGAGGACTAAAATTGCAAAAAGATTTCACTTACGGGACTACTTTGCGACAGATTCCAATAACGGGACTAAAACGATAAAGGAATCTAGTTTCGAGATTTAAAAAATCAGGGTACCCTTGAATAAATTGTGTGCAACGAGAGAAAGAATCGCCCAAAATAATAGCCAGACTGACCTTCCACAGCAAGCCAACGAATGACAGCCATGGAGCCAAGGTTGGAGGGAAAACGTGCTTATAAAGAGGACCGACTCGATTATCCTCCACGTTCACAATGCCGTCGGTTTTCAGAAATGGGAAGTGATATTTATACCTGCAAAGAGGAGGGTGAACTAATTAAACAGTGCTTTCCCGAACAAATATTTTGGAATATTCGACGCTCACCCGATGCAATGAATGATAACATCAGCACCGACTTCAGTTTGATCATTGAAAGCCACTGTACCATCTCTGTGAACACTTTTGATCTGGCGATGTTGTTGAATGATCATTACCATGATAATTACGAAATGATGCGGGGTTGAAATTTGAACAGTTGTGTTTTACCATCGAATGCAACCAAATGTTGTCATGGCCAGACAATTTTCCGAGGCGAGCAATTTCGACTGATCTTGATGAAATATGAACTTCTTTGGCAACTTTAGAAATATCTCTAGAGATATCGTCGGAACTTGCAGCACCGCCAATTATCACCACAATCTGCGACAATAAAACCGAACGAATGTAAATACAGCTGAAATCTCGTGCACAAAATTACATTTTGTCCTGTTTCGTAATCAAGATACAAACCTATAAAGTAACTTGCACTATTCTTACTCCCCCGCGATTTTCACATTACATACATGAAAAATTAGATATGTAAGTAACATGATTGTGTCTGTTGAAATATCACTTTATGCGCACGCCAAAAGTAATAACAACATGCGTTGCAAGATTTTACAGAAACATACTTGATTGCGAAAGGGATCAGGAACACGATAGTTGTGGCTATGGATCTGCTTCCCCGGCCAGACATCAATTCCTAAAGGCAGTAGGATAACACTTCAGAAAGATCAATAATTAACGAGCGTTATCCGAATCCCAACTTCTTGATCGAAAAAACCAGAAGAGACAGTGCTTTCGAAGAAATACACAATAAGCAGATGATAATCGACGAATCCAAACAAGATAGAGTAGGCAACATAGAAAACTCGACAGCATATGGTTATTTATATATTAGATAATATGATCAAAGACATGAAATCAACCATAAAATTTTAACATTGAATTGTATAGAACAACATACCCGGCAGTTCGGCAACTCGGGGCTCTGTATAATGGCCATTGCAGATCACCACAGCATCATAGACCTCACTATCATCATCCCCGCCATCATCTCGAATTCTTGATCTCACAATCCATTTACGATCTTCAACCAACTCCACGTGCCAAACCTCTCGCCCGAATCTCACCAAATCACCGAGTCCAAACACTTGGGAAAAATCTTTCAAATACTCCAACACCTCTTCGTGGCCCGGGAACCGCCTCGAGTCTCTCCCTGGTTTCTTGCTGGCCATGAAGGGGTACTGGCGGAAACCCATCACTTCCCGGGGCAGATTGGTGCGGAGTGAGGCGTAGAGACTTGTGTGGACTAGCTTACGGGCAGGGTGGAGGCTCATTGGGTCGGACTCTGTTTCTGGTGTGTACACCCAGGTCCCCCCAATCTGATCTTCCCTCTCGTAAACGACGACTTGGTGTCCTTCTTTGCGAAGTTCAAGGGCGGCACAGAGGCCGGCGGCACCGGCGCCTATGACGGCAACTGATCGTGAGACAGGCGACGGCATAGTGGAGACAGGGATTTGGATTGGGGTGGGCATTTTTTCGGCTTAGATGGCAAATTCAATGGATTGAATACGAATCGAATTATCGGACAAAAAGCTTCCTAATTTCAAAAGCAGGTGGTTCCAGTTCCTGTCAATAGCATTATCAACACACTTCATGAATTTTGTACTTAATTCATTAATGGTAGACTATCATATCAATGTAGATGACGACTTCTAAACAACAAAATCAAATACAAAGAACAAAGAACAAAGCAAAATCCATCTAGCCAAATGAAAATAGCCTGCATATAATAATAAGAGATAAACTCAAAAAACAACTAACAATCAATCAACTCTTCTAGTTCTAAAATTAATTCCCAAAACAGAAATGCATAAACAGCATAGTATCCCAACTTGATGCCCAAAATTAAGTAATATCTGAAAGCAGTTACCAATCTAATCAGAACCTAAACCAAATTCTATTCGATTTGTTTCAATGGGAAATAGAAATGTTTCAGATACCTTAATCACTCACACAGTCACTCACCCACAAAAGGATTTTGATTCCTAAGTTTTCTAAATCATTTTAAAAGGTACATTTCAATTACCTCACAGCATCCATGAATCATGGAAATCATTCCGATTCTCATATTCCAATTCTCATTGCAAACATCACTAAGTTCGAATATCCTCTATCAGTTGCTAAAATAAAATCACAACTAACCATAAGAATTTCAGCAACATCTGAACAAATCCTAGATTGCCCGATGAGATAGAACTTACAGAGAGTGTCACCAATAATCTTATCCAAAATCTAATTAAGCCGCAGTGCTCACACAACAAACAATGACTCCAAGCAAAATGAATTTAGGGCGAACTACCAGTTGCTTGCAAAACAATTTACAATCCGACTAACCTGTAAATTGAACGGAAACCTGAAAATTCTAGTCATGACATAGACGGAAACGGTTGCTGTAACATGAATTTGTATGCGGAAGATTGGAATTAGGATTGGCAATGGGAAGAAGGGAAGGGCGCGAATGCCCAATTGAAGTGTCTTTGTGGATTTGTGGTGCTGACCAACAATGGTGGGCGTGTTGGTTTTTGAGATGATTATTATTTATGGTTTCTTTTAAGAAAAATAAAAAATAAAAAATAATATATATATAGGTTATTTTTATCTTATTTAAAATATACTATCTCCTTGGTCTATATGAGAGTCCTAATTAGTTTTTTTATCTTATAATAATATGTTTATAATTTAGATAAAAAAAAAGATAAATTATATAATACTATTTGTTTTTTTTAGTAAAAATAAATAAAATATTTTTTTTATTATGTGAAATTCATTTGTGTTAATATAAAATTTGAACAAAATATTTTTTTCATTTGAAATTGATATTTGATTGTAAATATTAATTTAATAATATATGTTTTATACAAATGAAAGAAATATAATATTTTAACTAATTTTTTTAATAAAAGAAATAAATAAATAATTGATTAACTCTTCATTTTGTAATTTTTTTTAGACGAATTGTTATTTAATTTTTACAAAACTATAAAAATAAATGATTGATCAATTATTTATTTATTTCTTTTATTCAAAAAATTACTCCCTCCGTCTCAAAACAATATGGACATTTGGAATGAGTAGAGAATTAAGGAATAATAGTATTACATAGTGTAAAATTGTTTCTAAAAGATTAAAATGCTCATACTTCATGTAATTATTGGAAAAATATATGGATACTTTTGAAAAAAAAAAAAAGAGAAGTTGGTTACTAAAAATAAAAATGAAACTATTGTTTTTAAATGAACGAAAATAACAAAATGTAACTATTGATTTTGGACGAATGGAGTGTTTAGAATATTTTAAATTTTTTATTTATATAAAATTTGTTTAATTTAGATCTTTATTTAGAATCAAACATCAATTTTAAAAAAAAAATATATATTTTTTGTAAATTTTATATTAATAAAATAAATTTTACACAATAAATAAAATATAAAATATTTAATACAATTTTTTTTTTTTTTTTTGTAAAAGAGATGAGGATATTATATAATTAAAAAAAATTATTACATACAATTACACATAATAACTTATTAATAAAATAAAAAAATAAAAAATCTAAATTTCTAATAGACTTCCGCTAACCAAAATATTATTATAAATATCTTTTAATTTAATACAAAATAAAATAAAAAATAAAAAATAAAAAATAAAAAATTGGTATAAAGTAGGACTTACGGAGTATAAGATATATATATATATATTTATTTATTTAAAAACTGAATAATTCTGGTATGATCGAGAAGATTCTGGGAGAACCGAAAGCGTTTTCTCAGAATCTCATGAAAGCACGAGAAGCATCTCTTCATCTCTATAAACAGACAGCCCTTCTTCTTCTTCTTCCCCAATTCATCACCAAATCAAATCTCCACAACTCCTCATAACTCAAGCTCCGCTTAGTGATTACAATCAATTTTCCGCAGAAGAAATGTCTTTGATTCCGAGTTTCTTCGGCAACCGCCGCAGCAACGTCTTCGATCCGTTTTCCCTGGATGTTTGGGATCCATTCGAAGGATTTCCTTTCAACGCCGTCGCAAACGCTCCTTCCTCCGAGGCGACCGCCATCGCCGGCGCTCGGATCGACTGGAAGGAGACGCCGGAAGCTCATGTGTTCAAGGTCGATGTTCCTGGATTGAAGAGGGAGGAGGTGAAGGTGGAGGTGGAGGACGGCGCGATTTTGCAAATTAGCGGTGAGAGAAGCAAGGAGAAGGAGGAGAAGAACGATAAATGGCACCGTGTTGAGAGAAGCAGCGGCAAGTTTCTCCGGCGGTTCAGGCTGCCGGAAAATGTGAAAATGGATCAGGTGAAGGCGGCGATGGAGAACGGAGTTCTGACGGTGACCGTACCTAAGGAGGAAGTGAAGAAGACGGAGGTGAAAGCTGTTGATATCTCAGGTTAAATCCTGACCGTTCATTTTTCATCCGCTGAATGAGTGTATATGATGATTATGCACATATGCATCAGTAATAAATAAATAAATATGAACTGTTGAGTAATATGTAAATTTTTATTGACAATAATTGTACTATACAAGCATTGATCAGTATCATGGTGTAAAACAAACAAATAAATAAAATAAAATAAATGATATTCTTCTGTCTCAAATATTGTCCAATTTTTGAGTTTTACACGAAGAATTTAGGTAAAAAAATATTAAATATGATAATTTGAAATAAATATGATAATTTAAAATAATTTAAATATTAAGTGATATGATTAAAAAAATTATTTTTTTTATTTAAATAATATAATGAGATAAAAGTAAAATATATATTAATATATATATATAAATATTATTAATTATTTTTTAATTTAAAAATATTGCATAAAAAGTATATATATATTATAAGATGTTTGAGATGGAGAGAATATTATATACTGTATCTTTCATATATGAAGTACAGATAAAATTTATATTAAAAATTACGTAAAATGTAAAATACATAAGGAGACTATATGACAGAGAAAACAAAGTGGCTACGGTTCCACGTCATTGAAAAACCAAAGTATATATATATTTCATATTAATTGCTTTTAAATTTGTTTTAATTTTAATTTGACACTATTTAATTTAAATAAAGTATCGAGTAAAAATTATTTTTGTTTCATTCAATATTATAATTGTCAATTTTAGTTTCATTAAAAAAAATTATTAATTTTGGTTTCATTTAAATGAAAATTTATCAATTTTAGTCATAAGATGGTTGATTGGGATTGAACACGGCCGTGTTGGCTTGAATACAGCCGTGTTGGATGACTCAGAAGGTGACAGGGCGTCCCTGGCAGCCAACACGGTCGTATTGAGTATTGGTCTCAACACGGCCGTGTTGATTACCCTGCACGTCTGAACACGGCGGTGTTCCTGCCTGTGTTCTCAACACAGTCATGTTTCTGCCCATGTTGTTCGTGTTCATGTTCATGCTCATGTTCTCAATACAGTCATGTTCTAGGTCACCCATGTTTTCAATATAGTCATGTTCTAGGTCATGTTCACGACCATGTTTTCAATATAATCATATTGTAATTCATATTTATTATTATTTTTATTTTTTTGTTAAAATTATTTGATATATATTTATAATTCAATAAAAATATTTTTTACAATTATTTTATAATATAAAAATAATCAATTTTTAATATTTTAAAAATATATAAAAATAATAATATATTAATATATATTTTTAATAATACTCCCTCCGTCCCACTTACCATGTCCACATTGTTGTTTTTTTCCGTCCCACGTCACATGTCACTTTCTTTTTTTTTTGAAAAATAATTACACACTATTTTTTAATTTAATTTTTTAAAATTAAAGTGGGTTATCTTAATCTTAATTTATAATTATTTATATTATATGATAATTATTTTCACTAATACATTCTTAATTATCTACTATTTATACTTATCCTAAATTCTCGTGTCTACAGTTGACTCAGATACGTTTGAGAGAGGGAGTATTATTTTAAAACAATATTTTGAATAATAAATTTAATTTATAATTTATAAAAATAATTATTTTAAAATAATATTTTGAAATTTTTACTATAAATTTTTAAATATATATAATGATGATTATATATATTAATATATTATTATTTTTTATATATTTTTAAAATATTAAAGTTGATTATTTTTTATATCATAAAATAATTGTAAAAAATATTGTTTTTGAATTATAAATATATATACCAAATAATTTTAACCAAAAAGTGAAAATAATAATAAATATGACCTACAATATGATTATATTGAAAATATGGTTGTGAACATAGCCTAAAACATGACTGTGTTGAGAACATGTGCAGAAACATGGGCAGGAACATGGTTGTGTTGAGAACACGGGCAGGAACACGGCCGTGTTCAGAAGTGCAGGGTAATCAACACGGCCGTGTTGAGACCAACACTCAACACGGCCGTGTTGGCTGCCTGAGACGCCCTGTCACCTTCCGAGTCATCCAACACGGCCGTGTTCAGTCCCAGTCAATTATTTTGGGACTAAAATTGATAAATTTTCATTTGAGTTGGACCAAAATTGATAAATTTTTTTTAGTGGGACCAAAATTGATAATTAAGATATTGAATGGAATCAAAAATAATTTTTACTCTAAAGTATCATATCAAATTTTTAAAAGTAAAAAGAAAAAAAAAATCTCCAAAAATTTTTATCTAAACAAAAATACTAATTATAAATTTAAAAGAAAAAACGAATATCTTTTACTTTGACAAGCAAAAAATTATTCGGATGGACCTGGCATACTATGTGTAATTGATTCCTACTGTAATACCAAAAACATGGTTCAAATTTACCCAATACACACTTTCGAGTAGCCGCTGCGGATTCTCACGTCATACAAAAAAAAAAAAAAAAAAAAAAAAAAAAAAAAAAATGCATGTAAAAATAATATGGTTCCTATTGTAATACCAAAAACATGTGTAAAAAAAAAAATAGTTTGTCTAATGTGATTTGTCTGTCGGATTTAGTTTGTAGGGTATTAGGTTCCGCTGGGGATTTACCTAGTGCGCACTTTTTGTAGCGACTGCAGGTTTCTACGTCATAAAAATAATAATAATAGTTTATCTAGTGTGATTTGTCAATCGAATCTAGTTTGCAGGATATTAAATTTCGTTAAAAATTTACTTAGTGCGCACTTTCGTAGCGACTTTGGATTATCACGTCATTAACAAAAAAAAAAAAAACCATGTAAATAGTTGCCTCAATTATTTGTCCTCGTCTCATTTACCTTTATATAATTGTTCAAATAATGCATGTTCACACTAATTTGGACACAAGGGCATTTGGATCGGCTTTTACCTTCTAAAAAAGTTATTTTTATTTGTACTAGTTTTTGCTCAAAATAGAAATAACTTTTAATTTAAAAAAATGTTTTTTAGAAGTACTTGGAGTATGAAATGAACAGTTAAAGTTTTTATTTGGATAAAATATTATAAAAACAAATTTTTAAAAAAAATTGTTGTAAAATTAAGAGTGTATTTAAACTGTTAAAAATTACTAAATAGGATATAATTATGTAAATATATTTTTTTATTATACTTTTCTAAGTTAATTTCAAATTTTATAAATTATATTTAAAAATTTTACATTATCCATCTTAATTGAAAATATATTTATTAAATTTTATGAATAAATTGTATTTTTATATTTAATTTTTAAAAAATTAAAATTAAAAATATAATTAACTTTAAGTAAATTTTAAATTACTCTACAAATTATTTTAAAACTTTATAAATTATATTTAAAAATACCAAATTACTTACTACATAATTAAAATTATATTGTTAAAAGTTAATCTCTCAATTATATCTTTTAAAATTTAATTTATATAATGTATAAATTAATAATTAAAATACAATATTATTATATTATAATTTGAATATAATATATATACTAATCATAGATTATTTCTTTATTATCGTAGATCGATGTAAATCTAAAAAATCCAATCGTTACGACGATGGAGCTTTATTGAATAAAAACGATCGATAACAAGCAAATGAAGGACAAGGAAGGCAAAGCATGGCTAGATAAGGTCCGGCGCTGCACCGTATTGCTCGAAGTCCTTGTGAGCCTCGTCGATCAAATCTTGGTCGCCAAAGTAATGGTCGCGAAACATCTCCGGCATCTTCCTCCTTTGCGTACTCACCAAATACATTTGCTCTCTCCATTTTTCCACCGGCGGCGATCCACTCTCGGAAGCCAACCAATTGTTGTACTCGAACTAAATAGCAAGAAATGCACGCATCAATTGAATTGATCATGTTAAATGACTATCTTACCTAAAAATTTATGTTAATAAAAATATAGTTTTTTTTGGGATTAAATGTTGAAATATGGACCATTAATTATACTTCCTCCGTCTACAAGTAAGCTTCTCTCATTTGACTTTTGTACGCGAATTAAGATAAATTAGTATTTACAAATACATAGTGCAATAAAATAATGTAATATTCATTTTACCTTTGAAATATAATGTGAAAAGTAAAATGTAGAGGTATTTAGTTTATAATTACTTTTTAAAAAAGAAAATGAAAAGTTTTGATTTAGAGAGATTAAAATGACAAATGAAAAGTTTACTGGTGGACAGAATTAGAGGTGTTAACGATCCGAGCCGAGTCAAATTTTAAGTGTTTGTTAATGTTCGCGAACAAGACTCCTGTTCATTTGTTAAGCTTTCGAGCTCGTTCTTAGTGTTCGAGCTTGGCTCGTTAAGAATTTTTATTGTTTAAGCTCGTGTTCGTGTTCGGCTCATTTAGACTCGATTAAGCTCGTTTGAGCTCGTTTGTCTTATTTTTTAAAATTTATTGTATAAATTATATAGAAAATTTAAAATTATTTTATTTATATATTTTAAATTAATATTTTATTTATTTATATATTATAATTTTATATGTATATATAATATTTATAATAAATATATTATTTAAACGAACGCGAATGTTTGCGAACAAAGCTCGGGCTCGTTCGTTAACTAAACGAGTCTGTTTATGTTGTTCGGCTCGGCTCGGCTCGTTAATGTTCGCGAATGAGCTTTAACCAAGCTGAATCGAGTCGAGTTCATGAACGGCTCGATTCGTGTAACAACTCTAGACAGAATGAGTATACTATATAGTCTCGACAGAGGAAAGACTTTGCCTACCTGTTTGGCATCCATTCGATGAGTATACCTCTTCGGAATTCCGGATGCTTCCAATGATGCATAAAAGGCTTCGATTTCGCTCATCATTTCCATTGTCGACGGGAGAGGAATTCGACCAGATAAAACACCAGCGATCCACTTGCATTGAAACTCGTACAACGGGAATGGAACAATCTAGAAAATAAAAAACACTCGAGCGATAAATGAACAAGTTGTAAACCAAGAATTACGACAAAGCGCCGCGTGAAAAAAAAAAAAAAAAAAAAATGCCACGCCGACCTTCCATGGCACGCCAATAAACGATAGCGATGGAGCTAAGGTCGGAGGAAAAATGTGCTTATAAAGATGATCAACTCGATTATCCTCGACTTTGACAACGCCATCGGTTTTAAGAAATGGGAAGTGATACTTATACCTGCAACGAGAAAGGCAAACTAATCGAACAATTTTCCCCGAACCGAGCAAATATTTTCAGACATATTCGTCGCTCTCACCCGGTGCAGTGAATGATAGCATCGGCATAAATTTCAGTTTGATCGTCGAATGCCACTGTACCATCTTCACGAACACTTTTGATCTAGAGATATTGTCGATGATCATCAGATTTTTATCTTTTATTCAAATAATATTTAATACGATATTCTGTCAGAGAAAAATAATTATTTTTTTTTTCAAAAAATATAGAGATAAATAATAAAAATACGTATATAAATTAAAAATGAACGAACTTTCAAAGTTGAAACTAGTCGTTTGGTTTTTTTACCGTGGAATGTTGCCATATGTTGTCATGCCCCGACAATTTTCCAAGTTGATCAATTTCGACTGATCTTGATGAAATATGAACTTCTTTCGCAACTTTCGCAACATCTCTAGAGATATCATCAGAACTTACATGACCACCTATTATCACCACAATCTGCAATAACAAAACCAAAACGATGTAAATACAATTTTCAAATTACATTCGCGAAACATTGCTTTATGCGCGCGCCAAATTAACTAATACAAACATCGGTCGGACTCTACGACCAAAGTATGATAAATTTGGTTAAGTTTAAGAAACATACTTGATTGCGGAAGGGATCACGAACACGGTAATTGTGGCTATGGATCTGCTTCCCCGGCCACACCTCAATTCCTTAAAAATAATGAGTGTTTTTCGAAGCACAATTTTTCGACGAATAAATACACACACAAAAAAAAAAGAGTTCATTCTCTCTTTTGTTTTATTGTGAAGACAAAATGTAGGCCAGTTTTATTATTATTATTATTATTGAAAAAATTGATAAAATTTTCTAGATTTTAATCATTGCATATTAGTATAAAATTTGAATGGAAAATAAATATTATAAATTTTTTAACATAATCTTATATTAATAAAAAAATAAAATAGAAGATGTCGACGGCTTCTCATCTAGTCTTATTTATAAATTTAGGTAAATTTTCTAATCTAATTTTCTTTTAAAAAAATCTCGAATAATGTTGTACCCTATAAAAACAAGTATAATAAAATCTCTAATAAATTTGTTTATTAATAAAAATGAAATAAATAAAATAAATTCGCAATAATTATTTTTGGACAACAAATGTTTGTCTTGTTTTTTGTTATTCGTTTTCAAATTTTGATGTAAAACAGTGATTCGATATACTATTTTATGACAAATAAATATTTAATATAATATTTTCGGAAGAAAGATACTAAAATAAAAGCAAAGCTTAGCTTAGCCAAAATATAGTTTATATTTACTCACTCCATTTTATAATAAGTATATATTTATTTATTTTTTCTGGTTAATAATCTTGTGCTAAAATAATGCGTAAAAATTTGTAAGAGGAATATGAACGGGTCGGGTCGCCTACCGGGTATTTCTGCGATTCGGGGCTCCGTATTATGGCCAACGCAGACCACCACAGCGTCGAACACCTCCCTGTCCACGTCATCATCGCCACCGTCCCTCATTCTCGAACTCACGAGCCATTTCCGAGCCTGATCCCGAACCATCTCCACGCTCCAAACCTCCCTCCCGAACCTGACCAAATCACACAGCCCGAAGGCTCCCGCGAAATCTCTCAAATACTCCAACACCTCAGTGTGGCACGGGTACCTCCTGGCGTCCCTGCCCGCCTTATTCCGGGCAGCCACGAAAGGGTACTGCCGGAATCCCATGGCTTCCCGGGGCAGGTTGGTCCGGAGCGAGGCGTAGAGGCTTGAGTGGACTATTTTACGGGCCGGGTCGAGGCTCATCGGGTCGGAGTCTGCTTCGGGTGTGTACACCCAGAGCCCCCCAATCTGGTCCCCCCTCTCGTACACCACCACTTTGTGCCCTTCTTTGCGGAGCTCCAGGGCCGCGCAGAGCCCGCCGGCGCCGGCGCCGATCACGGCCACCGATCGGGACTCCGGCGACGTCGCAGTGGAGATCGCCGACGGCATTTTCTTCTGCAGCCTTGGATTGAAGAAGATTCGAAGCTTTAATTTAATTTGTTACTATTATTTATTTGAAATGAAAACAATAACGATGCATTGTTGTATGTATTGACTTTTTTAAATTAATAATAAAATATAAAATAATAATAAAATACGTAGTTATCATTAACTAATCAGCAATTCACCAGATGATATACATCATAAGATAACTAATTAATATAATTAAATAGAACGTAAACCTTGAAGATTTTAGTATGCTAGCTGTGGTGGTGATAGTTCAGTCATATATGGAGTCGATGGGAAATGGCTTATATATATATAGGCGAGATATCATATCATACCTAGCCACATAGCAAAAATAAAAAATAGGTTCTATAAAATTAAAATATATTTTCTCTGGCTCAATTAAAAGTAATTTTTTTACTATTTTCGTTTGTCTAGTTCCAAAGTATTTATTTTTTATTTTAGTAAAAATAATCATACACCAATACCAAGATACTTTTTAATTTTTACCTAAATTGCAAGCATACCGTTACACATATAATTATTTTTTACATAAAGGGCAAAAATTTCAAAACTTCTTACACATTTCCACTAATTAATAAAATACTATTATTTCTTAATCTATTACAAAACTCCAAATAGTCCATTTGGACCGAGACGGAGGGAGTACTATTTTTTAAAATTTCTACTCCCTCCGTCACAAAACAATAGGGACATTTGGAATTACTACGAGAATTAAAGAATAATAGTATTATATCAATAGTTGATATAAAAGTGTTTCTAAAAGACCAGAATGTCTCTACTTTATGCAATTATTGTGAAAAAATGGGGATAATTTTGTAAAAATTAGGGAATTGGTTACTAAAAATGAAAATGAGACTATTATTTTTAGATAAAAAAAAAAAGAAATAACATAATGAAATTATTGTTGTAGGGCGGATGAAGTATTTTAAATTTTAAATATAATACTCTCTCTGTCCCAATATAATAGTCTTATCTACCATTTTTGTCCATCCCAAAATAATAGTCTCATTTACATAAATAACCATATCACCATAAAAGTATCCTTATTTTTTCATTATTATTACACAATTGCCACTACTTTTTACACTAATATATTCACAAGGGCAAAAAAATCATTAATCCTTACTTTCTACTGGTTACCAATATAATATCAATATTTTTTAAATTTCGTGCCCAACACAATAAGACTATATTTTTGGGACGATGAAGTATTATATTAGAAATTATAATATATTTTTACAAACAATAAAATTACAATACTAAAAAGTAAATGTAAAAATAAAAAAATTGCTAATTTAAAGTACTCCCTCCGTCCCAAAGTAAATATCAATTTGTTTTTTGCTAGTAGTTTTAGAAATAGGAATAAAGTATAAATGACTAAAATAATCTTATTAGTATGTGTGATATAAATGTAATGACATTTGTATAATATATTGTAAGTTGTGAGGGTATTTGTAATGCTAAGTCGATAGTACAGTTACTAAAAAAAATACTTTGTTATGGGACGGACTAAAATAAAAAAATTGATACTTTGTAATGGAACAGAAAGAATATATATTAATAGACCCCACAAATTAAGGATTTTGTACCACCATTCATGGAGCACGTGCTAATAACCGCCTCAATATGATATCATATTGTGCATGTGATTGTGATGCGGATGAAGTTGAGAATTAATTTATGTCTTTTATGGGAATTATAAATAAAATTATAATTATAATGAAGGGCAGCAATAATTTAATTTGGGTGGCGGGATAGTACAAATTAGAAGATGGGTTTTTGAATTTTGAATTGTAATATTGCATGTGGATTGGATGGGCAATAAGGGGGTACGGATGTACGGACGCAGTTATTGCTACTGTAATTGGAGTGGATGAAAAAGGACGTGTTTGGTTGGATTTTAAGAAAAGACAGGAAATTCCCTCGTCGTCCCGACAGGATGTTGGAGGTTATAATCACCGACGAAACTAGCATCAAAACTTTGGAGGGACAAAATAATATTCCCTTTTATACATATAATTTATTTTTATTTTCTAATTTCGTCTGTCCAACTTAATTTGTTTTTTTTTTTTTAAAATAAAATTAATTATATATTTTAATTATATTTTAAAATTTTAATATTAATTAAATTATTTAATTATTTTAATTTTAATTTATAATTATTTTTACTAATATATTTCTTAATTACTTACTAATTATACTTTACCTAAATTCTCGTATCTACAGTAATTAATAGTTTCATATTATTTAGGACGGAGAAAGTATAATTTATTTAATATTTAATTAATAAATTTAGATAAAAAATAATGACCGAATTATATATAAATTTAAATTATTTTGAGAGGGGGCAAATAGTATATAAGTACATAAAAATTAATATTTTTAACACTAAAAAAATTATAAAAATATGGGTTTGGGGGGCCTAGTGTAGTTCCGGCCCCAGTTATAATCATGCTAAACTAAGAATGCAATTATCAACCAAACACTATACTAACTCAGCCACCTTTTTTTTCTTACACTAGAATGAGTTGAATTTACATTATAAATTTCCACTAATTTTATACTATTTATTTCTTAAAAAATATTACATTAAACGCATTTTTTTTCACAAAATATTAAATACTCCCTCAGTTCCGGTCTAAAAGGATCATTTGGAATTTATTGTAAATTAAGAAATAATAGTATTTTATCCATTAGTGGAAGTGTGTAAGATATTTTGACATTTTTACTCTTTGACTTTATATAAAAGGTAATTGTTATGTAATGATATATTTGTAATTTAGGTAAAAATTAAGAGTATTTTGATATTGATGTATAATTATTTTTACTAAAATAAAAAACAAATACTTTGGATTGAGACAAACGAAAATGATAATGAGATACTTTGAGTAGTAGCTGAGATAGTAAAATACTAATTTTTTACTTTTTCCAAAATTGCAAAATTTCCAAAAACCGCCAAAAATCTCTATCTAAACAAGAGGTGTATGTAGTGATTATGTAGGCTTTGCTTACTTTGTGGTATTTTATCCATAATTTTACTATTTCAATTTTTTTCTTCTAAAAATATCAATTCAAATATCAATTATTTATTTATTTTATTATACTAAAAATAAATTTTACATTTAAAATATCGCATCAATACATAATTATATCAGATCAAATAATTATTTTAATTCAAACATTTATTATTCAAAACCAAAACAAAAAATCATAATCTTACAAGTAAACACACCCGAAACAATTTAAGGATAAACTTATAAATTAGTACTACCTCTGTCCACTGTCAATCTATCCGTTTACTTTTTGCATGATAATATTTGAATATTAAATATTATATCAAAACATAGTACAAATCAAGAAAAAAAGATAAAAATATTTATATCAGTGTTTTATAATACTAATATAATGATATTTGTATAAAAAATTATAGAAATATAAAGATATTTTTACTGTTAAATAAATAAATTCATGGTGGACGGAGGTACAATTTGAATTTTTTTTTGGTTGTTGGAGTTGTACTTGCTTAATATTAGGCACCTTTGTCTTTTTCCGACATTAATGGTTGATCTGTCCTTTTTGGGGACATCATATATATATATATATATATAAAACAAACAAACCTCAACTACTCTGTCCAAATAATCGACCCTCCTATATTAATGATTCATGTACTTGGTCAAATAAAGAACAACAAACCCTTGTCCCAAATCAACAACGGTAATATATAGCATCACGGTTTGTGTGACCCGTGACTGTAGTCACAAGCAATTTTAAAAATATTTCAAAAATTAATACTTTTTTGTCCGGCTAGAAAGTATACATATTTTTATTTTGAAATATCCAATTACAAAGTAAACATTTTATTAAATACCTTATTTTTTTTCCACAAACACCCCTACTTTACATCACATCATTACTTTTATACAAAAAAGCAAGGGCAAAAATGCTATTACACTACTTTTAATTACTCACTATAATTAAAATACTATTATTTCTTAAACACCGCGCCAAAAGTAATTGTATACTTTTTTTGTGGACAGAGGGAGTATTAATATTCTTTCTCGTCCCACTTAATTTGTCTATTTTTATTTTTTTTTAATCTTGTATAATTTTTCATTTTTTTTTGAAATATAATTATACACTTGAATCACATTTTAAAATTTATAATTTATACTCTCTTCGTTCCAATACAAAAGTCATGTTTACCCTTTTTGTTCATCCCAAGCAATAGTCTCATTTCCATAATAACAATATCATTATAAAATTATTCTTACTTTTTCATTATTATTACACGATTGTCACTACTTTTTATACTAATACACTCACAAGGACAAAAAAGTCTTTTATCTGTACTGTTTACCAATTATTCCTTAAATCTCGTGCCAAACACAACCCAGACTATAGTTTTGGGACAGAGGGAGTAATTTTTTTATTTAAATTAAACTATTTAGTCATCTTAATATTAACCTATAATGATTTTTATTAAATTGTAATTATTTTTACTAATATATTTTTTAATTATTTACTAATTACACAATACTTAAAACTCTGCCTAAGCTAAATGAGACAAATTAACTGAGAATGAGAAAGTAATAAACTAGGTATATTTTGATGAGATATTTTTTTAATAAAACAAATCACTTTTTATAAATAGTACTCATTTTGTCCCACCTATTATGTCCACATTGTCGTTTCTTTATGTTCGTCTCACATTTGTTACTTTCTTATTTTCGAAAATGATTACACACTTTAATTTCATTTTAAATTTTTTAATTTTAATTAGACTAATTTAGTTATCTTAATCTTAATTTATAATTATTTATATTATAATATAATTATTTTCATTAATACATTTTTAATTATTTATTAATTATAATTATTATAAATTATCGTGTCTACAATAATTCGAACATGATAGCAAGGACGGGTGGAGTAAAAGATTTCCAAAATTATTGTATTCCCTCGATCAAATATAATAGATATATTTCATTTGTGATACGATAAATTAATGTTAGTAATTTATGATATTAATTTATTTATTTTATTTGAATAGTGATGATATTTTAAAAATAAAAATTAATATATGATTAATTTGTTAAAAATATATATTTTAAATATTTTAAATCATATATAAAAATATAATCTCTCCTCCGCCTACAAGAATTATATATATATATTTTGTGTCATTATACTTAATATTAAAATATCCTTATATATGTATAATTTTTTATACAAATATTATTATATTAGTATTATAAAACATTAATATAAGTATTTTTGCTATTTTCCTTTAATTTATCCTATATTTCGATATAATAATTAATAATTTTTCGGTCCCACATAATTTTTCTCTATTTTTTATTTTTATCCATCCTACGTAATTTTTTTCTTATTTTTTATTTTCATCATTCCTACATATTTTGTTTTAAAATATAATTATATGCTTTAATAACATTTTAAATTTTATAAAAAATTTTAATCTTAATTGGATTATTTTGAGTGGAGTTCAGTCTATTATACTCCCACTGGAGCATATAAAGTTCCAGCATTTTTTTTTTTTATCTTCGTCCGTCAAATGTAATTTGTTATTTTCTGAAAATATGATTATACATTTTAATTATATATTTTAAATTTTATAATTTATAATTTTTTTAATATTAATTAAATTATTTAACTATTTTAATTTTAATTTATAATTATTTTTATTATATAATTATTATTTTTACCAATATATATTTTTCTAAATATACTAATTATAATTTACATAAACATGGTTGTAGCATCAACCAGAAGTGGTCATAGAAGAGGAGAATATAATAAAAAAGATAAAATAAAAATAGAAACAAAAGGAAAGAGAAAAAAGAGAAAACAATGAAGAAGATGACAAGAAAAGTCGAAAAAGGGAGGAAGAGAAGGCAGGGTAGGATTGTAATTTTAAATGAGAGTTTAAGTTTATAGAATATTATTTTTATATTAATTATAATTAAATTATTAATTATAAAAATTATTATTATTATTATTATTATTATTATTATTATTATTTCTGACTCCTTATTTTTCTCCCCCTTTTGCATAATCATTTTGGATTCCAATTTTAGTTTCTATAACTTTGTTTACTCCCTTCGTCCTATTGAAAGGTTACAATTTTTCATTTTCGTCCCAAAATAAGATTACAATTTTCTAATTTAGTAATTGTCCTATCTACTTCACATAATAAATACCCTTTCAACTTACAATATATTACACAAATGTTATTACTTTTATATTACACCATACCAATAGGGGTATTTTTATCTTTTTTTACTACAATACAATATAATACTAATATTAAAAAATTTACGTGCAAAAAGCAAACGCCACCCTTCTTGCCGGACGGAAGGAGTATTTTATTTTATTTTTTATTTAATGTTTTCATCTTTTAATCTCAATTAAAGTATTTTACATTTTTTTAAAAAAATTTTAACTTATGTATTTTAGAACATTTATTTTACATTGGTCCATAGTATGACATTGAAACTAAATAATAATTTATCTGTTCGGATTAATTATGCCTTCGCTTAGATACATAAATTAAGAAATTAGAATTCTTTAATGTAAAAGTAGGATATGTAAAAAATAAAACAGATATATTATAGGAATTAAATTTATTAAAGAATAGATAAAAATATTATTACCTAACTGTTTTTTACATAATTGTCACTACTTTTTACACTAATATATTCACAAGGGCAAAAAAGTTATTTTTTTTTTTACTTTTTACCAACTACCAATATTCCTTAAATCCCGTGCCCAACACAATAAGACTATACTTTTGGGACGAAGGGAGTATATAGTTATTTATAATTAACTTAAAACCAATTTTATAAAAAAATAAGAAGTTTTAAATATAGATAAAAATATTTGTTTATTGAAAATAGATAGAAATAAAAGAGTTTTGAGTTGCCCTACCCGTAAGAAGTTCAAAATTTAATTTAATTGATTTATATTTGTTAAGTATATTTAAGATAATAAATTCACTAAAAATAAAAATCGGAAAAAAAAAAAGAAAAAATGGATCATTTATACTGGGATGAAGGGAGTACTCCCTATGTTATTCAAATTTATTTTTATTTTCTTTTTGTTTTTTTAGTAAAAGAAATAATATTTTTTTAATATATATATATATTTTTTCAAGTATTTTAAAGTAAAAATTTATATATTTACATATTTTTCTTAATTCTTGTGGTAGGTCAAATGACAACAAAATCGAATGACTGAGAGAGTATATTATTATTGATCTAGAAATCGATTCCAGCCTAAAAAGTCTCGATGGGGAAGATCAAAGGTGAGTTCTTACACAATTCGATGCAAATTTATGGTGATATGTACTAAAGACAATGAAAATGATATATCGACAAGTAAAAGGCCGACAAAAGGGTCATAACTATAATGTCTTTTGAAATTGATTATATTGAATAAAAAGTTACAAGAAGAAACAAAGAAAAATGATAAAGATACGAATTTTGCAGATTTTTGGATGATCCGATGTTGTCTTCCTCACGGTTGATGCTCCTTTATGTTCCTAGGCCTTTCATGACATGATCTTGTTGTTTAGAAAAAATAAAATTCGATATCAGTATAATTTATCGAAATAAATTCGATAATTACAATGATTTATCGAAATAAATTCGATAATCACGTCGAGTCGAGACAAAACTTCTCTCCGTAAAAACGAATACGCTTGGTAGTGCCTCCAGTTTGTGGCGCAATGTTTCCAAAGATAAAACGACGTTGTCCTCAGAATTAGGTGGCATCCCAATATTTCAGATATCCGACGAACTAAAATGAGAGGACTAGTACTGTTTTAGGAGGCTTAATATTTAAGGAAGAGCGGAAACTTTGCTGGTTAAAATTTATTGGAATTTAATTATCATTGGTAACGCTCAGTCATAAATATATTATTTGAATTTTTAAATTTTAAATAATCATTTATTACATATACATGTAATTAAAATTTTTGAGTTATATTTTTGTTACACAAAAAGTAACAAAAATATATTTTCTTAGGCTACAACAAAATATTTTGTTGTTTCAATTTGGTTTTGGAACATAATAGACTTCTTCAAATCTAACATTCCCAACTATGACCTTTGAGCCGGAGACAAAACTCATGCTCGTGTACTTGTGTTATTATTTGGTCCGGGCATATGGCACATGGCCTACCGACATTTATATATCTAACCACACTATCAATAACCACCATACAACTCATATGTATTTCAACTCATCGAATAATTGGTATTTCATACCATATTAATTAAAGGATATTAAATAACTATTTTTCTAAAAGTTTAAACTTAAAGAAATACATAATATTTATTTATATATTATAGATGTCAATTTACATATTAAATATTACTCCCTCCCTCCGTCCCCGTTATCATACATGTTTTACTATAGATTAAAAATATATAAGTGATAATAATTATCATATAATAAAAATAATATAGATTAAGATTAAGAGTTTAATTAAAATTAAAATTTAAAATAAAATTATAATGTATAATTTTTTTTCAAAAAAATGACAAAATAAGTGAAATAAAGTAAAATGAAAAGATAAATATAATAAGAGAAACAAAATAATATTTAATTAAAATTTTTATCATTTTTAAAAAATAATATAATATAAATATACAATTAATAAAAATCCCTAAAAAGACAAAAGTAACAACCTTTATCCAATAATAGTAAAATATTAAAATAACATTGATGACTCTAAATTGAAGTAAAAAGACAAAAGTAACAACCTTTATCCAATAATAACAGTTTTTTAAGTGTAATATAAAAAATAAAAATAGGTATTTAATTTTAAGTTGTGATTTGAATAATAAAAAATTTGAATTATAATAGATAGACAGTGATGTGATGTTTCAAATGTAAAATTAATTTTAGTATAATATAAAAAATAAAAAATAGGTATTTAATTTTAACATTTTTTAGAGAAAAAAATTTGATGAATAGTAAAATTTTGGAATTTCTTTCAAACAAACACCTTAAGATGATCATGCTTTTAGTTATCTAATTTAAATAATTTATATTCACAAACATTTTCAAAAAAAAAAAAAAAAAAAAAAAAAAAAACGAAAGTGTCGCAACTACAAGTTCAATAATAAATAATAATAATAATAATAAAGAGAAAATATATTTATATATAATTGATTTATCTCCATTAAAAAAAGTCCCCTTTTTGTGCGGGAAAGATTTCCACCCATTGAATTCAGGGTAGCAAAGTCTGGTTCTCCCTCTCCCTCCATAAACGATCCATTTCCCTTTCATTCCCAAATGCTTTCCCTTTCTCCAGCTTTCCACAGCCCCGCCATCATCTTCAACGTCATCTCATCTGGGGTCCTTCATTACGCTGGAGGACCCTACACCCCCACCCCACCTCCACCATCCCCTCCTCCCTCAAACCTTGTTCCCCGCCCTAATTTGTCTTAATAATCTTTTCTTTTCTTTTCTTTGTGTTTGTGTTTGTTTGATTGATTGATTTCTATCATTGATTGCTCGATTGATTGTTCCAATTTTTAGGGATTAGCTTTTACATGATCATATTTTGTCTTGAGGACAGCCATTTGTGTGTTTGCATTGGTTTCGAGACTCTGATTTTGGGGAGGCTGGAGAAATGAATTGCTTGCCATGTTTCCAGAACAATGACGACGAACAAGAGAGCGCCGACGGGAACGACAACTTGCCGGTAGCTCAGCCTAAAGAAACGCCGGCGTCGTCGGCGTCGCCGCCTCCTCCTGCTGCTGGTATGAATTCCACTCTTAATTTACCATATTTTTCCTTTTTAACGTATCGGATGAAACTTAGGACACTGCAATTACCAATTTGGTTTTATCGATGTTGAGTTGTTGTAGATTGCTTAGGACACGGAATCAATGTCTTTTACATTGGCAGTGCCCTAAATTTTCAGAAAATGCAACGCTGCTTTCCCTTTATTTGCAGCCGAGGATTCGATTTTTTTTTTTTGTGTTGATTGAAGGAATTGTTTATAAACGATTCATCTTCTTCGACGTTTAAGCTTGTAAACCTCTTTTTTCATGTTGGTTGGCAATGGCAATGGCAATGGCAATGGCAATGGCGGTGATGGTGATCTTGTTCTATATAGGTCGATAGGTTTGTCTTGAACACACTAAGAACATTTGCAATGAAAGTGATACAAGAACATCAATCGAAAAAGCCTAGTTCATGTCGATATGTATGTTTTTCTAATGAAATGGATCAGCTGATATGCAGCACTAGTGCCAAGATGATGCGTCGAATTTTGTGTAGTTTAAGTTTATTTGAGGATACTGAAATTGCAGTCTTTCGAAATTATGATTTACTTATCAATACAATGCTTCTACTCTTTAATTTGCAGGAAAAAATGAACCGGAGGAAGATCCATCATTCAATGAGGAAAGTGAAAGAAAAACAAAAAATTTCACTTTCCGCGAGCTTGCCATGGCGACAAGAAACTTCCGGCAAGAATGTTTGCTCGGTGAAGGTGGATTCGGAAGAATATTTAAAGGGACACTCAAAGAAAATGGACAGGTAGAACTAACTGAAACTTCTTCGACTCACATTTTCTTCCCCGATGAGTTTCTTGTCGACAGAACACAGTCTCTATCTATATCTACATCTCACATTTTCTTTTCTTGTTTTTTGTCAAAAGATCGTTGCTGTTAGGCAGCTGGACAGGAACGGAATGCAACAAGGCGGACACGACTTTATTCTAGAAGTCGCAAAGTTGAATATGCTCGAACACAAGAATCTGGTGAATTTGGTCGGGTATTGCGCCGATGGAGATCAGAGGCTTTTGGTGTACGAATACTTGCCATTGGGCTCTCTCAAGACTCATCTATTCGGTAAATTTCATTCGCAGGCCGTCTTTACGACTATATCCATTCTGCAAATGACTAATTGAAAATGGCTGTTATCCATCTTTCTAGAAATTCCCTCTGGAAAAAAGGCGTTGGATTGGTCGACGAGGATGAAAATCGCTTTAGGTGTTGCACAAGGGCTCGAGTACTTGCACGAGACTGCGGATCCACCAATCATATATCGCGACCTAAAGCCTTCGAACATCCTTCTCGCTGAAGACAACACGCCGAAACTATCTGAGTACGGTCTCGCCAATTTGTTGCAATCGGGAGGAAGTAAGACGCATATGCCGAGGGTCATAAGCCATGGCTATTGCGCCCCGGAATACGAAAAAAATGGCGAGCTATCCGCAAAGTCGGATGTTTATAGCTTCGGCGTGATCTTGCTTGAGCTCATTTCCGGTCGCAAAGCTTTGGATCCTTCCAGGCCGACGGAGGAGCAAAATCTAGTCGAATGGGTACATTTGGGCGTTCTTGTTTCCATAATTTTATCAAGTAATTTCATTTTTCTCATTTCGTGTAACGAGTTAAATTCTGGCGACGATCAAACAGGCGCAGCCGTATTTCCGGGATCAGACCAAGTTTGCGGAAATGGCTGATCCGCTTCTTCGAAATGGATTTTCTGCGACGAGTTTGAATCAAGCTGTCGGAGTCACAGCCATGTGTCTGCAAGATGAGCCGATGGCGCGACCTCTGATCAGCGACATTTCAGCTGCGCTTACTTTCCTCGCCATGGCTCCACCGGAAGCGCCAATCCCGGCTCGTCTCGCCCCGATATTATCTGCGAGAGTGAATTCGATCAGCCAGCAGAATGGCTCGCAAAAGATCGCCGTGTCTGCTAGCAGAGTAGAAAGAGCAGAAAGTTCCGACGATTCAGATTCTGATGACGAAGGCAAGAAGAAGCAGAAATCAATGAAGCCGAAATCGAAAAGGCTCGGCTCAAGCGCGAAGCATAAAATTAGCAGCAAGAAGATGAAGAAGAAGGAGGATAAGTCGGTTTCGAAGAAGAGCCGGAGCAGCAGCTTAAGCTCGAGCAATTCGAGGCGTCATGATTCCGATTCTGGTTCAAGTAGCGACGAAGAAGAAGACAAACCTTTGGAAGAAGAAGAAGTAGAGGAGGAAGAAGAAGAAGACGACGAGGAAGAAGAAGAGGAACATAACTCCGATTCTGAATAGACGAAAAATGTGCAGAAAATACAGACGGACGATAACACATTGTGGATTCAGAATACCCGAAAACATCGAATCTTAATGAAAAAAAAAAAGAGAAAACATCGACGGCGACGACGAGGACGGGAGGATGCAAGAGATAGTTCGTTAATGAATACATTGATTAGTTACAACTCAGAAGACTTCATCTTCCTTAATCCTCCACAACATATGGAAACTTGAGGTATACATACATATATATATATATATACATACATTCTTTCATTCTTTCTCGTCGACACCATTATCAAAGGGACAAATCTTCTCTTAGCTCTTTTATTTTATTTTATTTTCTTTTTACTAGAATCACATTACAAAGGAAAAAATGGCCAAAGAACTTCACATCTAGTGTGGTATCAACTTTTGCATCAATTTTATTTTATCACTCACAATATTTACAATGGCCACACATAAAAATGTCCAATGATGAGTTGTTTGTACCCTTCTTTTGTAAATACATTATTTTGTCATAGCATTTCCTCCAATGTTATCAATGGAAACTTGAGGTTATTATTTTTAAATATCGTCACTATAAGAAAAAATCATTTTTGTAACAAAATTCTTTTGTGTCTAAATCTATTTTTTTCTGTTACTAATGATATTAGAAACGGAATTATAAATGAAATTACGTTAGCTACGCGAACTTTAGGGACGAAATTCCGTTACAAATAGATTATTTTTTTTTAAGTGCGTATTCATATTGGGTTGAGTCACAGGTAAAATAGAAATTATACAATCTAGAATATGATCTAAACTTGATTTTTAACTCAAAATTTCAAATTTAAACATGATAGGATATGAATTCTTTTAAGTTATGTTCAGATATATGGAAAGGAAACTACATAAAGAATATTATTAGGGTTGTAAGAATCAGGACACAATTCGGATCGGATCAAGATTTTTAGTCATTCAATGACCTCATTTCTACATTTTAGGTTATCGGATCAATTTGAAATTCGATCAGATCCAACACTACTAGAAAAGACGGTTGATAATTGTGAAAATTTACCGCCAATTTTAATCCGTGACAATTAAAAGTCACAGAAAGTAATTTCGTGACAAATTTATGTCACAATTTTTTGCTTTGACTATTTCGTAAGTAATATTTGAAGAAAAAGTTACAAACAACTTTTTGTGATTATTTAAACTAACGGCTCATGTAATGAAAATGTCAAAGATATTTCTATTCCGTATCTTTTGACTATTTTAAGTTGCGGAAAAAATAACCAAAATACTTGCAACATTGTAAATTATTACATATATTGTCATAGTATAATTTCCGTGACTTTTTAAAATCAAATGTCACAACATAAGTAACAAAAATAACTATAAATTTTTTCTTATTATCGTTCGTAGTTATTTAAAGTAATAACAAAATAATAAAATTATTTTCAATATCTTTATTTTTTTTACTTGTATTTTAATTAAATAATTTATTTTTTTTAACTATTCATCACTATTTAAAATCATGATATTGAAATATTAGCAATATCTTAATTATATATTTATTTTTATAAAGAAATTCTACTATTTAGAGTTACATTATAGATAATTTTATTTTATTTAATTTTTATTTGATTAATATATATTGATTTAAGTTATTGCAAATATTAACATAAACCAATATTTAACTATTTATATTTACCATATCGATAATGTTTTTAAATATATTGTTAATTTTAAAATATTATATGATAGATTGTTTTTTTTTAAAGAAAGGATTGAATCTAAAAATATAAAAATAAATAATTTATTGACTATAGATGAAATTAAAAAACTCTTGATAATAAAAAAATATTATATGTTAAATAAATTTAATTTTTTATATTAATAGACAAAGTTAATTTTTTTGTTAAAAATTCATGATGAAATATGTATATATTGTTAAAAAATAAATTTATAACCAATAATTTATATAGTTAAAATATGATAATAAATAAAAATTAATACTTTAAAGTAGATAGCTAAGTTGGCATGACATGTCGTATAAGTCTTTAATAACTATAAGGTCACTAGCACGAAACCCTTTGACTTGCAGATTAAATTAACAAATAACTATAAAATCATTGGTTGAAAAATAGTGTGGTATGAAGTAATTCGGATAAAAATAATCGTGTATGGTTGCATTGAACAAAAATTATAATATAATTATATATATATTTTCAAAAATATAAAGTTACGAAATTGTTACAACTTTCGTTAATATAAATTCACCGATGTGTAATGGTATTATTTTGAAACTTATTGTCACGAAAATGTCACACAATTATAAAATATTCACGAAATTTTGTTGCAGCTTCTGTTGCTATATAAAGTCACGGTATTATTCTGTAACTTATTGTCACAGAAATGTCACAACTTAAGAAAAAATCACCAGCAAAATTCCACATAAATGATTAATTTTCTGACAGTGTAACTTGAATTATTTTCTGGTAGTGCAACTTGTATTAAAACAATTTGTATTAAAACTGTGATTTTTTTTTATTGCAACTATAGCTTAATTTTTTGGTAGTGCAATTTGAATTATTTTTGTTTAACGTTCAAATTGATTTGATTTTTAAAAGATCCTATATAATTAGATCCAAACCTAAAAATATTGAGATGAAATAGTTTTGCATTCTCGGTTGTATTCAACATTGACAACCTTAAGTGTTATTCACAAAGTATCGAAGGGTTCGTTCCTTTTACCCCAAACCACGTGTTTATATACTTAGACTCTGCATTTTTCGAAAAAAAAAAATTATTTTAAAATATCCTATCATATATTATTTTAATACTCTCTTAAAGAAGCAACTCGGTTTTCTTAGGGCCTGTTTAATACTCCCTCCGTCCTAGATAATAATTTGAGGCTATTACTATAAATACGATAATTTACGTAAAGTATAATTAATAAGTAATTAAGAACTGTATTAGTAAAAATAATTATTGTATAGTAAAAGTAATTATAAATGAAGATTAAGATAACTAAATAATTTAATTAAAGTTAAAAAAAATTATAAATATTAAAATATGATTAAAATGTATAATCTATTTCTAAAAAAAATGAAAAATTATGTGAAACGAAAAAAAAATAGAAAATAGAAACAAATTATGTAGGACGTAACTGACATCCTTATCATTTTAGTTCCTTAATTGAAACATGTATAAAGATCATCTCCTAAGTGATTTTTTTTTTTTCCTTTCACAATTGGTCATCTGGCTCGAAAATACACATGTGACACCCGTCTAGCACGCCGGAGCACACGTGTTCACCAGGTAGGTGCAACAAAATTTGACCACATGATTAAAATAATAATGATGCTTACTTACAGGACTAAAAAATTCTATGTGTCTGCCGGCTGGCGCCTATTTGGCGGATACGTGTGCTCCGGCGTGTTAGGGAGGTGCCACGTGCACATCTCTAGAGGACCAATTGTACCAAAAAATTCACCTACGAGAGGATTTCTATACATTCTCCGGTTACAAGACTAAAATGATAAAGATATCCATTACGGTACTAAAAAACGCTTTTCCCTGTAATATTTGCATGTAAATAGTATCCAATTTGTCAATTACTTTTATAATTGTATAATTTACACTATTTCAATAAAAATATATCATTATTTTAAAATCTAAAAATAATAAAAATAAATATTTTATAACACTTTTACAATTTCAAATAATTAATAACAAAAATTTTCAATTTCTAAACACAAAACAATACAATCGAATATTTTAAAAAGAATAATGTAAATGTCCGTTATTTCATAACATACAATATCAAATAGTTATTTTACCAAATACTTTAATGTAAATAACTAATTGAATCAACTAGTCAAACTAACTAATTGAATGTTAAAAGCTATCAACTAATTATCAAAAATAATATCAATTTAGAAAAAATGGTCCTATATTTTTTCTATGACTTTTTTTAAGTAAAAGGCCACTAATTTATATTGAAACCACTGCAACATATGTCTAATTTTTTTGATAGTGAGATTTTAACACTTTTTTTTTTTTTTTTTTTTTTAAGTAAAACAATACATTGTACATTGAATAATGGGTTTGGACTCACACCCCAACTTCACCTGCCACACATGATTCGTGTAGTGTGACTTACTTTGTCAAGCCTAAATTACAGCGTATTAGAGTTCGGCAGAGGATTTATCCAGTGCACACTTTCGGGTAGCGGCTGCGCGTCCCACGTTATTAAAGAAAAATAAATAATGGGTGTGGACTCATGACCGCGAGGGTCATGAGTTCAAACCCCCGACGCCTATAGGTCTCGCCTACTATACATAGTTCGTCTAGTGCAACTTATCTTGTCGGACCTCATTTACAAGCCATTAGATTCGATCGAGAGTTTACCAGAGCGCCATCGTTGAGTAGCGGCAGCATATTTGCAAATTATGAAAAAAATAAAAAAACAATGTGACTAAAATAATAAACTACTCCTCAAAATTTATTTCTTTGAAGTGATCGAGGAGATGATGGATCTTCTCAACTTTTATCTCTTATTCTTTTCTTCTTTTTGGGGCAAGAATTAACCACTTTGGTGAACTGTTGCTGTCTTTATTTATTAATGTATGCAAGTAAAATTAATACAAGCTGAAATTTTAATTTTGTCATAGACGAAAAAAGCAGTAAACTATTAACTATACATATTAAATTTTAAGTTTAATTTTAATTATATATATATATATATATATGCATGTAAGGAAAATGTTACCATAAAGCAGTAGAAAACTTCTGCAAATTCGTGTGTTGGCCATGTGAGACTCCATTTTTGTTCTTCTATGGTAGTAATAACTATATATTAATTATATATTACCTACTTTCAACAGTCGATTTAATTACTACATTGATGAGCAACAAAATGAAGGTGAAAGTACTTCTACTATTTATGAGCCAAGAAAAGAAGATGGTTCGGGATTGTTTGGTTCTAGTTTGAAATTGATTTGAAATCAGATGTGATTTGAATTTTTATTTAAATAATATTATCTCCGTCCGGTTTTAAGGGTCCAATTTATATTTGAATATTAATTATTATATGAAAACGCAGTACAAAACAATGAAAAATAACAAAAATATTTCAATTAGTGTCTTATAATGACATTTTTGAAAATAATTATACAAATATGAAAATATTTTTAATGTTAAGTATAATGACGCAAAAGGTAAATGAGACATTGAAGCTGGATGGAGGGGGTATTTTGATTTGATATTTTGTGAGTGGAAATAATTTATTTTTATTGAAAACTATTTGAGTGAATAATAGTCATTTGAATTTGAAATGGAAACCAAACAATTCCATTTTTTATTTTCAATAAAAAAATATATATACTCATTCCGTCCGGCTTTAAGGGTCACATTTACCTTTTGCGTCATTGTAATTAATATTAAAAATATTCTTATCTTGGTATAACTTTTAGTACAAATGTTATTATAATAGTATTTTTGCATTTTTCCCTTCATTTGTATTGCCTTTTCATATAATAATTAATTTTTAAAGATCAATATGCAAAAAGTAAATGAAACTATTAGAACAGGACGAAGATAGTATGATTTTTTATTTTTTTTATTTTAATACAAAACATCATATTCAACTATTAATTTACATAAATACAACAAAAACCAAAACATAATAATAATAATAATAATAATAATAATAACGCACTAATTTTACCATTTATTTCTTTGTTTCTTGCAATTAAACTAATTTAACAATTTTTTTTTTATTTTTTTATTTTTTTTATTTTTTTATTTTTTTTTAAAATAAAAATGGCATAATCAAGAGTAGGTGTAATTCATAGGTTTATCATGAATGGGGACAATCGAGAGTAGGTTTTTCATAATTGTTACAAAATAAGTTCGTAAGTTTATCATAATTGTTGTTGTTGTGATGTTGCCTTTTGATATTATTTTTAAAACTTATAAAAAAGCATTTCTTCTATCATTCAATTTACCTCTTTTTTTTTTTTTTTTTTGTTATATACATATCTAAAAGTATTATATTATACTAGACATAAAATTCAATAATTATTTTAACATTATAAAATTAATTAAAAAAAAAAAAACTAACACACAAGTATATATTTACTATAATAATTATTATGTATATATATATATTAAAATACAATGAATAAATGATATAATTAAATATTTTTAAAGTATGAAAACATGTTTAGGAATAATTATTATTTCTAATGGAGCTTTTGTTAAATTTTTACTCTTATTTTGGATAAAATTTTAAGTAACATGTTTTGTAAGTTTTCAAAGGTCAGATATTCGAACTAACCAAAGTATTCGAGATATCGAACTTTTCTTTACGAAGATTAAAGAGTTAACATTAAATTAAAATGTGATTTTACTAAATGTCGATGAAAGATTAGGCATTACATGTTGAAGCACGCATGCATATATTTTAACTCTTAATAACTTCGATCATAATTCGACATTGTTGATCACGCCATTTATTGGAGTAGTTTGTCATTCAAAGAATGTTTTAAGTGCAATGTGACATTAAATAAATTTAATCAAACTTTACTAAAGTTGAGACTTTTTTCGTTAATGGAATTTAAGTTTTGGGTTTTGAGTTAAGAATAAAAAAATTATTTAAATTAAAAAGTTGCTTGATGTAATATAATTAAATATGTATTAATTTGATAATTTGAATAAGCATGAATTTTGACCTAATATAAAATATAAAACACATGTATTTAATTTGATCTTTTTTTTAAGACATCTTTTATAGTAAAAATCGAATAAAAGCCTACAAGTGAACACATCAGAGTTTATTTAAATTTTTTACGTATAAAGGGTGTCGAATTTGTTGTATATTTTAGTACAAATAATAAACACACATATTTATCGGTTAATAGTTTTCTAATGTCTTAATGACATTTTAATAATACTTTTCAAGCCTAGTTACTTACGGCCTCTGTTGACCCATCGTTTTTAGATGAAATGATTTTTTGTATGTGGTATATGGAATTGTGTCAATTATTTTATTGGTTGTTATCTAAATTTATTTCAGTTTTATTTTTTTAGTAAAAAATACAACTTTTTCTATTTTTTTTATCCTAGAAAGTAAAAATTTATATTTCTCTTAAAACTCGTGTCAAATTAGCATAAAAAATTGGAGGACCGATGAAGGATTATTTTAGATTGAATATTTAACTTTTTGACTTTTTGTAATGACTTTTTATAATAATTATTTGAAGTCTTTTTTGATTTTTGTATAATATATTTTGTATATTTTATTATTTTTTTTGGAAAATTGCAATTGAAAAACAATATTGGAAAAAAGAACGAGTATTCACACACAAAAAAAACAAGTTCTAGCAATGATAAATGAAAGAATTGGGCACAATATTCACGTGTCAATTAAAAGAATCGGTAAAGATAGTGACTGTTCATGATCGAAGATAAGGTTGAGCTGAGAAAACTGTTGGTTAACTATGAATTATAGTGGAACTCGTTTTTATTTTAATTACCAAAAGAGGATCTTGACAAGAAATTTGAAATATATTCATAAAAAATAGATATATTGACTATTATTTATATGTTGATTAAATTAATAAAATAATATTTTATATTTGAAAGATAAAAATATATGTGTAGAGTATTTTAAATTAACTATTATTTTATTTTAATATTTTTTGTTTTGTTAGAATATTAAAAAAGAGATGTTTTTTATATGAAGTATAAGAAATCATGTAAGAAATCATATAAAAACAAGGGTAAATTATTTTTAGTCCGGTAACTGGATCCCTTATTATTTTAGTTATGTAAGTGAAGTCTGTTGTAAATTAGTCTCGTAAGTGAAAATTTTTCGCTGTTTTAGTCATTCGGCGCCGGAGATGCCCGCGTGGCTCGCCGGAAGCGACGTATCCGCCACGTCAGCGACACCTGACGGACACGTGGATTTTATTATTTTTATTTTTTTTTTCATTTTTTAAAAATTGATTTTTAATTTTGTTTGCCTTTTTTAATTTTTTTTATTTGGTCAAATTGAAAAAAATTTAAACAAATAAAATAAAATAAAATCTACATGCCCACCAGATGTCGTTAACCTGGCGGGACACCTGGCGGACATGTGGTTTCCGGCGAGCCACGCAGGCGTTTCTGGAGCCGGAGGACTAAAACAACAAAAAATTTTCACTTATGATACTAGTTTGTGACAGACTCCACTTACGAGACTAAAATGATAAGGGGTCAAGTTACGGGACTAAAAAAATAATTTACCCTATAAATAATGAATGCTTATAGTATATTAATATTTTTTAAACACCATGAGAGAAAAAAGAGAAAGAACAAAACTATTCTTCTATAAATTTAATTTTAATTTTTTACTGGAGCAGTCATTTCAAAATTTTATTAAAAAAAAAATCAAATTCTAAAAAGTATAAAATTAGTGATATCAATGAGTTGGGTATGCCTCGAATCTAGTCGGACCGGAGCCCCGATCCAAACACATATTATTGAACTTGAGATCTGAATTAGACCCGACTATACTCAGATTCGACTATATTCGGATCCAACTTAAACATTGCCCGACAAAAAACGACAAAAAATCCGATAAATCCGATAGACCCACAAGAAACTATTACACTTTATAATTTTAATTTTTTTTATTAGACCCGAATTTGGCATATATTAAAATTTATATATTTTTTATTCAAAAATATTATAATAAAATAATAAAAACAAATATATTAAATAAAAAATATTTTAATATAATTTATATCGTTAAAAATTATTTTTTCATAATTGATATATTATTAATAGATTAATTGAGTTCGGATAGGGTCTACTCTTAGATCCGAGACTCAATCCGAACCAAGGATATGCAATATTCGACTCATATCCGAATAATTGGACTCACCCCAAATAATGAGTCAGGTTCGGATCAGGTTCGGGTCGAGTCTTTACCCATTGCTATCCCTAATAAAAATACTCTTATATTGTAAGACCATCTTCAATCTCTTACAGTATATTTTTCTATTTTTATTCATCTCCAACTATATCTTCTATTTTTTATAGTGTCAAAAGAATATTTCATACATATTCTCTTTTATATATCATTTTATATTATTTTTTAATTTTACAAGTATAACTCAATATTTTATTATTTTTAATGTTTAATTCATAATAATATTTTAAATATTAATTTATGGTATTTTATTGAGAGAAATTATCCAAAATGCTCTCAAACTTGGTGGTTTCATCTCTATGTTTTATCGATTTCAAGCTTCGACATTGACCAAAAGTATATTCGAAAAAGAAGAATTTGAAGGTTGATTACCACAAATCTATCACATGATAATATTTGTATTTTTACCATGATGTCTTAATTGTCTCATAACTATACTTTAGTATTTCATGCGGTATATAAATAATTTATAAAATTTTATATTTTATAAAATAATACTCATATTAAATATTTTATTAATTTAAAATTTAAAATATAAATATAAATTGATTTTATTAAATAAATCAACAATAAAAAAATTAATTTGAATTGGTAAATAAAATATAGTTGCAAACTTTAACACAATATAAATAATATAAAATTATACTAAAAATTAAATGTAATTTATCTTTAATAAAACATAAATAATAAAAATATTAATATCAAATAAAATACTACTTGAATTTTAATAACATATAATATAATACAAGTAATTGGAAAAAAGAACAAAAATTTGAAAATATACATTTATATATATAAATAATAATGTGGAAATAAAAATAAAAACTAAATTTACTTGGATGAATTTTTTTGTTGCGATTATAAAATTTAAAGAATGAATTCTTGCTGAGGGGTCCGGAAAGAAAAAATATTGAAAATAAAACTGAGAGCGAACTGTTTTTTTTTAGTTTCACAACATTACTACTTATCATTTTAGAAATGGATCCGGTAATAGTATTGCAACTAAAAGTTTTTCGTTAAAATAATCCTCTGGTGTTGGACTTGTCACAATGCCTTGTTGATCAAATTTTAAAATTTTATTTTGACAAAATTTTTATTTTTTTATTTTTTTTTAACAATTTATCAATAAAGAAAATCGTTGATAAATTTTACAATTTATTAGTCAAAATTGTTAAAAAAAAAAAACTAAATGAAAAAGGAGTATTATAAAAAAAAATATGACTGAAAATTTTTTTGACAAACATTTTTACAAATTTTCAGTCAAATTGTAAAAAAATTCAAAAAAATTTTGATTGAATTTTTTTTTACTGATAAAATAAATTTGCAATTTATTAGTCAAAATTATATGTATATATATATATATATATTTAAATTGACTTGATAATTTATTTATTTTTTCTATAGAGTCTACTCAAAAGTAAGAAGACATTGTTACATTGTTACATCAATCTTTATTTAATATAGCGATAAGTCAAAATATTATCAACTATATAAGCTTCATCAAATTTTAAGAGATGTTGGCAACATAAGCTTCTATTGAGCTTGAACAACTTTTATCAATGCCATCACCTCAATAGACTATTATCAATTTGACGAACTCATGTTTAAGAGCGATCAAATCAAATATTTTTATTAGTATATTTCGATCTTAATTTCAAATAGAGTAAAGCAAATATATATAGGTATTTTGAGTAAACACCCTACTGATCTATGATCCAAAGTGTTTGAAAAGATCCCAACACTACAAAAAAAAATATCTAATTATCTATAATGTAGTTTAACTATGAAAATATTTTTGTAGTTAAAATGTATTATGCAACAATAAAAATAATTTTGTCGCTAAAAATAAACTATGTACTATAAAATTAATTTTGTTACTAAAATTCTTTTTTTAGAAAATACTCAATTTGTTCTTCCAACACAAATTTAAAACTGCGATTCCCAAAAACTAATAATAAATAATAGAATTGTTTTTACAAAAATAAAGAAAGTAAAAAAAAAAATTTCAAACACTCGTTATAAAAAGTCAAATATTTAATTTAAAATAATATATTTTATATATTTGATACAATTTTTCATATCACAAAAAAAATAAAAATCAATCCATTTGAAAACAAACGTTGCGTGAATGGAGTCAGTCATTTTCATAGAAAAAGAATTTTTTGTTGTTAAAATTCATTTGTTATGAATTTTTATTTTTGTACCAAAAGAGTATCTCTTTTCTTAACTTTCCGTGCAAAAAATTTATTTTTCTTTACAAAAGTCAAATTTGTTCCATTTTCAACGTGGTATAGGTGACGAAACCCATTTCGTCTCGAAAATATTTTTTTTTACTACAAATTTATTACCTTTTGATATAATTTTTTTTGTAATTAAATTTTAACTTTTTTGTAGTGGACTTCACAACACAACAAGAGAATCAACCAATATGGTACCATTCTTATTTAATAAAATTTATGTAATTCATATGACATTGTATTGTTTAGTTGTGATTCACAGCGTTTAAAAGAAGTAGTGAAAGAAGAAAAATACGAGGAAATTTTATGGATGATGAAAAATAAAAAATATCGAAAAGAACAAAATTTGGAAATTGATGGATTTTTCAAAAAGAAAAGATGCAATTCAATTGGTCGAAAATGTCATTTTAAAAAAAATGCAGTGAATATGGATCCATACAAAACCAACTTAATTGTTTTTTTGAATGTGTTGAATTTAATGTTTTCAAAGTTAATAATAAAAAATATTTTTAAAAATATTTCTTACTATACATAGTATAATTGTATTTATTGTTTCAAGATTTTTTTTTTTTTTTTTTTTTCTGAAATCTTTTCCAAATTTTTTATTATGAAATCTCTCACAATTATCCCAAAAAAATCACTTGTAAAACTAATTTTTTCGCACAAATTATATCAGACAATTATTTAACTTAATAAATATTAAAATATGAAACACACACAAAAATAACCAATAGAACACCTTATAGTGCTTTTTACTCCTTTATTTTCTCTAATTTAGGACATGTTTGATTGGATGAATCTGAATATTTGAGAATGGATTTTATATAAATAAGTCTACAAGAAATATTTGAATTGTCATAATATTAAGAGTTTTGAAAGATTAAAGAAGGTAGATTTGAAATCTACTACCAACTTTGAAAATGTTTGAAACTTATCACATTGCCAGAAGAAAATAATGAATTTGATGAAGTATTTATCTTTAACCCTAATTGTTGGTGGACTCTCGTTTGTAGATTAATACGTATCTCTAACTGTTTAAATTTTTTTAGGTGAGACCATTGTTTACGTTAATCTAACATAGTATCAGAGTTTTAGGTTTTGTCCATGTGCAAGTTTCATTTGGTGATGTTTATCTCCTTGCACATGAAGGGGTGTATTGGTGGACTCCCGTTTGTAGATTAATACATATCCCTAACAGTTTAAACTTTCAAGTGAGACGATCATTCACGTTAATTTAACACTAATCACTGCAACCAAACGAATTGTGGAATTTCATCGAAAATAAAAAATTGAATAAATATATAGAAATCCCAACAGCCTAACTGTATGTGATGATGCATAACTTGCTTTCCTTTTGAAGAAGTGAATCATAACTGCACCAATGCTTTTTTTAGACCCCTAGTTTTCAAGTAGACTCCATTGGAGAGACCTTATATAAGAAGCTATTCACTTGGCCAATTCTCAAACCACACTAAAGCCTTGATTTAAATGGTTCACAGTCATTGTCGAGCTTCTTCGACTATGGCATCTTCATCATCCTTCTTCGCTACATCTGCTACTACACTATGTTCATTTCTAACACTAACTCTGCTTGCATTTGCTCCAAGAACTGAGGCGCGACCTTTTTTTGTGTTCGGGGACTCACTTGTCGACAATGGCAACAATAACTACCTCATCACTAGCGCGCGAGCTGATGCCCCTCCATATGGCATTGATCATCCGTCTCATCGCCCCACCGGACGCTTTTCTAATGGCCTCAACATTGCTGATATCATTAGTATGCCAAGATAACTATTCTCGTCGTTAGCAATGTGGACACTTCTCTTTATTTCTTATGATATTATTTATGTTTTCAACTTTGTTATCGTACTATATACTTTATAGTAAACTATTTGTTTTTCCACTCCTAAAAAAAAAAATTAATCTCATCGAATAATTATATTCCATTAAAAAATAATTTCTATAAAAATCATTGTTAACACATACATTTAAATAAGTTTGAATTCTTTATTTTTATTTTATTTTTCGATTGAATTAATTTCATCAGGTGAGCATATTGGGATGGAACCTACAATGCCATACTTGAGCCCACATCTCAAGGGTAAAAAGCTTCTTGTTGGGGCTAACTTTGCTTCGGCGGGGGTTGGAATTCTTAACGACACTGGAATCCAGTTCGTAAGTTCGTAACTCTAAATTTCAAACCCTAAACCTTGCATCTTTAATTTTTATAAGTTTATTTGTTTATGCTCTAGCTTAACTTAAGAAACCATTAATTTCAGGGTATATATTATTTACAGTGTTCAATTTGATACATGGAATTTTTCTTTTAAAAAAAATTAAATAATTCCTCTTATTATGTATGCAGATATGATTTTAGCTTATTTATTTTAATTTTTTTTAAATGTTCTATAGTATATGTTAAAAGGCAATGAGTTTAGTTCCTCAAATTTTCTTCAGTTTTTGTTCTGATAATTTTTACTTTGAAGTACTTATTCGATGTGATATTTTTCTTTAAAAAAAAATTTAAAGATTGAATAATAAAAATAATGAAAAAAATTTATAGTGAGCAAACAGTACTATTATGTATTTTATTGTTACTATTTAAGTGTTATTTTATTTATAGGTATAACGAGTAAGCCAACTATAATCTTTATTGAATCTTTATGATTTCATTTCATGTTTAAACAAATGTACAGTTTGAGCCTCCACATGAAATCCAGATACAAGTAAACACTATAAAAGGAAAGTAGTTCACAAAGGAAACTTAATTAAAATTAGAGCAAAACAATATTAATATTCAGTCTATAAATGGTTATACCTATCGATCGAGAAAATACTAGTCCAATGGTTTATATAATTTTTGAGTTCAAAAGATGATTACTATAAATATTAAAAAGTACAACCATAATTTCCCAAATCCCTTTTGCCTCATTTATAAATGTTAAGGCATTTATTGTAGTACTAGAAAATAAAAATAAGAATAAAAACAATAGCAATAAAATTGTGCACATCATGTAGTTAGTAAACTGATCTTTTAATACATTGCAGATGAATATTATTCGAATCGACAAACAACTCGAATACTTCCAACAGTACCAAACTCGCGTAAGCAGCCTTATAGGAGCCAAGCACACTAAGGCACTCGTTAATCAGGCTCTCGTGCTCATCACTCTCGGAGGCAATGACTTCGTCAACAATTACTATTTGATCCCATTCTCCGCTAGATCGCGACAATTTGCACTCCCGGATTACGTGGAGTACCTCATCTCCGAGTATCATAAAATTCTCAGGGTAATGATATATATATATATATTTTTTATTTAATTTTCACAATTTTTAATTTATTATTATTATTATTATTATTTTTCGCACTATTATGTCCAATGAGGATCCACCTCGATCTTAAGGATACCAAGGAATAGCTCAACCACTTGAGCTATAATCCTTTCACAAGGGTAATGCTACATGATTTGCAATAAAGACACAATGTCTTATAAATTGGTAAATTATATATTCCTTACTCGTACTTACGTATAAATGTACAAAACACTCTATAAATTTTGTGATGTTATTCACCCTTGTGTAGGCCAAAACTGTAGATAGAATTAGTGGCAAAGTCAAAATGTCGGGACATATTGTCTTTTTCTACTTTCAACCACTCTGTAAAATTAAGATTTTGCAGTAAAATTTATATGAGTGTATTTATACATCTATGTTAAAACAAGGGTACAACATATATAATTTTTCTCTATTATTTGTTACTTATAATCACTACCTTGTCTAACTTGTAAAATGCAGAAGTTGTTCGATTTAGGCGCGAGGAGGGTTTTGGTAACGGGTACCGGGCCAATGGGGTGTGTGCCGGCTGAGCTAGCGCAGCATAGCCGGACTGGAGAATGCGCAGTAGAGTTAACACGGGCAGCCCATATGTTCAATCCACAATTGTCGCGAATGTTGGAAGACCTCAACCACGAGATAGGTTTGCATGTCTTTGTTGCAGCTAACACATACCAAATGCATATGGACTTCATTTCAAACCCTCGAGCTTATGGTAAGGTCTTTTGTTTCTATACAAGAATTAGGGATTCATATATTTACTTTCTAAGCTAAAATAATTAATTAAGCTATGTCTCTGTTTATTTGTGGGTTTTAGTTTTTGGGTTTAAATTTTTAAATAGTAAAAAGTTGAGTAGTGGTTTGATCTGGTATAAATAAAGGTTGATGTGATGTTTTGAATGTAAAATAAATTTGTAGTATAATATTAAAAAAAAAAAGAAAAGTAATTGTTTGATTTGATATTTTTAAAAGAAAAAAAAGAATCTGAATAGTAAAAACTTACGGTAAAACTCACAAAAGAACACATTATTAGGGTTTTCTATCATCCCTTGATATTGGTTAAGGAGAAATAATATATATATATATATAAATGGTTTTGTTTTGATCAGGATTTGTCACTTCTAAGATAGCATGTTGTGGACAAGGGCCATACAATGGTGTTGGGCTATGCACACCGGCATCGAACTTGTGCCCGAATAGGGACATTTATGCATTTTGGGATCCATTTCATCCCTCCGAAAGGGCGAACCGGATTATAGTTAGCCAGATAATGGCCGGCGACAACAACTACATGAAACCCCTCAATCTCTCCACAATCATGGCTTTAGACTACTCTAGGCTCTAAAAAATGTCGTTTACTACAATGGGGTTTTTTTTGTTTTTTTTTGTTAATTTTAGTGTCTTGTGTGTGATTGTCTTGTTGTGGGATGGAAAGGTTTGATGGATTGGAATTTCATTTTGTGTTTGTATGTTTATTTTTTGAATGCGCAAGAGAGTGTTTGAGGTTTCGAATAAGTGTAACATGTTCCCTTGTGATGTGTCAATTTTTGCTTAATATTATTGTTTGCAAAGCCCTATCTCTTTGGTTTATGTTGGGATTTTCGTTTGCGAATAAATAAATTAATGATGCATTTCTTTAAAAGCTTAAGCAGTGTATTAGTAAAATAATTATTGTATAATAAAATTAATTATAGATTAAAATTAAAATAACTAAATAGTATAATAAAGATTAAAAAACTATATATGTGATTACAATGTATAATTATATTTTCTAAAATAAATGACAAATGAAGTGAGAAAGACAAAAATAAATAGTGGACAAAAAGATGGGATAAAAAGAGTAATATTTAAAGTTCGACATATAAAAAAAAAATAAAAAATTGATACTTACTTATGGAGAGTTAATATAATATTTTATTAATGAAATTTTGTTTAATTTTATAATTTATATAATATTGATTCAAAAATAAATTATTTTAGTTTTGAATGGATTAAATTATGATAAATTATATTTTTATTAATACTTAATAATTCGAAAAGATTTCTTATTGTTGGGAGAATACCGAAAGAAGAACAAAATGCAAATCAAAATTAGATTCGACGTACTGTTTAAGCGTGGTCACGCTTAAGCAAGGTGTTCAATCTGTTTTATCAAAACCTTTCCCTTTAATCAATTCTCAATTGTGTCAAAGTACGATGAATGATAACCACCAATAAACAACGAAAATAATAATAGGAGACACCAAAACTTTTAATGTGGAAAACTCCTTCAAAGCGAAGGAAAAACCACTAGGCCTATCACCCGACTCAATAAGATTCAAAATCGAATCCAAACAAATAGTGAGAAATCAACGATACCAAAAGGAACTTTCGAAGATGACGAGACCGTTGATCGGAACCGAGTTAAAGAAATTCTCTCTTGCTTGCCGATTTTCTTGCGTGCGTGAAAGCCGATGGTCTCTCTCAAACCCTGCACCCAATTGATCTCTCTACAACTATGACGGCTGGAACAACAATTGACAAGAGTAGGCTTTAACTCATTTGGCTAACTCGAATTGTTAATGCAGAAAATGGTTTTGTTTTGTTTCGGTTTTTTTTTTTTTTTTTTTTTGATTCACGAGGTTGAAATAATAATAATAATAATAATAATAATAATAATAATAATAGTAATAGTAATTATCGCATCTCTCCCACAAAAATAAATAAAGAATGATATATTTGAAAAAAATAAATATATTTGGTTTTGATTTGAATAAATAGTAACATGATAGTTTTATAAAAGGAAGTAATATATTTTTATTAAAAATTATATGAAATAAAATGAAGATATCTATATTATTATTACCCTATTTTAAAATTATCTAAATTGAAGATATATGTTTTAAAAATTTGATACTTCGGACTAGGTCATATCTGAATTTTTCGAAATATTTTATTCTTGAAAATCCAAGAGTACAGGCCCAGGCCAACATGGTTTTTCAATTGGGTTGGCCTGGCCCGAAATTTTTTGGGGCCAATTTTGAAAGTTCATGTTAGATTTTTCCATACCCAGGTTAGTTCTTAAAATTGTGCCTCTTTTTTCTGGTTCTATTACCCAAGTAATTCTAACAGAGGCAGCAGGGATAGAACTACACTAAGGCTTGGACCTCAAGTCCAATTTTGTATGATTTTTTTAAGTGTTAAAAATATTAATTTTTATATGTTTATATACAATTTACCTCTCCAAAATTATCTAAATTTTTATTTTTTATTTAAATTTATTAGTTAAGTAATAAATAAATTATAATATTTTGCCCTGGGAATTTAGATGTTAGTTCCGTCGCTGGCAGTATGTGCATATTTTTATTAGTTTTACAATAAGAGACTAAATCGAGTTGTTCATACCATTTTTTAATTTATAAATTTTTAATAAAAAAAATCACATATGAACTTTCAAAATAAATAAATGCGGACAAAAACTAATAAATTCAATAGGCGACTTTTGTGACATGTACATATATATATATATATTTTTTTATGTAAAAATAAACAAATAAAACCATCTTATATGTTTATAGATATACATATATATATAAATAATTATGAAAAAAAAATATTTGTAACATTCCTCTCTCACATTAAAGTAAGGATTACAAAAGCAAATTGAACATATATCATAAATTATCAATATAGCTTCAAGAAAAGACAATTGGAAGCCGTGACAACTCTAAAATTAAATTTATCAAGATAACGATTTGTTGCGGAAATTAGAAATTTAAGAAAAATAGGAAATAATCATACAAGAACATAAAACACTACAAGAAAAATATCATTTCTGTAACGAGATTTTTTCGTCGTTAAATCCACTTTTTCCGTTACTAATGACATTAGAGACGGAATTACGGATGAAATTACGTTAGCTGCATGAACTTTAGGGACAATATTCTGTTACAAATATATCATTTTTTTTTGTAGTGAAACTTGTTGACCTAATTCAATCGAGATGATCTACGGCCAGAGGTGAGAAAATGATGTGTCTTCACTAATATTTTCAAAATATATATTATAAAAAGAATACATCAAGTATTTTATTTATATATAAAAATGTATGTCAATTATGATCGATTATTGGGTGACATGTCTTGCATATCATTTCAATTTTGTCAATTCATCAAATTAATATTACCTCATTCCCTGATCAATTATTTTCATCATTACCAAAAGGTTAAGTTAGATCTAAAACCAAAGTGCCCTAAAGAAAAGACAAGTCCATTTACAAAATCTCTGTACAAACCAAACATTGTTTAAGAAAAAGAAATTGCATATTGATGTAATAAAGTTCTAATGTAGTTATAAATATGTCAAAAACAGATTGCAATTTAGTTCGAAAAAACTATGAGCTATATATATATATATGTAACAGATTAATAGAATATTGAAAAATTTGAAGGGTAGAGCTGCCAAATTTGGTGGGTCAAAATGTGGTCGTATTTTAAAATATTTAATCCTAAATATAAATTTATATTTAAAGTTAACTGCAACTTAAGGGCTCTATTTATGAGCCTACAAAGTGGATTATCAATAAATGACTAAAGATTATTTTTACCTAATATCAGACATAAGGTAGTTGATGAGATAAATACAATGTATCATAACTCATGAGAGAGAGAGAGAGAGAGAGAGAGAGAGAGAGAGAGAGAGAGAGAGAGAGAGAGAGCAATTATTTTTTATTTTTTTCTTTTATTGAACATATTTTTATATCATGATAATATATTCTTCCTCGGTCGACAAATTTTGTGTCACGAATTAATATAAATACGAGAATTTGAAAAGAATATAACTAGTAAATAATTTAAAATATATTATTAAAATTAATTATAATATATACAAATAATTATATATTAGTATTAATATAACTAATTAGTTTAATTAAAATTTTAAAAATAATAAATTATAGAAAATTTAAAATATAATTAAAATATATAATACTCTTAAAAAGAATAAATGTGACATGAGATGTGAGACGTACTTAAACAATAACATGGATACAAAATATGGGACAGAAGGAGTAACATTTAATACTATTTGCTATTTTTTTTTTATTTAACAATACAATTTTGAAACTATATTATATCGAGTAAATATTGTATTTGTTCACTTTGAATTATATACGAATGCATTTTTATATTAGTTATAGAGAATTGCGTTGTTAATATAAAAAAGGTTAATATTTTATATTAAATTTTTATAAATAAATAAAATATATATTGTATATATTAGGTTAATAATTGTATAATATATTTTTTATAATATTTACGAAGGATCATACAAAAAAATAGTAAGTAACTTATTATCACACAATACTATAATTATGGGTGTGTTTTGTTGTGATTTTAGACCCTATATTTAGCACAATTTTCTATAAAAATATATATTATTTTTTTTATATTATATCACATCAAAATACTATTTAAATAAAAATTAAAATTAACATTTCATTTAAAATTAATTTCAAACCACAACCAAACAAACTATATAATTCAATCGTAATTAAATTAAAAAAAAAACCAATTAACAGCAATAATAAATAAAAAAATTAAATGTGTTCAATGCCTTCTTTATAATTCATATAGTTCAACATACATTTTAAACTATTTAACACAAGAAAATTTAAAATAAATTTAGCATATGATCTACTCCATTATTGAAGTTACTCGTACAAATCACTCAAAATAAATAAATAAATGAAGAGGAGGCAAAAGTCTATCACTACACAATCACTTTGCAAAAAGTTTATGCCCTAAGACATTGCAAAAATTAGAGTGCTATCTCAAATCTAACCACAATAATCCTATAATTAGTACAAGTATTCCAAGGTTGAATCCTAAATAAATAAAAATAATTGAAACCATATATAATTTCATAGGATCCCATGACAAGTCCCAAATTATTAATTGAATCATTGACATGATATATTTTATATAAAAAAATAAAATAAAATTTTGATATCCTACCTCCGTCCGTCTCTAAGGATCCATTTATTTTTTATATGTTGATTTTTAAATATTAATTATTATATCAAAATACAATACAAATTAAAAAAAAAAATTGCAAAAATACTTCCATTAGTATCTTATTACTATAATATTAATAGAAGAACATTTGTACAAAATATTATACAAATATAAGGATATTTTGAATGTTAAGTATAATGACGCAAAAGGTAAATAAGACACTCATATACGGACGAATGGAGTAGTATCTTTTTATGACATGAAAATCTATCTCCACTACTATTCGAGTGTGCACTGGATAAACTTTCGGTCGAACCTAAAAATCTGCAAATTATTGTCGACAAAATAAGTCATACTAGACAAACCATATATATATATATAGACAAATATATATTGTGAATAGTGAGAAAACAAACTTGAAAACAAGTACATAAACCCATACATGCCTTCTTATTAGAGACAAATAATAATTCAAGAAGACATAATAGGCTCAATTAGTAGTAATAGGAGCAATACTTAGTTAGATTTAGGGTAAACATACAGTAGAGCAGCCATGTGAAGTGAAGGTGAGGGTAGTTCAACTGCATCAAAGTAAAGCAATTATGTGAGAAAGTTTTTATTACCTGACAAAATTAAGACAAGAGCACATTCAGCACAATCAAAACCCTCTCTACAACATATTATATATCTTCACAACAATTTTGGTCCCTACATTGAGGTACAATATCAATTAAAACTTTAAATGAAAATTCATTCATTGCAAATGAGTACTATGTAGTACTATTATATATATATAGATATATAATGAGCAAATAAGAAAAATTGGTTGCCGTTGTGACTTGTCCACGATACAAATCATCGATCGTAAAAGGAAACAAGAAAAATTGTAATTATGGTTCTTTATGTAGGCGATGTGTGTTCATTTTACATCATTTTTTGTTGCTTTGATAGTTTTAATTCTATGCTTGATACTTATGCATATATTATAGATCACTTTTTATAAGTATGAGCGAACGTTACTCATGAAATTTTAATTATTTGAGCAATATCGAATGATATACAAGACTATTTCTAAACAAATTCACATTAAAAGATACAAATTAAATAAAAATTGATGTGACTTCAAGTATGTTTGTATTTTTATTTAAATAGTAATTACACGTGATATTTCATAAGCAAACCAATACATTTTTATAGAAAATCTTAAAAATTGTATAATAAAAAAATTGAAAAAAAAAAAAGGTCTATCTGAAATTCCTAAGCTTAAGCACATGATGACATGTATATGTCAAAATGATCGAAATTTGGTTACTTCTTGGTTTTTAATTTCTTGTCAAATTGAAGAAACACATCATCAAAGATTAAAAAGGGTTAGCATAGCAATTAAAGCCGCAAGATAATTTAAAGCAAGCCTCAAAATTTGAGTTTCTTTTGACCATAATAGCAATGATTGAATACACCAATTTCTCACCAACAACTGTCCACTTTGATGAACCAATATATTCAATCTCTACATAGGGTTTTGTTTTGTCAATTACACTTATCCTTAACCACTTATTTCACCACTCCATTAATGGCTTCTTATTAACCTCATCATGCATACAAAAATAAGTCTATATATATACATATATATATGTATCCCTCACCATTGCAATCACAAAACACTTGAAAGTTTTTCTTGGTAGGCCAAAGGGGTCACCATCTATATACTTACTACATTTTCCTAGGTTCTTTTTATTTTTATTTTTGGATTAAAAAAAAAAAATGACAAGGGTTTTGGATATTCAAAGTTGTGTTGTGTTATTGTGCCTTGTTTTAGCATTGGGTGATCATTGGGTGACTCGAATTGAAGCCCGGGCTTTCTTCATATTCGGAGACTCGTTGGTAGACAATGGCAACAACAATTACTTGGCCACCACTGCTAGGGCGGACGCTCCACCTTATGGCATCGACTACCCGTCTCATCGCCCCACCGGCCGTTTCTCCAATGGCCTCAACATCCCCGATATTATTAGTATGTTTCAACATAAAGATTCAAATTATTGCATCTCTAAATTCTTCCCATTTACTTTTTTTTTTTTTCCAAAATCTTGAAAGTCATCCCAATCTTTTTTTTTCATATATTACCAATCAATGGATTAAAAGAGCAATGTGACATTCCAATACCCTTTTCCTTGTACCCAAATGTTAGTTTGAAAATGCTAATTTAATTTTCCCCAATAGTAAAGTAATTAATTAAAATGTAATTCTTGAAATTTGATTAGGTGAGCATATGGGTTGGGAACCAACAATGCCATATTTGAGCCCAGAGCTAACAGGCCAAAGACTGTTGGTTGGAGCCAATTTTGCTTCTGCTGGAGTTGGAGTACTTAATGACACTGGAGTTCAATTTGTAAGTTCGATCATTTTGAGAATTATTTTCTTACTCATTTTTCTATCATTTTAACAATTAAGCACTACTTTAATTAATCACTTGGGTCCAGGTTACAAAAATTTTAGTTTGATTGGTTGTATTTCATTTAAATATTTTCACCGAGCATTTGCTTTATTTCAAAATATTTTATTAAATATCTATTATATTATATCAAATAATTATTATAATTCAAAATTATTTATTATTTCCAAGAATAACAAAACACCAAAACAAACTATACAAGGACATGAGAATTAATTCACTAGTTGTATTTTATGGTTTAATTATTAACTTTCTTGGTACATTGTTCGAAAAATGGAAAATTGCATAATTAATGTATATCTATACTTTTGTAGGTTAATATAATCAGGCCCTTCCAGCAGTTGCAATATTTCGAGCAATACCAACAAAGAGTGCGCGAAATTGTCGGAGAAGACGAGACCAAGAGGCTTGTGAACGATGCTCTTGTTCTCATCACTTTGGGAGGGAATGATTTTGTCAATAATTATTATTTGATTCCATATTCGGCGAGGTCTCGCCAATATTCTCTCCAAGATTACGTGCCATATGTCATTTCTGAGTACAAAAAGCTCTTAAAGGTAATGCGCGCCAACAAATATATATAGAATGATTTTAAATAATTTTGTGAGCTAGTTATAGTGTTGATTACATCGAATTAATTCACATGCAGAGATTGTACAACCTCGGCGCGCGTAGGGTCATAGTAACCGGGACGGGGCCACTAGGATGTGTTCCAGCCGAGCTGGCGCAGCACAGCCGTAGAGGTGAATGTGCCGATGAGCTACAAAAGGCAGCATCCCTCTACAACCCTCAACTTGTCAAAATGCTCGGAAAACTCAACCGCGAAGTCGGGAGAGATGTTTTTATTGCAGCCAATACTAATCAGATGCACATGGACTTCATCTCCAATCCACAACAATTCGGTATCCAACCCTAACCCTAACCCTAATTGAAAAAAAAAAAAAAAAAAAACCTAACCCTAACCCTAACCCTTGTTTCATAATAATTAATTTTGGCAACTGTTGCAAGTCCACCTATAATGCAATACAAACAAGTTAATCATTATTCGAGGATTTGATTGTTTGATCATCAATAATTGTTGCTAATTAACCAGCTAAGATGCATTATGGATCAATAGGTTATGATTTGATTTTAGGACAAGTGCCATTATTGACTGCTCATGATCAATATGTATATGCTACAAAAATGGTTTGTTTTATTATTATTATTTTTTTTAACAGGATTTGTAACATCGAAGATAGCTTGTTGCGGACAAGGACCGTACAATGGAATCGGCCTCTGCACGCCGTTGTCTAATTTGTGTCCGGATCGGAGTTTGTATGTGTTTTGGGATCCATTCCATCCATCTGAAAGGGCCAACAGAATTATAGTTCAGCAAATTCTTGGGGGAACTAATTCATACATGAATCCCATGAACCTCAGCACCATCATGGCCGTCGATTCGAAGCTGTGATTGAAGGAAAAATGGCCAAAAAAGTGAAATGTGAGCCCCAGAAAAACAGCCCAATTTCATGATTTTCTTATTTATCACTTATTTTTCTTTGCTACAAATTGTTGTATTTTGATTTATAATTTTATGTTGCTTCCTTCATCTATGTTACAGTGTCACTGATCGATGTTGTGTCTCTTTGTAATGGATCTTTAATTTCTATTTGCTATGAACAAATAATAGAGATGACTTAACGTTGTCCAAGATGTTTTTCATTTTTTTTTTTTTATCAGCTTTATTATTATTTTTGTTTGTTTTTAAGTTTGTTTTTGCCCTATTCATCAATAAATATAAAGAAATAATAACAAAAAAAAATCTACAGAACTAGATATTTAATATATGTTTTTATTATTATTATTTAAACATACATTTAAATTGCATTATAATCTAATTTACATCACTTCAAATAATTAATTTCTATTCAATATTTCCAAAAACTAACTTCAAAACATATTTAATTATGTAAATAAACCATATATATTGAGTAAACAAAATTTTGATCATATTCCCAAATATTGGGTGGCCTTAAAGAAATTTCTACATTCATTAAACTCTAACACAGCAAAATTATTTCCGACAAAGGAAAAATAATTAATAATGTTTAAGTATGGCTACAACTATAATTTTCTACATTCATTAACATCGTTTTTAATTAAATGTAGTGTTGTACTAATTTGTACAACGCCACCTAAGTTGTGTTCTTTTATATTAAATTGAGCACAAAAAAATTAATAAGCAAAATTAGGAGTCAATTATTCTTGGAGAAATTCGAAAATTGTACCTGCAATTATGACTTGGTACTAATTCAGCCCTATTTTTCGGTTGTTTTGGGGGGGGGGGGGGGGGGGGGGGGTGACTAGAATAAGAGTCACGTGCTTTGCACATGTAGCACTTTAATGTCCGATGAAATGCATTGTCCCACGAGGTGCGGATAAATTTCCTATCGAATGATAGATAAAATTTGAAAAACATCGATGATAGGATATGAACTCATAATTTTATTGTCACAAGTTCACTCCACACTATCAGATTATTCTTCACCGAAAGCAATGGCGGAACTTTGTAGAGGCAATGGGGCTCCAGCCTCCTACCCCGACCCTACCCTTGAATTTTATTATAATTTATTTATTTTTAAATGGTATTCCTCTCTGTCCCGATTATTCGTTAGGATATGGTATTTTAAATAATATTGTCGAACTTTTAGGTAACATTGGTCATTCTGCATCCGACATGGTATCAGAGTCGAGTTCAAGTCCCACCGTCCTCATTTGCGTGCATATGCATAAAGTTCGAGCTTTTAGGTGAGACGATCGTTTTACATTCGACAAATATAATTTAATATGTTAATTATAGTAGTTATAATATTATTTTATTATTTTTTATATAAGTAGTGCTGTTAGTATTTTTTAAATAAAAATTAATATATATGATTAAAAAAATTAAAATAAGTATTTAAATGTTTTAAACACTATATCTCAATAAAATATATAATATGAATATCATTTTATAGAACATTAAATTTATATAATACAAATAAATAATATATTTATTTATCTATAATTAACATAAACTAAGATTATAGGAAATATAGGATTTTAAATACAAATAAAAATATTTGTTTATTGAAAAGAGATAGAAATAAAAGAGTTTTTGAATAAATTTCATGCGTAAAATATTTGGAATTTAATTAATTGATTTATATTTGTTAATATATTTAAAATTGTTAAATTTACCAAAAATAGAAAAAGATCATCTTATGTGGTACGAGAAAGAGTTATCTGTGGCGGGACAATGAAGTATATACTAAAAAAAATTAAAAATTAATAAAAATTTTGGTATACATGATCAAATTTTTTGTTTACTTTTTTATTATCAAATCAAACTTTTTTTGTTATGGTAACTATATATAATTTGATATTTTAAATATATACTAAACTAATTTTGATATTTTAGTATCGGAATATACCAATAATTTAATATATTGATACCAACATTATTATTTAAAAAAATTCAGTATTTGGATATGAAACTGATATTGTATTAATATATATTTATTATACCGATTTTTCAGTATTTCAAATTTTCAATACAATATCGGTAGATTTTTTAACATACCAAAAATTTAGTACATTATACCATGTAATATGATTTTTTTGGTATGTCATATCAAATCATCCCTATAAATTTATAAATTAACTGTGCTATATTAAAATTTTTAGCCCTCTTTATTCAAATTTTAGTTCCGCCGCTGATCGAATCTACTATTTTATTATTATTATTATTATTATTATTATTATTATTATTATTATTATTATTATTATTATTATTATTATTATGTTAAATGTCCCATGTTAAAAGTAAAATGTTAAAAAAATTGACCCAAATATAATATTTTAGACTGGTATGATGGTTATCATTGAAGATGTCGATACAAAGAAACCAATATGTTGTTGAATTCCTTCAAACAATCATTGAAAGCTACGGAAACACCATTCATAACAAAGAACTTAATTGAAAAGAAGAAGGTTTTTATCACACCTCTTAGTGTGAACTATATACACAGATCTAGTAAGAAGTCATTATGCTTCGTGGCCATCGAATCAAGGGAATTATAATGACAATAATTTTGATCCTAATTATGAAAAGAAGCCGGCGCAAATTTGAAAGTCCTATCTCTAGTCCGCAACATCCAACACTACAGAAAATATCATTTTTGTAACAAGATTTTTTCGTTTTTAAATCCACTTTTTCTGTTACTAATGATATTAGAAACGGAATTAAAGATGGAATTACGTTAGTTACGTGATCTTTAGGAACGAAATTCCGTTACAAATATATTATTTTTTTTTTAGTGCAACTTGACATTTTTTTTTGCAAACATGACCATGATGCTAAGAGATGTTAGTGTATAATTATTTTTTTTTAATAGAAAATGGATACTTTGAAATCCGACAGACGAAAATGATAAAAATAATATTTTGAATTAGAACGGACGGAGTATTTTCTTGTAGTGGGCATAAAGACTAATTAAGTTTCGAAATTTTAAAAAAAAATTAAAATAGATAATATGATATTTTGTGAAAAAATAAATATTTGATATAATATTTTTTTTAAAAAAAATTATTATTAATTAAAAATGCCAAAACTTTAAAAATATAGAAGTAAACAAGGCCAGCCAGTCAATCAATTCAAGAATTACACTTTTGTGTTGAGTTTTGTCACTATAAACTAATAAATTGTGACCTTGGATCATATGCTCAAATATATCAAACCCTTTAATTTTAGATTAATGATCTTTAAATTAAAACATAAGATTAAAATTAAAGGCTAAAATCAAATTCAATTTTGCTGAATTAATAATTTCAGTATGTGATCCACTTTGACAGCCTATGATTCAAATATCGACTAATTTGAACACAATGTTTTGATGTTGCTTTTATTAGTATCTTCCCCAATTCTCATCAAAACTATTGTACATACAAAAAAAGAGAAAAGAATTGTATATATGTATGTGCATATTCCCCAATGTTTATATATACATACACTTAGGGACAGTTCGGATTTCTTCCCGGCCCGCCGTAGTAAAAATATTCTCCCCATACCCTATTGTCCGAATTACGTATAATGTTATAACAATTTGAGTTTTCGGCCAAGGTGGTTATATCTTCGGGGGAACCTAGATTATTGTCCGAGTCAACAATCTCTAAATTTCGAAAATAACTTGCTTTACCAAATCCTTCATCGGCGAAATGGCCCGAGCCCATTTGGGTTGATGTGTGCTCGTTGTTTGTTCGCGAGTTCACAATTTCTCCTCCCCACTCGACCATGGTGGCCCGATCCGCTAAGTGGGTGAATAAAGCGCTCGGCCAATAGCCCACTAGCGTATTGTCGCCAAAGCCCAACCACCAATTTTCGGACTTGGGATCCTATCCATGATTGAATTTTATTATTATCATAAGAATCATAATACAATGATATAAAAAAATAAAAAATATTACCTTCATTCGGCTCTAAGGATCTCATGAAAATATAGTATAAATCAAGAAAAAAAAATAAAAATACTTCTATTAGTGTCTTATAGTACTATTGAAAAAACATATACTAATATAAGGATATTTAGTGCGAGGATTAACAGTCACTATTATTGAAGTGCACACTGGATAAATTATGTATGACTTTAAAATTTATTTTAGATGAAATATTTATACCTTCCATATGAGGATTGTGATGTCGAATTGATTTCCCCCTACCAACGACACTGGCGAAATGGCCGCGCCAATAGCTACTCGACTATTTGTTTGCACAAACCCGGAACATAATAGATTGTAACATCCCGTAGCTTGATAGGCATCTGTCTATTTATTATATATGTGTTTTTTTAAAAAAAAAAAAAGATAAAATAATAAGCTGATTAATTAGATCTAATTTTTTTTTTTTCTTAAATAAATTGAATTGAAAAAATTAAATAAATAAAAATTGGTCTAATAGAATATAATACCGTCCAATAGGTGAATAATCTGGGCCTCGTGTCACCGTACAGCTCCGGGCTAACCTGTCTTCACAAATTAATTCTCACTTCATATATTCATTACATGTAAAATATTCGGAAGATAACTTTGTTTACATATACTATTAGAAAAACAAATTCAAGTTTCATATTAAAATAAATATATAATAAATCATTAGTTATTATAAGTTAATATTTAATATTTAATTTTGCATATGATAGACTTTTTGGAAAAGTTCATAAATTTGACCCAGAATCTATTGTTATACTACGTCCGTCCGCTATAAATTCTCATTTATTTTTTACGTATTGATCTTTAAATATTAATTATTATATTAAAACGTATGTATAAATTAAGAAGAAATTGCAGAAATATTTTCATTAATATCTTATAATACTAATATAAGGATATTTGCACAAAAATTTATGTAAATATAAGGATATTTTGAATGTTAAGTACAACGACGCAAAAGATAAATCTGACCATTAGAGACGGACGGATGGAGTATCACTTATTTTTAAAGTTTTAATACTACTCATTAATGATACTCCCCCTGTCCCATACTAAAGTATTCATTTTTTCATTTTAGTCTGTCTCACAACAAAGTATTCATTTCAAATATCATTACAACTTACAATATATTACACAAATGTCATTACATTTATATCACACAATACTAGTAGGGTTATTTTAGTCATTTTTACTTTATTTCTACTATGTTCCAATATGATACTAATATTTATAAAACTTCGTACAAAAAATAAACGGATACATAGTTATAGGACGAAGGGAGTATTTTTTTTAATAATTATTAAATTTAATGTAAATTTTTTCTCCTAAAGCATCGTATTAAATATTTCATTTATTAATATCTTCAAAAATAATTTAGGACTTCAAAGATTTTTTTATCAAACGAAGTGTGCCATATAATTATTTATGGATATTTTAAAAATACTTTGGAATTATGGTGCTTCGCACCTTTATATAGAGATGTATAATTTGATAGTCATCTTCTCAAGTAAGCTCTTATAATTATACTTATCTCATACCAATTTTTTTTTATTATTTTAAATTTAAAATGTCTTGTAAACTTTAACAATTTTTTTTTTTTTCTTTCTTAATTTTCATAGTCTTTTCTCGTTTAACCTTTTAACTACAATGTATAAAGTTATTTCAGACCAAAGTTAAAAATAAAATAATATGTTTATTAAAGAGCAGAAAATAAATTAGATGAAGAAGGTAACATTTAGGTGCTTCGATTAGAATGCTTATTGGGGATTTATCAATATAGTTTTGGTTGGGCCAATCAGAACATAAAATATTATAGATATCATATAAAAATAAGAAACGACACATATTGTATAAAGTATTAAATAGTGTTAGTTCTATTTTATATTTGTTGTAGATTTATAAATAATGTATTGCGTGGTACTTCTTCCGTCCCTTTTGAAAGAAACCATTTGGAGTTTTGTAGTAAATTAAGAAATAATATTCCTTCCATCTGATGATAATCTTTTTATTTGACTTTTGCACGCGGATTAAGAAAACTAGTATTTTATAGATATATAGTGTTAAAAGTAATGTGATGTTTATTTTACCCTTAAAAAGTAATGTGAAAAGTAAAAAAGTATGAATATTTTAGTATTAAGTTGAAAGTTATTTTTTTAAAAAAAAATAGAAAGTTTTGATTTGGACAAACTAAAATGGAAAATTAGAAGTTTAGTAATGGATGGAGGGAGTAGTATTTTATTAGTTAATGAAAATGTGCAAAATATTTTGACATTTTTGTTCTTTCACTTTTTCGTGTAATATGTGTAATTGTATATTTGTAATTTAGATAAAAACTATGTTATTTTGATGTTAATGTATGATTACTTTTATTTAAAAAAAAAAAACAGATATTTTTTAATATAACATACGAAAATAAGATCATAAGTATATGTCATAAAGAAAGTTGAGGTAGCTAGCTGAGTACCTGCCAGCCGGCTTCGATGCTGTTGAGATCTGAGCCATCGAAAGAGCCGGACAATACCCAAATCTGTGATAGGCTGAACTCGCTCGACACTTGTATCGACGGCTCCCACACATTCATTGTCGCTTTGGCACCGTATATCTCTTCCGGCGCTCTCGTGTAAGCAATCGCATGCTTAATAGAAACCAAAAACCAAAATCACGACTTCATAAACTCACAATAAAAATTTAAAAGCACATCTTTTTTCGCTGTATATTAACTTTCTTAATTTTTTTCAGCACTTAAAATTAAAGTAGAAATACACTTTTTGTCTCATTATTTTTACTTTTGACGCGTTTTTTTAAATAATATAATTTTAATAATGACTTTAATATTGTCTTTACTTTTTATTAAAAGTAGTTTTATACTTCCTCCGTACTATATATTTTGGTTGTGTCACTGTAAATACGAAAATTTAGGTAAAGTATAATTAGTAGGTAATTAAGAAGTGTATTAGTAAAAATAATTATAGATTAAGATTAAGATAAGTAAATAGTTTAACTAAGATTAAAAAAATTATAAAATTTAAAACTTAAAATGTAATTAAAGTGGATAATCATATTTGTAAAAAAGAAAATGACAAGTTACGTGAGACGGATGAAAATATAAAATAGGGACGAATTATATGAGACGGGAGGAGTAAATGGTATATAGTCTACATTCATGTTTTAAATATGTATAAATTTATTAATTCAATAAAAATAATGTGTCAAGATGATATTGGATTTATGTAGTTGAGTTAAGGTACTTTGATATATATTTTAAAAATATAAAAAAATAATTGTAATAATTATTTGATGGGATATAAATATATAATTTATATAAATTCAATGGTTAAAGGAGACACTATATAATATTATTAACATACGATTATATATATATATATATACCTCATGACCGGTGTTGCTGCCGATGTCCGGGGGACGGTGTCGAGCTGGTTGAGGATCAAACTTTGCGACTGTCCGTTTCTTGCCGAAATGGTAGAGCGACTTAGCTCGGAGCACGTCGCCGACGGTGGTGCGCCGGATGGGCACTGTTCCCTTCGGACAGGACTGCCCAGTTTGGTGCCATCCTTGGCTTGTAATAATATTTGTGCTACTTTCATTATTTATTGTGGCTCTTTCCATGGCCTTTGGCATTGCTGGGGGAACTCTCTGCACTTCAATTAATTAAATTTAATTTAATTTCTTGCAATACATATATAAGTTAATTTTAATAAATTGATAATTGTGTGTATACTACTTGCCTGAATCTTGTGATTTTTCAAAAGGGGGTGATCGAATGCAGGCTGTTTTCTCTTGTGGACACAGTCTATGATGTCTCCATCTGGGCTCTGCAAAACAAATTAATTACGGTAAACTGGGCTCTGTTTACTTGCGAAATTTTACATGTGATTTTATTATTTTTAGTTTTTTTTTTAAAAAAAAATATCAAATTAAATATCAATTTTTATTTATTTTATTACACTAAAATCTAATTTTACATTCAAAATATCTCATTAATACATATTTATATCATATCAAACAATTATTTCAATTCAAAATTTTACTATTCAAAATCAAAACTCAAGACCAAAACTTCACAAGTAGACACACCGTTGGATTGCATTTGTCGGATACGCAAAATGACCGTCTCACTTAAAAACTTAAACTGTTAGAAAAACGCATCATTAATTTATTTATTCGTCCCACATGGTATCAGAGCCCTAGGTCTCGAGTTCGAGTCTCGTCGTTCCCATTTCGCATATGCATGTGCAAGTTTCACATAACTCCACATGCACCTGTGGGAATGGTTGGGGATTCCCATTTGCAGATAAATAAATTAATGATATGTTTCCCTAATAGCCTGAGCTTTTAGGTGAAGCGGCAATTCTGCACATCCGACAACATGTGAAAATTGCAAAAATTATCCTCATGTATACTTTATTATTACTTTTATCATGTATTTATCTCGCAAAATATATTTCAAATGTTTATAAAACTCGCTATTTATATCCTTTGGCCATGCGTGACCGCGCATGGTGTGAATGTCACGCACGACTAAATGACATAAGATATATTTTGTTGAGATAAATATAGGACAAATGTGATAATATGATGCAATTTTCTCCCGACAACATTAATATACGGACATAAATATTTTTCTTTTTAGTTCCGCGTGTTTACAGCCGTAGAAAAATAACTTTATATCTAATTTGCAGCCGATGAAAAAATTCTCCACAACAAGAATATTGGCATATGTACTGAAATATTTCAATAATAAAAAGTGTTGGTCCTAAAAAATATTTATCCCTTGATATATATATATATAAATTTATTTTGCCATGTTTGTATATATATATATATATATATACCTGAATGGTGAGGAGGGAAGGTTTGTTAATCTTGTCCAAATGCTTGTGAATCCTGGCTAGTCTCAACCTGCTAACTGATCTTCTGTATCTTGTGTTGTTTATGTCTAAATTAATGGCCAACAGCTGATCTGATGTTTGTAAGAATACCACAACAAACAAAGCCATTGCCATTCCAAACCCTATTTTCTCACCACCTCTACTTCCCATTTCAATCAAATTAAAAAATCTTGGAAGATATATATATATATATATATATATATAGAGAGAGAGAGAGAGAACTTTTCAAGTTGAGGGGCAATTCCAAGAGGAGGCTTTGTATACGTTTTGGAGTGGGGTTATTTAAATTTAGAATAAAAAATATTCTTTTTGTTCCAACTTAAAATTTCGATATTTTTTTTTTTATGTTTGTGTAAAAATTAGAGATATTTTTATTATTTATATATATATATATATATTGTTTTTATTGTAATAAAAAAATAAATAATTATTAGAAGCAATATTTAAAAGTGTATGACACAATCTATATATGTATGATCGATCTACTACACTAACATCAAAGAATCTTCTTCACTAATTTTCCTCTCCCATACCAACAACTCTTCCCTTTCTTTTCTTCTCAGTCACTCCTAATTATATAATTATGCTTTCTTTCAACATTCTTTTTTTTTTTTTACAGGCATCATCCATGTGTCTCTAGATATGATATTAACTATAGTTTTAATAATAATAATAATAATAATAATAATAATAATAATAATAATAATAATGTTGTATGTATAATATATATATATATATATGTGGGTATTTCTTGACCTAGAATGCACGTCTGATGTAACAACCATAGTGTTGGATGTATAAGTTGTATCTTCACGTTTTGGTAAAATAGATCCATAAGCATATTTATACTATTTACATGGATATTTTTTAAAATTTCAGTACTATTAATTAATAATATATATTTTTTTTATATAATATAATATCAAAAACTAATTTTTTTAATTTTTTTTTAAAACTTAAATAAATAAATAAACAAACATTAACTTAAAAAACTTTTCTTTAATTCGAGCCTTAATACTTATTCATAGTTAATTGATTGTGAGTCGATGTATTGTTACTAATTCTTTTTACTTTTCATAGTAGGAATATCATCAAGGAAGCTTTTGGGTTTTGTATTTTGTGTTTTGTTTTTATTTTATATTATTTTATACTCCCTCCGTCTCGAATATTTTGTCAGCGTTACTGTAGACACGGGAATTTAGGAGGAGTATAATTAGTAAATAATTAAAAATATATTAGTGAAAATAATTATCGTATAATAAAAATAATTATAGATTAAGATTAAGATAATTGATTAGTATAATTAAAATTTAAAAAATTATAAAATTTTTAAAAATAAGATTAAAGTGTATAATTATTTTCCAAAAAAGAAAAGTGACAAAATAAATGGACGGACAGAAATGAAAAGATGGACATGAAAAGTGAGACGGAAGAAGTATAAAAATAGTTATTTGAGTCTTGAGATATTGTGTACGAAAAATGAATAATAAATCAAAACACGGGAAAACATGTCCTCTTTTTTCGTATTCTTTTTTTGTAATTAAGAGTTGGTTTGATTGTAATTTAAAGTTGATTTGAAATTTTGTATTAATTTGAATTCGTTTAAATATTATTTTGATGTAATTTTTATGAAAAAGAAATAATATGATTTATTGAAAATTGTGTAGAATTAATAACGTTACTTTGAATTTGAAATGATAAAATAATAAAAGCTCAAAATTGTTAATTATAAAATGAGTTGAAACTTTTGTTTGAACATAATTTGTTATATTCCTTCCTTTTACCCAACTTTTGTTTATTCTGACGCCTACGGGTCTTATCTGTCACACATGATTCGCCTAATATAACTTGTCTTATCGGACTTAATTTGCAAGTTATTAGATTTGGTTGGAAGTTATCAAGAGCGCACTTTGAGAGTAGTGAACGCGAGTTCTCATGTTATCAAAATTATATATACATAAAATTAAAGGATAAAAATATTTTACATATTCCTACTCACTAATAAAATATTATTATTTGTCTTAATCTACTGCAAAATCGCAAAAGAATACTTAAGTGGAATGAAGAAAGTATATAAATTTCATTTTTAATAAATTCAATCAAGCTATTCATTATTAATACTCTCAAACTTATACTTATTTAGACTAATACCATTACATTAGAAATTAATTTATACCTTATCTCTACTCCCAAATAACATAAAATGTAATTATCTTATTCACAAAGTGTGTTCCTTTGTATTTCAATTATATTTTTGGGTTATGTTTATTTGAAAAAAGTTAAATATATTATATTTAATATTTATTTTAAAATATTATATATAAAATACGTATTTATTTTACATGTTGCATGAAACATTTTTTTAAATAAAAAATTCACTTTAAAACTTATGTATAAATTCAAATTCCTTGTTTAAACATACCAAAATGTTCAAAACAGTGAGAAAAATAGGCTGGTTCAAGACATTTTATAGACCGTTACGGAAGAATATATATATATCATATATCAGCGGTTAGGGTATTGATTTGGTCATAGCAAATTAATATGAAGAAATTAGCAAATTATCACTCGATATATAACACATTACTAAGTTAGCACATCAATTTGAAATAATAGCAAATCGTCATATGACAAATAACATATATTGTTTTATATAATATATTGTTATATATTATATTAATATTTGTTACTTTTGTATAGATATTTGTTGATACGATCAAATTACTATGGTGTTGAAATTAAAATATATTTTTCTAAAATCAAAATATATTTTTTAATATATAATTATATAACGTGTTATTCGAATATGTGTTATATTCTATATCAAAAAATTTTTATTTTCTTTATGAAAATTTGTTAATTAGTGTTGATTTATCCCAATCAGTTAGGTAATCGAAGAGATATATAAGATTGATTATCATATTTAGATTTTGGTAAATCAATTAGTTGACACATAAAAAGAAGAAAATAGTACATTTTGTTAGGATAATTGGGTTCGATCAACTCCTTACGAACCGCCAGATAAGGGACAACTCCCCGAGTAAATATATAGCGGTGTAATGATCCACACTTGACGAAACAAAAGTAAGTACGAAGTACTTTCAAATCCTACCCCAGGTAATTGCGACTCAGTGTCAACGAAATAAATGCAGGTGCATTCAAGCAATAAATAACACATGAGTTTATTGACCTTGTTCGGGTATAACCAACCTACATGTGGAGGATACCAATTCAAAAGTAAATTCATTATAATCTATATTGATACCAATTCAAAAGTAAGTTCATATTTATATCATGTGCTAAAATTAATAGTAACATATATTGTGTAGGTTATTATTATGTATTATAAATATATGTGTTGTATTTGTAATTCATTAATATAAACTTTATATTTCATTTGTCTGCTAAATTTATTTTCACTTTTTTTTTTTCGTCTGTCCTTTAAATTTATCCAATTACTATATTTGGAAAAGTCAAAAGGTCTATATTTAATTGTTATTTTTATTCAATATTTATTTACCACAAATTCCACTGACTTTATTATGTTCTCTTTCCTTATTATTACTAACTAAATTTCGAAAATACCACCAACTATCTTTTTACTTTTCTCACGTTTTTAATAAAATATATTTTTTTTAATTAACATGTTGAGTCCAAATGGGCTAAATATGATGGACCGAGTATTATTAATTCATACTCCCTCCGTACCAAAAGAGATGTCTTATGGGAAGTTAGCACTAGAATTAAGGAATAATAGTATTTAATTAAAAGAGGGTATAATGTAGAATGTAAATGACTAAAATGTCATTGCTTTTTTAAGGATTTTAAAGAGTATGTTATAGTAATAATTAGAGGTAGTTTGGAAAAGTACGAATAATTTTGTTATAAAGTGCGGACCATGATTACTAAATAAGGAAACAAGACAATTATTTTGGGACGGACGAAAATAGAAAAATAAGACAACTCTTTTGGGACAGAGGGAGTATTATATATGTTTCTATTAATATTTAAGATATTTTCCGCATTATGGTAAATAATTTTGTTCAGTGTACGAACAATCTCTATGTGTATATATATATATATATCCTAAAATCTGGACGGTCTTGCATAGTATGATTAAGCACCAATCTACACACCTATTATATACTATCTTCGTCCAACTACAAAGTAAATATTTACTTTTTGTATCAAATTTAAGAAATGATACTATTTTAACTATAATAGGTAATTAAAAATAAAGTAATGACATTTTTACCCTTTTTTTTTTTTTTTTTTCTTTGGTGTAAAAAGTAAATCAATTCTTAAAATTTAGTGAACAGTTCATTTAAGGTAAACAATAAAAAACAGAACAAAAGTATATAAATATCAAAGAAATTTGATGAGACATAAATATACAAAGAAAAAAAAAGGAAAAGAATGATGCAAGACATTTTGTTCACGGATTTGGTAGAATTCTATAATACTCCCCGTGTTCTTAACAATCTATTCATTATTTTATTTTGGTCAGTCTCATAACAATATATTTATTTTCGTAATTGTACTGTCTACTTAACATTATAAATACTCTTCCAATTTATAATATATTACACAAATGTCATTATATTTATATCATACAATACTAATAGGGTTAATTTAGTTTTTTTACCTTTATTTCTACTTTATCCTAATATTTCTAAAACTCCGTGCAAAAAGCAAATGGATATATAAATATGAGACGGAAAGAGTATTTGGATTTTAAAATTCTAATGAATATATATTTTGTTACAAAATAGATAATGAAATTTGAAGTACTTGAAATTTTAAAATTCGGCCAATGAAGAATTTTTTTTAATACTAAGTATCCCTTAATACTTTAAAATCACATTTTTTTATTGAATTTCAATTTTTATCTTTATACATTCCAACCCAACAAAAAGAAAACATTATATCCATTTTTTAATATTGTATATAGATTTATATTTAAATTATATTTGGTTGGTTGTATAAAAGTATATTTCTATTGTCTTACATAATTTCTCTCTATTTTTTATTTTTGTTTGTACAATATAATTTGTCCTTTTTTTAAAAAAAAATAATATGATTATATATTTTAATCGTATTTTAAATATTATAATTTATATTTTTTTAATTTTAATTAATATATTTAGTTATCTTAATTTTAATTTATAATTATTTTTATTATATAATAATTATTTTTACTAATATACTTTTTAATTATTTATTAATTATATTTTTCTTAAATTCTCGTGTTTATATACAATGACGTGGACACTTTAACTGGGACGGAGTGAGTACATTTTTCATTTTAGTATATCTCATAACATATCAGACAATATGTTTCTATATTCAATAAAATTTACCAATTTCAAAATATACTTGACCAATATAAATCAACTTAATTAACTAACTTTATAACTTATTCAAAACCTCTTTATTTCTATTTTTCTCTACAATAAACAAATATTTTTATCTTCATTTAAAAGCCTCCATCTTTTATAAATTCAATTTATTTTAATCATAAATAAAAATAAATAAATAATTTTTTTATTTATTTGTATTATATAAAATTTTATTATTATAAAATAATATTTCTATTTCATATTTCTCGTCCCAATTAAAAGTACCATTTTACTTTTATTTTTTTTTTAGTAAAGCAAACAAAAACAAACAAGCCCTAAACACAATTAAGAAAACAAAGCCTTAATTTATTATTTAAAATCGAATGGCATCAGACACTTCCGGTTCGAGTTCCTATTTCAGCGACCAGAACGACCGACGAAATCGACGAAGATGAACTCCAGCAGACGACACAGCTATCTTCTCTGGCTGTTATCGCTAAAATTCGTTGATGACGGCCGGATGAATTAGACCTGTCAAAATCGATGTAACTCGGGTTCTCTGGCCAACTCAAAAAATATCCGGGTTCGGTCTCATGATAAATTAATGTGCAAACGGATCCAGACAAGGCTGATCGATTTGAGTCAATTTGAAACTGATCGAATTTGATAAAAATCGAATGAAATTAAATCAGACAATTGTAAACGCAGAAATAAAATGAATAATAATAACCATACATAAATATAGAAAGAAAATAAAGAAAAGAAAATTATGGAATCTTTAGAGATCCGTGCAGGACGAATTGTTGGTTGGCCAAATCTTCAATCTATATCCTAATTTAGTAATTTATCCGTACCAATATAATATTCTTATTTATTATTTTTGTCCGTCAATACAACAGTCTTGTTTATCATTTTTGTCCGTCCCAAAACAATAGTCTCATTTATATAAATAATTATATCACTGTAAAACTCCCATTACTTTTTCATTATTATTACACAATTGCCACTATTTTTTACATTAATACACTCACAAGGGCAAAAAAATCTTTTATCCGTGCTTTTTACCCACTATTAATATTTATTAAATCACGTGCCAAATACAACCCAGATTATAGTTTTGAGACGGAGAAAATAAATAATTACCCAATATTACACTCTTGTCCATCATGTGGCATGATCTCATGTTTTTTTTAGGTTGGATTAGCTGCTGAATTTCATCTACAATATTGATTAATTAGATTACTTATTTAATTAAAATAATTAAATTTAAATTAAGGGTGGAGATTTATTTCAACTTATACTGAATTTTATACTACATCAGCACTTGATCGGAAAGCCATATTTTTAGCTTAACTTTCTCTCTACTTTCTTATTTTTTAGGACAAGTCTTTGACCCTCTTTTAAGGAACAAACTTTTCAACCTTTTAACATTTTTCTTTATTATCTGAGTTGGATCCTCTTCATCTGAGATGGGCTCTTGGGCCGGTCCAACTTTGGGCTGCTCTCATTCATGGTGGGCTTTCCGATTGGATTAGTTTTGGGCCGCCTCGTCTGACCTCCGGGCTTGGCTGTTTTGGACCGGAAGAGTATCATTCAAAATATTATAATTAAGATATTATTAAAATAAATATTGTTTCTTAAATCAAATGTATCATTTAAAATAGGATGGAAGAGTATTACTGTAAATAATTATAAATTTGAATTTTTTTATAATATATAATAAAATACTAGGCTTTGTTCTTTTATTCAAAATTTTTAAAACATATTTTTCCAAATTTTTAATATACTACAAGTATTTATTATTTTTATATTACCTACACAATTCTCTATAATTTGCATAAAAAAATATTCTTTCAAATCAAAATACTAAACAAACACACCCTAACTAAAAGAGAAAATATATATTTTATATTTAAACAGACAAAGATAGAAAATATGTACCTTAACAATAAATGAGAAAAGTATCATATATATATATATATATTTACATGACTAATATAAATTATATTTATAAAAAACAATAAAACATATATGTTTATCTTAGTATTTTATTTATTTATTTAAGAGGCATGTAAATTAGAAATTATAATTATAAATATAATGTCACTTTAAAAAATAAAAGAAAATGTTTGAAATAAAAATTATAAAAATATATATTGTCAACCAAACAAAACCAAAATTTTATTTTACATAAATTGTTCACTTTGTGTTTTTTACTGGCATAATTTTTTATAAATATTATTAGAAAAAATACAATATATATATACACATTAACAAAATACATATAATATATGCATTTTATTCATTAAGAAAAAAAAAAGTTAGTAATTCAACAAAATTTGTAAATATTTTAAATGTAAATGTACCATAAAATAGTAAAAATTTTAAATTATAATAATGATTTGATACGATAAAAATATGTACTCTTTTTGTCCACTTAAATATTTTTTTTTTTTTTTGCATTTAATTTTATAAATATTATATTTAATTATTGTTCGTAAATGTTTTGATATGTAAAAACTATTTTAAATTTTTACCCTTAAGATATGGTTAATGTGAGAATATTATGTAAATAAACATAAACGAGATATATTTGTGTGTAGTAGTGAGGTACATACATACATTTAAAAAAAAATGAAAATTTAATGTTCAAACAACATAAAATAATAAAATATATACTTAGCAAGCGGACAGACAGAAAAAATATTAAATTTATTATTTTAAATATATAAAAATTTGTATAATATATTAATTTTGTCCGATAAAATTAGAACATTTGACTCCACACGAAAATTTTAAAAATAAATATTTTATTATAAAAATTGATAAAAATAAAAAAGAAATTAGGATATTTTTAAAATTTTAAATAGAAATTAAAAAAAATAAAGAGATAATAGCTAAATATTAATTTGTTAATTTTATCAAAATTAATAATAATATAAATTTAACGGACGAAATTAAATAATAATAATAATAACATATTGGTGAAATATTAAATAAAAAATAAATATTAATGCAATATTTTTTAAAAAATTAAATTATTGTAAATGAACAATGAAAAGATGTTTGAGAAAAACACAACCAAATGCATACATTTTGCATCATTTGAAAATGACATACCAACAATTAAGCTTAAAATATTTTATGCAAGAATAAGAATCTTACTTCTCTTAAAAATGCCAACAGATTCCATTCAACTTGTCACACTATACACATCATCTCCTTTTGTTTATTTCTTTTCATTCATTTTTTTTTTATTATTTTTTTATTTTTGAATTTTTTTATTTTTTTGGATGACGTGGAACCGCAGCCGTTATCCGAAAGTGAGCACTGGATAAACCCCCGGTCGAACCTAATACCCTGAAAATCAGGCCCGACGGGAAAGTCACACTAAGCGAACCATGTGTGGCAGGTGACCTGAGGCGTCGGGAGTTTATTTTGTCTTTAAGTAGTAACAATTTTGAATAAATAAAAAATAAATAAATACTCCCTCCGTCCCACAAAGAAGTATACATTTGCTTTTTGCACGTAGTTTTAGAAATATTAGTATTATATTGGGAGATAGTAAGAATAAAGTAGAAATGACTAAAATAACTTTATTAGTACGTGTAATATAAAGGTAATGACATTTGTGTAATATATTGTAAATTGGAAGGGTATTTGTAATATTAGGTAGATAGTACAGTTACTAAAAAAATGAAATGAATACTTTGTTATGAGACGGACTAAAATGGAAAAATAGATACTTTGTTAAGGAGGGAGTATAATATTTTAATTTAAAAAATATGGACTGTAATATTCAAAACATAGAGATTTGCTTGCTTATTGTTTATGATTTGTGGTGTTTTGTTAAATGAAGTTTTTTTTTTTTTTATGATAAGTATATAATTTAATAATTTATGAATATCTTAATAATATTTTATTTATTAAAATAATCAAACAAGTGTTTGTGTCAAATATATGTATGACCAAAAAATAAAACCTAAATTATATAAATAGGCAAGAATTTAAATATATTAAATTGACAAAGTGACTTAATTCTTCCTTGAGAGGTCACGACTTATGCCTCTTGGCATAAGTTTGACTTAGGGTTAAAATTTAATTTATTGCACCTATCATTTTCACATTTTTCAATGCGTACGCACCTACATTGTCTACTATTACTATTATTATTATTATTATTATTATTATTATTATTATTTTGAAAACTATCATTTTAAAAAATTTATTTTATTTAAGATATTACATCAAAACTTTATATATATATATATATATATTTATTTTTTATTTTTTTTTGATAGCGTGAGAACCCGCAGCCGCTACCCGAAAGTGCGCACCGGGTAAACTCATTGAAAAATACATCACATTAAATATTTATTTTTTATTATGGTGCGTTTCTTTTGATTGATTTAGGAAAAATTTTGATTTTGATATTAACATAATGTTTGATTAGGTATTTTATGAAAAAATATATATATATGTATTTTATTTTTTCAAAAAATATAGAGACCAAATACTAGAAGAAAAAATTATTTTTGTAACAAAATTTTTTTGTTTCTAAATCTACTTTTTCCGTTACTAATGACATTAGAGACAGAATTAATAATGGAATTACGTTAGTTACGTGAACTTTAGGGACGAAATTCCGTTACAAATATATTATTTTTTTGTAGTGAAATAGTAAAAATCGAAGATTTGAAGCTAACGAAACACAAATATTTCTAAAGTGATCTAAAATACTTCGAAAACATTTAAAGGTGTGTTTGTTTGGCGAATTGGATTTCCAATCCACTATTCATTCCATTTTTTTCTCCAAAAAAATATCAAATTAAACCCCTATTTTTTATTTTTTATATTATACTACTAAAAATCAATTTTACATTCAAAATATCACATCAATACTTATTTATATCACATCATACAACTATTCAAATTCAAAATTTTTACTATTCAAATCCTAAACCAAAATCAAAACCCCAACCAACACACCCTTGAATGATTTCCCCAAGAAAATCAAATAAATATTTATAAAGAAAATATATATATGTCTATTTTTATTTATTATATTAATAAAAAATTAATTTTATATTCAAAATATTATATCAGCGTATATTTATAGACATTAAATAACTATCTAATTTTAAATTTTTACTATTTAAAATTTAAATTCAAAACTAAAATAGCACCAAAAAACATAACAAATCACATAAAGATTTGTTGTGTGTTCACTTTGAGCTATTTTTGAGGTTTTGACATTTGACTTAAATTATATCTTGATAATATGTTATTTCATGAGATGAAATATTATAATATATTATATCATCAAAATATTTCATTACTTTATTGAAAATTGCAGAAACAATTATTAAAAATATATGGGGATAAAAATCAAAGTTTTTTACTATATGTATTTAATATAGAATTTTCTATATTTTTTATTCTCTTTCATTGAAAATCAACAATGTGACATCACCATTTTTGAAATTTGAATCTAAAATTTAATAGTAGATTTTACAAGTTGAGTATGTCTATTTATTTTGACATTTTATGTTGATAAATCAACCAATGAGGAATCTTGTGATATTCAAGGTTCTAACATTTGTATATGAGTATTATTTTTGGGTTTTTTTTTTTAAAAAAAAAATAAATTAAGAAATAATAGTATTTTATTAATTAGTGAAGCAAATAAGATAATTTTGATATTTTTATTTTTTGTACTTTATGTATAAATAAATTATATGTGTAATGATATGTTTGTATTTTATATAAAAGTCAATGGTATTTTAATATTAGTATGTGATTATTTTTATTACTTCCTCCCGTCTCATAACAAAGTATTCATTTTTCCATTTTAGCATGTCTCATAACAAAGTATCTATTTTTTGTTTTAGTAACTGTACTATCTACCTAACATTACAAATATCCTTACAACTTATAATATATTACATAAATATCATTACATTTATATCACACGTACTAATAAAGTTATTTTTGTCATTTCTACTTTATTCATGCTATATCTCAATATAATACTAATATTTCTAAAATTATGCAAAAAGTAAATGAATATTTACTTATGGGACAGAGAGAGTATAATATAAAATAAATATTTTTTAAATGGACAAAAAAATAATAAAAAAAAAAATTTCAGTTGGAACGAAAATAGTACAAGACTAGTCTTATGCAAAGTTTATTTAAAGAATAATAATAATCATAGTAATAATACGTTTAATTGAATTCTCCATCTTCTAATTAAAAGTATCATTTTTACCTTTATCGTTCGTATCGCTCAAAAGTATTTATTTCATATTATAGTAAAAATAATCTCACACTAATATCAAAATATCATTAATATTACATAAATTATAAACAATACAATTATATATATATACATGAATTACAAAATATATACATATATATATATCAGAATCATCTATAAAACTATTTTTTTAGTCTCGTAACTGGACCCCTTTATCATTTTAGTCCCGTAAGTGGAGCCTGTCACAAACTAGTCCCATAAGTGAAAAATTTTCGCTGTTTTAGTCCTCCGGCGCCGGAGACGTCTGCGTGGCTTGCCGGAGGTGACATGTCCGCCAGGTGTCCCGTAAGGTCAGCGACACCTGGCGGACACATAGATTTATTATTTTTTTTCATTTTTTTTAATTTTTTAAAATTTTTTTATTGGACCAAATAAAAAAATACAAATAAAATTAAAAATAAGTTTTAAAAAAATTAAAAAAAAAAAAAAACCCATGTGTCCACCAGGTCAGCGACACCTGGCGGACACGTCACCTCCGGCGAGCCACGCGGGCATCTCCGGCGCCGGAGGAATAAAACAGCGAAAATTTTTCACTTATGAGACTAGTTTGCTATTGGCTCCACTTACGGGATTAAAATGATAAGGGGTCCAGTTACGGAACTAAAAAAAACAATTTACCCAAAATATTATTATTTCTTAATCAATTATAAAATCTTAAAATAATACATTCGTCATAAAAGGAGTATAATATTATCATATCATTAATTTATTCAATAAATAATAAAATTATAAAATAAAATAAAATTATAAAACAAAATCCACTGCGACAAAAGAGCCTAAACACATATTACACACACGCGACTCTTTATTTATATATATATATATATATCATTTTTATCACTATTTGTCTTGACATATATTTTTAAAAACCTATCACATGTCATACATATTTTATTTTACAATACTATCACATCAAATACTTAAATTATTATTATTTAAAAAAAAAAAAAAAAAAAACAAATGACCAAAACTTCAAAAGACTATCTAAATAAAGTGAAAATTTGATTGTATAAATAATTGATAATTAAATTGTTATATATATAATCCATTATATATTTGCTTCTTTCAATAGTACTATTTTCGTCCCAAAACAATAAAGATATTGAGATGGGTACGGGAATTAAAAAAATAATAGTATTGTATCGATAGTGAATGTAAAAATATTTTAAAAGACCAAAATATTCTTACTTTATGCAATTATTGTAAAAAAAATAAAAATAATTTTATAAAATTATTATTTTGAGACAGATAAAAATAATAAAATAATATTATTGTTTTGTGTTAGAGGGAGTACGTGATATTGTATAGCAATAAATACATGTATATACATAATAAATTTGAAGTATGGAGACAATTTGGCTTTTATATTTGTATTTTGTAATCAAATTTTATATAATTATATTGTTTTAACAAACCCATTTATATATATATATATATATATAAAATATCATAAATAACAATTATTCTATATAATTTATTTGAAATAATGTATTGATTTGATTTTTTATTTAAATAGTATTTTTATGTGATGTTTTGTGAGCACTACAAAAAAAAATAATATATTTGTAATGGAATTTCGTCCCTAAAGTTCACGTAGCTAACGTAATTTCATTTCTAATTCCGTCTCTAATGTCATTAGTAACGAAAAAAATAGATTTAAAGACAAAAAAAAATTTGTTACAAAAATGATTTTTTCTTGTAGCGGAGATGGTATACTGTATTTTAATTTATTGAGAATTGTGTAGAATGAACAGTGATGATTTTAATTTGAAATAACAAAAGAATGCATAATCTTTTTATCGAAACTTTTGGTACTATTCATTCACAATTTTTTTTAAATTTTGCATCAAAAATATTTTTTTATCTCTTAAAATATTATATTAAATACTAATTTTTTTACTGTCTTCAAAACTCTTTATTTAAATGGAACCTAAAACGTATATACAATCATAATATATGTTGATTTTATAATCCAATTTAAATTTGACTTATAGCCTACAGCTTAAATATGTAATAATTTAATTATTTAAATATTATCGTTCAATAAAACATCTACTTGTAGCCACATATACGTCCATATGACAAAGACAATTATTATTATTATTATTATTATTAAGTGTAGAATATTCTTATATAATAGTCTAATTTCGAGATTCATTGAATCTTCAAAGATACTTTTGCACATGTACTTGCTCCTTTGTAAGTTAGCTAGGTGCGAATGTGTAGGGGTTTGGATTTTGAGTTGGGATTTGAAAAATAAAAATTTTGAATTTGAATAGTTGTACGATGTGATATAAATAGGTGTTGATGCGATATTTTGAATGTAAAATTGATCTTTAGTAATATAAAAAATAAAAAATAAGTATTTAATTTGATATTTTTTTAAAAAAAAAAAAATGAGATGAACAGTGTATTAGGAACAAACACGCTGTATTGACATTTTGCATTTGACTTAATATTAGGAACAATTTTTTTAGTGTTAGCTTTTCGTTTGGATTTTCATTTGAAGTTTGGAAATAATAAATTTTAAATTGAAATATTATATGATATAATATAAATATTTTTTTTATGATTTTTTTAAAATTAAAAATTAATATTTTTTATATATGTAATATACTAAATAAAAATTAAGCATTTTATTATTATTATTATTACTATTAAAAATTAAAGATCTACCCAAACAATACATCAGTTTGAATGCAATATCAGTACAAGAAAAAATTATTTTTGTAACAAAATACTTTTGTTTCTAAATCTATTTTTTCTGTCACTAATGACATTAGAGGCGAAATTAGGAATGAAATTACTTTAGCTACGTGAACTTTAGGGACAGAATTCGATTACAAATATATTATTTTTTTGTAGTGCATATTTTAGAAGTTAGAAACCGTGACGCAATTATTGTCCAAATTAATTAAAATTATTAATTACAATTAATATAAAATAATAGAGTAGTGACGCACCATGTTAGAGTTGAATTTTTGTGACAATTATATTGTTTACCAAATACTCACTAATTACATCAGATATTTAAATAAAAATATAATAATATTATTACGTCTCAATATATTAGTTTACTAATCAATTAAATAAATAAATAAATAATCAGTAGGGGCTGTCTAACGTCTATAAAATAGAACCCAAAATTGCAAATGAATCCCCAACTCCACACATATTTGTTTAGCACCACTCATGGCTGATTCCCTGAGCTGCACCGCCGCCGATCTCCTCCCCCTGATCGGCGGCGCCGCCAACGCCACCGCGACTGCCGCCTTCATCTGCGGCCGGTTCGACAGCATATCGGCGAAGCTGTCGGACGCGACGTATGCGATCGACAACACGTACTTGCTATTTTCGGCGTATTTGGTGTTCGCGATGCAGCTCGGCTTCGCGATGCTCTGCGCCGGATCCGTTCGGGCGAAGAACACGATGAACATCATGCTCACTAATGTTCTCGACGCCGCGGCCGGCGGGATCAGCTACTATCTCTTCGGCTTCGCCTTCGCCTACGGCGCGCCGTCCAATGCCTTCATCGGAAAACACTTTTTTGGGCTCCGGGATTTTCCGACGCCGACCGGCGATTATAGCTTCTTTCTCTATCAGTGGGCTTTCGCCATCGCCGCCGCCGGTAAGAGTCGTTGATTAGAGTGTTTGGTTGTGGTTTTAAATTGAATTTAATATTATTTTTCTGTATAGTTTTCAGTTCATCGGTAAATTTTTCATTTGATTTTTACAGGTTAAAGTAAATTAATATTTTATAAATAAGTAATGTAGTAAAGTAATATAATATTAATTTTACCTTTGAAAAATAATGCGAAAAGTAAAAACATACAAATATTTTGAAATTTAGTTGATATTTGTTTTTTCTAAAAGAAAAAAATTAAAAGTTTTGATTTAAACATGTTGAAAGGACAAATTAAAAATTTACTAACGGACAGAGTTATATGTTAATTGAGTACTAATTTGAGTCAGGGTATGGATCAACTGCTGGTCAAATCAACCGTTGTGCTAAGATATGCTGAATTATGATATATTATATGTTATTTTATAAATATGTCAAGTTATCTGTAAATATATGTTTGAATATTTTTAGCCTTTTCATAATCTGTATTGTCTAGTTTTTTTTTTAAAAAAAAGAAAAATGTAAAAAAAAGTTAATATAATGATAGTAATCAATTTAAAATTTTAAATAGGCGAAATGAATTTTATATTACATAAACAAATAATTTTAGAATTGTTTCTCTTCCAGAAGCTACGAGAAGCTTTTCCATTAATTTGTTGTTATTCCCTCCGTCCCAGTACCATGTCCATGTTGTCGTTTATGTCCGTCCCACATACCATATCACTTTTTTTTTTGGAAAATAATTACACACTTTAATCTTATTTTAAATTTTTTAATTTTATTTTTTAGAATTTTAATTAAATTAATTAGTTATTTTAATCTTAATTTATAATTATTTATATTATAGAATAATTATTTTTATTAATACATTCTTAATTATCTACTAATTATACTCCTCCTATACTACCGTGTCTACAGTGTAGCAATCACGATATTCGGGACAGAGGGAGTATGAAATATGGTAGAGTAGGGTAATAATATTTATTATGGGTATACACTATTAGAGCATAGACAATGGAGTTTTCTTAAGAAAGTCAGAAATTATGTATTTAGGCGTGCCTATAAAATTAAGGCATTCAATTGTTTGGATTACACAACATTTAGTAGTATAATTTTTCTCTCTAAACTTATCCTTTTCTGAGGTATGAAAAAGATTTTAGGATGTGTTTGTTTTATGAAATAATTTGAATTAGTACACCCTATGTCTCGCGTAATATAATATGAGTGCATTACTGTATATAGAACAATTTAAGTAAAATATAATTAGTAAGTAATTAAGAAGTGTATTAGTAAAAATAATTATTGTATAATAAAAATAATTATAGATTATAACTAAATAATTTATTTAAGATTATAATGACAAATTATATGGGATAGACGAAAATAAAAAGTATGGATAAATTATGTGTAACTGAGAGAGTATTTTTTTTAATGTAAATTATGAAAAATCGTGTAAAAAATATAAAAATAAAAAATATGTATAATATATTAATATTTTTGAAAAAATATGTGAAAAAAATAAAATAAAAAATTGAAAGACACACACCCTTACTCTTTAGATTGCGGATTATTTTAAAAATTGAATTAAAATAATTATTTTGTACAATGTTTAAATAAAAATTAATGTACTATATTTTAAATATATTATATTACAGGCTCTAACAATCTTATTTATTTTTTATTTTTTTTGTTTGTGTTGATATTTAAATATTAATTATCATATCAATCGTAGTACAAATAAAAAAAAAAATTACAAAAATATTTTCTCTTATAATATTAACAGAATAATATTTGTCAAAAAAATATATATAAAAAATATTCTTAATAATAATAATAATAATAATAATAATAATAATAATATATAAACATATCTTTTATTAATTTTTTAATAATATATATTCGAATCTGCACTGCAGGTATTACCAGCGGCTCGATTGCAGAGAGGACCCAATTCGTAGCCTACTTAATCTACTCCTCCTTCCTCACCGGCTTCGTCTACCCCGTCGTCTCCCACTGGTTCTGGTCCCCCGACGGCTGGGCCTCCCCGGCCAGGGCCAACGGCGACCTTCTCTTCAACTCCGGCGCCATCGATTTCGCCGGCTCCGGCGTCGTCCACATGGTCGGCGGCATTGCCGGTCTATGGGGAGCCCTAATCGAGGGCCCCCGGATCGGCCGGTTCGACCGGACCGGCCGGTCCGTCGCCCTCCGCGGCCACAGCGCCTCCCTGGTCGTCCTCGGCAGCTTCCTGCTATGGTTCGGATGGTACGGATTCAATCCAGGATCCTTCCTGGCGATAAACAGATCCTACGGCTCAGATCGCGGCACGTACTACGGCCAGTGGAGCGCCGTCGGGAGGACGGCGGTGACGACGACGCTGGCCGGGAGCACGGCGGCGCTGACGACGCTGTTCGGGAAGAGGTTCCTGAAGGGACACTGGAACGTGATCGACGTCTGCAATGGCTTGCTCGGCGGCTTCGCGGCGATCACCTCCGGCTGCTCGGTGGTGGAGCCTTGGGCGGCGATAGTCTGCGGCTTCGTGGCGGCGTGGGTCCTGATCGGCTGCAACAAGCTGGCGGAGATGGCTAAGTACGACGACCCGTTGGAGGCGGCGCAGCTCCACGGCGGCTGCGGCTCGTGGGGGGTACTGTTCACCGGATTGTTCGCCAAAAAGGCGTATGTGAATGAGGTCTACCCGGGGCGGCCGGGCAGGCCGTACGGGCTGCTGATGGGCGGCGGCGGGAGGCTGCTGGCGGCGCAGATTGTGCAGGTTGGTGTTATTAACGTACTCAAATCTATTCACTTTTTTTTTTTCTTTTTTTAATCCAAATTTATTATTATTTTTTTTTTTATAGTAAAAAGATACTCTGACAGTCTATTAAAATGAGCTCATTTAGGCTAGGCATGAGAATTAAAAAAATTAATATTTTATTGAATAATTGATGGTATTTTTGAAAATTTAATTAGAAAGTAAGTAAATAAAGAGAGAGTACATCATAAAGTTAGTGTTATTTGTTATTTGAATTGAAGGTAATAATTAAATGTTAGTTTGTTGCATTTATCAAAATTAGTAATTGGATCAATTTAGTGGACGGACTAAAAAGGAAAGTGAGAATAAATTTGGCGGACAGATGGAGTAGTATTTTTTTTATTTGTTCTTTACCCAAAACATAAAAATTTCTATTTTTACCTATTTTTCTTCAAATATGTGCTAGGTCAAATGAGCACACGACTGGACGACGGAAGAATTAACAAATTAATTTTAAATAATACTTCATCAGTCCCACTTATCATGTCCACTTTTTTTATTTTCGTATGTCCATTTATTTTGCCGAAAAAAATTATACACTTTAATTTTATTTTAAAATTTTAAGTTTTAATATTTTTATTGGAATTAGACTAGTTAGTTATCTTAATTTTAATTTATAATTATTTTTATAATACGATAATTATTTTTACTAATTCATTCTTAATTATTTACTAAGTATACTGAACATAATATTTGTTTCAGGTGCTGGTGATAGTGGGGTGGGTGTCGGTGACGATGGCGCCGTTGTTCCTCGGGTTGCAGGCGATGAAGCTATTGAGGATATCGAGCGAGGACGAGATGGCGGGGATGGACGCGACGAGGCACGGGGGGATGGCGTATCTTTATAACGACGAGGACGAGGAGAGCATTGGGATGAGGCAGATGAAGATGAATAGGGTCGAGCCGAGGGAGACGCCGCCCCCGGCATCAGGGGTCGGGGTTTAGATATGATATGTTAAAGATGATGTTTTTTGTTGTTTCAATGTTGTTTGGGAACTACAATGTTTGATAATGTAGTTTTAATATTTGAGTGGTGTAGGTTTTGATGAAAAAATGTTTGTGTATTTGTTTGATATTTTTATTCAAATAATACTCTATGTCCGATTTTGTAATAAATTAAAAAATATAATTATTTATTAGTGAAATGTGGAAGAGGCTTTAATATTTTGTTTTTAATTTTATATATATAAAATAATTGTATAAATAATGGTATTTACATCAAAATTAAGGATATTTTGGTATATTTTATTTATCATTTTTGTCCGTCCCAAAACAATAGTCTTATTTCCAGAAATAATCATATCACCATAAAATTACTCCTATTTAAATCTAATATATTTATCCTTATTTTTTACCAACTACCAATATAATATCAATATTTCTTAAATCTCGTGTCCAACACAATAAGGTTATACTTTTGAGAAGGATGGAATATTACTTTTACTATAACAATACTTTTAAGTGAGACAAGAATAAAATAAAACAAAAAATATATATTATTTGAATTGAAACACAAAATTAAAACAAAATCTACAATGCATTTCATTTTATTTTGATTATCTTTTTTTACGACGTAGAAATTAGCCGCGGCTACTTTTATTTGGTAAACCCCGATCTAACACAATGACCTGCAAACTAGACTGACAAGACAAATCGTACTAAGACAAAACCAAGCGGCGTCGACGGACGGGTATTTCTATGTATTACTTCACTTTGTACACCTTAATTTCAAAAATCCAAAATCACCCAACCACTAAAATAAAATCAAAACACATCTTAAATCCTAAATAACCACATTCCTTAGAAAATGCCATTGTGTAAGCACAATATTCGACATAAAAATAAAAAAACAATGCAATCATTCCAAGACAGTCTATATATTCTATTCTATTCAATGCTTCCATCAAATACCAATAGATAATCATCTAAGATAACTAAATTGAGATTATATTTTACCTATAGTGTAATGGAAGCACAAGTTCAAATGCAAACACCCTAAATCATTCACACTAGCCTGAAATTTTTTTTACATGTTTTTCACTGACATTGCAGAAAATGGAGGTCACATAACATTCACAGTAACAAGCATTTAAATGAATGCATGCAGGCAGTAAAAAAACATTGAATTATTAGATGAAATGAAATACTTGAGCATGATCGACAGTACGATAGGGTAGGGTAGGATAGGATTGGATAGGAAACTCACATATCGTTCCAGCCAAAAGAATCGCGTTTCATAGTTTTCAAATGGAAGGAAATTCCCACAGTAAAAGAGGGCATGGAGTAGTGATTTCTGATACCAGGACAGACGACCCTGCAGTAAAAACCAAAAATGACAAAACAAAGCTGATTTGTGGCCCGCAACAAAAAACACAGCCACTGAGCTTGTCTGTGTTGTGTGTCAAATATTATGAACATCTCGTCAAGAAAGAGCGTAATCCAGGTGAGGGCCATTACGACCCACCCAGAATAAATGCATGAATCTCCGCCCAGCTTGAGACTGTGTAGAGAACGCCTGATAGACCATTCCAACTAGATAAACTTTCGTCGGCAGTTTGTTTTTGCTTCTCAATCACACCAGGAAATAAAGGCACGAAAGAAACACCAAAATGGCTCCCCACCTTGCGCAGACTCGAGCTTGAACCTATCACAATGCCAACATCTGCCTTAAGCAAGCAAAGTAAGTCGCCTACTGAATCTCCAATGTACACTGTCAGATTCTTAGTATCTTTGGCACTGTTCTGCAAGATACCATCAAAAGCTTGGACCTTGTCGATAGGAGACTCGACCTTTTTAATAATTTCTCCGGTGGATAATGAGTTCTCATATACAAACTCATTTGCATGTACATTCACGGAGTCTAGGCCACCTGCACGGGATAACATAAAATTAAGCACATATTCATCTCACTGTTTTCCCAAACAAAAGAAGATGCATGCCATGTTCTTAATATCGATCAAGATTTCTTCTAAAAATCTTTACCTACACCATGCACAATAAGCTGGCCACTACTTTGAAAAAGAAAATAAGAATCGTTAAATTTCTAGTATACCTTTATCGCAGTACAATTCTGTATTGAACAGATAGCTGAGTAAAAGACATTATACTCATAAATATAGCTATTTGACATAGTGTTTTTTTAGGACTATAATATTGCAACCAGAAATTCTGCACATGCAGCGAAGTTAAGAATGAGAATGTGTATAGACCAAAAGCAGAGAGCAACCAGCCGAGATAGTTTATCTAAATATGTCCTTAGCAGAGAATCAAATACTTCTAAAAAATTTCATATTAAATGATATAGCAACTTTAATTGAATGTATAAATAAAGCAATAAAACCTCAAATAAAATGGGAAAAAGGAACCAACCTGAGGAAAAAGCAGATCTAATGAGATCAGCACACCAACAATAGGACAGGACATGGATGTTTGTGTTTAGATTATTATTTTTAAGTGCAGTCTGGAAAAAACTCTTGCAACCATTTTGGAGACCTAAGCGCTCTCCTGCTCGTTTTATATCCTCTAAATGCAGACCCTTAAGCACTCCAGAATCTATCACCCTTAAATTGGCTTTTTTCTCAAATTCCGAAAGGTGCTCCAGTGCTTTATGCAGAACTTCATAATCGAATTTTTCCACTGCATAAAGTAGTTCCACAAACCCATTTTATATCACAATATATCATGAAGATTCATATGGAAATACTAAAAACAATATCTAAAGATATACAACGGTGTACCTGTATTAGAAGGTAAGATATTTTCTATACATTGCTCATACTCTTCGGTGTACTGCTTAGAAAGTTCCTCCCAAGTGCTTCTCAAATCAGCCGAGGACATTCGAGCAAGTTGGTTGTCTGATTGATTTTGATCTGATTTTGGGGCTGTGAGGATTGCTATTTCTGCCAAGACTGCAGAAGAATCCACCACAGTGCAAGTCAAATCAAAATCCGAAAATAACATCAGGCACTGCGGCCCTGAATTGTGCTCTTGATGGAGAGGAGTAACCGTTTTCTGAACAATTGGCTGAGAAAGGAAAAACTCTATTTCAAGCTTCATAGCTTGATGATACAGCTTTTCAATGATATTAAGCTCTTCTCCAGTTAAAGACACACTTAATTTTTCAAGCAAGTCTTCTGTTTGCAAAGCTGCAGCCTGAATGAAATGCATTCATATATTGTCAGATATATCAGATCAATATGTGTGTATTTTTGTTACAGGTTAGAATGTATTAGTATTGATATCAGTTTGGTTCTCATTAGTTATACGAACCTGAAATGCTTCACAGGAATAATTGTCAATCCACTTTTTGTATGGATGCATGGCCTCACTTGAGCTAAGCAACGTCTGCAGCTCCTTGCCTAGGAAGGCATAGAGCCTCATACACGGGGTCATAGCACCAAGAGTGTAAGCAGCTAATTTTGTTTTTTCAAAAGGGGTAGCTAGTTTCCCAGGAGCTTTTAGTCCTTCAATTTTTCCTGAGGCTGTTGCTATTAGAAAGTCAGTATACTTGATAGTTGCAGCATTTGCCGGACTACCTTCTGTTAGGTCAAAGCCCCACTCCTGGACATTACAATAACACAGTGAAATACTTGCCCATCCATAACAATAAGTGAAAATACAGCATGAGCCACAGGAAAGCAGCTCTGATTGGAAATATTGATTATTCAAATCGATGAATATGAGTCAACAAACACACTATCAACAGTATACTATGCGTGCTCAATCTTAGGGGCCTTAGTTGTATCCACAAAGTCACTAGAATCAGATGAATCTTAAAATTCCTAAGTGCCTAGAACAGACAATTCAACAACAGCACGAGTACAGTTAGTTACTCCTATAGATAAAAAGTACACCAGTTTCGAGGCAGCTCTACAGCCTAAGAAGTCAAATTCAGAATGCCCACACATCTTCAGATTCATAATAATACTCACTTGAACAAATGAACCATGCATTTTGAGCTCTTCAAGAACATTCTTCCGTAATTCATTAATCCCAACTTTTGCATCATCATCATCTGCACACTCCTCAGCCATTTCATACCTGATTTAGATAGTTGCGCCAAAGTATCAATAATCCTGGAGAGAATCAAAGTAAAGAATACAACACTGCATTCATATATATTCATTATTTTCTAATGTTAGGCCAAAAAATAACTAGTAATATAGCTTCCAAATTTGAGAACTCTACCTACATAGACCAATCTTAAGACAAGGGGCAATGCACATAGACAACAGGATTTCCTGGCACTTTTTGCATCACATCATGATAGTTAATGATCTCAGATGCAATTGGATTTCATTATTACACTTGTTTGGTTAATTGCCTTTGAATACCTTTGCACATCCAGAACAATAAGTTTTTACAATGCTGCACTTTAAGGAACTCTTTTGCATTAGATAACTTTGGCATATGGCACCACTATACTAAAAAGTTTTTCTAGTATATGTATGTCTATATATATGGAATAAAATAGGACTTTTCAATGTTAATAAAGACAGACTAATATAACTTATCCCAGGAATATAATTGTTTTCTTGATTTTATATCCATAGCTGGTAGATAGAAATGAATGAATGCATAGAGTAAAATAATTTTGTAACAAAATTTTTGTCAAATAACCTTTATAAATAATTCTCATTTGAACTTAATTTGAAACAACTTAATTCAAATTAACAAAAATAATGATGCAATGGCATTTGCATAAATTGGCAGTGTTAAAAATTAGATTAATAGAATTATAATATATTCATAAAAGATTATTTTCTACAAGGATAAGAAAGTATTTATATCTGATTTCTAATGATTTCACAAAACAATGAAGATATTAAGTTAAAATATGCTAATATGAGTTTAATTCTGCAACAAGGCAAGTAAATATATACCATAAAAAATGAACCATTGCCGCAAGTGTATTGGTTATTTAATTATATATATATATATATTATCAGTGCTTAAAATACTCTATTATAGAATAGCAAATATTAAGTAAAGCATATATAGGTAGCATTTTAAGTTAGAAGATATAAATTTATACAGTGTGGATATGCATATAAATGCATAATTGCATATATAATAAATTTACTATAAATAGGCGTAAGGATGTTTTTAATTAAACTTTAAATTTGAATATAAAATATAGAGAAAGACACAGATAAGAGAAAATTTTAATTTTCATAGCAAGTACAGAATCAAAATATGTTAATATGGCACCTAAACTGATCATCAGGCAAGTTATTCAAAGAAATTTGGTGATATAATGTAATGGGATTCTACCAAACCATAGCATCAATTATTCCACTTGAATCTAACATTATCAGTAACAAAATAAAAAAAAAAAAAAAAAATAGAGGATACTAAGAACTATATGGTATTTGTTTGGAAGTATCAAAGAAAAAAAATAATAATAATAGAATAATTTATCAAAACCAACTATGAAAGAAAGAGAACTACTTAAGAAGTATTAGTATAAGGATGTGAAAATGAGGAATTAGAATAATTCTCACACTACTATTCCTCATTTATCAAAGAAATGCCTACTCCGTAATTCATTTATCCACATTTCCTGGTAAAACTAGAGGGTTCAGAATATCAACTAAATCACTTGAAATACTGCAGATATCAAGGGTAAAGATGATTCTTAGCTGATTATGTCACTATGGCAACTCGCATCCTAGATTTACAGCCTTTCTGAACAAGAATTGATCGAAAATGTGATCCATAAACAGGGCATTTCACTGGCATCAGAGTCATATACATGCTATAGGAAGTGTTATCCGATGCAAATCGATAAATAGGCAGCAATGTTCGCCCTTGAACACTACATCTGATAGAGACTGTAAGAAATAATGTTCTTGTTTTTTGTTGTAATACGTTAGATTGTGCTTAATGATTAGTTTCACAATAGTCTTTTTCAAATTTGAAAGCAACATTTCTACTGAACAAGGAAACGAAAAAATAGGAATATCATAACACAAAATTATACGGGGAAATGAAAGATTCAGACAACTCTTAACAAAAAAAACAGAAATAAAGCAACGAAAAGATGATCAAACATAAACAAAATGATAGAGGCACTGACGCTTTCACGAAGGCCCGGAGAAAATGAACGTCCTGTCCTATATAATGTCGAAAACTGTCCAGTTTGAGATCTCCGGCAGCCAAACTGACAAGAAACGGTGTGTACAGAGCCTGCGTCCATTCCTTGTTCGATTTGATCCAGAATCTTGTACCTAAACCCTCTTCAATTGGCGGCGGAGGCAACTTCACCGTCCCTGAACTTGCCATCGAAAATTTCCAAAAATCACAGCCGCGTTCCGATGTGGATTTGTAAGATCGGGTGAAATAGGAGAATCGGTTGATCGGGGAAGCAGCGCAAGGTTTTGAGCAGAAATTAAGCGGAGAAGGCGATGTGGTTTTGAGGAAACGCAGCAGTTTTTGCATCAAAAGCTTTTCAAGCTGCTGTTGCAGAATTCACAATTCCTTGATTCGTCAGTGTCAGTGGAAAGATTGACAGATTACGATTGTGTCCGGCGGCGGCGGAGGCGGAGGCGGCGGAGGCGGTGGGAAAAAGAGTTGGAGAGAGTAGTTACTTTAGTGGAGTTTGGCAGGCAGGAGGCAGTTTGCGGAAAGTATGGAGACGGAAACTAATCTGGAAATGGGCTTCGGCCTTCTTAGACAGTTTTCATTCAAATTCAATAACGGGTCGGGTCGGGTCGGGTCAAAACCTTATTTGTCTTTTCCGTCTTCGCTTTCATATTTACTTTCAAAATAAAATTTATTAATTGATTGGTTTGCATTTAAATTTGAATTTTGTATATTAATTTAAATAATAATTTTATACTCCCTTAATCACTAATTTAGGAGGAATATAATTAATATATAATTAAAAATAATTATTATATAATAAAAATAATTATATATTTTTAATTAAAATTTAAAAAATTATAAATTTTAAAAATTTAAAAGAAAATTAAAGTATATAATTTTTTTAAAAAAATGAAAAATGACAAAACAAGGAAATGAAAATGTGGACATGGTAAGTGGGACGGAAGGAGTATTATATTTGTTAGGTAATATAACATTCTCACGGTCCCAAAATAATAGTCATATTTTGTTATTTTCGTCTTTTCTAAAATAATAGTTTATTTCCATTTTTGGTAACAAGCTCTCATCTTTTTTATAAAATTATATTTATTTTTTTACAATAATTACATAAAGTAGAAATATTTTGGTCTTTTAAAAATATTTTTACATCTACTATCAATATAATACTATTATTTTTTAATTTTTGTGTCAATTTCAAACGTCCTTATTGTTTTGGAATAAAATGAGTATATTTTTATTAAAAATAACACACATTGATTTTGTTAGAAAAACGGTTTGAAATCCAACTCAAACAATCTTTCATATTATATTATTTTATAAAGTAATATTTTTTATGGAAATTTTAGAGTTTGTTTGGTTTTGATTTTGAATTTTTTTATATTTAAATATTATTTTAATATAATATTTTAAGTAGGAAGTTAATGATTTCATTGGAAATGATGTCAATCAAATAATATTTTCTCTTTCTCAAGTATGTATTTTTTTTGTTTGTTCAAAATATTTTGTAATATTTTTTAAATAAAAAATAATTAAATATTTTTAATTCTTACACTACATTTTATCACATCACCGCCAAAATTTAAAACTATTTTTTTTTTATTACATCACTTAATTTTCAAATTATTCTACTATCAAAATCATCTTTAAACCGTCATCGGTCATTATAAGTTGAACTTGTAACTGATATTCAATTAACCAATAATCTGGTCAACATTTTTTCCATCAATTTCGTTGAATTAGCAATCTTAACAGCTTTAGCCCGAGCTTGGACACCGGACCAAGCCCAATATTTTTGTAGTGTAATAAGTACTATTAATTTTTACTACACCATAATTTTTTGGTGAAATTCTTCGTTGTGCACAAAATTATCCTAACTCATACATAATAAGTTAAACTTATTTTCACAAAACTTCAACCCACATAAATTTTCATAATTTTTACAATTTGATTCTTAAAATATGAGGTAGATTTACTATTTGTTTATCAAACAATATTTGATTACCAAAATGTTCTTTAAAATTTAATTAATTTTTAAGTCCATTTTGTTATGGCCACGGACCACATAGTTCAAAAAGTTGTCACAACCACCTCATGATTAAACATGTACGTCCAAATAATATTTGCTTTCACATTTGCAAACATAAATGCCAAAAAATATTGGCAAATATAAATATCTTTTGGCAATTATAGAACATATTTTCTTTGAGACCATAGATAAGTAATACTGCGTTTATTGTCATTATCTTCCATTTGTATACTTTTAAGTTTTTTTAATATGAGTTTGATAACTATACAAATTATGTATATATACTTTATAAAGTTATTTTATGAGCTAAGCACTTGGTTATATACTATCTATGCTTTAATATTTGATTATGTGGGAAGCTGCAGTCGCTATTGTATCAAGCGTAAGAGTATGCAAGTCAAACCATTAAAACAACTACACTAGACAAGCTCTTAGTGACAAACTGAACTAAGAAAGCATCGGTAATATTTGAATATGTGACCTTTTGATCATAAGTTTGTCTACTATACCAACTTAATCATTTTATATATATATATATATACATATTTATATGTATTGATCGGACTAAAAACTAATTATGAAGACAGTTAACAAGTAAAACAATTTTTTAACAAGTGAGATGTATTCATCCATCTTTTTTTATAATTAAAACCTTAAAGCATATACATTCTCAACTAAGGCTGGTTCAGTACTGTATACGGAAACTTATTATATATATTGTACCAAATTTTTTGTTGTGATAAAATATCATATTGATGTTGTACTGATAAATCAGTATACCGAAAATCTGGTACGAGATGTTTTATATTGTACCGTACCGACAATTCAGTATACCAAATTATTCGTACGGTAACAGTATATACAAATTTCATAGCAAAATTTAAATAGTATTGGCATATATCGTATTATACTGAAGTACTCTTTTATACTACAATATTAAAATTTAAACGGTATCGATATATATCGTTTTATATCAAAATATCCAAATTTAAACAAATTGATACATATTATTTTATACAGTAGGGTACATAATAATAACATATCATTGTTAAAATAAGTTGATCAATAGACAATAATATATTTAAAAAAATAACACCAAGAAAAAGCAAAATTAATCATTAAAGGATGACCAATAAATTGATAAGTGGTATATTAGATACATAGTTTGTTATATTATGGGCGATTTTTTGGTGTGAATTTTGTATATATACTTCTAATTGTGTGTCTTTTTGTTGTTCACTAGGCATTGCGGAGTTGACAAATTTTTGGGCATATTGTGCAAGCAAGGAGCTGAATGCAGAAAGAGGTTACGCGTGATCACGCAAGTACATAAAACATAATGAAAATTGTGGAAATTACAAAAAAGTCATACGGGATAGATTGAAAAATTTAAAAATTGTGGGGATTTAATTGTAAAGATGATCTAATTACAAAGAGGATCTTAGGATGAAGAATTAAAACACACGATTTACAATTGAAGAAGAGGGGAAGGAAACGCACTACCACGTTCTTTCCCACGACATCAACCCTTAGAAGGAAGAAGAGACGCAAGAAAGAACACGGTGCAGAGAACTCCCGGGAGCAGGCAGACAAAATTTGAAAGGATTCTTTCTACGTTCTTAGAATTTGTTTGTTGTTAATTTTCAAAGATTGAAGACATGATGAACTTCTTTCTTTGCTTTGTATTTTCGATTTCTATGGATTATGAATAATTTATTTTCTAACTTAGATATGAATTGAAGTTTGGGATATAAATTTGTGAGACTTAATTTTGATTTTAATTTGATGTTTATTGGTATTGGTATTTTTAATTTCTCTACCTTGCGAAATTAGAAATCTTAAATTGATATTTGTGGCCACATATTAGTTTGAGATTTCATAGTTATATTGAGGATTTGCACCCATAATTGTATAATCTTTCCATTGAAGTAGCAACCTAGAGGAAGAATACTATAGGGAGGAATTAAAATCAATTTTGAACAAATTCTCGTAGGAATTTGTTTAAATTGAATTGGGCATTTCTAGTTCTCAATGCTTTCGAGTCAGTAATACTATGGCCGTATCAAAAATTCTCAAACGATTAGGAAAATAGCTAACGGTCGTACATTAGCTATCAATAAATTAAGAAAATGTTGGTTATGAACGTGTGTAGATCAACTATAACCAATTTATCCAATAAACTAATAAACTTGATTATGGTCGATGAACAAATTTTCATATCCCGAACAAAAATTGTGCCTAGGCTAAAGTTTAGTCCATTTTGGTATTTGGTTATATTTTAGCTTAGTTTATTTTCTTTTCTAATTTGAATTATTTTCCTTCTTTATTTAGCGTAGTAAATCAAATCTCAAATCCCTCGCATGTAAATATATATATTTAATTATAAATAGCCAAGTGGTCAAATCATTATTGTTTCCGGAGACGACCCTACTCACCACTGCTATATTGCATTTTGTATTTTTATGTGAAGTAGAAAGTAATATTTTATTTGCAGTTGTGAGACAGGTTTGTACAAATCATTCAACTTCTTACCATCATCATTTAACTTTTTACCATCATCATCTAACTTCTCCGGCAAAACAAAAAAAAATTAAAAATAAAAATAAAAAAATAAATAGTATTATTATTTTAGATAATCTTTGTCATTTCATTATAAACAAAATAGGTAAACTTGTCAAATTGTTAATAAAAGTTTCAAATTATAAACTAAAATCATGAATTTGAACAGAAAACAATTAAAATTGAAATAAAGACAAACAAAAAAATTATAAATAAAATAGAATATTTGTTAATACCCTCTCAATTTACATGCATGTTAAAAATAAAAGTATAAAAATAATATATGCAATTCCTCAAAAAAGTAGCAATACAATCGTTAAAGATGAGTACTTCACATCATAAGACAAGATGAGTACTTCACATCATAAGACATGTCTATTGTTGTGTAAACCATAACATTTGACCATATTATCTCCTAAAATCATGACAGTACAACTTAAATCACAAGAAGGATACTAACTTCACATCATAAGACATGTCTATTGTTGTGTAAACCATAACATTTGACCATATTATCTCCTAAAATCATGACAGTACAAGTTAAATCACAAGAAGGATACTAACTTCACATCATAAGACATGTCTATTGTTGTGTAAACCATAACATTTGACCATATTATCTCCTAAAATCATGACAGTACAACTTAAATCACAAGAAGGATACTAACTTCACATCATAAGACATGTCTATTGTTGTGTAAACCATAACATTTGACCATATTATCTCCTAAAATCATGACAGTACAACTTAAATCACAAGAAGGATACTATGTCAAAATTGAAAAGATTCTTGATTTTATTATGGCCAATAATTAGATGGATATCACAATTTGGGATTCTAGTACCATATACAACATTAAAGAAAAATCTTGAACACTTCTATAAAAAGAATAATGTCCTAACTATGTCAACAATACTTTAAGAATAAATCAAATAATTTGTTAAAAAAATAAACAAACAATCCAAAAACAACCTATTTAATATAATGAAAAAATCGGTCTAAAAATACATTTTAAAGATAATTTTTCAACTCTTCCAACTACTTGTTTAATATACTGAAAATTCTCAAAAATCAAATAAAAAGACAGTCCAAAAACTATATGCACCATTAAAGCGGGAATAAAATAGTGACAATATGTGAGAAATTACAATATGAAATTTTTTAAAAATAAGAACATAAAACTTATTTCAAAGTGAAATACCAGACAAACTAGTGGATGCCGAAGTGAATGATCTTATGTGGTTTTGAACAACATTTGAAATTGAAAATATAAATATATCAATTATTAATAATTGAAACTAGATTAACATTTAAAAAGAAAAATTCTTTCAAGTTTGTACTTGATAAAAAATAACTTACAATTTTCAATTTCTTCAATCTCTTTCTATAAATTAAGATCATCTTCAATTGGATCTTTACAAATGTTAAATTCCTCCGCTTTAAGCCAATCATTAGTGCATACTAACTTCTCCATCATTTTTCAATTTAGACTACTTCTAAAAGGATCAATCATTTTGTCCAAACTAAAAGTCAACTCACGGGCAACAGTTGAACTTGATATTGTAAGGATACGGATAAAATATGAGCCATACGTCATAATAGATTAGATTTTAACGGTTGAGATTAAACAAGGGCTGGATGGTAATTTCAGAACAAGGGTACAAGGGTTTATGCTTCTTCTATTCGTACGAATCCTTCTTCTTCGATACGCATTCTTCATCAAACTCGTTCACTCGATCCTACATTGTCATCAATCTGTTTGCAACTTTAATTCTTCATCTTCAACTTCTTCAGCCCGCTACCTCATTCCTAATCGACGACACAGACGCGCTCGGGCTTCTTGATTTCATCATCACCGGTTGCTCCCAAGATTCGGTAAATATTGAAAGTTTAATCGTTCGTTAAATGTTTCTCTCATTCCATGTTACCAAAGTGAAATCGTTGTTCTTGTTGTTGTAATTTTGGAAAAGCCTTAGTCCCATTAATCGCAACTCTTTGAAAGAAATCAACAATGTCAAATGATCCTATCATTCAACTGCCTTGCGTTCCGAGGAAGGTCGCCCACCTCAATGAATCTTTACAGAAACCCTGTCGAGATTCGATTCGAAGGTATATTCAAACTAGTCTTTTCAAATGATTGTTCCATGTGAAACCAATGGCTATTCCCGTGGGTCCTATCATGAAATTATTGAGTTATTGGGACCCTGATAGCAAATGCTTTCATTTATCTAATGGGAATAAGTGATATATTACCGATCGGGATGTTGGTGTTGTCTATGGACTGCCATATGGCAAAAATAAGGAACCTATTTCACTGTACGAGTCTGATTCTTTTTACAATTTTGCTGATAGATTTAGTTTAGATATGAAACTCATAGGAACGGATAAAAAACATATAGTTGAGTCTTCGTTAAAGGAGGCAAGATGTTGATATCTGTATCAAATACAATCACATATCATACTGGTAATTAAAATGAGATATTGTTCTCTTCATATGGAAATACAATCACATATCAATATTGATGCTACATTTTATTTTTAGTAGTAGTTTGAAGGCTCTGATTGAATTGAGAATGCTAAAGATTATTTACAAAATTCCAAACCGCTAAACAGAATCTCGTAATTTCAATGAAATCGATCACAGAAGGTTACGATGTTCACGATTTCAAGTCAATTGTCGATGGGTAACTTACGCGATTGAGCGATTTCTCGTTCTGGCGCGTCTGGTATTGGCGAAGGCGCTGGGTCATCTGAAATTGCAAACTCTTCGATGTCTCCATTGCTTGCTGAGCGATTGAATGTGGTTGGAATAATGGAAAATTGATTCTGCTCACCTTCGTCGATATCAGCCATTAAAGAATGAAAGATGGAATTTCTCCCCACCGATTGCTGCGTGAAAAAGCAAAGGGGGGTGAGATTTGATGTAATTATATAAATTAGGGTTATTAAAATTACAATTGCACCCTTAATTTAATATTAGCCATTGGATTAAAGTTTTTAATCCAATGGCTAATATGCAATCAGTACAATGCTGATGTTTAATTTTCAGCATGTAATCTCACCCCATATTGTAAACTTATATTTGGTAATAAATTAAATGATTTGATATCTTGTTGCACTTCTTTTCCACTGCTCTAAAAAGATTGATTAGATTTTTTTTATCTATTTCGATAAATATTTTTCTACTTTATTTGATATTACTTGGAATTGCTCAACTTTATTTCCTTCATCCGCCACATTGAACAATTCATCACAAATGCCACCACCAAAGTTACTTAGTTCCATCTTGCTCATCAAAACCATCCATATTTTGTTTTGTTTTTTAATTTTTATTTGCAAGGTGTCATTTACTCTTTTGTACTCCAACCACAAACTTATCAAATTCTTTTTAACTTCATCAGTAATGTGTCCCAATTTTTTTTGATGTCAAATTTGATGATTTGAAACTTATTTCTCTTATCCAAAATATCCGCTATTAAACTCAATGGATTCATATTATTCTAATCACCTAAATACTTGATAAACTTCAACGTCATCAAATTAGCTACCTTCTGAAGAGCCAAATCTAAAATTTGTTGTTCTTTTTTTTCAATCTCAAGTTATAGTACAATAATTGCTTGATATACCAATTGAAATGTAAGGAGTATTTGATGCACTTAATTCTAAAGTGATGTTATAAATTTTTGAAAAAAAAAAAAAAGAGTAAATACTTTTGCATTCTCTCAATTTTCATTTAAGGTCATAACTTTTATTTACCTTTATCATCCTTTTAATGAAAATAATTCATAAAATGATACTAGTCATCACATCTTTTCAAATATTTTTCTATATATTAAACAACATCAAATATTTTGTAAGAAAAATTTTGTATTAGAAAACCTCACTATAATAGTAAATTTTCGAAATCTATTTAATATGGAGAGGGAATTAAGGAAAAAAATTGTATTTCTTATGACTTTGATAGAATCTTTTAGCTCTTTTAAGTATCTTTAACAATTAAGTTAAAGATAATGACATGCATACCTTAAATGCAAATATTTTTCTTCAAATAACAAAACATCTTCACTTTTCATTTCTTCTTTCAAGTAATCAATTGAAGTTTCATTTTGAATAAGAATTATCAATAACAATTTAAAACACTTTGGGTGTGTTTCTTTAGACGGGTTTGGGGGGATTTGAATTTGGGTTTGATTTTTATTTGAATTTTGGAATGGGTTTGAATTTTGTTGTTTCTTTTGTGTTTGTATTTGGTTGGAGTTTGGAGAGTTTTGATATGTATTGATTTGATGGATAATGAATAAAATAATTTAAATGCGTATTAAATTTAATTGATAAAATTAATATTGTATGATTTGATTATGAAGTTATATTATACTTAATATAAATATTTAATTTTTTTTATTCGTATTATAAAAAAAAAATTATTCTCTACAAAATAATATATATTGTATATATTTTTTTTTACCCTATAATTATTATAAATATTAAATAAATATAATATTTAAAATATATATATATATTAAAAAAAAAAAATGCAGCAAAAGCTGCATTTGCAGCCTTTGTCCTGCAAAGGGGAATCGGGCTGGTTTGGGAAAAAACACTATAACCAGCATTGGGGAAACAGACCCTTTATCTATTCCCCACTCTTGTAGACAAAAAATTCAACTGCATTGTCAATTTCTTCATTCACATAATTAGTGATTTTTGTAAAATTAATTATTATATTATGTAATTTCCAATCACTATCATTGTTATGACCATATAATTTATATTCTATATAGATGTCCATCTACAAAAAAAACACTTCAATTTTTTTCCCTTGACAATCTAAAAAGACATTTCATCAACAATAAAAAAAGCCTCTGTAATCTTCAATTCACACTTTTTTTTATTAAAATTATGTGAAATTAGGGAACTTCAGGTCTCGTAATCTCAGTTATTACTATAATTTGTTATTTTTTTATTCACTCCTATATATGGACTTGATTTGCATATCTTCTCTAAATGATTTTAAAGTATCATTTTTCTAAATGATTTTAAACTAATTTGTAAACCAAGCCTAAAACTTTACAAACATTTTGTTTTATACTAATAGGCAGATTCAATCTTTTTTCAAGTACATCAATAATTTTGGGCTATATTGACATTCTCATTCATATAAAATATATATAATAAAAAATTTGTCAGGAATCACACTAGGAAAAACTTAGGATGCGTTTGTTTAGAAATTTAGATATATACAAGTATTTGATATGATATTATGAATATAAAATTAATTTGTAATATAATATAAAAAAATAAAATAAATATTTAATTTGATCATTTAAAAAAAAAATTATTATTAAAATATATAAAAATTCTTCAAACAAACACACACAATGATATTTTGAAAAGAAGATTGAACAAAAGATAGAACACAACACATTTTCTCACCTAAACCATAAGTACATACAAGTATAAATGAAGTGCTACAACATCGCAATAAAACAAATGAAAGTGTAAAAGCTTTTCAAAACCAACTTTTTAAAATTTGGACACAAAAGTGTAGAGAAAAGAAGCCTAAGGTTACTATCCTAAATTTATCCCGTAAGGGATAGCCCGCTGGTGTAGGGTATTAAGTTCAGTCAGGATTTACCCGTGCGCACACTTTCGGATAGCGACTGCGAGTTCCCACATCATAAAAAAAAATAATTATAATAACACAAATAATGTTAACATAGTACAACATACAACCTGACAATTTCATCCAGCACATAACATTATTTCATCACATGAAATATATTCATAAAACATATCTATAAGCATAAACTATCAATGTATGACTTCAATTGTTTTTTTTTTATACTTGACTGGACAACTCAGCATGAATCAGCACTATGTTAATTTGTCTCGACCAACACAATAAAATCTCCTAAGCATAAGACCAAATCGCAGGAACAGACATTCCAACAGCACAACAAAAACAATATTATTGCCAAGCATAAACCTAGAAAGAATTAGGCATGCAAAAACTATACACAATCAGCACCATATTAATTTATTCCGGTCGACAGAGTAAACTCTCCCAAGCATAAGAAGCCCGGATCACAGAAACAAACATTCCAACAGCACAACAAAAAGCAATATCGTTGCTAAACATCTAAACCTAGAAAAAAATTAGGCATGCAAATATTATACACAATCAGCAACATGCTAATTTGTCCCGATCGACACAATAAACTCTCCTAAGCATAAGCAGCCCAAAAAATCACAGAAACAAGCATTCCAAAACAACAACAAAAAGCAATATTATTGCTAAACATCTAAACCTAGAAAAAATTAGGCATTCAAAAACTATTCCAATCAGCACCATGCTAATTTCTCCCAGTCGACACTGTAAACTCTCCTAAGCATAAGAAGCTCAAATCACATAGACAAGCATTCCAACAGCACAACAAAAAGCAATATTGTTTCTAAACATCTAAACCTAGAAAAAATTAGACATGCAAAAACTATACACAACTTAAGTACATATAATCAACCCAACCACCAAGCATCTTGTTATTTTATGATAACCCTTTTTTTTCGCCTATATTTTCTAACTTCTCTATCCGGTTAAAGTAACATAACAAACCCCCTTCTACATAACCACGAGCCGGGTTTCTACAACACAAATATACATCCAATCAGATCCTATACAAAATCATAAAAATTCTCTTAAAAGATCAACCTACCGAGATTTCCATAATAAAACATCCTCAAGGCGGGATAGAAAAAAAATGTGGTTTTTTGCCGAAATCTGGTTATCCCTGCCCAGTCAGTTAACCAAGAATAAGAGTATCCGGCTTCTCAGTAATTTCGGCTTCTTCTGCAATCCTGAGAGCCATCAGAGCTCTGTATGTGGCCAAGTCAGCATTTTCCATCAGCTTCTGGGCTCTTTGACGCTTTTGAATAGCCAAATCTTCAAATCTTTCGGCAGATGCTTTAGCTTCTTGCAGTTTGTGTACATTTTGTTGATCAGAAACATCTTGTTTAGCTGCAATTGCTGTAAAAAGAATGGCAACCAAATTGTTCACTTGATAAGCATTAAGAGAACAACGATTTGAAGAATGCTTCTCAGCCTACAAAGAGCTGAAGGGGCATTTTCTTGTGGTATTGAACTCAAACTAATACTTCATAAAAAATATCAAACAAGCATTCCGTTATGGTGTAGTTTACTCCTAACTAAAAGAGCCTGCAAAGATCGGAAGACTCTACAACGGGAATTCCAATGCACTAATTACTAATCAGCAAATAATACCCAAAACTTCATGATAAGAAGAAAAGTACCTTGCAACAGAGGCCGTTGTTTGACTCTCCCACCTTGACTTGTTTGTCGTTTGAAAGATCTTTTCTTCCTTAAAATGCACTTTGGGAGTACCTGAATCCTTTTAGGTTGGTAGAGCTGCCAATGATATGATAGGTTTTGAAACTTCAGTACATTATATTTATGCAGCGCATACAAAGTCAATTAGAAAATGAATTAAACCAAAAAAAAAAACAGATAAGATTGCTTGATATCTAGCATGCATAGTAAAACAAAGCAAAAGAAGAATTGATCAAATTGGAACAATCCGAGGCCACACCCATAACTATGCATGTTGAATGAGAAACACACACCAAGTTTCGCAAATACATGAATGAATTTAACCAGTCATAGATCACAGCAAAAGTATGAGATGCTTCAAAAACTCTCACTAAACAAACGATACATTAATTTAAAGAAATCCTGGGTAAACTAAAGTTCGAAGAAATAGAAAGGCTTTTCATATTAAATGCTCAAGAATCCAAGCAATAAGAACTAAAAGAAATGACAGCAACCCTATAGAAGAAAATGCAAATTATTAATTTTAAATAAGCCACTAAATAATATAGACTATGTTGAATTAGCTGGTATTAATTACCGAAAAGCATAGTGGTAAATGGCGGGCGTCGCAATGCCATAAAGATAAAAGGCCTACTAATAGAGGAAAAATCTACTTTATTGAAAAAAGTGAAACTACAGGCCGCATTACTTGGCAAAAGACTAGCGGCGCGTAAATGTGAAACAAAACAAGAGGACAGAGGACAGCCGCTACGAGCCAAAGAAACTTTACTACTCGAACAAAAATTTCCACCCAAAACATCAAATCAAATACCTATCTTTCATTTATTATAATACAATAAAATTTTATTTTATATTCAAAATATCACATCAACACATTGATATTATCAAACAATCATTTCAATCCAAAATTATACTCCCTCCGTCCCAAACACCCTGCAACATTTTTTTTTTGTATGTCCCAAACACCCTGCAACATTTCCAAAATAGGAAATAATTAATTATACTTAATCTCTACCCCACACTTTATCCCCTCACATCATCCAAATAAAAAAATAAAATATATATTTCTCTCTCCATCATATCACCTACTTTCTAAACTATCCTACTTAATACTACCCGCCTAAAAACTCGTGCCAAAAGTAAATGTTGCATCTTGTTTGGGACGGAGGGAGTACTATTTAAAACCCAAACCCAAAACCGAATACCCACAAACAAACAAACATTAGGGCTTGTTTGTTTGATGGTTGGGATTGTGGTTGAAATGGGCCGGTTGGTTAATGGTCTAATATATTTGATTAAATAAAAAATTAATGATGTTTTAAGTATTTTAAAAAATAATATCTCAATATGAATATTATTTCATAGAGAATAAAATTATACATAATAGACATTAATAAAAATATATATTTATATATAATTATTATAAATTAATTTAATCTAAAAAAATAAAAGTTTGAATATATATATAAATATATTTGTTTATTTAGGAAAAAGAAAAAAAAATGTAAGTGGGATCGTGAGAATTTTAAGAAATACTTGAAAGGAAAAAAGTTAGAAGCATAGTACTAAGACAAACACACCCTTTCGAAAGTTTGATAAAATAAAAACATAAATACGCCCTAATGAACTCTAATAGATAAAAATTACTAAAACTAAAACGAAGCTTTTAGCAAAAAGCGTGCACCACGTGGCAAATGGCACAAAGGCTGCAGCATTCGCACGTGCGACATGCCATGCCATTTACAGCTGTGAAAAGGTTACAATTAAATCAACATAATTCACAAGTCAAATATGATATTCAAACCAATTTTGACTGCTGCATTAAAACTGCTACCCATATTATCTAGAGGGCAAAAAAGTCGCAATTTTTGGCTACATTCACTTCAAAGAGGCGCCTAAGTTCGAAGGAGCTTAACCAGATACAGACAAATTATGCAGTAGGTACTTCTCACCCACACATAAGAGAATTCATAAGCAAGCCAATTTACATTTCCTAGAACATGTAATAACAGAAGGTTAGGTATTAATTCATTAATGACCAAAGTACCAAAGTAACGTCTCCAATAATATAAGATGCCAACTTAAGCGACCAGTGTTCTTGCAGTACAACGAAATTCGGTTAACCACATGAATGACACTCAACTTTGAATCAAGTTTCATAGCCAACTTACCAAATTTTCACAAAACAACACATTTATATATATATATATATATACACATTCATATCATAGTTGTCAATCTCGAATAGCTATATAACGTTGTCAACTTCTAAATGCTATGGAGGGATGACCGCTATTTAAAATTTTAAGAATATAACTACAAAAATTATTGTATATTAAAATTTTAAAATAAAAATGCATTAAAGATTCTATAAATTAATCTAATGGTTATCATTCAAACCAATAAAATGGAAAATATATATATAAATCATGGTTCATAGGTAGTTATCGAAGCGAAAACAATTAGATAACAATTAATTTGATATTCAAAATCTGATAAATAATTTTATTCCTCATTTCCATTATTCTCTTCCTTACTTTTATATGAATGTTGTTCCTCTTCTTTATATTTTTCTTTCTATTAACATGCATTTCGTTAATTGTATGTTCGTCGCATTGAACAATATTGTTTCCGTTTTTAGAGCCAAAAATAGCTATAGGGTGTGTTTATTCTGTAGGATGAAATTATAATCCCTAATATTATTTCAATACATTATATAATAATGAACTTAACTAATATGATGTATATTTTGTTTGATTAAATATATTATGTTATCAATATTACCTGGGATAAATTAATCCTACCTACCAAGGTAGGATTAATTATCTTTAATTAGTCTATTAGTGTGACAGACTTTAATCAATACAAGATTTTAATCAATTATAGTAAACATATAATTAAGTTGGATAAAATAATATTATCTACCTTAATCACCTAAAGTAAACAAACGGAATTTACCAAATAAAAAATATAATATTATAGTGTAAAATCTAAACCTACTTATAATAAAAATTATATACATTATTCAATTTAATAGTGCCGCTATTGCGTAAAAGTGGCATCGCAAAGGCGGTAGCAGAAGACTACCGCTCCATCCCGCTACACCACTATTAGCGCGCTATAGCGTGCTATTGACAACTATGAGTATACACATACATAAACAAACAAATCTGCAGCGTATCTGAAATGAAGGACATCCCATTTACCTGGAAAATCCTTACTAAAGCTGAGTGGTTCTGTTTCCGCTTCTTTATCCAATAATTATGAATAGCCTCAACAACTTCCTTTCTTTCTAGATGCCTACAAAAATCATAGACTGCTTGATCATCAAGAAGCTCATCTGGATTGCAGTGAGCAGCTTTCTCAATGCCATCAATAACCAACTCGAATTTATCTGGTGTTACAACTTCAAAGTCACTTCCTTCTGAAAATTGCTCGTTTAAGTTCGATAGCCACGCTTCATCATCTGAGTCCATGTCATAATTAGCCCTCTTGTTTCCCAATGTCCTGGTAAGCTCATCATCTTTCACAGTAATGTACACATTTGGCCGTGCATATGGCAAAGAATCAGGATCAACATCGTTGGATACTTCACGCACCTTAGGCACAGGAATCACGCTAACTGAAGAAGACTGCAGATTTCGTTCATAGCAATCCTTGTAAAGATCCTTGAAAAACAACCATTCTTGTTTGTTTGGAAACTCTAGTTTCCAAGCAGAGTCAGCAGCAGTCCATATTGTAGCATGCGTAATGCGGTTGGTCCCAGATGGCCGCATTGCCTTCTGCGCAATCAGATTGTATCGCTTTGTTCCATTTTTGGAAACAACAATGGACCATTGATTTGATGCAGATTGTTCCAAAGCGACGATAACTCCTTCTTCCCTGTAGCACTTGTCGTCCACAGAAACTAACAGATTAGCAGAACAGCAATTGGCAACTGCATCCTGTGTCAACAAACCCATGTTAGATTTCCCGCCTTTGATGTTTGCAGAGGAACTCTTGTATGAACCTCTGACAGCAGGTGCTGTTGCTTGGACGCCCTCCTGTCTGTTCTTAGAAACACCAGTTTGTACAGCTCCACTAGTTTTAAGAGCTCGAAAAGCCAATGGTGGTCTTCCTCTTTTACGCCTGAGGGAAGTCCTCCTTTTCTTGATTTTACGACTGTTCCTCATTTGTAGATTCCGAAGAGCATGTTTAGGTAATCCAGGACTTGAAGGAGCCACCTCCTTCCTAGTATTACCATCACTATCCGATTTTACAACATCACTGCAATATCTTTGATCACTCGTAATAGATAATTGAAAAGATTGTTCCTGGATACCGTCGGTTGCAATCTCACTATCCTTGAAAACAGTTGAAGTTTCAATATCCTTGAAAATAGCTGAAGAATGTGCCACAAACAAGCTACATTTTATTGCAAATCTGAAATGCAAACTTGTCTGCAAACGCATGAATAAAGATGGGACTGCTGAAAAACTCATAGACAACTGTGGTATCAATGAGTTGGATTGCGAAACCACGGAAAAACAAAGGCTCCTGGCAGCGATGGAATCCTGTAATAAAAGTTTATTCATTACATGGTCCTAATAGACTACTCGGGAAATAAATAAATGCATATTTATAATACTAGCAATTATATTCCCAAGGCTACAACTATAAACACAAATTTACATACTCATTTTGGAAGGGGGGGGGGGGGGGGGGGGGGGGGGGGCGGCAGGGTCAAAAAGTTTATGAGCCATATGCATACATAATTTAGAAGCTACTAAATCATAAAAGGAGAACAATTTTACCTTGACAAGAAGGATTCCACGCGAGGAATAAACATCGCATATGGGTTTTGATTGTAGAAATGCCCACAACTGTCGCATCCCAACTCGAACCTTAGCCATGTAGCTCACAATGGAGATCAGCAAGCAAGCAATCACATAGCCACAATCATAATCAGATCTATTAACAGCAAGAGCAAATCCTCCAAAATTTCCAAGATTTTTGGATGCCTTGTTTACTCTCTTTTTCTGCCATTGTCTCCTAGCATACTTCTTCCCGAAACGGAGATCTTCTTTCGAGGAGACGTTCGCCGATTCCACCTTACTTCTCTTTCTCTTTCTCGTATACACAACTTTGCATGTTCGACTGACCTCCTCCATTTCCACTTCACTCTCTGCTCTTACCTCCTCGGCCATGTTCGCTGGATCAATTTGGTTTTCCTGCCACATGCTTTTGCAGCGGTCTCCAGCATCTCCTCCTCCATCTACGGTGTCGTGAAGGAGCTCATTCCATTTATCTTCCCCATGAGTCGCTCTAATGTGTTTGTTGCCATCATACTGCGCCGTTGAAAGCCTCCTCCCCGATCTCAGTACTCGCGCCCCAAACACTCTGGTACTCCGTCTCATTCCGACTGAAGGCATCGACTTGAGCTTACTCCCACGGGGCAGTGCCTCAGAATTTTTCTTCTTCTTCACTTTTGTAATTAAGCCTCCTGTTCAGACCAAACCTTGGCCCAATGCAAAGCACAATGAGAATTGGTATAAACACCGACTGCTTTTGTTACTTACTGAAACAAAACCAAGATATATAACTTAAAAAAGATCTTCTAACAGTTACAAACCTCTAACTCACCCCAAATTGATGCCAATACACAAAATAGGTGGGCAAGAACTGCTTGCAAAGGTGGAACCAAGAAGGCACTTCTGCTCAGTAAGGACTAAAAAGATGCTTAATTCTACTCCCAAAATCGACTATGTTCGAAATCATACTCTAGTTCGAACTCGGCTCCCACGACATTTGTTCTCCACCAAAATCAACCAAGAATTCGGTCTCCCAAGCACCAGAGTCCTTCCCTCTCACCATTCCAAAACCAAAAAATTGCATTAACCCGGTGGACTCGGACCCACCACACACCCAGATTTTTATTTTATTTTTCCAACTGGTTTTGACCCACACAAAGACGAAATTCAAAAAGAAAACGAAGAAATAAGCAAAGAACCAAAAACCATCAGATAAATCCCACCGCCATCTCACACAACCCCATGTTCTTCAACTCTTAATCGCAAAACCCCATCATTGAACACGAAAACGGCGGAAAACGATTCACTTACTCGAGATACACGATTTAAGACAAAGAAGCCACGAATCCTTCAAATCAACGCAACCCCTTCGATTTCCGAAATCTAGTGTCCTTCGCGTACCGAATATTCCCCGTTGGCTTTAACGGCTCTCGCGGCCAGAGGATGGCTGCTGCTGCTGCGGATTCTAGGGTTTATGAGAGGGGGCGAAAGAAGAGGGAGACTATAACCGCTACTCTACTGACCCAGAGTTACGAGGGCCGTTCGATGAAAACGATGGAGCGCTGCGATTTCAGGGATTTGATGACTTTGGGAACAGTTCGTGTGTGTGCGTTTTCTGAATAGTGGCGACAGAGAGGGAAAAAGGGTTTCTTTTATACACCTAAATTACACTTTGCCCCCTGTATTATTTGAAGAATGTAATTTGGTCCCTTCTTTCATCCATCGCGCCGTTCCTCAGGCGGTTACTAATTTTTTTATATTATATTTATAACATTAAAATATTACGTTTGACTCCGGTTTTTCGTCTTTTAAATATTGAGAAGAGTACGCTTGTTTAGAATATTATACAATGTACTATTTTCTAATTTAAATCAAATAGTTGTATTTATTACAAGTATTTAAAAATTAAATTATTTATTGAATATGTATTTATATTATATTCTTGTATTTAAATTTAAAATTATATTATTTTTAAATATTAATCTCCATTTCGAAACCCAAACAAATAAATGGTACGTTGTGTGTAAGTTAAACTTGTGTTTTAGTAACAAATAATATTTGTTATAAATTAATTATCATTTGATATATATATATATATATATTTCACTAAAAAGAAATTTAAAATATATTTTTAATATTTTAAAAATCATATTTCTTCATATTATATCAATATTTATAAAGTTATTTTATATTCAAAATATCATATCAATCAACTACTCAAATTCAATCCGACCCAAATAAATAAATAGGGTACAAAATAAATAAATAAATAATAAAATAATTTTTTAAAATTATTATACCTAATATGTGTATATTTATATAATAAAAATATATTATTTATTTATTTATCTTATTTTATGGATCAATATTTGATTGTTTTTAGAATTTTTTTTTGTGTTTTTAATGCTATTTGTTTTAGTATTCGATTGTTAAAATTATATTTATTATTATATATTTTTTAAAAAAAATGGGTTTGCCGGGGGCGAGTCCTGAGGCCGAGTGGAAGCGGGGCGGGGCAGATCGAGCCTAATATTTTCTAGCGTGACGGGTCTCAGGGTCTGTAGAACCGGTCCTGAACCCGCCCCGTTGCCATCCCGAGGTTGATCCAACCTAAAAATATTCAATTTTATTTTTGAAGCTCATACATAATTTTTTCTTACTCTATTGAAATTTTGGACCTTATCTATTTTTGTCCATTCTAATTATACGATAAATTATATCCATACAACTATAATTACCTACCATTATATATTAAAATAGAATATGAGTATCATGGTAATTTATAAAAAAAATATAAAATAAAAAAATAGAATATATTATTGTTTGTGTTGGGTTCATAGCTACTAAATTAAACAATAAATATATTAATTTTAGATAATTTAAAATATATATATAGATAGATGCATTGATAATGATATATATTTATATATAATTAATATTTGAGAAAAAAATTATTTTTGGTCTCAATATAACTAAAATTCATCAATTTTTGTCTAAATATAAAAATTTTATCAATTTTGGTCTCAATATAACTAAAATTCATCATTTTTTGTTCCAATATAACCAAAACTATCATTTTTTTGTTTTAATATAATCAAACCTTATCTTTTTAAGTCTTACCGTCAACAAACAGACGAAAAATGCTGACGTGGACTTGCAAGATTGTGCAATTTCTTCAAATATAAATATAAGATTTGATTTCTTTTCACGTCAACATTTTCCGTCGGTTTGTTGATGGTGGGACTAAAAAAGATAAGGTTTGATATATTTAGACCAAAAATGATAGTTTTGGTTATATTGAAACTAAAATTGATAAAAAAAAAAAATTATATTGTGACAAAAAATGATGAATTTTTGTTATATTTAGACAAAAATAATGAGTTTTGGTTATATTTAAATCAAAATTGATAAAATTTTTATATTTGAACCAAAATTGATGAATTTCAATTATATTGGGACAAAAAATGATTTTTTTCCCCCTTAATATTTTATCCATGGTTAAATTATGTAAACTTAGTTGAATAAGGATATGAAAAATAAAATAAAATTTAATATTTAAGTAAAGTAAATAATAATATAAAAAAAAAAAAATTGTAGATATTATAAATGTAGAAAGCTAGGTGGTTTGAAACTGGACTGTACTGGATTGGCTCTATTTTTTAATTATAAATTAATTTAATAATTTTTTTACTTAAATGATGTAAGTGGAAATTAAACTCACGACTAAATTCATATAAAACAAGAATTTTGCTCAAATTATACTTTAATTTTTATCTTTATTTCTTCAATTATTATATATATATATATTATAATTTAAATAATCCAAACCGGACAAAGGTACGGCCCAATTAATTTGCATACCGTACTATTTTTTAAGGCTCAAGTACAATTTTTTTTTGTTGGATTTAAGGTCAGATTTCACGTCATACTTTTTATTATAAAAAAATACTTTGTACCATTTGTATTGATTTTTTATCAAAACCAACTTTTGAAATTACTATTTTATTTTTTATATTAATATTAATATTAATACTAATAATAATAAATATAATATTTTGTTAAATAATTAATTTATATATTATAGTTTTAAAAAATTAAAAAATATAATTGTACTATTACTTTTAATTTATATGTTATAGTTACTAAAATTATAATTTATATACTAAATTTTAATTTTTTTTTAAATTATACTAAAAATTATTACATATCATTTATAAACTTTTAAAATAAATTGTAACATACAAATAATTTAATATTGAATATATTATCCTTATATTAAAATTTTAAAATATAAATAATCAAATTTTTAAAATATACTTTTTATACTTTAATTTAAAATCTTTAAATATAATTAATAAAATTTAAAAATATATTATAAAAGTTTTATTTTAAAAAAATATACAATTATACTAACAGTATATCCTTTCGAGTAAATTTAACAGTTTAAAAGCACTTTCAATTCTATTACATAAAAATAAAAATAATAAAAATAATAAAAAATTGTTTAAAATCAATATTCACACTTAATCTAAAAGAGCAATAAAACAAAGATTAATGAATGGGTGCTTTGAATGATATTCACACTTATTATAAAATTATCAATATTCACTTTTTTATTTATTTTAAAAACAGTTAAGTTCTATAAGTTTCAATTTGTTTACATACATATTTTTTAAAATATTGTTATTATCTATTGATAGTATTTTATTTTATAAAAATCATATTAAATATTCATTTCACTAATAAAATATCAATTAAAATATTTTTTTTAAACTTCAAAATATATAATAAAATGGAGCCATAATATATAATTTTAAATTATCTATATAAATAAAAACTAATTTTTTTCAAAATCAAATAAGCCGAATTCGGTTCAGTTCGGTTTAAAATCGAACAAACTGAACTTTTATTTATTAATGTATAACTTACCTATAGAGTCAAATACAAATACTCAAAATTACAATATATATTATTTATTAATATGTTATTTTTATTATTTTTGAAAAGTTCAATTTTTTCAACTAATCGAAATTAAAAATTAAAAATAATAACCGAATCGAAACCAAAAATTCCAAACCAAAGACTGACCGATATTAACTACTACTCCCTCCGTCCCATAAATGTAGTCTTAATTAGATTAGACACGATATTTAAGGAATATTGATATTATATTGGTAGTGGATAAAAAGTATTGATAAAAGACTTTTCTACCCTTGTGAGTGTATTAATGTAAAAAGTAGTAGCAATTGTGTAATAAAATTGAAAAAGTATGAGTAGTTTTACGATGATATGATTATTTATAGAAATAAGACTATTATTTTATGACGGACAGAAATGATAAACAAGACTATTGTATTAGAACGGAGGAAGTGCTTTTTATTTTTTTTGGTTCAGAGAATGTTCACCCCTACATATTGGATTGGATTCATGCTTAAGTAAAAATACGACCGGCTAAATATTACATAAATCAATTCAAGAAACCTATAAACACAAAATTAAAATAAAAAATACTCCCTAAATCATATGTATTGCTTTTTTTTCTTTTTTTTGAAGTATTATTTTCTTAAAAAGTCGAATAAATATATCATCCAAATATATGAATTGCTTTTTTTTTTTTTTTATGGAAAGAATGTAATAAGTGCTACTACTAGATCTTGGGCCAAATAGTTATTTAAAATACTGTGAGGACCACAAAGAAAAAAGTATGGATCAATTACAAAATGGGCCTATAAAGTATGGCTCACAAAATAATTCTATTTATGCCATAGAAAAATTGCTATGTTCATATATATATATATATAGGTTTTTTAAAAAAGGTTTATAATAAAAAATGAACTGTGAAAATAAAATTTGTACCTGTCGAGGGAGTATAAAGTATATATTTTTAAATTATCAATATAATTTTTTATACCTAATATAATATTAGAGTCGACAATGGGTCGATTCGTGTCGGGTTGAATACTTTAAACGGGTTAAATTACTCAATCCTAACCAAACTCGTCTATTATCGTGTCGGGTTCGTGTTCATCTGTTTATTATCGTGTCGGGTTCGAGTTGACTCGTGTTGAGCCGTATACATAATTAAGTCTAATTTCTTAATTCAAATTAAATAATTTTTTATTTTATTGTCGTATTATATTAGTTTTTATTGGTTTGAGCGTAAATTAGGTTGAATTATTTAAAATTGAACTTAGTTTAAATTAATTTATGAAAAAATTATTAAATTATGATTATTTAATATATATATAATAAATATATTAATTAATATTAATATATTATAACCGGGTTGTCGTGTCGGGTTCGAGTTGAAAGCCTCAATCCTAGCCCGACCTGTTTATTATCGTGTCGGGTTCATATCAACCCGTATACATAATCGGGTTGAAATCTTTGACTCAAATCCAATTATTTTGTATCGGATCAGTTTTTGCTAACTCTATATAATATATATATATATATAAACACAAAGTGAACCAACTATAACAACAATATATACCTATGTTTCTTTAGCCGAGTTTCCCCAAATTTTACTATTTGGACTCTGCGTTTTTTGAAAAAATATATTTTTTTTTCTCTCACAAACCATCCCATTAAACTTTATTTTTTTACCACACCCAAACTAATTTTTTTCCAAACTTATAAAAAAAACACACCCAAATAAAATAAATTTCCTTATACCTATTATAATTTATATATATATATAGTTATTCAAACTTATTATACTGTTATTTTTTAACTATCATAAAAATTCGTTCTTGTTCATTTTTTTGGTAAAAAATACTTATACTACATTCAAAATTATGCTTCTTTTTTTTTTTTAATCATATATATATATATATATATATATGTTTTAAAGCTCAAAATTTGGACTAGTCCAATTCATAGCCCATTAGTCTATTTACAATAATTGGAGTCCAAGTCCTTTCTTAGTATCTCTAATTTATAATTCTATTTTTGAAAGTGTAACATATATATATATATATATATATATATTGCTCTTATGTTAAGTAATTCATCTTAATCATACATTTTATTTTCGCATGATCAAATAATATTCTATAGAGGGCATTTGTTTGGTGGGTTTAGATTTTATTTTGGGATTTGAATAGTAATTTTTTTTATTTTTATTTAAATAGTTGTATAATGTGATATAAGTAGGTATTGATGTGATGTTTTGACACTAAAATTTATTTTCAGTGTAATATAAAAAATAAAAGATAGATATTTGATTTAATATTTTTTAAAAATTTTTTTTTTTTATATAAATGCTAAAAATTTGGTAAAGTTTGATATAAGAACACACTCTATGTATCTTCTATTTATATACTTCCTCTGTATGTAACAAAAGTTACATTTAGTTTTTGTCCGATGATATTTGAATATTACTTATTATATCTAAATATAGTATAAATCAAGAGAAAATAATAACAAAACTTATATTAGTATCTTGTAATATAAATATAATGAAATTTGTATAATAAATTATACAATTATAAGTGTTAAAATATATTTAGAAGCAATATATTATATTTATGGTAGTTATCTTATTTAAGAGATTAATAGAATTATTGTCTTATTTAAACGATTTATATATCACTATAAATATGTACGTCTTCTTATGATTTAAATAGATAATTTCAATTTCATATTATAACAATAAGGATATGTGAATGTTAATTACAATGATATAAAAATAAATGTAACCCTTGTTACTGGACGAAAAGAGTGTTATTTTAGTTTTTTTTTTTTTAAAATTTACAAATAACACTAAAAAAATTAATATAAATATAAAAAAACAAATTATTTTACAAGTAATAAAAACAACATTGACCAAAAAAGGGAAAAAAATATATATAAATTGTACATATTTAGATTAATAAATAATTAAAACACAAAAAAAAAAAACGCCCACTTGAGATGGTCGATAACTTCATTCGCACCAGCAGAATAAAAATGCAGTTGATTTAAATAATTTTACTTCAACTACAAATTTGAATTTTTACTTTAAAAATATATTCACTCTATATTAATCTTTTATAGTATTATTTTATATAACTTTTTCTATTTATAAATTACACCGTAATTTTAATTTATTTTTATATTATCACTAAAAATATAATATAATTCATATTTTATTTATAAAATTATATATTATTTTTTAGAAATTAAAATTACACATCATTTTTTAAAAAAAAGATAAAATTATATATTACTTTTTAGAGTATGATTAATTGGAAATATAAGAATTCATCCTAAAACAATGATGTATTTATTTGGGGTATGTTTAATTAGTATGTACTAAAAAAATTAAAAAAAAAAAAAATCAATATATAATAATCATTTCTATATTTTTTTTCCTCAAATGTATTTATATTTTTTTTACTAAAAAAACAACAAGAATGTTTCTTATGACAACGAAAAATAAAAAATAAATATAAATTTGGATGATATGATAGTATAAAATGATTTTTATAGAAACTTTATTTAAGGGCTAAAATGATGCAATGTATAATATACATAACTAATGGGGGTGTATTCCATATAGATTTTGTAGGATCTTGTTGGACTTTCAAAATCGGGTGTATTCAATCAAGACTTTTAAAAGTCTTTTAAAATTTTGAGGTAAAAAGTCTTTTAAAATCCTGAGGTATTCAATACAAACTTCGAAAGTCTATGGATTTTAATGAATTTTAATTGATTTTTATTATAATTTTTAATAAACATAATAATTTAAAACTAAAATATATTAGCAAATTATTATGATTTTTTTTAAATATATATTTTTATATTATAAATATAATTTTAAAAAATATTATTATATTACTATCGTCTTTTCTTTTCAATTATCGAATACACTATATTATCGTTACGATAACGGGTGAAATAGATATTTAAATATATATTTTTTATTGAACCGTTAAATTTATATTTATTTATTTATTATAATATTTTTTTCAAAAATCGTAAATTATTTATTTATTTATTTTAATATAACCTTTTTAGATAAAAAAGTAAATACATATATATTTTTAATTAATACTTATATATTATTTATTAATATTAAATATTATCTTATTAATAATTATTTATTATATTTATAAAATTTGTTGTTGGATATAAATTTTTATAATTAATATATATTTACAAAAAAATTATTTTACAATTCTACAAAATTCATATAAATCCATAAAGAATTCAATCAAATCCGTAGAAATTCATCTAAATCAATAACTAAAATCCATCAAACTCAACGTAGACTCTGTGGATTTTCTAAATCCACATAAATCCATAAACTTTTTAAAATCCAAAAAAATTCATTAAAATCTCAATTGAATACACCCCCTAAATATACATATATATCATACAAGTTACAATAGGGTATGTTTCTTTTGATAAGTTCGGTAAAATTTTGGATTGAGTTTGACATTAAAATAATATTTGATGAGATATTTTGTGAAAAAAGAAAATATATTTTTTTCGAAAAATATATAGTTCAAATAATAAAATTTAAAAAATTTAGGATAAAGAAACATACCCAAAAAAAATACAAGTAGAAAAAATGTTAAAGGAAATGCCAACCACGTGGAGGGTTATTTATTTATTTTAATTTTTTAATTGTTGCTGTTGTTATTATCTTCTTGTTGTTTTTCTTGATCTTTGTTTTAATTTTTTCCTAAATTGTAAATACGAAGCTATAAGAAACCTGCTCCAATATAAATATTATTTTATTTTATTTTATTTGATACAAATAATATTTCAAATTTCTCATACACAATGATTGAATTTATTAAATAAAACTTACAAACACATAAAATAAAATATTTAAAAAAAGGGCCCATCAGTACAATAATTGGAGCAGCAGCTGGACTTCCTTAAATTGGCACCACATATTATGGGGCCCACTTACATTTTTTTTTATTTTTTATTCTTTTTAAAAATAAAAATAAATGATTTTTGTAAAGTTATTTTGGCCAACACACCACTCAGATACTAGGAAGATAACATTAAATAATAGTAATAATAATCTTTGAATAATTGAGATGTCACACTTTCTTTTATTTAATTTTTTTTAAAATATTATTATTCCTTTCTTTCGTTCGGTTACTAATTCAATGTTTGATTTCTTTCTTGCAATTTGAGCAAATTTGTCTCCCCAAAATATTACAATATATTTGTGGGTCAGATTAAGAAAGATATTGAACAGTTTATTAAAGTTATTATTTCATCATCCAATGTTAGAAGTTTATTTATTTATTTTTTGACACGGGAATCAACGGCCGCTGCCCCAAAGTGCGCACTGGATAAATCATCGGCCGAACTTAATACCCTGTAAACCAGATCTGACGAAAAATAACGGTTGGTTGCTTATTTGTATATTGAAATCTAATTTTATACTCTCTTCGTCTCAAACATTGCGTCAGAGTTTATGTAGACACGAAAATTTAAAAATGATATAATTTATAAATGATTAAAAATATATTATATTAATAAAATTAATTACAATATAATACAAATAATTATAAATTAAAATTAAAATAATTAATTAATCTAATAAAATTTTAAAATATAAAGAATAAAACCTTAGATGTAATTAAAATGTATATAAAATAAAAAATAAAAATGTCATAATATATGAAACCAAAAAAAAAAAAAAAGAAGTGACTTATAAATTAGATGGAGAGAGTGCAATTTAATTTATTTATTATTATTAGGACACGTATATATTTTTATATATATTTTTCTAAAAAAATAATATTTAATAAAAAAAATGATGCTACATAAAAGTATCTATTGAACAATTCAAATATTCTATTAGATCAAATAAGGTAAATAATACATATATTATCTATCTTTTAAAACAAATATATATAATATATATTATCAAATTTTATTATATAATTTATATTTATATTAAAATATGTATACACATAATTCTTGTTATACTATAATTTAATGCAAAATTTACACATTTTATTATACTATTTTGACTAAGACACTCGTGTGTTTGTTTGGGAGATTGGATTTTAAATACACTATTCATATAATTTTTTTCTTCAAAAATATCAAATCAAACACCTATTTTTTATTTTTTATATTATACTAAAAAACAATTTTACATTCAAAACATCACATCAACACCTATCATGTCGGATTCAAAATGACAGTCTCACATAAAAGCTCAAACGGTTAGAAAAATACATCCATTAATTATATATCCGCAAACGGAAATCCCCAGCAAACAGAATTGAAGTAAAAAAAATATATTATTGTTTTGTGAAAGGTTTTAAATTTTAATTTATCAAATTCAAACCTACAAACAATAGTTGTAGTTAAACTTTTTGAATTTAATTATATTGTTAATCAATTATAAGTATTTTAGATTAATATATATATTTAATATATGTTTTTTTTAAAAAAAAATTAAAATAATAGTTAAGGGTGTGTTTGTTTAGGTGAATTGTTGTATGATATTATATAAATAGGTATTTGATTTGATATTTTTGAAAAAAAAAATTGATGAATAATTTTTTTTTTGTGAAAATCCCTCGAACAAATCCCTCCTTAACTTTAATATTTCCTCTGTCCAGCTACAAAGTATACATATTTTTATTTTGGGACATCCAATTACAAAGTAACCATTTCATTAAATTTTTTTTTCCCCACAAATACCATTACTTTACATCACATTACTTTTAGGCTAAATTGCACAAAATCCACATGTGGTTTCATAAAATTGCACCAAATCCCCAATACTTCTAAAACTGCGTCAAATTCCCTCGTGGTTTCATAAACTTTGCGTCTAACCCCCTCAGCAGTCCTTATTTAACGGTATTTGACCTAAATGCGCTCAAATTGCGAATAAATTTTAGAATCTCAATTTCTAAATCTCTAAAATTACAAATATATTTATTTCTCAAATTTTAAGAGTTTATTTTTATTATTTTTTTAGGCTAAATATATAAAAAAATATATATTTGTAATTTTAGGGGTTTAGAAATTGAGATTTTAAAATTTATTTGCAGCTTGAGCGTATTTAGGTTAAATACCGTTAAATAAGGACCGCTGAGGGAGTTAGACGCAAAGTTTATGAAACCACAAGGGAGTTTGACGCAGTTTTAGAAATACGGGGGATTTGGTGCAATTTCATGAAACCACATGTGGATTTTATGCAATTTAGCCTTACTTTTATACGAAAAAGTTAGGACAAAAATATCATTACACTACTTTTACCTACCCACTATAATTAAAATACTATTATTTCTTAAACTCCGCGCCAAAAGTAAATGTATACTTATTGTGTGGAGAGAGGGAGAATTATACTCCCTCCGTCCCATGTATTATGGAACTACTACTGTAGATGCGAGAATTTAGGTAAAATGTGATTAGTAAATAATTAAGAAGTGTGATAATAAAAATAATTATCGTATAATAAAAATAATTGTGGATTAAAATTAAGATAACTAAATGGTTTAATTAAGATTAAAAAAATTATAAAATTTAAAATTTAAAATGAGATTAAAGTGTAGAATTATATTTCTAAAAAAAGAATGGACAAATTATATGGGACGGACGAAAATAGAAAATAGAGACAAATTATGTGGGACAGAGGGAGTAGGATATGATTAATATGGTTAGGTTTAGAAAGATTTTGATTTTAAAATTTTACTCTTTTTTAGAAATAATTAAAAAATTAGTAGTATATATATAATACTATATATATCGAATATGATATTTTAAAAGAAGATTTTATTCCAAATAAAAATTACTTCGGTTCTAAGGGTTTTATTAATATTAATTATTATATTAAAGGGTAAATTGTTTTTTTAGTCCCGTAATTGGATCCCTTTATCATTTTAGTCCTGTAAGTGGAGTCTGTCGCAAACTAGTCCCATAAGTGAAAAATTTTCGCTGTTTTAGTCCTCCGACGCCGGACGCCCGCGTGGCTCGCCGGAGGTGACGTGTCCGCCGGGTGTTCCGCCAGGTCAGTGACACATGGCAGACATGTGAATTTATTATTTTTTTTCATTTTTTTTAATTTTTTTTAAATTGGAACAAATAAAAAAAATACAAATAAAATTTAAAATAAGTTATAAAAAAAAATTAAAAATAAAAAAAAATAATAAAAATCCACGTGTCCGCCAAGTCAGCGATACCTGGCGGACACGTCATCTCCGGCGAGCAACGCGGGCATCTCCGGCGCCGGAGGACTAAAACAACGAAAAATTTTCACTTATGGAACTAGTTTGCGACATGATCCACTTACGGGACTAAAATGATAAATGGGTCCAATTACGGGACTAAAAAAACAGTTTACTCTATATTAAAACAAATTAAAAAAAAATTGCAAAAATATTTTTATTTTTATATTATAATACTAATATAATGATATTTATACAAAAAAATTATACAAATATAAAAATATTTTTAATATTAAATATGATAACAAAAAAATAAACGTGTCTTTTATTTTTATATTATAATACTAATATAAGAATGTTTATACAAAAAAAATATAAAAATATAAAAATATTTTTAATATTAAATATGATAACGAAAAAATAAATTTGACAGACTGAAGGGAGTGAGTATAAAATTTTTAAATGCATCCGTATATATATTTATTTAGTATGAAAATTTGTATTTTCTTTATAGGGTGTGTTTGTTTTGGAGTTTGGATTTTGAATTTGGATTTGAATAGTAAAAATTTTGAATTTGAATAGTTGTATAATGTGATATAAATAAGTGTTGATGTGATATTTTGAATGTAAAATTAATTTTTAGTATAATATAAAAAATAAAAAATAGGTATTTGATTTGATGCTTTTAGTATAATTCTAATCCAATCGCCTGAACAAACACACTATGTAAACTCACGCGCGGAGTGTCGCGTTTAAGGAAAACCAGGTTAAAGGATAGTTAAGGAAAGTACAGCTGTACCTACGACTACGCAGTACTACCTTATCCACATTGTCATCTACGAGCTTCTCTTGTCCACGTGGCTCGGTTTTATTGGACTGGGTTCGAGATGTCGCTTCAGTACTTGATTCCGATACCCTTTTCATTTCATGTCATTTAATTATTCACATTAACTTAAAAATAAAAAATTAATCCATGCTACGTAATTTGTCTCTATTATTTATTTTCGTCTATTTCACGTAATGTTTTTTTTTTTAAAAAAATATGATTATTCACTTTAATCATATTTTAAGTTTTAAATTTTATAATTTTTTAAATCTTAATTAAACAATTTACTTATCTTAATTTTAATTTATAATTATTTTTATTAAATACTCCTTCCGTCCTAATACAATAGTCTTATTTACTATTTTTGTCCGTCCCAAAACAATAGTATCATTTCCATAAATAATCATATCACTATAGAACTATCTTTATTTTTTCATTATTATTACACAATTGTCACTACATTTTACACTAATACACTCACAAGGGCAAAAAAGTCTTTTATCCTTACTTTTTATCCACTACAATACAATATCAATATTTTTTAAATCTCGTTTCAAATACAACGTAGACTATAGTTTTGGGACGGAATGAGTAAATTAAAACGGTCAAAACGAAATTTTCTTAAAAATATTTTAAATCAAAATTAACGATATTTATTCTGCATAATTTTTAATAAGAATATACTAATTTCTTTTTTCATAAAATACTACTCTCACTGTCCATACAATAAGTATATATTTATTTTTGACGCGTAGTTTAAGAAATAATAGTATTTTAATTATAGTGGGTAAGTAAAAGTAATATAATGATATTTTTTGCCTTACTTTTTTATATAAAAGTAATAATGTGATGTAAAGTAAGGTAATTGTGGAAAAAAGTAGAGTATTTAATGAAATTGTTACTTTGTAATTAGACGTCCCAAAATAGAAATATATATAATTTATAGCTGGACTAAAAAAATATTTTAAATAAAAATTACAATCAATATTAAATTTTAAATCAATTTCAAACAACAATCAAATAAACCCTAGACGTGTGGTGGGAGTGTTTAATTTTGATGTTGGTTTTATTATTTTAATTTTTTTTATCAAAATTTTAAAATATTTTATTTTATTTATTATATTATATCAGATTTAATTTTGTAGTTTAAATTTTATATTAATTTATATATATCATGACCAATAATTATTTCAATTTAAAATTTTATTATTTAAAATCAAAATTTAAAATTAAAATTTCACAAGTAGACACGTTTTTGTATTTCTTTTCAATTTCAGATGCCGAGGTCTATTTTTTCTTTTTTTAGATAATGTTAATGTAAAGTGTGTTTTTTTTTTAAAAAAAAAAAAAATATTTTCTCAAAAATGCATTTTTTCCCAAAAATAATTAATATATTATACAATTATTATTTTACTTAAATAATTTTATATCCCTCATTAAAAAATATGATTCCTCCGTTCCATCACAATTGACACCATTTTTATTTCGTTTGTTCGGTAACAATTAAAATCTTTCTATTTTTGTTAAAATTTACTAAATCAAAATATATTTAATAAATATAAATCAATTTAATTAGTTACATAATACTCCCTCCGTCCACTTACAATGTTTACATATTTTTATTTTGGGACGTTCAATTACAAAGTTAATATTTCATTAAATACCCTATTTTTTTCCACAGATACCCTTACTTTACATCACATCATTACTTTTACACAAAAAAATAAAGGCAAAAATGTCATTACACTACTTTTAACTACACACTATAATTAAAATATTATTATTTCTTAAACACCGCGCCAAAAGTAAATGTAAACATTATAAGTGGACAAATAGAGTATATAACATCATAAACTACGTAGTAGCTACTCAAAACTCTTTTATTTCTATCTTTCTCCTAAAAAAATATTTTTATCTATATTTAAAATTTCATCTCTTTTATAAAATTAATTTATGTTCATCTCTTTTATCAATATTTTTTATTTATTTGTATTATATAAAATTTTATTATTTATTACATTTTTTTTTTATTGCTATATAATTCAAAAAATATTTAAATATATAGTATATAAATTGAAAATCAAATACTACATCTAATATGGTTTTTTATAGTATGTATTCTCTTATGGCGTTGAAAATGCAAGCATTCCCTTCGTAGTACTTAACGGTATGTTTCATTGGGGTGTTTATTTGAAATTTTTATTATTTACCACTTTTTAAAAATTATTAAATCAAAGATATATTTTTTATACTCCCTCCGTCCAAGCTAAAAGTATACAATTATTTTTAGCGCGGAGATTAAGGAATAATAGTATTTTAATTATAGTGGGTAGGTAAAAGTAGTAATATGACATTTTTACCCTTACTTTTTTGGTATAAAAGTAATGATGTGATGTAAAGTAGAGGTATTTGTGGAAAATTGGGGTATTTAATGAAATAGTTACTTTGTAATTGGACGTCCCAAAATATAAATATGTATACTTTCTAACTGGACAGAGGGAGTATTATACTTTCTCCGTCCCACTTACCATGTTCACGTTGCCGTTTCTGTCTGTTCCACATCCTATGTCACTTTTCTTTTCTTGAAAATATTATACACTTTAATTTCATTTTCAATTTTCTAATTTAATTTTTTTTTAATTTTAATTAAATTAATTAGTTATCTTAACCTTAACAATTTATATTATAGGATAATTATTTTCACTAATATATTCTTAATTATCTATTAATTATATTTATCCTAAATTTTCGTGTCTACATTGACTCAAACATACCACGTGGGACGGAAGAAGTACTAATTTATCAATTTTATATTTAAAATATCATATCATGTTAAATATATATAATTTTAAAATATTGTACTCCCTCAACCCTAATATAATAGTTTTGTTTACCATTTTGTATGTCTCGCAATAGTCTCATTTGTATAAATAATCATATCATCATAAAATTATCTATACTTTTTCATTAACTATTTTTTACACTAATACATTCAAGCAAAATAGTGTTTTACATATTTTTTAACAAATACTAATATAATATTAATATTTTTTAAATATTGTGTCCAATTCAACTAAGGCTATAATTCTGGGACGGAGAAATAATGATAACTAAATTTAGAAAATTTTATTGGAGTATTAAATTAAATAAAATACTCCCTCCGTCCCAAAAGTATAGTCTTATTGGGTTTGGCACGAGATTTAATGAATATTGATATTATATAGGTAGTTGGTAAAAAGTAAGGATAAATGAATTTTTTGCCCTTATGTCAATTGTGTAATAATAATGAAAAAGTAGGGATAATTTTATGGTGATATAGTTATTTATGGAAATGGGACTATTGTTTTGGGACGGACAGAAATGGTAAATAAGACTATTGTATTGTGACAGATGGAGTATATCACAAATAAATATTTATATCTTTAAGAATTAATAGTAAAAAGATTAAAGACATAAATTTAAATTATATTTTTATATTTAAACATGCGTGATCTTCGGATTTTGTACTTATATGCTCATTTATCAGTATTATCTTACTTTTTATGTGGAACCGACCAAAATAAGAAAGTTGATAAATTATGTGGGACGGATAAAGTATAAACTAATATTAAAATACTATCATTTTTATATAAATTACAAATATACAATTATATACCATAGAGTACAAAGGAAAAAATTATCAATCTTACACATTTCTTTCAACCCATAAAATATAATTATTTTTTAATTTATTACAAAACTTCAAAATAGTATATGTATGGGATAAAGTATAAAAACACACTACTACACTAAACACAATCCTATATACTTTTTCCGTTCCTTTTAAATATATCATTTTGAAGTTTTGTAATAAAAAAAATAATACTATTATTTTATTGGTTAATAGAAATGTGTAAGAAATTTTGAAATTTTTACCATTTTATTTTACGTATAAAGTAATTGCATTTGTAATAATATATTTATAATTGTAATTAAAATTTAAATATATATTAGTATTACTATATAACTATTTTTATTAAAATAAAACAAATTCTTTTAAATGAAACAAATAAAATTATAAAAAAAATATATTTTGAATTGAAACTAATAATATAGTCTCCCGTCCTGCGAAAGATGAACCCTTTTATTAGGGACATGATTTTTTAAGTAGTATATATTAATAAGTTATTAAATAATAAGTTATGATATTAATTTTTTATTTTTTTATATGAATAATACTATTGATATTTTAAAAAAATTTAGGATTATATCTCGAAAAAATATATGTAATATAGATATTATTTTATAGATAATAAAATTTTATACTTTCTCCGTCCCGGTGCAAGGTTGTCGTTTACTTTTTGCACGTATATTTTATAATATTAGTATTATAATGAGTTATAGTAAAAAAAGACGAAAATGCTCATATTAGTATTGTATAATATAAAATTAATGACATTTGTATAATATAGTGTAAGTTGGAAGGGTATTTATTATGTTAGATAGATAGTACAATTACTAAATTATGAAATAGTAACATTGTTTTGGGACGAACAAAAATAAAAAATGACAATATTTCAATGGGACAAAGGGAGTATAATACAAATAAATAAATAAAATATTTATCATTACCATAAATTAATTTTATAAAAAAAATGAGGAGTTTTAAAGATAGATAAAAGATTATGTTAATTGATGAGAAAGATATAAATAAAAGGGTTTTGAATGGGTTGTACGTGTAAAATGTTAGAAATGTAATTAAATTGATTTATATTCCCTCCGTCTTAAACACTCTGCAACATTTTCTTTTTGATACGTTTCAAACACCCTGCAACATTTCCAAAATAGGAAATAATTAATTATACTTCATCTCTATCCCCACACTTTATCCTACCACATTACCCCAATAAAAAAATAAAATATACATTTATCTCTCCATCACTTCACTTAATTTCTAAATTATCTTACTTAATATTACTCACCTAAAAATTCGTGCCTAAAGCAAATATTGCACCTTATTTGGAACAAAGAGAATATTTGTTAAATATTTTTTTAAATTTGATAAAATTATTAAAAATGAAAAAAAAGGCAATCTTTTATGAGATAAAAAAAAAAAAAAAATAATAAAATGAATCATTTACGACGAAACTGAGGAGTTAAGTATATATTTATATATGAAACAAATGAATTACCCTAAAGGGAAATAAAAATTGGTTTGTATTGTGATGGCGCTGTCAGTGTCATCAATCACACATGAATATGATGCCATGAATATTTATATAATTATCAAAAAAGGGAAGTAAAAAGAAAGGGATTTTGGAGGAGGTTGTCGTGGATCCATCACATCCAATCGAAACGTCAACTTATACCTTCACACACATTATTATTATTATTATTACTATTATTATTATTTTTTAAATTATTTATGTTGGGGTGCAAATTCAAGTCTCACATTAAAAATGATAAAAAAAATTACACACCTTATAAGTCTCAGCTAAACTCCACTAGGATGAGGCCTTTTGGAGGATATCCAAAAACAAATCCGTGCGGGCTCAATCCAAAGCGGACAATATCATACTAGCGTTGAGTTGACCCAGTCCCAACTCTGGTATCAGAGTCCGGTTAGATGATGAAGTGAACTAGGTGGCATTGGGCATTGGTTGTGGTGGTGGGCTCGCCCTCGTGACCTGCGGATGTGCCTTGTGTCGAAAGTCTCCTGGCGGTGTCGGGTTGGTCCCGATCGAGGTGGTCAGGTGCGGAAGGTGGACCTTTTGGAGGATATTCAAAAACAAATCCGTGCGGGCTCAGCCCAAAGCGGACAATATCATACTAGTGTTGAGTTGACCCAATCCAAACAATTTATTTTTTATTTTAGTCCGTCTTATAATAAAGTATCAATTTTTTTTAGTAACTGTATTATCTACCTAACACTACAAATACTCTTACAATTTACAATATACTCCCTCCGTCCCATCAGAATTGAACTATTTTATTAGGAACACGGTATTTGATGTTTAATTAGTTATAATATTATTATATTAATTTTTTGTATAATTAATAATATTTATATTTTTAAAGTAAATTTAACATATATGATTAAAAAAATTAAAATATATGTTTAAATATTTAAAAATTATATAGTAATTAAAAAATATATGCAATATAGAGAATACAAATTTTTATAATACAACTATATAAAAAAAATATTTTTGTTTATTTATAATTAACATACATCAATTTTATAGTTTTAAATATAGATAAAAATATTTATTTTTTTAGGAGAGATGTAGAAATAAAAAGGGTTTTGAGTGGGTCCTATGTCATTTATAATATTGTATGTTATATAGTTAATTAAGTTGATTTATATTTGTTAAATATGTTTTGATTTAATAATTTTTTATCAAAAATAGAAATGTATCAATTGTGATGGGACAAACAAAAATAGAAATAGTGTCAATTGTGGTAGGACGGATGGAGTATTACACAAATGTCATTACCTTTATATCACACAATACTAATAAGATTATTTTAGTATTTTTCTACTTTATTCATACTAAATCTCAATATAATACTAATATTTCTAAAACTCTGTGCAAAAAACAAACGACTACCTAGTTATGAGACGGAGGAAGTATTATTTTTTTATAGTAGATTAAAAAAAATAAAATATTATTATTTCTTAATTTATTACAAAATCTCAAAAAACTCATTTGAAGGAACGAAAAGAGTAATAATTAATATTCAAATATTAGCACATAAAAAAATAAATATAAAATAATAAAATCATTTAATTAATTAATAGAAATATATAAAATAATTTTAATATTTTTGGTTGCAAATACAAAATAATTATAATAAATATCTTATAAATATTATGAATATTTAGATAACATTATCTTTTATGTAATTTTCAATAAGAAATTCTATCTATATTTTTTAATAAAAATATATATTTTTTCATAAAATATTTTAAGATAATAAAAACTAATTTCTCCCAACAATATCATAACTCCAAAATATATTTATAATTTTCATGAAGTTATTACATTAAAAGAAAACAAGACCTTGATATATTATTAAATATAATACATTATATAGATGTAATATTGTAATATGTTACATATGAATATAATATAATTTCTATTAAGTAATTTGTTATTTTTTACCTTATTTTGTAATATTTTGAAATTTTTATTTGAGAAATATATCATGGTGTGTTTGTTTGGGGGATTTTACCTCAAATTCATTATTCATCCAATTTTTTTTCTTAATAAATATCAAGTCAAAAACTTATTTTTTATTTTTTATATTATACTAAAAATTAATTTAAACATCACCTCAATACCTATTTATATCACATCATACAACTATTTTAATTTAAATTTTTTACAATTCAAATCTCAACTCAAAATTCAAACTCCCAAACAAACACACACTCAAAAATAACTCAAAATTCAAACTTCCAAACAAACACACAAAAATAATACTTTTGAAATACAACAAGTTAAATAAATATATATCAAGAATATTATCAAAAATATTTTATTTCAAATACACATGTAAGTAATCTCATTTCTCTTAGTTTAGTTGACCTAGGGTGTGTTTGGTAAAAAAAATAGAAAGAATATTGTCGTAAAAATTAGAAATATTTTGATATTTCTATACAGACAAAATAAATAAATAGTGAAAAAAGGTAGATTGAGGGGGCATATTCAATATAGATTTTCTAGAACTTGTTGACTTTCAAAACCTGGGTGTATTCAATCAAGATTTTTAATTTTTTTTTAAAATCTAACGGTATTCAATCCAATTTTTTAAAAGTCTTTTAAAATTCAAAAGTATTCAATCCATACTTTTAAAAGTCTCTTAAAATCTCGATTTTTAAAGTGTATGGATTTTAATGAAAAATTGTGAAAATTTTGTATAGGATATAATCTCTCATCATCAACAGAGATTTTGATGGATTGTTAAAATTATTATTATTATTATTTATTGTTGTTTTTGGTGTTATATATGTGATAAATAATATAATAATATTTATTAATATTATTATAATTTTTAATAAAAATAATAATTTAAAGCTAAAATATATTAGTAAATTATTATAATTTTTTTTAAATATATATTTTTATATTATAAATATAATTTTTAAAAATATTATTATCATAATAAATATGGATTAATATCGTATTTTCTTTTCAATTGTCGAATATAAAATATTATCATTCTGGTGTAATTCTCCTTTTTTTAATTATCGAATACACTATATTATCATTCCGATGACGATGAAACATATAGTTAAATATATATATATATTGTTGAACCGTTAATTTATATTTATTGTTTATTCTAATATTTTTTCAAATTCATAAATTATATTTTTTTATATTATTTATAGACGTATTTATTTTTTATGTAAAAAAGTTATATAAATTATAATAATAACAATAACTAATAAAGAAATATAAAACTAATTTGATATATTGAATGATAATATAATACTAAAATTATAAAATTAAGAATAATATAATAATCTACAATATAGTAGTGTTACAGATGTTACTACTTCTATATTATTAATAATTATATATTATTTATTAATATTAAATTTTATTTTATAAAAATATAGTAATATATAATAATTTTAATTATAAATATATTATATTTAGAAAAAAATTATTTTACAATCCTACAAAATTCATATAAATTCATAAAGAATTCAATTAAATTCGTAAAAATCTATCTAAATCAATTACTAATTAAAATCCATCAAACTCACCGTAGAATATGAATTTTCTAAATACACATTAATCCATAAACTTTTTAAAATTAAAAAAAAAATCCATTAAAATCCCAAGAATACACCATTGAGTTACGAAGGTAAAAATATTTTAATGTGATATTTTATGAGAAAAATATATTTTTCCGATTCAACTCTTTATGCCACATAGATTATTAAATAAAAATATTTTAATATGATTCCATAAGGAATGACTTTGTGGGGGTGGGGATGGACTCAATTCCAGCTAGTTTGCAAAAAATATTTTAATGTGAAAATAGATAAATAAAAAATAAAATATAGAAGAATTTTATTTATTTAAGTAAAAATAATTAAATTATACTAAATATATATATATTTTTTACTATAAACAATTATAAATAATAAAATTTACCAAAAAAAAAAAAAGATTTATAATAATTGTACTATTTAAAATTTAAAATAAATAGGAGCGTTTGACTATAATTTAAATTATTATCTAATATTTGGGTGTGTTTTTTTGGGATTAAATTAGATTTTCACAGTTCATTCTATTTCATCCCAAAAAATATCAAATCAAATACCTATTTTTATTTTTTATATTATACTAAAAATCAATTTTACATTAAAAATATCACATAAACACCTATTTTTATCACATCATACAACTATTCAAATTCAAAACTTTTACTATTCAAATCCCAACTAAAAATCCAAATCCCCAAACAAACACACCGTTAATGGTTTCATGGTTTTTAAATGAAATAATTTTATATGTGTGTTATTTTATTAAATTAAAACATACTTAATAAATATAAATTAATTTAATTAAGTACATAACGTATAACATTAATATATCGACACTTTATTTTTATCATCTCTTCAAAAAAATAAATATTTTGTCAAATATATTTTATATTAATTATAAATAAACAAACTCATTTTTTTTATTTACTTGTATTATAAATTTTTTTATTTTCTACAAAATAATATTCATATTGTATATATTTGTTTATTGCAATATATATATAAATATTTAAATATAAATTCTAAAAATTTTATGTTATATATATTAAATTTATTTTAAAATTATCAACATTCATATGTGTATATATAAAAGGCAAAATAAATAAGAAAATGTGTACATAGGATTTATCACGTGAGTTATGTGTTTCGGCCAAAATAAATAATAAAAAAAAATGGAAAAATAAGCAATCCAATTCAATCAATGCTCTTTGCATCTTCTGTTAGACTGTTACCTCTCTCTCTCTCTCCTCTCTCTCTTTCTCTCTCATCTTGTTGGTGCTTCCTTCTCCTTCCCCATTCATCAATGGCGGAGGTTCCTCTGCTCACCAATAAGTAACTGCCCAATCTCCGCAACTGTACTCACCCAGAATGCTACACTTGTTCACAATTCAATTCGCACTCTGCAAAACCCCCCTTTTCCTGCCCTACTCCCGCAAAACCCGCCTGACTTCTTCCTGTTTTTCTCGATTTTGTTAATTGAGTTTTGGTGTTTGTGGTTTCATTATTTGAAGATTCGCTCGCATGGTTTCCGGATGCGCTCGCTCTCTTTTCTCTCCGGATTCGTCTCCATGTCTCTGCTCTGAGACTTTGCTCTCTCGCCATAGAAGTGTCTGCGGATTTCTCTGCGCCTGCTCCGCCTAGCGATTATACGAACTTTTGTTGTTGCTCCCGAAAAAGCTGGAGAATAGTGAAATGTTGGATCTGAATATTGGTGCAGACTCCTTCTCTTGCGGAGACGATGAAATTGATGTTAAGAAAACTATTTGCAGCGCCGTCGATGCTGATTCTGTAACTTCCACCACCACCACCAACGCGGAGGCCTTCCCCGCCGGTCTAACCGATGAGCTCGATTCCAACAGCGCCACTCGCACCCTTGAGTTCTCTATCCTCAACGAAAAAGTCGTCAAAATCGACGATGGAATGACTAACGGTACCATAAGCGACAGAAACCGCGAGCTTCAGCTTTTTCCGGCGGGTGCTTTGGCTTCAACTCCGGTGTCAGATAAGGCCAAGTACTGGCTAAATTTGTCGGTTCCTGAGGTTTCCGGCGGTAGAGGTGTGGAATTGAGGATTTTCGCTTCGCAATTGCCGCCTAAAAACCAGGTGCAGCCGCCGCCGCCGCCGCAGCAGGCAGCGAAGAAGAGTAGGCGCGGTCCCCGCTCCCGGAGCTCGCAGTATCGAGGAGTTACATTCTATCGCAGAACAGGAAGATGGGAGTCGCATATCTGGTTAGTTTCTGGCAATTCCACACATACATAGAATCAGTGTGCTCTGTTCATGTTGCATGCATGCGTGTGTGCGATTGAATGAAGAAAGGCTGGGCGTTTGTATGGATTAGAAATTCCGCCATTGACAAGACAGGGATGCTCTGTATGCTTCCTACAGTACTCGTACTTCTGCAGCAAATGTATATGCATATATATATATATGTGTATGTGTCCTTCTTTGGAATTGATTTTTATGGATTTTACATTCGATTTTGTGCAGACTTCCCTTATTAGATTATAGACTGGCATTGTTATTTACCATAGTGTACGGAAACTTGAGAATTGAATAGGCCAGATGGTTTCTAGTTGTACTACTGTGGTCCTTATGTATAATGAATTTAACAATCATCTCTCTGTGTTTTTGGTGCAGGGATTGTGGCAAACAAGTCTATTTGGGTACGAAATATGAGCAATTTTCTTGATTAGTTTAATGGGAGTGGGGTTTGCCTCTGCAATTCTGATTTTGCTGCTTAGTTGTGAGTCTGCTTGACAGTTTCTGTTGGGGTTTCTTGCAGGGGGATTTGACACAGCTCATGCTGCAGCTAGGTAAGACTATTTGGTTTCTGCTTGAGACAATTGGGATCTTGAAATTTGTATTCTTAGGAGTTTGTTTTGGTGAACTGTGTATGATGATCTCTTATATCCATCAGAGCGTATGATCGTGCTGCGGTCAAGTTTCGTGGAATTGATGCAGACATCAATTTCAATATCATTGACTATGAAGAAGACATGAAACAGGTTGTTAAATCCATACATAATGGTTCTGGCATCATTTTGTTGTAAATTTCAATGAGCTTCAATGAATGAATGAATGGGTGGTCTGCAGACGAAGAACTTGACGAAAGAAGAATTTGTTCAAGTTCTTCGTCGCGAAAACACAGGGTTCTTGCGTGGAAATTCAAAGTTTAGAGGCGTGACTCTGCAAAGATATGGACAGTGGGAAACAAGAACGGGCTATTTTGTTGGGCAAAAGTAAGAACACACTTCAAATCTTGAACTCATGGATCATATATGCCCTTTAGTATGAACAATTCAGTTGCTCCTGGTTGTCTCAAATTTATCTGCTTAGCCACTGTTACTCGTCAATTTCTAGGATGCTAGGTGTATTGGTGCATGAAATACCTGTGTGTATATATTTAAGATTGTATGGTGTATTGAATGTAGTTGTATCTCAGTTATTGGGCAACGAAAGCTCCAGCCTTATTAGAAAGTGTTGTACTAAAACCTTTCTTTGATCGGTAAAACTCTTGTAGTTCAAGTAGTGAGGTATCTCCCACTTTGGGGTTATGAACTTGGGGTTCGATCCCGGATGGGTGGTTGTGCATGTGTGTGGTGTAAAAAATTAAAAGTAAAAATTGCGTCCCCTGTTAAACAAGCCTCTATTTCCTTTCTGATTCAGGGACTATGGCAAAGCAACCACCGCGCATGATTCGGAACTAAGTGTCGCCTGCTTTGAGTCTCGTAATGAGAAGAAAGAGATAAATTTCACTCCTATAAATGGAGGTGGTATGTGAAGTTTTTTTCTTGCATTCATTATTGCCTTTTCTTTTTGTTTCTATCAATGTAACGATATAGCCTGACTTTGTTGCCATAGGTAAATTTGATCTCAATCTTGGCATATCTTTGTCTTCAAATGACCCACAATGGAATAGCCTGTCACCCAATGGAGATAAAGAAATGGTCAGCAGTTTCTATCTTTGCAATGCAATACTTTATTTGCTTCTGTGTTCAAGTGTTTCAATTCTTGAATACACTCCACATTTCAAGCCTTCGAGAGCTTTTCTTAGTTAACATTCAACTGATGTTTCCATTACGATTGATGTGCTGTTTAACCTAAAAAAATCAGCATACTATAAATTGTATAAGGTAGAACACAACCTGAAATTTGTATTGCATCAAACAGTGTTAGATGATGATGTTGTTATTTATCAAACTTACAAAATGATGATGGGAAAAGAGCTGAACCAACGTATATTTCATGCTATCGACGACATATAGACATTATCCAGTTTACAGAAAATGTAATTGAAAGGAAGATGCAAACCAACTTAGAAGGATTTTGTTGTTGATATGTGTTAGCTTAAAAATCCTCTAGTTTTCTCTGATGTTCCCGCCTGTATGCTCAGAATATGGTTATAGAAGATTGTATTGGTAAGTCTTTGAAACTAATGATCTGATGATGTTCTCTTACAAATTTTAAGGTTGAGACCTCCTCTGCTTCTGTCCACAAGCTTTTAGTGGCAGCCAAATATGCTCCAACGGATGGTAACATGTATTCTGGTTTCTCGCCGACTAGTAAGGTGCCCGTTTTCTCTATATTTGAAAACTTGAGACTGCCCCAATTATAGTTCTCATCGAAATTAGCATGGTGATGAGTTCTTGAAGTTAACTCTTTTGCACCAATTTGCTCATTTTTTGGAAAAAATGCATCTTAATTTTATTTGTGCACGGGCGCACAGAATTTCCATTTCTTACGTGAAGAACATAAGCTCCGAAGTGACGAGCATTTGTTTTGTAAATGACAGGAAAGAGCGAGTGGCGAAAACATTCCCCTTCTGTCACTGTCTTCTGCAGCATCATCAGGATTCTCATCAGCGGCTACAGTTCCATACTCGAAACTCCCTCAGCTCAACCATATCCGGAAAATCAACTGACATGGCCGAGCAAGCAGGTTCTTCTTATCTCTTTTGAAACTTTTGTCCCGCTATATGTAGGCTGGTACATACAGTACATGGCAGTAAAAATGCATATAAACCTTTGTGGGAATCCTATCCTCCTCCTGTCATGGAAAATCGTTTTGATCTTTCGCCATAAATAGAGCTCTCGATGACATGTATGCATGCATGAATCGGTAGAAGTTATTGATGGATAATGAAAATAAGGTGTAGACTATTGATGTCCAAGTGAAGAAGAAGAAGAAAGAGTTTATACAATGATCAAATACTTTTGTGAGTTTTAAGTTCGCTTACTCATCTTCGACTACAGAAATTATTTTTTCTTGGATATATGTAGGAATCGGGAAAGGAGACAAAAATAGAGGGTCGGACTATATAATAACCGAAAACCAGCGTCGCCAGGTACCGATCGATTAAGTCCCTTTTATATCATAATGGTGAGCGAGCTAAGACATAGATGAAGTTTTTATATCGTACTTAGTGATGCAATCGAATGTTAACTGAGCCGAAGCCTGGTTGAAAATGATCACTCAAAAAACAGGGGATATGATAGGACATGAATGCAGCAGTTGTGAAAGTGAAAGTGAAAGGATAGGTTTAGAATGTTATGGGGAAGGTGATAGATACAATATGGTGTATGTCTTCATCATGCTCATTCATTTGAGATTTCGTAATTGATATTAATACAAGAAATATGTTCATGTAGCACACCTATAAAGTATGAATTATTAATACAGATTTTATCTAACTCACCTATAATCTGTCTCCCTCTTATTTATTTATTTTATTAAATCTTTAGCCCTAGATTTATTCCACTTGACGCGTATACGAAACAAATGATTGTAATTTTAATAGATTAAGATGATACGGTGTCCCAAATTCGCTCTAAATCATACAACAGCAATATCTTAACACGCACATAAGCAATAAAGACAGCTTTCACGATCAAAGTGTAAATTTGGATTGGTTGTTTGTTGAACGATCAGACTGCGGATACACATACTGGTGACGACAAAAATATAAAGTACAAAATAATTGTTAACCCAGTTCAGGGGTTCCCACCCAGATGAGTTTCATTATCAAAGTAGTCGAAGCATGAAGTTCTATGATACAAACCACTCTATTTTTTGAAGATATCCCATCCCTAATCTATCTTTATCTCAACCAACTCAATGAACTAGTGTCTCTCCCTTTTTACCCAAGAGCTTTTCACCCAAGAGCCTACGAACTATCTCATTTTTTTTTAGAGGAATTACGTTCAGATTTTTCTATGCTCCACAAATCTATTTTGTTTCACTCTATATTCTCTATTAAAGCTCTATCTCCAAACATGATAATATTCACTTTAACAAACTCAATAAGAATGAAATCTTTTCCTCAATTATTTTTTCTTATCTTCACAAAGTTTGTTACAACTATTTTTTGTTATTTCTTCTCGATCAATTCGTTCGGGTCTTCGTTGGATTGATCATTTTGGGTTATTTCCTTATTTGATTGGACTCGAAACAATTTAGGTCGCGTCTGTCCATCACTGTTGGTAAACAATTTAGGTCGCGTCTGTCCATCACTGTTGGTCTATTGACCGAACATTTGTAAACAACATCAATTAAAATTCAAAAACAAATACAATCCACTTTCAACATGATACAACAACAATAATAATAATAATAATAATAATAATAATAAACTTCATCTTGAATGTATAGCGGAAACTTAATCCATATTAATAAAATTGCATGACGTATCTCAGAGTATGTAGGCACTCCACCTGAAATCGAACGCCGAGGATGTCTCATTATTTGATCTTCAAAGGCTTAATTCAACATATAAGCAACTTGATGTAAAGACACTGATTCATGAGATGTAGCCTCTATTTATATATCATCTTTTACTTTCTATTTTAGTGTGTTTTTCTAAAATATGCTACGTCCGCCTAAAGGTCCATTTACTTTTTATGGTGTTGATATTTGAATATTAATTATTATATCAAAATATTCTACAAATTTAAAAAAAATTTGCAAAAATACTGTCTTATAACACTAATAAAAAGACATTTGTAAATTTTTTTTTATACAAATATAAAGATATTTTTAATGTTAAGTACAATGACACAAAGGTAAATGTGACCAATAATATAAAAAATATACAAATATAAAGATTCACTTGTCATACATAATTCGCCTAGTATAACTTGCTTTGTCGCGTATAGTTTGCAGGATATTAGGTTCGACCGGAAGTTTACCCGGTGCACACTTTCGGATAACGGCGGTGAGTTCCCTAGTCATAATAAAAAAAAGAAAAAAAACATGTAACAAACGCAAGATCTAGATCAAAGATAATGTAGCATCTGTTAATTTCGACGTGTCGATGAAATTATAGATAAAAGTTTAATAATATTTAAGGGTATGTCTGATTACAAATTGGAACACAAATTGCCCTATGCTTTCAACTTTTTTCATAACTTATAACAAAATAATCACATTAATTAACATTATAATTTAACTTTCAATCATACATCCTAATGTACAATCAAACACACCTTTAATATTGCAGGATATTAGTTTCGATCGGGATTTACCAGTGCACACTTTCGGGTAGCGGCTGCGAATTTCTACGTCATAAAAAAAAAAAGAAAAAGAAAAACACCCTTAATACTATGTTGCTAAATATGAGATAGAACTTTTTAAGAAGAATCTTATTAGTTTATGATCTTGAATACTATATATGTTTTTGGTTTGCTTTTTGTATTTTATATTTAAATAAAAAAAACAAATCTTAAAAAAATAAAATAAAATAATACAATCCATATGTTGGAAAAATGAGTCAACTTTCATTTTTATTAGGCTTATGCCAACTTGTATAGGGTTTTATAACTCTTGTGCTATCATTCATTCATTTACTAGTTGACTAAGTAATTTACTATCTTCTATTTATTTTTTAGTTAACAAATTTATTGGTACTTAGTTTTATGTCAATATATATTAACTATTTAGATATTTTAATACTTCCTCAATTCACAAATATTATGCTTGATTTATTGGCCATAAAAATTAAAAAATAATAATATTTTAATATAAAAATAGAATTGATAAAAAATAAAATAAAAATATTATAAAAAATTATTAAATGATTGATTAAAATATTGATGGAATAAATAAAAAATAATTATTATTTATTAAAATATGAATAATAAAATTATCGGTGGACAAAATTATTTCTTATAAATAAATATTAATAAATTTAACGACCAATTAAAAAGGAAATAGTGACATGTACTGTGAATGTGTATTTATCTAAAACTAAGGATTGGTTATTGTTGTGGACTTGTTTTAAAATTATAAAAAGAACAGTATCTATATGCATATTGTTTCAAAATTGATAAAATGTTGGTGCAATCATTTTGATCATAAGCTCAATGATGATATCTTATATTTCATATTCTTTATTATTTTATTGTTTATTTTTATTCGTTTTGGAATATGTCTATACATAGGTTTTGACTTTATGATTCACAATATCAATTTTATTTTTCTCTAAAAAATTATTTTAATATGGTATTAAAGTGTATTTTTTTTTTCTGAAATAGATACAATTTAAAAACCCACGCTTCTTCGAGTATATTTACCTAAAATATACCCGGAGGTCTCTAAATAATTAGTCGTCCGTCAAGTTTATTTTTCAATTTTGCATTCGAGTTTGACATTTGATCGTTTGTCATAGTTTAGTACAAAATGATGCTTCTGATTGCGTTGAGAGTCTCGTTGCTTCTGATTACGGTGAGAGTCCCGTTATTTTCGACTTCGATAAGAGTTCTGTTGTTCCGACTCCAGTGAGGGTTCCATTTCCGACTTCGTTGAGAGTCCGGTTTCGACTATAATTCAGTTGAAGACACTACTTCTGATTCTCACTTGATGGACGATTGTGATTGCGTCATATTCAATCTCTCTTTGCAAACTCAAGTTGTTTCACGATACCATTTGAGTTTGAGAGGATGTTGAAATATTTTAATTATTAAGTTTTAGGTTAGATTTAATTGTTTTAGATTTGGTTTTATCTATTAGGTTAGTTGGTTATTATTTGACCCTATCGAGTATGTTTCATAGTACCTATATGTAGGTCCCAATTTTGATTGTGAATAATAATGCAATTTTTGAATTTCCGTGAACTTATATCACATGATATCAAAGTCCTAAATTAGGTATTCCTTTTTCCTACTACGCTGCCGTCCTGTTTTACCGCCATTCGCCGGTCACCGGTCGACACCACTGCCACCATCGTCTCCGTCTCGAAGAGATCAGCCCGCCCCAAAAGTTTCGCCTCCATTGGCGGCGCGTAGCGGCACCATATTCCGGTGGTGCAAATCCGGTGTCTGGCCACCTTTTCTGCTGCCGTCTTTCAGCAGCGCGTGGCGGCGCATCCGGTGGTTTCCGGCCGCCGCCTCATGCTTTGATTTTCGACGTCACAGTATTGTCGGTTTTGTTACCTGATTTGATTTTATCTTGCATATGTTATTGGAATGAATTCTTCAGTCAAGAATATCGCGACTCTTTCGCATCAAGTTCTTGCTTCCAATTCATCTCATGTCATGGCCAACTCAGGTAGTCCTAAGCGGTATTTTGATTCTGGTTGCTGCAATCATATGACACTTACACTTGGTCTCTTGATCGATGCGTATCCTATGTCATCTTCATTGCATATACATTGTTAATGGGAGTCACATAGATATCACTCATTCAAGATATGTATCTCTACAATTTATATATCTTCCTGATACCTACTGCATTCTCTATTTGACTTTAAATTTTGTATCAGTTGGTTGATTAGTTGACCAGAGACTTACTGTTACTTTCTCCTGTTCTGGTGTGTAGGTTCATGATCAATGTACAGGTCAAATTCTTGGGATAGGTCGAAAAGTGGGTCAACTATTTGAGGTACAATATTTGAAAATTCCTCCCGACAATTTTTCTGTTGCTGCTACTCATACCCCTCTACCATTATGTCCCCTAGTCTTCAGTAGCACATTGGTCTTGGTCATACATTTTCCTCTAAGATTTTTGGAGATTTAAAAATATCTTTTAAGATACAAAAAAAAGATTTATGTATAAAATGAAAATAGTATCGTGCATGTTCGTGTAGTAACTCCAAAAACTTCGTCAAAAATAAATAATCTCTTTAACCGGTGAGTGTCCGGGTCGAACTCAGGGAATATGTGAATATCCTATATTTAATTAGAAAAAAAGTGCAATGAGTTAATGCAATCGAAGAAACTGAAAAGATAAACTGCAGAAATTAAATCGAACTAAAAAACGATAAAATATACGTATCTCGAAAAGGATGAAGCAAGGCGTTTGTGTCTGACTTTTGCGTTCTTTAATGGCTAGATTTTCATGGATAAAATGAGCGGGATGACGATGGCGTGATAGCGAAAAATATATGTATAATTGCGGGGCGGCTTGGAGGAATGAACGTGATCGCATTTGCTCGCTTGACCTTAGGGGATTTACAATGAGGCTTCAACGACATTCGGCGAAGAACATTATAAGCAAAAAACTCTACTGTCACTAGAAATTTTTGTGACCCAATAGACCACCGCCTCTGGCCCATGAATTATTCTTCCAACCGTTCCACTAGTGGCTCTACCCCTCTGATACCTCTCTTTAATCGGAATTGAATTCAGAACAGCAACTAAGCAGATCGACAAGGCTTCCGCGTACTTAGCTACGTTGAACTACCCGGAATCTGTTTGTGACACGAAACAGGGCTGAAATAGTCGATTCTTCTATCGCCCTTCCGTAACCTTGTCGAAATCCAACTTGAACAATTCAAATCGAACATGAAATTTTTGGGTGAAGGTGAGGTGGAGAAATATGATAGGAATTTTACTAGCAATAATAATATGCAAGAATTAAAAAAAAGGGTGGGGGGAGAAAATCAGTTTGCTCGCGACACAAAACCGAAAATATCGTATTATTAAACTAGATAAAAATATGAGAGAAAAGAAATGGAGAAAATGAAATGTATGAAATGTATATTGTTATGTATATAGGGTGTATATAGATGTGTATAGGTGTGTTTAGAGAGAATATTTATAGGGGAAAAAACTTCTAGAAGCTTCGCGGTTATAACCGCCTATAAATAACTACTTCTAAAAATAACTACTAACTACTTCTAAAAATAGCTACTAACTACCTCTAAAAATAACCACTTCTAAAAATAACTATTAACTACTTCTAAAAATAACCATAAATAACTATCTCTAAAAATAATAACTAATATAACTACTAATAACTTACTAAAAACTATCTATTTTCTAGAAAGTTCTAGAATAAATATTACAAAAATAGCCAAAAATTGGCTAAGTAATGATGCAGGAATTAAATATGGGAGCTAGGAGAGTGCATGAATAAATGCAGGGTGACTGGAATAAATGCAGGAGCTGAGGCAGGTTGGACGGATTTAATGCAGTCGCCGCTTGTTTTCCACATAGCCGCCATCACTCACTTTCATAAAGAGATTTTCTCTCCGCTCACATTTCTGTGCAGCCGCTCACAGAGTCCGCGCTAGCCGCCATTTTCGCCTTTTAAAGCTAGTTTTGAACTCCCAGACAAGTTTTCAAGCATTACTTCATATGTATAAATAATAAACACCTTATAAATATTTATTTAAATAAATAATAAATAAAATTAAGTTAACCAAAATTAAATACTTAAATAGCACATAAATAATGCTTAAAAATATAATTCAAGAAACACATCACTTAATTTAAATTATAAACCAAAATAATTATAAATTACACCTAAAAGCTAATAAATTAATATTATACACAAGATGAAATAAATACAATTATTAGAATAAATTAACATAAATAATACCAAAATTCGACATAAATAAATAAATAATTAAATAAATATAAGCTATAAAATATGGTAAAATCCAGAGTTATCAGTTATACATTTTTCTCTAAAATTCAGTCTCTAATTAGTAAGGGTCATTTGGTTTCTACTAGTCTTGAGTCATTCGATTGCTTACATTGTTATTTGGAAAAATAACCAACCCTATCTTTTCAAAAAATGTGTCGATCACAAGTAAACAATTTTCTTTAATTCATTATGATATTTGAGGTCCTTCTCATGTTCCATCATTGAGTGTGCGTTGTTATTATGTCATATTCATAGATAATTACTCTCATTTTACATAGATACATTTTTTGAAACACCGTTTAAAATTACCTCAAATACACGCTCAATTTGCACAAATTATTAGAACTCAGTTTTCCTATTCCATCAGACCCTCCGTACTGGATAACGGCCTTGAGTATAAAGATTCTATACCATGTTGAGTATATTTATTCCTATCCATATACCTCTCAACAAAATGGTCGCATTGAGCGCAAAAATCATCACATTCTATATAGTCTCTTTTGTCTGCCTCCAAAAGTTTTGAAGATATGATGAACCTCCAAAAGATTGACAATTTTGAGAATAATAGTAGTATGAAGGAATAGAAGAATATAATGAAGTAAAATTTAGGACAGAGGTTTGAAAATTTTGAGAAACATTAGGGTTGAAAGAATTTTGTGAACATTCTTGATTTCCAAGCATGTTCGTAAAACTTTGAAATGAAAAAAACTTTCGTGATTTAGAAGATTTTTTAGAGTTTGACTTCATTGTTAAAATTTGAAGGTAGAGTAGTGAGAGAAAATATTGTAACTTTAAAAAATAAAGATCTTTGAAAATTTGTGTGTTTTCATTTGTATATATTATGTCTTGTTAAATCAAATCAATCTTATTTTGTATCGATTAATTTTTTTAAATGCATTATTATATCACATCACAATATATATATTTTTTATCATTATAGTAGTGATCAATCATTTTAAGTTTTGTCTTATTGAGCTTTATTAATTGTATTGTTAGATCACATTATAATTTATTATTGTATTAGATATGTTTGAACACACTTGCATTGTTACATCACATCATAATTTATTATTGTATTATGTAGCTTTAAATACACTTACATTGTCACATCATTGTTTATTACTATACTAGTTAGCTTTGAATACACTTGCATTGTTAGATCACATAATAATTTATTATTGTACTAAGTAGCTTTAAACACACTTACATTATCACATCATAGTTTATTATCGTACTAAATATCTGTACACACACTTGCATCGTTATATCACATCATTGTTTATTACCTAATTAGCTTTGAACACACTTGCTTTTTTAGATCACATCACCATTATTACGTGACATCAAATTCATTTTCAATTATTTTATTATTGTACTATTTATTTACATATTTTTAAATATAGTTTTTTATTATTATGTTATTTATTCAATATAATGTAAACTATATATACTTTATATTGGCAAAAGCTCTGTACTACATTTCACTTCAAAAAATATTTGTAATAAACAATTTTGCTACAAAAAATGTCAAATTCATCTCAAACTATTTCAAGTTCAGACTTTGATGAAGAGGATGTGATTTCTTTCAATTTGTAGATGTAATTTTAACGTTTTCAAGATGTTATCACTAACCGTGAAGAGGAAAATCAATCACGCCGAAGAACATACATTGTGAGAAATCGTGAAGAAGATTATAATCATTTGTTCAACAAATAATTTTTCTGAAAATCCTAGATTTTCAATTTTGTCGTAGATTTCGATTGAGGAGACATGTCTTTCTGCCAATTGTAGATCGTCTAACAACAGAAAGTGAGTTCTTCCAACAACGTTGAGATGCAACAAGAAGACTTGGTTTATCGCCATTACAAAAATGCACGGTTGTTTTGCGTGTGTTGGCTTTTGGTGTAGCTGGTTGATATTGTAAATGACTATATTCGCATCGAAGAGAGTACAACAAGAATGTGTGTAAATAATTTTGTTGAATGAGACATTTTAATATTTGATGATGAATATTTAAGAAGACCAAATACAACAGACCTACAACGATTGTTGTATGTTGCAGAAGAACGTGGCTTTCCAAGAATAATAGGAAGTATTGATTGCATGCACTGGGAGTGAAAAATTTGTCCAGCTGCTTGGAAAAACAAATTTTCATGTGGAGATCATGACAAACCAACTATCGTATTAGAAGTCGTGACATCGTATAATTTATGAATTTGACATTCCTTTTTCGGAGCATCAGGTATATGCAATGATATTAATATACTTGATCAATCTTCGATTTTTAATAACCAGTTAAATGGTAAAAGTCCATAAGTTAGTTTTATTGTCAATGATCATCAATATAGTATGGGATATTATCTTACCGATGTAATATATACTCAATGAGCGACATTTATCCAATCTATTCGTCTGCCTCAATTTCGCAATTATTTGCACAACGCCAATAAGCTACTCGAAATGATGTAGAACGTGCTTTTGGTGTTTTACAAACTCGATTTGCTATTATTCGACGTCCGGCACTCATTTGAGATATTGATTTGATTGGTAAGATAATGAAAACAAATATTATTTTGTATAATATGATCGTTGAAGATGAATGAGATGCATATCTGCAATATTATGATGCATCATAATTCGAATAAGCTATGACAAAGAATTTTAGCAGTTTAAGTTAATCATATTACGCAGATAAACATGCATGAATGATTAAGTTTCTAAAAAATAGAATGCGAGTTCGAGACAAAGAAGTACATAATCAATTTTGAGAATATTTGGTTGAAAACATATGAAAAATTTGGTTCGATGAATAATTAAATTATTTATTTTTATTTTAATTTTAAATATTTTTTATTGTATTTGTAATATAATGTAATGTTTTCTTAAAAAAGTTTAATTATTATTTCTATATTTTATTTTATCTGTTAACCGATAATAACTATAATAATAAAAATAAAACACAAAAAATAATTTGATATTTAAAATTAAAATTAAAATAAATTAAAACTAAATATAATTAAATAATAAATAATATAACTTTTTTTCCATAATTTTTTAATAAATCAAAATATTAGCAAATAATAATAATAATAATAATATAATATAATAATTAATTAATTAATTAATTAATTAATTAATACAAAGTAAAAAATATACTTAAAAAATAATATATGTATATATAAAAAATATGAAAATAAAATTAATTAAAAAATTAGAATAAACATCTTTATTATGAATATAAAATATATAAAAATATTTTTGAAATTAATATGATAGAGAGAGAAAATATAATGGATGATAAAAAATAAAAGAGATATCTAAAAGCGAATATATTTGTATTTCACATGAGATTACTTACATCAGATAATAATTATAATAATATATTTGTAATATATATGATAAATATATTTCAAATTTATATAGCATGACATTAGTTGTTTAGAAAAAAGTAAAAAAATAAAAAAAAAATTGAAATTTTAGAAAAATTAATTTAAATTTGAAAAGAATTTATAAATAGTCAAAATTAATACATATGATAAAATCTTGTAAAAAAAATTTTTTTTATGAAATATTCTTTTAATAAATTATAATGCAAAAAAATCAAATTTTATATGCATAAAATATAAAAAGGAATGAATAGAATAGAATAGAAAAAAAGGGTACCGAGCGAGAGCGAATAGTAAGTAGGTATATATATAAGTCTGGTTCCTTCCTTCTTCCTTCCTCGCCTCTCCGTCGTCCGATCTTCCTCCACTCTTCACTCTCCCCTCTCAGATTTCTCCATTTCCATCGCCCAATCAATCCTTCCCTCTCCTCCACCTGCCCCGCCAAATACAAATCCAAGGTGCTCACGTCACTCTCTCTCTCTCTCTCTCATCTTTTTTTCTTCGAGGGCCTTTTCCTTACTTCTTGTCTTGTTTCTGATCCTCTGGTTGATTATTGTACGCTATGGATTTTCACGAACTCGCTTCCGTTATCTAGCCCACCAATCTTTCTTCTGTGCTTCTGTGGTTGGGTTCTATGGTTAACTGCTTTCCCTTTTTGTAAATGTCTTTTGTTGTTTTGACATTGAATTTTCTGTATGGGGTTAGGGTTTCTTCTTGTTCTGATAGATGGCCGACAGTCCTGGGGGCCACGGAGCTACTGGTGGCAACGGAAGCCACGAGAGTTGCGGCGGGGATCAGAGCCCGCAATCTAGCGTGCGCGAGCAGGATCGCTTTCTCCCGATTGCGAATATTGGTCGCATCATGAAGAAGGCGCTGCCTGCCAATGGCAAGATCGCCAAGGACGCCAAGGATACTGTCCAGGAATGCGTCTCTGAGTTCATCAGCTTTATTACCAGCGAGTGAGTATGCTCTTTTCGTCTGTTCTTGTCCTGGATTTATTTATTTTTATTTTTTTGTCTAACTTATGATTGATTGGGCAAAGTGGGTTGCAAGATACAAAATCATGTTTTATGTGCTCAAATGATCTTACAATTTTTGATGGAGGAGCCATGGATGAAATATTGCATATTAGTTGAAGTTATGATTATTGGTCATTAGTTGAATTCCACTCTGATTTGTGCTCTAACTTTGATTGTTCTGTTTCATTGCTTAGAAATGAATAGTATCTTAATTCAGCTTCTTTGAGTTCCATTTCTTGAAATATTCATTGACATTATTATATCTTATGTCTTTCAGTAGGAAATGTGATATGCTGCTATTGAATTAATTGTTTCTAGAATGCTAATATAGTTCTCATGTGATTCTCAATCATTATTTTCTGAATGATATCTGTGACTGTTGCATTTGATTGCATTTGCTTTTCTTGCATTCAGCAACTTTTGTCTTTCATTTACATCATTATAATGCTTTTAGTTGTGTTCTATGAAGTGTTTACAAGTTTAATAGTTATATAAGTAAAGGGATCATAAGTGTAAGGACACCTGAAGGACTCATGAAAGTTAGCTTAGGGATTAATATACTATTGCATTGGAGGTCAAATTGTGATAAACAGTTTATAGATTGGTGACATAAAGAAGATTATAAGTGGAAAACAAAAGTAGCAGCTGTATTTTGCAACTGATAATCTGTCCACCTCATCCCCCATTTGTTTTCTCTGTTCTTTTCTATATTTAAATATACATTGAAAATTCTAGCCATCCATTTGATTCATTGATGTTAGGCTATAGTGTATCGCGTTTGAAATTTCAATGTTAGGGAGTTTCAGCGCTCCATCTGATGTTTTCCTTTCAATTCTAATGCTAGAGGCACCAATAAGTTACACAACCATATTGATTTTAATTTGCTTCCACAACCCTATGATCCCATGATTTTCTCCACTTCAGATGTAGAACTCATTGTCATATGATTTTTTCCAATGCGTTGTTAGTGACATGACTGAAGGTCATTATCCATTATTGGAATTTGGAAAAAGGCAGTGTGCATGGAAAATAGGTTTCTCATTAAGTGGCTAATAGGAAAGTTCTATCTCACATTGGTTGAAGAAAAGTCAACATTCTACAAAATTAATAAAAATACTTTGAATGGACCTTAAAACAGTGTGTGCACACATGCTTGCTTGGGGGGTTGCATATGTCTCAATGCTCAATTTACCTGAAAAGACTTAAGACTAATGCTGTGCATGCACATGCTGGATTGAAATTGGTAGCAATTGCTAACCAAATTTCTATCTATTATGAGCTGTTGGTAAACAAATAACTGTTTTTTTGCTATCATATTCACAAATATGCATTGATGGAACACACCAAGTGTTAGAGAAATAGCTTTGCAAAATCATGTTAGGTTCTCTGTTCTTTTGTGGATTTTTTCAAGAATTTTCACTATTCAATTAATTCTCCCCCCCCCCCCCCCTCTAAAAACAACAAATTAAATATTTATTTTTCATTTCTTATATTATACTAAAAATTAATTTTGCTTTCAAAACATCATATTAATTATATCACATCAAACAATTATTCAAATTCAAAATTTTACCATTAAAAAATCCAAACCCAAAATCCAACTCCTCAAACAAACACCCCACGTTAAGTCCTAGAGAAGATTCGTGGTAACACACTGAATCCCAAATATAACACAATAAATCCCAATCAAACATTCCTCAATTTGCATAATATAAGTATTCCATGCAAAACAACTTCCTTATATTTTGGCAGATTGGTTGCTTTTGTCATTCATCCGACCTACCTGTCATGGCTTATCTCATCGTTTGAGTATTTTCTTAGTGATAAACTTGTATTGCCAATTTAATTTCCGATTAATCTTAGTACAAAACATCAAGCTCAATACATGAGGGTGGATCAATTATATGGATTACATTGTTGGATCAACAATTTTGAGTTGTATGGATTTTTTAGGAGATTATGTCTTGGTAGCGATGGAGGTTCTTTCTCTAGGTGCCTTGGATGGAGTTTCCTCAGTGACTAGAATCTCTTGAATCTAGTTTCCTCAAGTGGGTATTATAATGGTTAGGTGATCGGTTTGTAGGTAGCTTGCCTAAGGGGATGTAAGGGTTGAAGGAGGGGTATATAAATAGTTTTATTGATAAGTCTGTCAAATTGCTTAGTGTCTTGCTTTAGGACTAGCATTATTTGGGAGAACCCTATGTTTTTTACATAATCATAGCACTAAGTAGGAGTAATGAGATTACATTGTGAAGCTACAATACTTATTAGTTATCAAAGATGGCCGGTAATGGCTAGCTAGATTCTCTGCCTCCTAGTTTCACTTTGTGGACCTCCTCGGCCTTCAGGTAATAGAGTACAACTAACAACAATCTTAGACCTTCTTGCTCATTAGGATTGGGAACAATCAATTCCAGAAACTCTGATTCTAATGACTGTGCGAACAACTGCATAATGAGTTACAAGCAATGCGGCGATGATATCATTCCAGGCAACCATACCATCGAACTTAGGCCTTGATCATGGAGGAGAGTGATCTCTGTTACAGGATCTTGAGGAAGGTTTGAAGCTATTGATCCAAGTTAAGGAGCCACTTGAAGACATTGATTTGGGTGCTGCAACCTACAAACAATGTAAATATATACATAGCCTAAATGGGCTAAACTAGTCGTAAGTAAAAGGGCCAATCTCACACCTTAAGTTGGAGCATACAAGTCATATATACAATAAATCTTTTTCATGAGACCTTTTAATTAATGCATAATGTGCATTAGTGGTTTCCAATTACACAGAGACTAAAGGAACTGACTCACCACACTTACTGAGAATGATATATATAATTGGATGATAGTTAGATAATTAAGCTTTCTAACTAGGCCTTTTATGTAGTCCAATTTCAGTTAAGGGCTCCTTTTATTTAGGAAGCAACATCGTATCTGGATCCATAGAAGAATCCACAAGTTTATACCATTGTGCTTGTTTCTTCCTACACATTAAGTGATAAAATAAAACCATTCTTTGACTTGGGTGACCTCAATTCCTAGGAAATACCATAGGGTTCCCAAATCATCATTTTGAAAATGGTTGTGCAACTGCTCCTTCAATTGTGATATCATCTATATCTTCCCCGATTATGATAATATCATCAACACAGACAATCAAGTATATACAATGTCCCTTTAGGACATATGCTTATAGAATACAATACAATAAGACGGACATTGTCATCTCAAATTATTGAGTAACAAGACAGAACCGTCTAATCTATACATGTGAAGATTGTTTTAAGCCATAAAGTGAGCGATGAAAGCAAAAACAAAACTAGACTCCCGAGCAACAAAACTAGGTGGTTGCTCATGTGCATTTTCTTTTGAAGTTCACCATGCAAGAAAGGATTGGAGGCCCATCATGCATAGCTTCCATAGAGAGAGGCAAATGGAAGACATCTTTGCGAAGAGAGAACAAGCTTCTGGATTGTCCTTACCATACACTTCAGTAAAAGCCCTTTGTTACAAGCCGAGCTTTGCGGTGACTAATGCAACCATTAGTGCCAACCTTCATAAACGCATCAACAAGTCACATGTGTCCTGTCCGGAGACCATCTCCCAAGTATTGATAGTATTATGCCAAGCGGACATTTCTTCCGCCATAACCTGACACCTCCCCCATTGATCTTAAATCTTACATAAAGAACAAAATATAAAGAGAATCTAAAGTAGATACAACACTATACAATGAAGAAGATAAACAATGATAACTAAGTATTTGGTAAACAATAGGATCACAAGTGGACCAAGTACCACATGAAATGTGTGTATTCTATTCTCAATAATCATGAAATTACATAACACAAGAAGAAAATATACATAGCCTAAACTAGCCTAAACTAATCATAAGTAACCGGCCTAATATAACAGTATCTATTTGAGAAAGTCTAGGAAGTTATAGTGGGGTCAACATTGGAGCAAGCCACAATTTATCCTATGAGGGTAACAAGGCCATTAGGGTTAATTCCGGAGCATACGAGGAACTTTAATGTAACACTAATCAGCACTGATTGAGTTGAGAGGGAATCTGATCAGAACTTAGGATTAAAGTCAGTGGGGTTATATTCATGATTACCGGCGGTTAGTTCTTTTTTTTGGGTGTAGTAGATATCTTCCGCAAGAGATTATGGTTTTAGACTTTGGTGATGTTAAGAGTTAACTTGAGGGCAATGATGATGATAGCACCAAAACGAATCAAACGAGTCTCTCGTTTACCCAAGCAGTGAAAAAAGATAGAAATCCAGACTACTATCAATTCCTTTGATTCTGCTGCTGCAAAGTAGTAGTTGATTATCATTTTAAAGTAAAAAAGACACTTATGTAGTTTTACTAAAATAGCCTATGGTATTTGTTTGTGAATCTCAATAACTAGTTTATAGGATAAGATTTTTGTTGGTGTTTCTACTTGAATATTTTCGTAGGCACCTAAGATTTTCTGTCTGCCTATCTGTGTGTTGTTATAAATTCTGGTTTAAATGAATTCATAATGTTAATATGCATTTTTATTTTCATAAGAATGTACTTGTCCAGTAATTGGTTGGACTGGTATGTAGTTCAGCTTGCTATGACTAAGTATGTTTTTTTTCCTCTTGATGATTAACCTTTTTCTTTATTTTATTTGTTGAATAGAGCCAGTGATAAGTGCCAGAAAGAGAAAAGGAAGACTATTAACGGGGATGATTTGTTGTGGGCAATGGCCACCTTAGGTTTTGAGGATTATATAGCTCCACTGAAAGCTTATTTGGCTAGGTACAGAGAGGTATCTGAAGTTCCATACTCCGGCTCTATATTGTTCATCTCTGCTAATGATAATAAGAATAATAATTTTGTTTGTCATACTTTCTCTGAGTATGATGTTAGCTAAAGCATCATGCATTATGAATTAACCCTAACTTTGTTCCTTTGTTGTTTGGGCGCATTTGTATCTGGCGCTATCTCCGTGTTTCAGTTAGAGGTATGAAAATAATCATTCTGTTAACTTTCTCTTGACTTCACTTTGTTATGTATAGTATCATTATATGGCAAACTATTGGCAGGGTGATACTAAGGGACCCGCTAGAGGTGCTGATGCGTCTGCAAAGAAAGAAACTATGGGAACTCAGCTGAGTTCTGAAGCAGAGGTAAGGTTTTGTTATTTGTTTCGTGTTCTTCCCGAGTATTAAACCATATAGCAATGCAACGAGATAAATGTTTTACATGTGTTCTTCCTCTGTAACTTTTGCAGTTTGCTCGTCAAGGTTCCTTCTCACAAGGGTTCAGCTACTCGAACTCCCAAATTGAATTTTGAGTATGTTTCTCCCCTATCTGAACTCTCAATCCAATAGAACAGTCTTGAAAGGAAAGAATATACATTTGTGGACTGCTAGAAAGGATCTGCTATGAGAATTGAGAAACAGTGAACTTTTTATGTGGTATTCTTCTTGTTTGTATATCATTTCCTGAGACTCGATATAAAGTCCCGAAAATATGTGAAAGCAAAATACATTCTGGATTCAATTTACATTCTTGATCCGACCATATTCACCTGCGGCTATTATTTACTATGCTGCACCACTTTGGACGGGTTCTTTAAAAAAGTGATCTATCTAAAATGATGCCGGTCTTTATTTGAAAACGCAGGCAGTGAAGAGTAAGAATGCTCGGCAGGCAGGACGTCCGTGTGTGAATCTGTCTGCCTCTGTGGTTATGTAGTAGCGGCGAGTGGTGAGTTTTATGTATATGTATTTCTGTATGTATGTATTTGGTTGTTATATGAGATAGAAAAGAGTCAAGAATCATAGTGATGTAGTAGTTGTGTGCTGGTTTCGATTTCTCTATCAATCTATCTAATATCAATATCTATATATCATCTGTAAATCCTAAGTGTCAGTTATGACTGTTATGATGATTTATGTTGCATAATTGCTTTGACAGATGTGTTTGTGTGTGTGGAGAGGGGCATGTGACATTAAGAGATGGGTGGGGTGGGGTGGGGTGGTGTTGATGATGGGGTATAAGGTTGGCATTGCCGGCTGTTTGTTTAATTTTTAATGGGTGAATAGTTTAATAATAAATAACGGTGTTGTAAGGATTACAGTTGTGAGATCAGATTCTTTCTTTTGATGCAGCAGCAGCATGTCGTGTCTTCGATTTTATTTATTTATTTATATATTGTGACAAAAGAATCCTTCCTTGTTACATTACACTCACTCACGTCGCTTTTTTTGGTTTTTTCTTTCTTTTTATCTACAGCCTAACTAGTAATAAGATAATATTAAAAATTGTGTGTCGTTTGATGTTGTGGGCTGATTTGTGACACAGTTTTAAACCATGTAAATGTTAGGTTTATTTGAGTGGTGTGATTTGCAGACGATTATGTTTCATTATTATTATTATTTTATGACGTGGAAACCTGCTGTCAATATCTAAAAGTGATATTCTGTGCAAATTACTGCAAATTAGGTCCCTATAGGCAAGTCACATTATATAAATCATGTGTGACAGGTGACTTGAGCGAGACGTCGAGAGTTTGAATCATGACTTCAAGGTCACATGTCCAACATTTGCACCATCAGGACGATTATGTTTATTTGTAGAGTAGTTTATGGGTTTTTATTTGAAAATTAAAAAAAAAATGTAGATTGTTTGATTCTTGGAAATATTTTAATTTTATTTAAATAATTTTAAAAAGAAAAAAAAAAGTAACAAGCATAGGTTAAAGTAGATAGATAGGCAGGTGGGAGGGCGGGCTGGCAAGTGAGGTCTCTGGTCTCTAGAAATGGATATGGCAATAAAGGGATTTTGTTTTTTTTATCTAATATTTTACAAACTAGGTTCGACAAATAAATCAGACTAGGTGAAGAGATTTGAATTCATAATCCATGACCTTGCGGTCATATTTTAACCCTTACACTATCAAGTCATTTTTACGGACAATAAAATGATATTTTGCAGAGTGAGGGATTTGCAGCTTGGCTGGCACCATTGATTCCATGAGTAGTGCTACTTTGTACAAATTACATTACAATATAATTGTGCATCCATCCGCGTGAGCACCTCACCTGACCCGACCTGACGCCATATTATTTATTTATATAATTATAATAATATTAGCGGTCAACAGTCAAAGGCTAGGGCGATCAAATTGACGAAAATGCCCTTCATCCTCTTGTACAGTTGGCCACGTTGGGTTCCAGAGAGACAAAGCAAAAATAAGGTGTATGGGGTGGTGGAGGAGAAAGATTATAAAGGATTAGGAGTAGCACATTCATATCATATACTACTAGTTAGTATAAATACAGCTAGGCCTCCCCTCAGCCTCGCCAGCTGTACGCTGGTACTGTATGTTATATCCACTCACTGTATGTATGGATACAACTACAACTACAATTACAATAATACCTTATACATTTATACTTTACTGTATTTAGGTTGCAGGTTATTAAATTTAACTGAAAATTTACTCAAAATAATAATAATGAAGGTGTTGAAGTACACAAGTAGCACTTGTATATAAAAGTAGTTAAGTAATGAAAAAAGAAGGTGAAATTGGGCCGGGCTGGGATCCACGTGAAGGAAGGTAGAGCCATGGAAAAGCATCAGATCAGCGGAATAACAATATAATAATATTATAGGCATTTGTATGAAACGACGTCGGATTCATGAATTGGATTCAAATTGAATTGAATTGAATTGTCCACATGGTGCTGTGCTGCGCTGTACGTTGCCCATTTGCTGCTGCTATGCTATGCTATGCTATACATTATCTTATAGTATTACATTACATTACATTACATTACTACTATACTGCTATGCTATGCATGCCTTTCTTCATTTCAATTTCATTTCGATATATATATTATTTATTATTATTTTAATTAATGTGTGAGTGACGGTTGGTTGTGTTGGGCTCTGATGCAAAATGCAATTAATCGAACAAGTCCATGTCCAGCAACAATTGTTTTGAATCTGCTTCTGCTCTCCTCTTCTCTCTCTCTCTCTCTCTCTCTCTCACAGAGGCTTATAATTAATAGTATTATGTGTGTGTATATATATATATATATGATTGAGTTGAGTTGAATTGAATTGAATTCCACTACTTGCTGTTCATCTTTACAAAAACAGAGAGGGGCTGCAGTGCACATGCTTATGCTTCCTCTCATTCTTATGTTATGATACACGACCATATATAGTTGGAGAAGCATATATATTCGATCGATCTGGTGTGATCTGTGATTGATAGTGATAGATATATGGTGATGGTGATGGTGGAGGAGACCAAAGTGTTCGTGGGGGGGCTGGCATGGGAGACACAGAAGGAAGCCATGCGCGACCACTTCAACCAGTACGGCCACATCCTTGAGGCCGTCATCATCTCCGACAAGCTCACCGGCCGCTCCAAGGGCTACGGCTTCGTGCGTCCCTCCACCTCTATTCCATTCCATTTTACTCTATTCAATATCATTATTAATACCATCATCATACAATCGCCATTGCAGGTGACCTTCAAGGATCCTGAAGCCGCCAAGAAGGCCTGCGAGGACCCCACCCCGATCATCAACGGCCGCCGCGCCAACTGCAATCTCGCCTATCTCGGCGCCCGCCGCCCCTCCACCTCCCCGACCCTCACTCCCTCTCCCACCAAAAACACCACCGCCCCTCCCCCTCCCCCTCCCCCTCAACAGGGTGGGTATATACATATAACTACCAATTGAATTCATCAGGCAACATGATAAATATCTTAAATTATTATTAATGTTGCAAGCAGGAGCAAGGGCAGCAGCAATTCCCATTCACCATCAGCAGCAGCAGGTGCAATGGTACTACCCCTCCTCCTTCAACCACCATCAGCAGCAGCAGATGCCTTTCTACAGCTGCTACTCCCCTACTACTACTACTGCTGCTGCTACTCCTCCTACTACCTACATCGCCTGCAGCACCCCATCCGACCACCTCATCAATTACAACCATCCAGTTGTTGTTGTAAGTACTAACACTAACACCCCCATGCCATGCATAATTTCATTTCCATCCACCATATCTCACATTAATGATACATAGATAGATAGCTAGATAGATAGATAATATCAATTATATATATTGTATTGATATTGATTAATGGTTGGTTGGGCGCAGAATAAGGTGGGGGGATACATGAATGGAGGAGGAGGAGGAGGAGGAGGAGGGTATTACAGCAGCTGCAACAACCAGCAACAGGCGGGCGTGTATCATCATTATCCAGGTGCAGGGGTTGGGGTTGGGTTGGGCAGCACGTTGCAGGTGTACCCTGCAGCAGGTTTCTACCAGTACCTCAACCACCACCACCACCACCACCAGCAGCTGCAGCTGCAGGCAATGGGGCTGCCCGCCGCCCACATGTACTCTGCAATTCCCTTCATTCCACCTCCTCCTCCTCCTGCTGCTAAGCCCACTTCCACCCTCCACCCACCACCACCTACTACTACTACTACTACTACTAATCCAGGTAATTTATTAATTACTATATATGAATATATATTATATGTGTCTGTGCTGTCTGTCTGTTCTTGCTTTGATTATATATGCATTTACTTAATTAGTTTACAAAAGTTATTAATGTAGTTGTGTTCTTTTACCAAATTTTATTTTTACTATTTATCAAAAATATTTCCTAAAAAATACTAAATTAAATATTTATTTTTTATATTATAGTAAAAAACAATTTTAAATAAAAAATATCATAATTATTTCAATTCAAAATATTTACTATTTACCCTAAAATAAAAATAAAAGTAGTATAGGTAGCATGCATGCATATGGTAAAAGAATCTTATTATAATTAGTGTTAGTTATTTAGTTGTAATGTAATGTAAGAGGAATATTCTTTGACGGATCGCTCACATCTCATCACATGATCAGCTAGCATGCGGTCATGTGATCGATCCTACATACATACAGCTAGCTACCTAATGACAATCAATAAATATATATATATGCACAGGTACAGCTGCAGTTGGCCAACACAGCTAAAAGCTTCATTATGAGGAATTGAAGGAGGAGGATTGTCCTCTCTCTCTCTATATCTATATCTCTCTCTCTCTAGGAAATAACAAGTCATTCTTAGGGTTAGTTGCTGAGAGAAACATGCTCTTTTATTATCGTGCATCTGCAACTGCAATGGCCCTTTTCTTTTTTTTTTTTTTTTTTTGTTTCTTAATTTCCTCCATTTTTAATATTCTTTTTTAGGAATCTGATCCATAATTCATTTATTGTTATCATCAATATTGTTGTATGTGATTAATTACGCACTGCTAATTTTTATTTTTATTTTTATTTTTATTTTTATTTTTATTTTTTATCTCTAACTCTGCTTAATTAAGTATTACTTGTTACATTTCCGTCTCAACTATATATATATGTATAGAGCTAGCTGCTGCTTTGGTTTCATTCAAGTATTATATTTATTATTTATTTAAAAAAGCGATGAGTATATATAATAGGCGGGCAGCGGCTACAATAGTGAATTTAAAATTCAGCGCGGTGCTGAATAGTACTTTGTGTACCACGAGACAACACATAGTGTTACTATGCACAACACATATTATACTTTAATATAATACAATAAAAACACATGACCCGATAACATATGATATAGTTTCACACAACACATACAATAAGCACTTCACGTACTCTCGTATAGCACATCCTATAATTATGAATTAACAACACATACTTTTATTATTACAAATGACACATGCATACTGTATATAATAAAGACGTGTGTTGTTTCTATATTTTATGTGCGCTAAATTCAGCACCCCAACATTCTCCATATATAATAAATTATAGATATAAGCATCTTGATTAAATCCTAATGTTTAAGGGGTGCATACAATAATTAAATAATTATTTATTTAAATACATCAATCAAATTAAACTAACAATTTTTGAATGAAATGGACCGTTTTGATATTAGTATTATAAAATATATATATATATATATATAACATAAATAATATACTATAGCTAGGGACGAATTTATAAGGGGCCAGGTCAGCTTACCCCCACCTCAAAATATATATTATTTTAATGTAAATAATAATAAAATTAGATATATTTTATTAATTTGTCTCTTTTAATTTTTTATTTTATAATATAAAAAATAATAAAATTTTATTTATTTGTTGATTTATATTTTTAGCTTTTCAATTTTATTTTATTTTTGTAAAAGATATTAAATTTCATATAATTTTATTGAATTTCTTAAAAACATATAATTTTATCTATTTTTTTACTCGACTGAGCCAAGAGAAATTAAAAAATACAACATTGAATAAAAAGAATAATTATATTTTAACCTTTATATTTTACTGTTGATTTCATAAGAGACTATATCTATGTATAAAAATCAGTAATTTAATATAAAATATTATTATTTTTCATAATATATTTACTACTGTATTTAACATTAAAAAAAAAATACTCAAAACTAAAATATTACACAAACACACTTAAAAATGACTTCAAGAAAGTGGGAGAATAGAGATACATATATGAAGCTCAATTTAGGGCTAGCCGATAGCTGTTAGCTGATTTAATTAGATTGTTTGACTAGCTGTTTGTATTAAAATGTTTAGTAAAATAACGGTTTGATATTAGTTGTTTATACGTAAGACAATTGAGGATATTCCCATTTTATTTTTATTTATAATATATTCAATTATATTATTTTGAGTTCAGAATGTTTAAAATTTTTTGTTATTAGTTATTAAAAATTGTAAAAGTGTTATAAAAGTATTTATTTTTATTACAGTTAGATTTAAAAAATATATATTTTTATTAAAATATATAAATAGTTTTTTCTATTGAAAATGATGTAAAATATAAAATAATAAATTTTTCGTATATATATTTATTATGTTAGTTATCGATTAGTTCATTATATTTATAATTTTCAATAAATTTAATTTATTTAATTTATTTTTAGTATAAATTTTATATAATGTAATTTTAATACAAAAATAAATTATTAATATTTATATTTTTTATTTTATGTTTATTTTAATAAATTTATATATTTTACAATTAAAATAATTTTTAAGTAAAAATTAATTATTTTAAATTTATAAAAGTAAAACTATAATATAATAAAATATTCTAATATAATTAATAAATAATCAAAATATATTTATTTGTGTAAAATGCATAATAAATTTTTTTAGAGCATATAAGGAATAAAAAAAATTTTTACAGAAAAAGCTATTGCAAAACGATGGGTAAGTTAGCTTTTCAGAAATTAGCTTTTTGGGTTCAAAAAACTATTCCAAAAAGCTAATTTACCAAACACCTAAATTAGCTTTTTGACTAGTCAAACAGTAAAAGCTGTAAGCTAAAATCTTTTTAAAAAACTATTTGTCAAACACCCTCTTAATCTAAAAAGTTGTAACCTGGGGAGGAATATTATTTATTATTTATATAGTAGTATAAAATTATGCATAAATATTAGATTAAAATATTATCAGTATTGAGCAATATTTAACTTGATATAGTCCCGTCGTCCTAATACAATAGTGTTATTTACTATTTTTATCCGTCCCAAAACAAATCTTATTTTCATAAATAATCATATCACTGTAAAACTATTCTTACTCTTTCATTATTATTACATAATTGTCACTACCTTTTACACTAATACACTCACAAAGACAAAAATATCTTTTACCTATATTTTTTACTCACTATCAATATAATATCAATATTTCTTAAATTTCGTACCTAACACAACTAAGACTATAGTTCCGAGACGGAGGAAGTATTTTATTTTGAGGTCACCAATCTAAACTATCATTATTTTATATAAATATTCATTTAGAAAAAAGACTATTTCCTCCCAAGCCCGGCTCCCGTCAAGCCCATGTCCAGAGCCCATTTGTGGGAGGGGGCCATGGCCATAAATTTATATACTTATATAATATTATTATTATTATTATTTATAAATATAATATAATAAAAATATATTTTTTAAGTTAAATAATATTTTATCTATTTTTTATGCAAAACACAAGTCTCATATTAAAAAAAAAAAAAAAAAAAAAAAGAGAGAGAAAGAAAACATCTATCATCATTACTACATACAAATAGTTTCAACCCTATATCAATTACAAACTTTCGATAATCTAAACATAAAAAAGCAATGATGTCTAAAATTAAAATTATATATGTGATCAGGTGGTGTAAAGTGGACTCGTGATAGTAGGGCCGTCTCGAATTTTTTTCAGAGTTCTGAGTAAAATATAAATGATAGGCCTTATAAATAATTGATTTTTTTAATTATTTTTTTTCAAAATACTATCAACGACAAATATAATAATAAATTTCACAAAATTAAAAATTATACTCCCTCCGTTATAATTTATAAAAATTATAGATTTTCTTGAAGTAAAGACTCTGAGCAATTGTTTAGATTGTTTCTCCTAAACACCGGCTTTGCATTATCGTAAAATTTTGGGTTTATCATATATAATTCGATTAATATAATTTGCCTTGAGATTTAAAGTGCACTGAAAAAATTAACGATTACGGATTTCTATGTCTATATATATATATATATATATATAAATAAGGGGTCTGTCAACCAAAAGTTACGTGGCTAAAATTGGTATAAAGTTGCATGATTTGATGTAAGGGTAGGATGCATGTAGAAGTTCAAGAATATATGAGCCTAAATTAGATGTAGAAATGAAGATTCTTGATTAGTACGTGTGTGTTCAATGCACCAGCAGTAGTAATTAGGTTTAAATCCCTTCTAAAATAGTACTTCCTTTCTCCGGAACAGATGACCTATTTGTTTTGGATACGATTATTTAAATAGTTTGATTTAGTTGATTATCAATAGTAAATTATAATATTATCTTATTATTTTTATATAAATAGTATGGTTGATATTTTAAATATATAAATTAATATATATAATTAAAAAAATTAAAATATATGTAAATATTTTTAATATTGTACATCCTCCGGGTATGATGTTCATTTTGCTGTAGACATTAGAATTTAGAAGGGGTATAATTAGTAAATAATTAATAAAATATTAGTGAAAATAATCATCATATAATAAAAATAATGATATATTAAAATTTAGGTTTAGATAATTAGATTTTAAAAATTATAAATTTTAAAATGGAGAACGAAGTTAAAGTGTATAATTCTTTTGTTAAAAAAAAATAACAAAATAAGTGAGATATATAAAAATAAAAATATGGACATAATAAGTACTACGGATGGAGTAATAAATTGTCTAAGGATCATATGATTGAGGAATTAAAACCCAAACTTAAAAATAATTTTATTAGCTCAACCAAACTTTTCATAATAATAATAATAATAATATACACACCCCAAATAAATAAATAAATAAATAAAAAGACTTTATTCAATGAAATCAAAATATAACAATAAAATTGAAGAAATCCAAGATCATATTATATACGTACATTCATTTATCATCTTCTTCCTAATTAATTTTTTCTGTAATTTTTTTTTTCAAGAACAACACCTTTTAATGGCTTCTTTTTTCAATTTCAACTTTAGTTTTCAGTTTCTTTCTTCAATTTTCCGTCTTTTTTCTTTTTTATCAGCTTTAGTTTTTACATTCTTGCACGTTAATTATTCAGATATCACAAGATAATTCGAATCTTTTCTGAGGAGGCCGAGAATTCTACGATTAAACTGCGGCAGTAGATTTTTTTTATGACAATAAATAATAATAATAATAATAATAAATAAATAAATAAATAAATAGGATTAAAATAGGGATGGTACATGGGTAAATTGCGTCCTAGATTGAAACAAACTTAACTAAAGTTGAAGACAGACAGGTGGCAGAAAGAATATACTGAATGATGAGCACTTTAGCTTTAAAGGAATACCACTAATTCCTCGTCACCAGAGTTTATTTATTTTCTCCATCCGTACAGAATATTTTGTCGACGTTAACGTGGACACGAGAATTTAAAAGGAGTATAATTAATAAATAATTAAAAATATATTAATAAAAATAATTATCGTATAATAAAAATAATTATAAATTAAGATAAAGATAATTGATTAGTATAATTAAAATTTTAAAAAAAATATAAATTAAAATTTAAAAAAGAAGATTAAAGTGTATAATTATTTTTAAAAAAAGAAAAGTGACAAAATAAGTAAGACTGAGAGAAAATGAAAAAATGGACATGAAAAGTGAGACAAATATAGTATAATTTTTATTTTATATTATTATTTATTTTTTAAAAGATATAGTACTGGCTCTAAAAGCCACATTTACTTTTTTTTACAGGTTTATTTTTAAATATTAATTATTATTGAATATTGTCCCACATTGATTAATATGTAGGAACTCTCCTACTATACAGGGTGAAGCGTCACTCCACCTGTCACCAATTGGATGTCTGGATCCCTTCTTAACAAAACATAGTAAAGAAAATACAAAAAATACTTCTATTACATTTTTATAATACAAGTAACTTCAAGAGACCGACGGATGAAGCGTGTGGCGGAAAATATGAAACCGTCGGTGTTCGACACAACTTTGAACGCGTGGTATTTAATTATGAAGTGTTCTTCGTTGAGACATGAAACAATGTTTTGGCAAAGACCAAGAAATCTAAACCTCATGCTTCTGGCATATAAATGTGCATTCAAGGAATACAATGGAGCTTGAAATACATCTTACAAGGGATCCGACCCCATAGTTTTGAAGAACTCGTCACTCACGCTCATGATATAAAATTGAGCAATGTCTAGTGGAATGTATGAACTGTCGAGAAATATAATACTTCAAAGTATGAACTGTCGAGAAATATAATACTTCAAACAGTGAGGGAAGTCATACCTTTAGCAATCTCCTGAAAACGAGGATAAATTTTCTACAACCTCCTAAAAACGATGATAAACTTTCTATCAGACTCTTAATACGATGATAAACTTTCTCAAATCTCGTTATAAGCTCATGTGGCGCACTCTTGACAGGGTCAGTTACTATATCCTCAATGTATTGTATCTCTTATATATCGATCGATCACCATTAGTTATGTACATTTAAATTTTTTATTTATTAACTTTTTTTGTTTTAAATTTTTTATTTTATTAATTCTTTTATTTTAAAAATACACATGACATGACCGATAATAATTGATCCGTATAGAAGAAACACCGGACCTTGGGGTACCCCTCGTCCCCTCTTGACAAACATCTCGCATTAAAGTATCTTACCACAGTAAACCCCAACCCTACTCCTCCCCCCACCCACTTCCCTACCCACCCTAAACCACCCCACCCCACGTGTCTATAAATTCCCGAATTTCCACCGGGGCGATCTTCTCTCCACACACAATCGGACAATCCTCCTTCCCCTCTGCTCCACACATACATACATACATATATATATATATATAAATATATAATGGGCTCATACGCCGCCGCCGGCAAGTCGTCGAAAGGGTGCTTTTCGTGGTCTCCTACGGCGGTTCTAAGCCCTTGCGCCGCCTGCAAGATTCTCCGGCGGCGGTGCGTGGAGAAATGCGTGCTGGCTCCATACTTCCCCCCCACGGACCCACTCAAATTCTCCATTGCTCATCGTGTTTTTGGGGCCAGCAACATCATCAAGTTCTTGCAGGTCTCTTTACAGTTTTACACTTTAATATATATATATATATATACATTTTAATAGTTTAAGAAATAATAATATTTTCTTATAAGTGAAATGTAAAATAATTTTGATATTTGTATCTTTTGTATTTTCTGTATAAATTAATTATGTGCTAAAATGATATATTTGAAATTTATGTAAATAGCACATAATATATTTGAAATTTATGTAAAAATTTAAAGTATTTTAATATTAATATATAATTAGTTTTCATATACAAAGTTCATATTTTAAGTGAGACATGCCAAAAATAATACTATTTCCCTCATGTACAAACTAGACATATACTTTTGGTTTTAAGAAATAATAGTATCTTAATTATAATGTACATTTAAAAGTAATGCAATGATATTTTTACCTTTATTTTTCAGTGTAAAATTAATGATATAATGTAAAGTATGATATTTGTGAAAAAAAAAATTGGATATTTAATGAAATTGTTACTTTGTAATTGGACAATCCAAAATAGAAATATATAAAATATAACGAAAGTCTAAGGGTGTGTTTGGTTTGTGAAATAGTTAAAAAGAAATTTTTTTTATATGAGATATAAAAAATTATATAGAAAATATAAAAATAATGAATATTTAGTATTTTTTTTTGAAAAAACCGTGTAAAAAAATTAGAAAAAACAAAATCTAATTAAATATATAATTTTTTGTTATCAAAATTTTCTAAAATTTCAAAACTTCCACACCATCTTCTTTAGCTTTCTAAAGAAAATAATAAAAACAATAATAATTTTTATGAAATCAATAATATGTTTAAAGGTCAAATTGAAATGGCCCATTATATGGTTCCTATCCCCACAAAGTCTACCATCACACAGCAAATACTAAACTCAGATTATACTTCCAATCAAAAAGTAAGAATAATTGAAAATTAGTACCATGCTTTTTCAATCAGCACAAATTAAATATGCAGATAGCATATATTTGGAAAAATTACAAAAAAATATTTTTCATGTAAACTCATTATTATTTTTATCTTCTATTTATCTTACGGGCAAAATATATCTCACATGTTTATAAAAGTAGTTATTTCTATTATTTGGCCGTCCGTAGCAGCGCTAGACCGCGCATGGTGTGAACGTCTCGAGGGGTCAAATGATAGAAATAGCAATTTTTGCAAATATGTAAGATATATTTTGTCAGAGATATAAATACAAGATAAAAGTGATAATGATGAATACATAAAGATATTTTTTTGCAATTTTCTCGTATATATTTTCATTTTAAACCACACATGTTGTGTGTGTTGTATGAAATAAAGAAATATGTTGTTATTTATAGTTATAACGTGTGTTGTATGAAACAAGATCATTTATTATATTTGTATTATATTAATATACGATTGTTTATAGTAATATCGTGTGTTGTCTGTTAGCACATGATGTGCTGTCAGCACCAATTCTAACTCGAGCTAGGATTTAGTTTCTTTTACTGGACAATTTTATTATATAAATAATCTAACTTTTATACAATAACTAATTCACCAAAATAATAATAGGAAGTTCCTGTGGATCAAAGATCCGATACAGTAAACAGTATGGTATACGAGGCAAGTGCGCGACTACGAGATCCAGTGTACGGCTCCGCCGGCGCCATTAGTAATCTTCAAAAGCAAATCGGCGAGCTCCAAGCCGAGCTCGCCAAGGCGAACGCTGAAATTCTAAACATGCAATGCCTCAACGCGTACTTATTCGATCAAATCAGCAAAAGGGATTCCCCGAGAAACACAAAATTCCATCAACAACAAGACGAGGAGGACGATGATAATGACTCGACATTCCCCCTACAAATTTGTGATACTCTAATCACACCCTCCTTCTACAATGGTGAAGAAACCAATTTAGGGTTTTCATGGGATCCCCTATGGACATGATGAATTGGTATAGATATCAAGATTATGAGAAAATAAAAAAATTAAAAAAAAAATTATTTATTGATATAAATTTAATATACACACAAATATATATATATATGTTTCCAAGTTTTATTTTGATTAATTGTTTTTTTTTCTCTATGTAATAATGTCAAATCAAAATTTTGATAATTAGTCTAGATTCGAATGATCTTATGCTTTTAGCTTCAAGGCCTAAGTTTGGTTTTGCACTATTAATAAAAAATAAAATAAAATAAAAAATTATCAAATATTGAAATATTTAATTTTCCTTTAATTTATTATGGAACATTAAATATTCATTATGATATACATTTCTAACTTTAAGATTTGATTTTGGTTTTGCATTATTTATCAAAAAAATTATCTCTAATTCTATCAAATAAAACATATATTTTTCTGTTTAATGTATTAAAAAAAAAAAAAAAATTTCATTAAAAAACATCACATCATATATTTCTTTTTATATCACATCAAAATACGATTTTTATCAAAAAATTTACTATTCTCAAATAAAAGTTCAAACTTAAAAAAGTCATGATTCAATTTGCGGGCTTGAAATTCTTGTAATGGAGTGACTATATTAGGCTACCTAATGTTATCCTTTGTTAGAGTTTTTGAAAGTGTTTTGAAATGTTCTGTTAATATTTGCAATATATATATATATATATTGTATATTGAAAAAATAGGAATCAAAATACAATCACTCACTATTAAAGTGTGTTAACATATATTTTTATTTTAGTTTTGATGTTTTAGATTTCAAAAAATTTTAAGTGAAAATAATTATATATGATATTTATAATGAAAGTTAGTATTTGATATAAATTTTTAAAGAAAAGAAAAGAAAAAAAAAATGTAGATTCATTAATACAAATATAAGAACAAAAATAAACACATCCTGATATTCTAATTAATTGAGTTTTTTTTTTTCCAATTTTTTTTAATGTATTACATTATAATTTCTTATAAAAATGTAAATATCCTTTCATTAAACATCACATCCATTCATTATTTAAACACAAGCCTTAGGTCTATTTTTGAAGAGTTGAATTTAAATTTTAGATTAGAAATAGTAAAAATTCTAAATTAAAATATTATGTGATATGTGATGTGAATCAGTAATGATGTTTTGGGGGGAAAATATATATATATTAATATTATATAATATATTAAATAAAAATAAATAAATAAATATTTAATAATGATTTAAAGGAATAAAAGTTACGAATAATACAATGACAAAACTATACAAAACAAACCCTAGAGTTTCTTTGTCTAACTTGCTATATTTGACCATTTTTGTTTGGTTGAAAACAATATATATGTATATATATACATCAATGGACTTCATCGTTGGTTGAATATGTCCCACGTTGGAAAAAATGTGAAACTTCCTTAGCTTATAACGTTGAAAATTTGGATTTCTTCTTAACATGGTCATTGGAAAAAATGTGAGAACTTTCGGATTCCTTTTTGACATATTGATTCTGTATGAATTTTCGAAATTATCATCTCGAGGGGAGTGTTGAATATATCCCAAAAGTACACACTAGCTAAACTCTCGGTCGAATATAATACCATGCAAACTAGGTCCGACAAGGCAAATTACGTTAGGTTAACTACTTGTGGCATGATATTGTGTTATATTTTAGTTGAGTCAAACTTCTTGTTATTTGTAACTTCAAATTCATATACCTTATTTTTTTTAAATATACACTATTATTTTTATATATAAAAAAAAATGGTATAAAATTTTAAGTATTTGTATTGTATGATTTATTCATATTTAAAGAATGTTTTGAGTAAACTCTACAATTCTTTTAAGAATATATATTTCACAAAATATTAAATTAAATATTACTCTTTTTGGTATTCATAATTGTACTTAATATTAAAATTTAAATCAAAATTTTTTTTATTGTCATTTTAAATTTTTCTCAAATGGTATTGGAATAGTCATTGGCGGGCTAGTTAAGGTCTTGAGTTTTCGACGGTTTGAACCCATGAACTCACATTTCAACCCCTACGCCACCAGACCATCCCTGGGACAATAATTTCAAACTCTTACTTTCATATATTGTGTTTGAAGCAAGGACTAGGATATTTCGGATAGCTCAAAACCCATTTTCAACAACATAGACATAACAAGAGGGCTTTGAATAAATTTCAAAACTAAAAGTGTGTCTGTTTTAAAGTTTAGATTTGAATATACGACTTTAGAATAGTAAAATTTAAAATTGAATAGTATTCCATCTAATATGATATAAATAATTATTTGTAATGATGTTTTATTAATATATCTAATGAAAAATATTTAATTTGATAGATTTAAAAGGAAATAACTTGATGAAATAATGCTAGACCAAACATTGAATAAGCATATCCAGAAAGTTGGAAAGATGGAATCACCAAAGGTACTACTGACTCATATAATATATTGGAGAAAATTTTCAACAAATTGAATGCAATAAAGTGGACGGAAGAAGTATGAACTAGCATCATAAGTATAATCCGACAACACAACATGCATGTTAGCATAACACAAATTCAGTATATAAATTAACAACCTATGTTAAATCCACAGAATACATGTTGATTGAACTCAAATCATGAATTGAAAGTAATAGCTCTAAATCGATTAGAACTAATCAGCACCGTAACCAATCCAATGCCACACATATGCCCCTTTAAGGAATCAGCATTTCTTTTTTATCTAAGAAAAAGGCAAATAATAATAACAGTGCCTATTAAAGAGAGAAAAAAGGTATAGCCGCATTTATTTATTTATTTATTTTCCTCACAGAAGCACAAAAACTATGGGGGAATTTTTATATTGAGAACCTCAAAAAATTCCATGTTGATAAAGGGGAACCTCAGAATACTGTAATAATCCAGGCAAAAAGAGTAAATATATCGACGAATTTAATGTGGGCTTAAACAGCTAATTTTTATCCAGGAATCAGATCAAAAACAGGGAGTTTTCCAGAAGGCACCTGGAAGCTATTTCTCATTCTTGTCCATTGCTTTCCTCGCAAGCTCGTACCCGGCAAAGTTCATTGCGCCAAGTGGCGCGATCCAGAAGAACCTGGGAATGGCTCCTTTGAATAATCCAATGGGCCCTTCGTGACTCAGGATAGAGAGCGCAACAATGGATAATGACACTGGTCGACCCTGAGGTGCTGTCATTGTCCTTGTCTTTATTACATCGAATGGAGTTGTTAAGACAGCAGCTATTCCTCCAGACAGTGCGCCAACAGCAATTGTCTCCCACGGGTCTAGCTCACGTCCTATAAGCCTCTGTGCAGCCTGAAAAAAGTGGAAGCCGAAAGCATATCATATGCAGAATTCACAAAATGAAACATTAACCACTCTGTCATCTATGTTCATATATTTTTATATTATGATATCCAGTCAAATTAATTACTGTCAAGACTTTACATTATAAGTCACAACTTCGAGCAGTGTTACCACTTTAAGCATATCGAAATAATTTCCAACAAAAAAGTGCACAGGCATGGAAGGCTCATCTTCGGACAGAAGGAAACCATACAAATTCCTCAAAACTAATTGGCATATCGAGATACTGTCTTCGTATATATTTAGAGCCCTTGAGGAAGCATCAATCATGTATGTTTTTAGACATGAAAATGATATTAAACATAAAAATAGTAGCAATGAAATTTATTTATAAGAATACATGTCATACTGTCATCATAATAGCATAAAAGTGTATGAATACACCGCACATAACTGATCAGGATGCAAATGCACAAATGTAAAATGAACATTAGATAGATATTAAGAGGAAGGCTAGTTTAGAATGTCGCAATTTAGAAGGTTTTGTGTGTTCTTTTTGAGTCAAGGTTGTAAAGATGTGACCCAACAGATCCATAGTTTTTCAGATTTTCACTACATCTGTCTATCGATCTATCTTCCATGAACTGATATCAGCCTTATATGATCACACCATCAACCCCTGAAGTACAAAGATGGTTAAATATAGAATATTTGTACCTTCTTTGATTCAGCATATAGTCCCATGCCAGCAACATATAGTGGAACCTCCCGGCAGAGGGTGGCACCAGTGCCTCGGAAGAAACCCCTGAGACCATCTTGCTGCCAAGTTCCTACAACGGCTTCTCCAACATTGTTGAACAGACCAGCCTGCAATCTTTGCTTCAACACTTCACATGGAATCCGGACTGCTGTTCCCAGAAAAGTGCTACAGAATGATGCCATAGATTGAACCTAAAGATATTATGATCAAATATAAGCAACTCTTCATTTTAGGAGAAACTGCTTGGAATTTAATATTTCCAAATATGAACCAAGGCATCACTTCTCGACTGCCAAAAATAACATTCAATTTACTTTTATAGAAATTCCCTGGAAACTCATCTATCATCATAATAACACTGCCTGTCTCAAGCCAAAATAAGAAAACGGGTACTGTAAAATACTATCCCTCTTTATAACATGGATATGAAAATCCACAAGAACCCTCGGCGTTAGGGGTGTCAAAGAAGTCAATCTACTTGAGATTGAAACTTGCTCTGTGTGACCTCAGTTGTATGGAAAATTTGAAACATGCTCAATTGGGAGCTCGTTGTGTATTGTGAGTTTGAAGCATGACTGATTGAGTATTACCCAGCTGACTTCCCCACCTATAGGGATTATAATACGAGATAATTATCAAGGTTTATGGGCTGTGTGCTCTAATGCTCGTGTATTTTTGCCTTCTTCATACTATACAATCAACGGTAAAGTAATTTCTCGCCAAAAGATATTACATCCAACATATATTTTCCGATAAAAAGAAAAAAGAAAAATCAAGAACACAAGAAGAGACGCTCATCATTTTATATATTCTTATAATCATAGTTTGCATAAATATTTTCTAACCAACTTATATATTAAATTAAAATATTTCTTTCTCATCATCTAATAAAAGTCATAATTAACCTGATTGTAATTTTCATACTCAAAAATTTGTTGGATTTTTGTTTTATAGATGAGCACACTTGAAATCAAAATAAGGTACTCCAATCCAATTTGAACTCGATAATAAACAAGTCAAGCTTAAGCATATTACTACTCAATTCCAATTTGAACGATAAATATAAATGAGCATTAATCATTTGATCAGTATCGTAGAAGTTACAAAATTGAATAGAGTTGTAGATTAAAAAGGATCATTCACAATGGATACATACATGGTAAATCAATCTTACTCCAGCAAGACTTGGAAACTAAATTTCTGATATCCAACAAAATTAGAAAACTATTATGAAAGCGTACTCAAATTAACATGTGGAGAAGGTAATGAGAAGTATCGAAGGGTAGTAAAATAGTGAGGTAAAGCATCTTAGATTATGTGATGCCTTGTCACTTGTTTATATGTAAAATCTAACTTAAAAGGGGAAACAAAATGTAATTATATTAAAAAAAAAATGGTTTAAATAAATAATAAATTAATTATTTCCCAACTATGACCGGGAAGGGGGTTAGAAAACTCAGTACAGATAGAACAGTATCCAAGAGAAATCTCACTTCTTAGGAACATTAATAATTCTTGAAGGCTTAAGAAAAGCTAATCAAGAAAAAAAAAAAAATTACCTAAATTACGTTGAACAAGTGACAGAACTCAATATAAAATCATAAAAATGTTGGATCAGTTATCACATCAAACAACTATTCCAATTCAAAATTTTACTATTCTAAAATCTAAACCCCAAACCCAACTCCCAAACCCACAAACAAACGCACCCATTATAAAGGTCTTATTAGGAATCAGCAAATGAAAAGTAGAACACATAGTAGACATCACATGGAATAATACAACTGGCCAAACAAAAATAATCGTGTGGCCCCTTATCAGTCAAAAGGAAATAAATATATAGATTACAATACATAATGAAGGTAGCGTTAAACAAACATATTGAGAAAATGCATAAATGAACAATCAAAACTGCAAAGTATTAAACATTTGGAAAAGGTTGTATTCATGGTGAAATTAAAGCAGCTAAAAAGAGTAAGTAATGCACATGGCCCAAAAAAAATACTAAAAGTGGCCTTTTGAAGAACTTTATAATGAGCTAGATAACAAGGCATGTGAAGAAGGTTTAATGCAGGCATGTGTAATAGCGAAATTGAATGAAAAGAAAACAAAGAGAATAGCATAAATATATATAGAAGATGAAAATGAAAATGTTTTAGGTGATGAAAGAAATGGAGCAGGATCCAGTGCTAACTACTGTGTTGATTTTAGGAAATTGTCCTCTTTAGTTGAACATGCTGTATTCATAAAGGAGATATGGTGTTTTTATAAGAGTGAAATATTGTGGCTTTTAAATTTTAGAAGGTAGAGAACTAAAGTTTCTGTTTATGTATGCATGCACGGACTATAAAAATATACTGAATATTTACATATGAAACATTGACTTAAGGCATACAAGATGTTGAGTGGGGATAAATAATTTAGCTATTCCATTGTTCAATAATAAACTTGTTCCTATGTTGCTTTGTATTATTTAATATATTGCATATAGATGTATGATATGTTATTTTCATTATACCAATATGTTGTTGAATAAATTAATGTATATTCACTATTCAGAATACTCATTTATTCATGTGCTAAATTAGCTATATAATTTACTTAATAAGTGTATATGAAACACTGACTTATAATATACAAAATGCCGAATGTTAATCAGTGCCAGAATCCTCCTCCATAGAAATATAAGACCATTGACGATTTACTTCAATGATAAATAAAGTCATCGAGTAAAAAAACCTGAAAATGGAAAAGCAATAATCCAACTATATTCTAATAGAAGATTGGGTGTATTTAAGAGAATATGCAATCACCAAACTTACAAGGTCAGTTAACACCGTCATGGAAACATGAAAATTGCCCAATGAATGGAGGAAAACTACCTAAGCACTTAATTCAAGAATAATAGAGGATTACAAAACAGTACAAAGTATAGAGGGATCAAGTTAAGAAGCAACATTACAAAGCTATAACAAACCACAAGCAAGGTTGAGAACACAGAATAGGTATCAATAACCAATTTGTTTACAATAAAGTGAAAATCATCTAAATTATTTAAATAGTAACCTTTAAAAAAGCATATGACATTGTGAACTGATACATAATGTGACTAGTCTTAAATACGAAAGATATAATAAAAGAATGGAAGAGGTATGGTAACTTAAACGAGTCATAGAAAATGGCTACTACACTATAATGTGCAGTGACACCTACAGGATAAAACAAAGTATTTACAATTTATAAGAATCAAGCCAACTCTAAAACACCCCACCCCAAACTAAAATGGGAAAAGTGCATAAAGGATGCTCTGTAATTCTAATTCACTCTAAGATAGAAAGAACAATTTATTGGAACAACAATGCTCCACAGGGCATGATTGAAAACAGAATGTTGCCACATAGATGTGCAGGTAAACTGTACTAAATAGAATATGCAATAAATGCACTAGAGATGACAAAAAGAGAGAAATTATTATATGATAATTTGAGCAAGACCTTTCAATGGCCTTTACGTAGAAAAAATAAGGATGACTCAACTTATACTTGAAGGGGATGAGAACACCCTAGAAGAAATGGGAAATAAACTACATTTAACCCCAAAGGAAAATAAACATGATTCATATAATAGCCTTATAGCCAAGACCAAGACCCTGCCAACTTTCCACAATGATTCAACTAGCTGATAGAACTTAGAAGCATGACTGTAATTAATGAGCAATTTATTGATGTTGATTTCCTAATCATTGGAATTTGATAATGATAGCCATGCATATATAACAATTGTATGTACCACATGAGATATCATCTAATCAGAGAAGCATGATCATGGTGATCCTTACCTGTAGTTCCGGCAGTGTAGGAGCAACATTTACCAACACAAGTTTGCTCGCTTCAAAAATTCCTGTACGCAAACCATGGCTGCAATACCACACTCTTAGCATCTAGGATGGAAGTAGACATTCAAGAATGGAAGGAAGGAAAAGGCAATAAATTCATACCTTGAAAATTGCCCTAATATTGCTGGAATGGATCCCCTGTACAATCCTCGGACACCAAGTTCAGGAAGCTTCGACAGAATTTCTGGGAAGCTTAGGGTTGAAGCTTGCACCCGTGTCTGGAAACAATTCAAATTAGTGAAATCAAATGACAGGGAAAATGTATATACTTTTCAAATTCTGTATTCAGTTTTTAGTTCATGGGATTTGTTGTACATTCCTGACCTAAGTATTATATAACAATTCAGTATTAACCACCAAATAACAAGAAAAAGTAGAGTTGCAAATTGCAATGCACTGCACTACAACCCAAATACAGAGTGCAGGATCACAGCGCTTTAGCACTTTCTGAGAATAACAATCAGTGTGTATTTTTTGAAGACTGTTGAAACCAATAAAGTACTTAAGCACAATATTTTAAAATTTTTTTTTTCAAATATTAATTAAAAATCCAAATTCAAATTTTTTAAAAATACATGAGGCTTTAAATTTGCTTGTTAATCCAATTCTTTATCAAGCCACCCATATAATGTGTATATTTTTATTGTATATAGAACAAAAGAATAACTTAAATATATACGCCAAAAGTCTTTTCCAAAAGAACAAAGATGCCTAAATTCACAAAACATACAAAAAGTGCACTCCCAAAAATTAACTAGGCATACAGTATTGGAAAAGTTCAATTTTTAAATGAAAAATCATATTCTTTCCAGCTTGCTATTTTATGCCACACTAGCTGAAGGGCCTACCTGTATGACACTATTTAACCAAAGTTGTTTGTAAAAAAACATAATAAAAAATCCTTATAACAGCTTTCACAAACATTTGAGCAAACTTGTTAATGGAACCAAGTTCGATTAGAGTTTCCAGGATGTTCCCTCAGGGTATGTTTATTAATATATTCATCCATTATATGTTCTTTAACATAATGACATTGGTTCCTCAAGCAATTTTGAGGTTAGTATACAGGAACTAAACGTACAAAGAAATCAGGAATGTTAGGGGGTAGAAAAAAAAAAGTTTCAATAATTCATTTTCATGAGGAACTAAAACAAAACATAAAAGGCACTAATATAATAAATAGAAAAGTATGAAAATTTAAATTTGGATGCAATAAATTATTCACAAATCTGTACCTTAACTGTGTCGACAGGATAAAGAAAAGATGTTGATAATGCAGAGGCAAGCCCTCCAGCGAGTGCGGATTTTAGAACGCTCCCAGCAGGTATTTCAATAGGAGGAGGAACAGCAACAACAGTTGCAGCTTCAAACCAGATGCTTCTGTATTAGCATAAAGCAAACGTGAGTGCGAACCATACCATCAGTTTCGGGTAAAAAACAAAAATAAATAAGCAATATGCAAGTTGATTAGGGATTAGGGCCAGTACTAAAATAAATACTCAAATCCTTTACAAATGTACAACCCAAGCAAGATTTTCTACGGCTGTGCAACTCCAACTCAGAACAACAAATGGCTGATCATTATTCTGAATTATATACTGTCTTCTCAGCTTATAATCTATTGCACCATAAGCTATCAGACAACAATAAATATTATGCGTAGTAAGACTAGCTATCTCAATGAAACTGGTCTATATTGTTAAAACTCCTGCATAAAAGAAACACGGAAAAAAAATTGGATATGTGTATTAGAAAGCATCAAGTGTGGTCCCCTGGGAGATTTACTGCATATCAGATCTTTAAGGTAAATATAAAATATATAGGGATTTCAAAAAAAATCAAGAAACTTTGGAGAGCGGATCCTGTTACTAAGTATTGCTTTCGTGCTTTTTCCATATCTGAATGCAAGTCAAAGATACAATAAACACCCTCTGTCCAGTAAAATGAGGTCACTTGAGTCTGGCATGGAAATTAAGAAAATGAATATTTTTTTGAAAATTTGATAAAAATAAAAAAGTAGTTTGGGGTGTTTTTGAAAACTTAGTTAGAAATTAAAAAAATGAAAAAGAGATAATGTAATAAAATTAGTGGAATTTGTTGTAAATAAGTGTTGAATAAAGGATAATACTTAAATGTTAGATCTGTTGAATTTGCTAAAATGAGTTATAAAGTAAATTTAACGGACACACTAAAAACGAAAGTAGAAATAAATTTGGCGAACGGAGGAAATACTTCGTAAAATACTAAAATATTATAGGCATCCAGGTTGCAAGCATATAGCAGGCACTTACAGGTGGAACATATAAAATGTTAACATTCTAATCATACAAATAAAATGTGTTTGAGAGAATTAGTTAAGATTTGTTAGTTCTAATGACTAGCTACGATACTTTAAAGAAAGATCATCAAAGTTTATATAGAATGCTAACTAGCAGAAATACTATTCATATGCTTCCCAAGTAATACAGTGTCCTAATAACTAAAAGCCACTATTCTGCCTTCTCTGTTCACTACCATACAAAATATGCTCAAACAAAACTCAATAACCAGGACTTTGACATATAACATCATTTTCTGAATAAAAACCTACAAAGAGCAAGAAAGAAAGAGGAACCTTAATTTACCGTGGATCTTCTTGAAGTCGATCTGATGGAAGCAAAAGCATGAAATTTCTGAAATGGCCATAAGATATAGATTCCTCAGTGTCCGCATTCAAAAATCGCATCATGGCAACAGCATTATCTTCATTTGCCGGAAGTCCTGCATTCTCTAGTGATGACAGAATTTCACTTTTTTGAAGGGTCCCTGATTTGCTTAAACAGAGACTGGTATAAGCTCGAAGAATGATTGGTTCTTTTTGTTCCATCAAGGAAAGAAATTGTTTCCAGCCAAAAGATTTTGAAAACAAGTGACTCCTAGTGCGTCGCATAAATTCATGAGCATATCTCTTAGGCAGTTTTCTTTTTCTCATAGCAATTTCCAAATCTTCCAGAGTAACTTGCCCATCACCATCTCTATCCAATTCCTGGAAAAACCTTTTTCCTGCAGAAACTGAGGTTTAGATGCACATATCGCAAAGATTCAAACCATATATCAGCTAGTAGAGAAATCACATATCAGCTTCATAGAGTAAAACAATCAGTGCATATTAGAAGGCATACAAATTACAAGGCTTCTGTCTCATGGCCCACATAATTTTACCATGTACACTCTGCATATTGCATGTTAACTTAATCGACTAAAAATTTCCATGTAAATCAGGAAGTTCACAACTATATTGACTAAACAGAATCTCAGTTCTCTAGCAAGGAAACAGATGTGAGTACTTTCCAGTACAATCTTCTGCTAACAGCTCTATTCACACCAGTACTACACAGAGACAACACATAAATGAATGGAAAGAAACTCGTTTGCAATTGAAAATACACATAAAATGGTGGCAGTTGAAATGGCTAGAAATATACTAGATTCTATACCAACTAACTATGACTTGTAGTGGCAACTCTTTCATATCAATTTATTCCTTTAGACTAAAGAAATGATATTCTTACAAAGTTCTTTCCAATTCAAAGAGCAACTATCAGATAAGAAAGGGTCTAGTCAAAGTTAGAGAAGTTCTAGGTAAGCAAGAATTCCTGCAACATTTAATCCAACTACTGCTTACAGCAACACATACTAGTTTCCTAATCACTATCTAATTATTCTGAATTTGAAAGAATGCTTATGTTAGACCAAACAAAAAGTAGCAGAATAATCAACTCAATGAGCAACAATCTGCTAGTATGCTTCAACACATAAAGTAAAGAAGAAGCTATCATATAGTTCCAAAAACCTCAGGAAAACGGTAACCCCGAAAGATTGCAAATTCAGGTAATAATTTCCACGCTCATCAGTCATCACAACTATCACAAAAGGATTCAAGCATTCAAAGAAGCAAAAATTAAAGCAAAGAGATAATCATATTGCTCGCAGAAATACAGATATGAAATCCAATTCATCATCAACAAATATCAACAGGCAAATATACACGGAAAGACAGGTAGCAGCTGTTTAGGTAGCATATCTCCAAATAAGTTACTAAAGACTCGATGTAATGCACATCTATCCATTTGAAATAGAACTGAGTAAAAACAAGTCCAACCAAATATCAATCAAATATAGGAATATGCTCATATAATCTTGGAATATTTCAGGCATATACAGGGCATTTGAAATGAAATACATGCCTTCGGCTTCAGTGTATCTGAAGAAATCTTGGACCGAGAACAGTTTCTTCTTGTCAGGATGCTCATCTTTTGAAGCCCGTCCTAATGGTGGGAGAAGCTCAATCAGTTCTGTCAACGACACGGTTGACAGTGTAGATCTCAGACGCTCAACATTGGACAACGGAATGCTGAGCAAACTGTTTCCCAATTTTTGCGGTGAACTGCTTCGACTATCTTCCTGATTGACAGCATTTCCAACTCCCTCCTCTCCAGCATCTTTTACAGCAGGTGCTTCAACTATACCTGATGGCACACCCCCAACTCGTGCAAACATCAAATTTCCCAAGAATCCACTCAAATCGGCTCGTTTACCTTCTACAATACTGGTGAATGCCTTAAAATGGTCAAATTGATTTGTTGGCCCGGCCAAATCATCAGAATCAAACCCCTTATATTCTTGATTCTGAACACCAACATCAAACTTTGGAAAATAACTCAATGGATCAGTCACAAATCCCACCAAGTAGTCAAATGGTAATTCTTTCCCTTCTTTAACCTTATCCTTACTCTTTCCAACAACTTCGTCTCTTCTGTTCCTTTTCCCACAAGAAACTTCCTTATCACTCTTCCACTTAAACACCTTTTTGTCAGAGCTCAATGTGGTTAGGAGAGCTTGTACAAAACCATTGATCAAAAACGACAATGCCATCTCAAGATGCAAGCTACCATCATGGGATTTCTGGTCTCTTTCACCATTGCCAATCCCATTACCCTCCTCCGGTCTATTTTTCGTCGTCGTGTTCCCATTTAATTTCCCTCCTACACCAAATTTGGAACAATCATTCACCCCACAATTTTCCATGAATATCCCAACAATAACCTTAATTGGGGGGCTCCTTTTCCCTTGGGTATCGCCAATGACATCATCTCGATCAATCTTCTTCTTCTTCTTCACATTCAACTGAGCAGACAGCAGCTCAACTTTAGCACCACCCACATATCCATTCAAATTCCCATTTCTCAACACATCATTAAAGCAGTGCTCGAAATTCTTGGCAACCCTCCGAAACTGAGATTCCAGAGGCAAAAATATATTCTTCACAATCTGAATGTTATTCAAAAACGACTCCACCGTATCATTGCCAGACACCACCATCACTCAAAACCCTAGCTTAACCGCAAAATCAATCAAGAATTCCACAGCTCCAAACACAAATTACACCATCAGGCATGCATTCCATCAATCAAGAAACACAAAACCTCCCCATGATTGCTAACGATCAAAACGCCCCTCCCAAAAATTAAAAAAAGAATAAAATGCAGACCCGTCGAAGAACGACGCCTTTCAACTTTAATGGATTGCTTCGGCGAAACTTTCGAGGTGGGCTCTGCTCTATATGCCTAACGCGCTGCTCTGACTTCAGATATGCGAACACACACATACATACATGGACATAGATTTTTCAGTTAAAAAAAAAATTAAAAAATGAAGAAATGGGAGGTGTGCGTCTACGTTGCATAAGCACATTCTTTCAATTGGGAAGACAAACAAGCCAAAAAGGGATCGTTTTTCCATCGGGAATTAAGATTTACAGTAAAGGGTGGGTTTCATTTTATGAGGCTTGAAAATTTTTGGATAAAGGGTATTTGTGAGTACGCAGTTTTCTAAAATGAGTCGAAGATGTGGATTGGTGATAGCGTCGATGAACAAGTGGGAACAAAACAAGAGAATATTATACTCCATTTCATTTCAGATAAAGCAAAATTTTCATATTAAAGGTATTTAATTGTAATTAATCGAATAGCGACTGTCTTTAATTTTGAATAAAGTATGATTGGTATATCAATTAATAAAATTCTCTCATTATTAATAGAAGTTTTGAAATAAAGTATGATTAGTATATCAATTGAGGGCGTTTCAATTGCCTTTAAAAAAAAAAAAAAAAAAAAAAAAAAAAAAAAAAAACGGTAATTGAATATAAATAAGTTGAAATTATTTTATATTAATATAAATGTATTTTTTTACTCTCTCCGTCTCGAAACTATAATATTAGTTATGTTGAATACGGAATTTAAGGAGTATTATATTATATTGATAGCACATAAAAAGTATAGGTGAAAAACCTTGTAAGTGTATTAGTGTAAAAATAATAATGAAAGAGTAAGAGCAGTTATATCAGATACAGTTATTTATGAAAATAAAACTATTATTTTGGGACGGACAAAAATAGTAAACAAAACTATTGTATTGTAACGAAGGGAGTACAATTTATTTAAGAAATTTTTAAATTCTTTTAATAATTTTAAATTATCTAATATAAATTTTAAGTTTTAATTCAATTATACTCTTATCCAGAAAAATAATTAATTTCAATCCGACAAAGAAACTAAGAAAAATAGACTCGCACAAATAAAAACAATCTTACCTAAGTTCAGAGCTATCTAGAGTTAAATGGCTAGGGACCGAGCAAAAATCTCGGCGTGGATAAAGAACATAGGAGCTATAATATCATGATCCATTAGCATAGTACATATTTCTTTTTTTTCAAAGTTTGGCATGCTATTTATCCTTTTGTTAATAAGTCATAAGTTGTACATATAAAGGTTCTGAGATTTCTGGACATACGTTCAAACAGTTTATGGCGATATGATATTGTGAATTGTTTATGACTCTATACCTACAAATGAGTTTTACTTCAATATCATTGTGCTATTTAGATTGACATCTGTGTTCTTATCTTATCCGGTAGTTTAGAAAAGCAAGTCATTACTGAAGATGCCGTATATAGGTTGATATTGTTCTACATTAAGGTTGTTTTGGTTAGGAAAATAGATTTGATTTTTGGTTTGATGCATTTATATTAGTTACACTAGAATAGTTTGATTCTATGCATATTTTTTTGTTTGAATAACTAATATGACGATATTATAAGATTGTTGGGAAAAAAAAAAAAATCTATGTAAGGTATAGAGAAATGTGTAAAAAAATATAATAATAATAATAATAATAATAATAATAATAATAATAAGTGTATAGTGTAGTAATTTTTTGGGAAAACTGTGTGGAAAAATAATATGAAGAACAAACTCTTATAGAATTGTTTCAAACGAAGGAATTTCTCGTTGATTGCACGAGTTAGACAGCAAACCCCCAAGCTATGGATTCACCTTCGCTTTCAATCAATTTCGAGAGTCTAATTCCATCTGTTGCCTCTTTATAATCCGTTGAGTGACCCGTGGAGGTTTAGTTGTTTTCTACCATAGGTTGACCCAACCCAGTCCTTTGGTACTAGGGTTGGCATCTTTAAAATACATGTTTGATGTGTTTGGTTGATATTGTTTATATTAGTTTGATTAATCAATTTTATGCTATATATTTTTTCTTAAATTATCATTTTGATGTTATCCTACAGTAGGGTTGTTTTGGTTCATTAATATAGATTTAGTTATTAATGGAATGCTATGTAAATTAGATATATTATTAGTTTGATGTTATCCATTAGGCAAAAGAAAATTTGTTTCAACGTTTAACTTTATAGGTATGAAATTTTTAATTTGAAGATTTGTATAATAATTTGATTGTTCAAATTGATGTTGTATATTTTAGTTCGGATTAATAGTTTGATACTATGCTACATTACCATTGTTTTGGTTTGGGATATAGATTTGATTATTAGTTTGATGTTGTGTATATTAACTTGGGTTTGATTCTATGTATTTTAACTTGGGTTATTATGTTTCATATAGTATAATGTTAGGGTTGTTTTGGTTTGGATTATAAGTTGGATTATTATTTTGCTCAATGCATGTTAGTATGATTATTTGCTTTATACAATATATTTTAGTTTGATATTGTCTTACCTTTTTAATAATAATAAAAAGAAAATTACATAAGAAAGGGAGTATATTCAAAGAATGACTATGGAATACATTTATCTCTTTTATTTTATAAAATTTACATAATTATGTTTATATTTCCAAACAAAAAAATCAAATTTTGAGGACTAGGGTATTATGTACAAATTTTATATTAACACAAAAGAATTTCATCTTATACTCCACCCCGGATCACATTTATCATTGTATTAACTTCAAAAACATCTTTATATTTGTATAATTTTTTTTTATAAGATGCTAATGAAAATATTTTTACAAATTTTTTCTTTAATATACGTTTTTATATAATATTTAATATTCAAATATCAATACGCAACAAATAAATTAGACTCTTAGAGTCGAAAATTTAACCAAAAAAATAATAATACCCCCAAACAAACCATGCATATAAACACCAACAAGAAAATTTTCCTCAAGAGATTAAAGACTTAAAAGGCACATTTAACTTAGGTAGCCAATCAGGCAGCATGAGCAGTAATAACAAAGCTAACAAAATGAAACAGCACTACTACACAAACAACATATTTCAAATCAAGAATTTGATGAGTTGCAGCAGAGGCCATGGATGATCATGATATGATACCTACCTTTCTTGTTTACATGTGTTTGGCAAGGATGGCCTCCACGACGCCTTGGGCGATAGGGTGGTAACAACTGCACGCTTCCAAGAACAACCTCTTTGCAAATATTTTCTCTTCTTCTTTACCGGGGCCCTGCACAAGAGCCGTATAGAGTGGGCGCAGATATTTCATTCTACCGACTTCTTTAAGTGTTTTCTCCACCTCGTTGTAGTAATTACTGCACCTCGACGATATTGCAAGCTGGAGAAACGCCACCTTCACCTCATAATCTTTTGATTCTGACAGCCGGTAGCGAGCATCCAGAGCCAACACCTGAAATGTAGCCGAATATTTAAGCAAGGATTTTCCCTCAACTCTACTATTCATCCAATACCCCCCCCCCCCCCCCCCAAAAAAATAAAAACATCAAATCAAATAACTATTTTTCATTTTTTATATCATACTAAAAATTAATTTTACATTCAAAATATTACATCTAACACCTATTTATATCAGATCAAACAACTATTCCAATTCAAAAATTTTACTATTTAAATCCCAACTCAAGATCCAAACCCTCAAACAAACACACCCTTCGTGTTTGGAAGTAAGAATGTGATGACATGGCAATGTACCTGCGAAGCCTCGATGGATTTAGGAAGGTTTTCTATGTAAAGCTCCCATTCCTGACCTCCCCAGTTTGAAACTTCGTCCTCATTTGGGATCCGGCCTGACTTGAACTCATTGGCCAGAGAAAGGATTTTTGCATAGATATCAGAAGCAGGCTCCATTGCATCGGGCGGAATGCCGGTGCCCTCAGTCCATAGTTTCAGATCAATATGATCTTCTATACCGGGAACATTCGCTTTTAGAAAATCGAGGAATGTTTCTGTGTCAATGGACTGGAACTTGAAGGCAGCAATGTACTTCTTCAGAAATTCGTCGAAAGCAGGCCTGCCAATCTGAGGACAAGAAGGCAAAGAATCAATTATGCTCTTCGAGGATGATAGAAAACAAGAAAATAAAAGGTATGAACATGTGAACCTGTCTCTCAATGCGCCACAGAAATTGATATCCTTTCTCGTAGGGCACTGATGAATATACGTCGTCTGGATCTATCCCTTGCTGATTGTTTTTCAATTTTGTGAATTCCATGTTGTCCTTAAACCTCTCTACATCCTCAACAAGTCCTCTCCAACCGATTCCAATATTTAGTACAGCCCTCTCTTTTCCTTGCACAATCTCAACAATTCGCCGCTCCGCATATGTTGTGAAACCCTATAAGCAAAGGCCAAGTGAAAGATCACAAGTAGTAACAATGATATCCACTTGTCGTAGTACAAGGCAAGAAGTGAAGTAGGACATGAAAAAGGATAGGGTTGAACACTGCCTCTCAATTACTAGAAGAGCTATCTACATATAACAAGGTCGAACATTTATAATTTTTTCATCCAAATTTGCATCTACCGTTCTCCAACCTTTGCTAGCCTCACAAAAATTTCTAAATATATGATACGTTATCTGGTTTCACCTATTACTAACAAGTAAAAGATTGATTGGAATACAATTACAGGTTTACTAACATCAAATAGATGCTTTCATAACTAGAAACCAAAATGGTCACAGTTCTTCATTCTTTTAAGATCTTAAAGGTACATCATAATATAGATTTTATCTTTCTTTAAGGTTTTTCATTCAATTTCTTCCGTACATTTTTATATCTAGCCAAGACAAAGGTATTCACACAAAAAATACCTCAGAGGAAGAAGAACCTAAGTTGTCCAGTTATATCATGTAAGACATATATATATATATGTATATCAGAGGAGAGACCAGCAGTGCACATACAAAAGCATTAGCAGTAGATCATTTCAGCTTTCTCTTAAACATTCATTAGAAAGAAACGAAGCTGAAGAGATCACAAGAGGAATCTCCCTCTTGCTTGGCAAGGCATCTATCAGTTTGACACTAATTTGCTCAAAATGTGAAACACAAGCATGTGACTACCACAACTAAACTTGCGTGCACATAAAAAGCTACACAAACCAGTAATCCGATGATAGAAAAAAAGAATACGACTATATGATTAACAATCAGCAGCCACAGCTTTATACGAAATATCAAGAGAAGCCGGGCTAATTTTTAATACAGTGGTTGATAAAGGACCATTCAGGTGCATCTACTTAAACCTTCCAGTTTGTGCAGATAATAGCATCAGCCATCAAGGCATCAAGAATTCGAAAAAATAAAAATAAATGATCTTAAATGAAAGCACATATCTCAGACCTTAGCATCCTGAAATACAGATATAAATTATATGGTGTTGAAAACCAAGAATATACCTCGTTCAGCCAGAAATGCTCATTTGTCTTGTTGGTTATCAAATTCCCTGTCCAGCTATGTGCAAGCTCGTGAGCCACAACCTGAGCTCCGGACGCATCCCCCTTGATCACAGTAGGAGTCAAGAACACCATCCGGGGATTCTCCATTCCTCCATAAGGAAAACTCGGAGGCAAAACCAGCAGATCAAACCTCTCCCAATCATAAGGCCCAAACAGCCCCTCCCCAACCTTGATCATCTCCTCTGCCCCTGCAAACTCTCTCGCTGCAGCATCTAGCATTTCAGGGACGGCCTCGGAGTACACCTTTGTTCTGGGACCCAACTCCCTGAACCCTAACTCCCCTACAGCAAATGCAAACAGGTATGGCGGCACAGGCTGCTCCATCACAAATTCCTCCACAGTTCTACCTTCCCCGCACCACAGCGAGTCGTCGCACGCGCCGTTGGACTCCCCGGAGACAGGGTCCCTCCTATTGACGTGCCTCGCCGCCATCACCGCGGACAAGTACTGCGGGATGTTCAATTTCGCGGAGTATTTGATGCGAGCGGCGGGGGTGTCTTGGCAAGGGAAAATGGATCTGGCGTGGATGGCCTGGCATTGAGTGTAGACGAAGGGGACGGACTTGTTGAAGGTCTGAGGCGGGGAGAGCCACTGCAGCGCGGAGGACGACGGCGAGGTTTTGAAGATAAACAACAGCTGCGACTGGTTCGAGAGAGTGACGGTGACGGCTTGCCCGAGAACGGCGTCGGAAGAGACGGGCTCGAGCGTGAAGGGGAGGGCGACGAATGTGACGGGGTCAACCACGGCGGAAATGGAGAGGGAGCGGGAGTCGACGGTGAAGGCGCCGGAGTGAGGGGCGGAGAGGGAGAGGAGGGCGGTGGCGAGAATGGTGGAGGATGGGAAATCGAAGTAGAAGGAAAGGGAGATGTGGGTGGTGACGGGGTGGGTGGAGTCTGTGTAGGAGTGAGGATCGACGCGGGGCATTGTCGATCGTTGTCGCGGTCGCGTTCCGGCGGATTCAACGGCGGCCGGAGGAAAGGGAGACGGTGGAAATGGGAAATGGAGGGAATGGGATTAGTGGGAAATGTGAGATTTGGTACTGTGACTGATTATGATTGTAATCTCAGTTGCAGAAATTAGGGTTTTAAAAATTGGATGGAGAAGGGGATTTGGGTATAATATAAAGTAAGTCAACAAAGAGAGTGTGAGAAAATAAATAAATAAATGCTTTATTTAAAAAATGAAAAGGAAAATAAAGTAAAAAAATAAAAAATAAAAATGAATGGAATAACGTAATTAAATAAAAAGGGAATCGGGTGCGTATTACCGACTCCACAAAATGTTGAATTTAATATAACATATTCCTTGTAAATTAATTTTAGTGTGTATACAAAGTGAGAATTTTTATTTATTATTATTTTTTTTTAACGACATGAGAACCTCCCGCAGACTAGGCCCAACAGAAAAGTAGTCGAATCATGTGTCGGATATGAACCTATAATTTCAAGATCACAAATTTAACTCCTATACCATTGTATCATCCTTATATAATGTAGAATTTTGTTATATATTTTTGTTGATTGAGACTATATAATGTAAAATTTTTATTGAACTTTTTATTGAATGTTTTTCAGGTTGTGATTTATTTATTTTTAGTAGTTTATTTACAATGTGAATGTTTTTATTACTTTTATAAATTGATAATTGAAATAGAAAGGTGTGTTTTTGTTGGTATATATAGGTATTTTGTTGTTACACTCTTAATTAAAGTTATGCAGTACTTTATTTGTTTTAAGCATCGTGCAATATTTGAGTTCGACACGAGAATTTATGTGAGTAGTATTAAGTACAAGTAATCAGAGATATTTTGAAAATTAAGCGATGTGATTGGAGAGAAAAATATATATTTATCTTTTTATTTGGATGATGTGATTGAATAAAATAAAATGTATATATATAAATAATAATTAATTATTTATAAATTCGAAAACATTACAATAAATTTGAGACAAACAAAAAAAGTATGCTGTGTCTGAGACGGATGATATATTATATTGATACCACACTAATTATTGATAAAGTAAATAAAATAAAAATAAACATTATAGATAAATATATGATAATCTTGGTAGATGATATAATCTTATACCGATACAAATATATGAATTGACAATATATATTACCTTTGAATTCCATACATCGTAGTCTATAAATTGTAAACTATCAGCACATAGCGTCAAATAACACTAATATGTTGGGTGCTAACACTAATTTGTATTAGGGCCAATCAATATGTGTATAATCCAATAAGAATTAATATGTGATACATTAAATGAAATTTGAAGACATAATTTTTTTATTTTTTATTTTATTTTTTATGATTGTTACTCGAGAGTGGGCACTGACTAAATTCCTGTAATCGGACAAGTCACACCACAAGTTCATCCCCATACCATCGGACGATCTCTTACGACATAAATTTGAAGACATAATTGATGTGGTCCTCACTAGTGACCATATATATTTTGGTAATTTTTTATAATATTAAAAATTTTATTTGTTAATAATTATTTGATATATATATATATATATACTACTCCTAATATAATCTAACCTATGAGTCTATTTTATTCACATAATTAATCACATCAATCTATTCGGGCCGCAGATTCTGACCCGGGATTCCGATTGGGCTACTTATATTTGGGCCTCAATTTATTCCCAAGTCTGGGCCGAATAATTGGTTTACTTCTTTTCTCGTCGAGCCCAAATAATTTCCTGAAATAATTTTGGGATAACAATTTTACTGTTACTTTTTAATTTGGAACATATTAGTTAGTTGTGTTATTTTGTAGATTTTATCATATATTTTTATTATTGAATTTTTTTTTTCCAGAAAATCAATCTAGCAATTATTTTATTTTTTTTAATTATACTATAAATTTATTTTATATTTAAAACATTATGTTTATATCACTATTCAAATCCAATTTTTTACTATTAAAAAAATCCAAATCTAAAATCTCAAACCCACAAACAAACACACCCACTAAAACTTTTATAATTTGTATTTACATACTTCCTTATCTCAATTCCATAGTTGAGCTTTATTTGTTCTCGTTATCATAAATAATCGTATCACAGTAAAATTATCATTAATTTTATTATTATTATTATACAACAAATATTACTATTTTTTTTACATTTAAATTAAAATACTCTAATGATAAAAAATATATTGTGTTTATATTTTATAAATAATCGTATCACTATAAAATTATTTTTAATTTTATTCAATTATTTTTGTTTTGTGTTTTAATTTGATTTATATATATATACATGAGATATAGAAATTTAAGCAGATAATATATTGAAAAAAGTTATTACAAATTTTATAAAAAAAAAAAAAACCATATATGCAATTTTTAATTTTATTTTAAATTAAAAAAACCACAAACACACACACCAAGAACATCTCAAACATTAAATAAAAAGATCAATTATTATATTTTTACCTTGAAACTCAATTAAATTTAAAATTGCAAGAGAGGGCAGGCTGCATATAATATCAAAAAATATTTGGATAAGACGCATATACCCTGACTAAATGCGTTGAACGGTAATTTAATCGAATATTAAATAGATTATAATAATAATATTATTATTGTTATTTATTAAAAACAAAAGCGTACGTAGAGAGAAATAAATAAATAAGGAAGAATTGAGGGGGTAAAATGCAAAAGAAGACCCACCATGGAAAAGGTATATCCCAAAAGAGCCCTCTGTCTGAATTTAACTTGTCTTTCTCTCTCTCTCTCTCTCTCTCTCTCTCTTCTGTTCTCTCTCTTTTGTCGTGTTTGGTCTGCTTTCCTTGGACCCCCATCATCTCCCCTTTCTTCAACCTTCTTGCTTGCCTTGCTTTCTCTGTCTTTGAAAACTGTCACTCTTCTGCTATTACTCGGAGTTGTAGATAGAGAGAGAGATAGAGAGAGAAACGAAACCAGGGAGCGGCGGTGTAGTAATGGGTTGGTTCCTTTGTTCTGGAAAATCCAAGAGGAAAGCAAAGAAACAGCAGGATGCCCAGATCCCGTCGAATATAGGTTCCTTCTCTTCAATTGGAAATTCTGTTCCCAGATATATCTTGCTTTCGTTTCTTGTCCTCCAAGATTGTTGCTTACTTTTTCTCAGGCAACCTCTTTATTTTCTTGATGTTTCTGCATTTTTATCTGCTAATCTTGTGCGCGTGGTGTGTGCCGTGCCCTCTTTTTAAGCATATGTTGTATAATCTTGCTGTTCTTTTTATTTTTTCGATCTTGCTTAGTTTAGCTGGATGTGCTTTTTGAGGTTTTGTATCAATACATCTTATGATTTGTAAGCAGAGCTGTACAGCCGGGGTGGGGTGGGGTGTTTAAAGAAATCACAAAGTTGTCTTCTTGGATTGCATATCATTCAATGCTCCCAAAAGACATTTTTGTTCACCTTCCCATGCTTAACAAGCTTGACATGGATTTGTTCTTCTAATTAATGTAACTTAAGTTTTTTCTTGGCTGTAATATAATGAGATCGGCTCCGTAATTATTACTATGAGGCTTTACAGACTGATTTTTGTTGTATTTTGAATATTCAAGAATTTCCCTAGCTTCATGAATTTAATGTTTATCAACGTTTTAAGGCGAAACACGGCCGTGTTTGGATACTTATTAGAAGCACACAAATTTTCATTTTCTGTAGCCGAAATTAACTTTCTTTCAACTTTTGATCAAGTATTTGTAACTGATGAGGTTGAATATTTATCCTCAAACGTTTTGCAAATGCTTACAAGCTTTAATTGAGAGTAATGTTACTGCCACCGCCTTTATAATTACCCATGGCTTCATATGGTAAGCTTCTATTGTACTAAAACAATTTTTACTATGCGAATCATTTAGGCTATTTGGCTCACAAGAAACCCCAATGATCACCTTAAAGGAACTCAAATATGGTGGTTCCTTGTTGCCGTGATTAAACCCAAGATTTTCCCATTTACTTGATCCGATTATTCAGAATCCTTCCCATATGAAACTTTTAAGATATTCATTCATCAATATTTCCCCGGAAGTTTGAATTTAATTCTAACTGCCAACTCAAGACTGTGGTTCTGATACCAGTTACTGTTGGTGCACTCTACTTCCAATGGATTAGGACTTACAATTTCCCATTCACCGAAGTAGGGAAAGAGTCCCTAACAAATTGTCAAAACACAAATCTTATTGCAAAGTGATCACACAATATGGAAAGAGTTGGGTAATTATATATTGCCAAAAACATACGATTTGGTGTAATTTTACTCCGGAAGTTTCTGATTTTCTATGCATTTATGAAGCTTCATACTTTCTTGGCAATATACATGTTGGATAGCATGTTAGATTTTTATCCTTAGTTCATAGATGAGGTTGTATATGTGTTCTGTTTTGTGGCAAAGGTTACACCCTTGAGCTATGTTACTTCTTTGTCGAGCTTTATATTGTAGATTGTAGATGGAAGATTTATGTTTGTGATCATTTCTGCAATGATTGAATTCATATATTGCTTTGTGTGTGTTATTTATGTGTGAGTTTTTATCACTCTTTAGTTTGCCCATTCATTCAAGATATGGAATAACACATTGACATAGTGGTTAAAGAAAATAAGAGTTTTTCCGATGATGACTTGCACATTATCTTTGGTTTCTATAGTACAATGTAATAAGTTGAAGTTGCAAAATTTGAATCACCTGCTTGGAGCACAATCTGTCTGTGGGGTAGAGTTGTAGTTCTGAGGCAATGGATAAACTCTTACAGATTAATTTGAATCACATCATTTGCGTCAGTTTGGTATACTAATATTTTCTTGATCTCTTCATGACAGAAAAGTTAAAGGTAAATTCTTCATTTGATGCAAAGAAGGAAGCTTCTAAAGATGGAGGATCAGGACATATCGCTGCACACACATTTACTTTTCGAGAATTAGCTTCAGCTACCAAGAATTTTAGGGCAGATTGTCTTTTGGGCGAAGGGGGATTCGGTAGAGTGTATAAGGGACGACTAGAGAGCACCAATCAGGTCTGTTCATCTACCACTATGTAATTTGAGCACAAACCTTAGTTCTTTGCTGGTTAGCTTAAATGGTATTGTTATTTCAATTTGATTTTGGCTTCAACTTCAGATTTAATGAATGGATGGTAATGGTGCTTTATGTGCTTGATAATATTGAAATCCTGTTTTTATTGAATGAATATAGTAAATAATAGCCAATTAGATCCCTTGGATATGGGGAAATGAAAGGGTAAGCTTCTGTCACATTGAGGATATAATTTTCAGTACGGAACAATTCAAGTCTCTGCACTTAATAAACTAAAACAAAAAGAAAGGAAATAAAAAATAAAAAATGCTGGGGGACCTGTTTTATTTTGAGTGCGTGAAGTACCCGAATTTTTGCTGTTCCTTTTCTTGTTAAGAGATTTTTTGCAAATTCAACAAGCATTGGTAATAAACTCTTAACCTGTTTTGAATAGATTGTAGCAATAAAACAGCTTGATCGGAATGGTTTGCAAGGGAACCGTGAGTTCCTTGTTGAAGTGCTGATGCTAAGCCTACTTCACCATGAAAACTTGGTAAACCTGATTGGATATTGTGCCGATGGAGATCAGAGGCTTCTGGTGTATGAATACATGCCATTGGGGTCGCTGGAAGACCATCTGCACGGTACACTTAAATAAACATTTTGTATTACTCCTAATATATGTATTTCTCATTCCATGTGTTAGGAGGAGGTAATGAAATGCACTCGTTCCAAATAAAATGGTACACATCACTTGATTATCTAGTTTTGGTTTAAATGACTCCCAAGTGTTCTATGCTTATCTTAACATTCCATTATGCACATTTATTAACCACAAAGCATTAAGTATTATTTTATGCTGCCCGTCTCTCTCCAGATCTTCAACCTGACAAAAAGCGACTTGACTGGAACACAAGAATGAAAATAGCAGCTGGTGCTGCAAAGGGCTTAGAGTATTTGCATGACAAAGCAAATCCTCCTGTTATATACCGAGATCTGAAGTGCTCAAACATTTTGTTGGATGAAGGCTTTCATCCCAAGCTTTCCGATTTCGGTTTGGCCAAATTGGGGCCTGTAGGTGATAAGACACATGTATCTACTAGAGTGATGGGAACGTATGGATATTGTGCCCCAGAATATGCCATGACGGGACAGCTCACACTAAAATCAGATGTTTACAGTTTTGGTGTTGTTCTTCTGGAGATTATTACTGGCAGAAAGGCTATTGACAATTCAAGAGCTGCTGGCGAGCACAATCTTGTTGCATGGGTAAGAGAGTTTCCTTCTTGTAGTGTTTGTTACCTCTTTGCTATGATGTCTGCTCTGTAGTCTCATTTACTGCTTATGCAAAACCCTTACTTGGTGTGCTGTCTGCAAATTTATGTCAGTCAGATGACTCAGATTCTAAAATACACTTTAGAGTCATTATGGTTAAAGGTGCAGAAGGGTATTATGTTAGACCTTATTAGCTGATATACCTAGGGTGAACTTATTATTTATGATGGGATTATAGTTTTAATTCTAATTTTAAGGATTATGTTTCCCGCTTATATGATAAGATAGAATCAAATTGATCAATTAATATGGGCGTGTTTAGATATGTTTGTAAGTGTATTGGAGTTTTGGATTGTTTTGAAAATACTAAAAAGATTGAATAGAAAATAGATGTTTGATGTGCATAAATATATATAATTGTGATATTTTGAATAGAATAGGTTCCAATACAATATTTTAAATGAAAAATAGGTGTTGGAAGTGATGTTTTTTTAGAGAAATTTTTTTGATGAACAGTGCATAAACAAGATTGAAAACATAAGTAAACTGAGCATATAATAATCTTGGGTTGAAGGATATTTTTAAAAAAGAAAGGTCTCAGATTTGTCATACCACTAGATCTACATTGTAAATACAGTCTGCATTTAAGTTTTTTCTAATGCCAAACTAGCATATAGAAACCTGCTGTAGACTAGTGATGAATAAATAACACTGATTGTGAGGGTGCCGAGGCAAGGATTCTCTTGGAAATTCAGAGAAAGAATAATTTTTTTGACAACTAGAAGTCGATTATTAAGCAAAAGTGAGAATATTATATCCAGATTTACATCTGTATCTGGAGCATGATGAAGTTTGTTTGGTGGCGAATGGAGATGTTCAATGATGCTGAAGTACGATAAAAAATATATAAAAGAAAGCATTGGGACTAGATTGGTATGGGTCTTGTGCAACAAGACAATGTTATGGATTCGTAGATGAATTAATTCCATTGAAAATTTCTTTCCCATACTTTTGATTTGCTAAGCTTTTCAAAATAGTGCTATAAGGAAGGTTTATCTGTTATGGCTGTTTCTCCTGTGTCACCTATCCCTACTTATTATTCAAACATTATTTCTTTTATTTGGGGAACTCTACAAAATGAACCTCAATTTCTAAAATGATAGGGTACGAGTTCTTTTCAGAAACTTCTTTCTCACTTGATTGCAATAACTTTATAATACTAACTTTGCTTGTGAAATGAAAGTCGGATGAAGTTGGACATTAATTAACTTATGAAACTTCTTCTAATTATTTTCAACAGTAATATCAGCGTAAAAGGGAGTGAATGTGAGCAAATTGTCGAACTTTTGAATTTCAACATAACGTAGTGTTCTGCTGTCTATATATATGCTCCATTTTGTTTTGTTGAATTTGAGCAAATTGTCGAACTTGTGCATATTAAATTGCATAATCAAATGACATTTTTTTAATTTATTTTTTTTTTTTCATCTTGATCTTATAAAAATGAGATAATGCTAGCTTCTTTGGTAGCTCTAGTTTTAAGCAATAGAATTGATACTAGATATAAACTCCCATCTAAATTGTTTAGAAATATCTTGGAATCATTTTTTTCGGTCCCCACTGATTGTATAAACTAATACTCTTTATAAGCCGCCATATTTAAGTTGAAGGTAAGATTATAATGTATAAGACCATTTTGAGGATTATTTTATCCTGGTTCCTGGTGGAATTAAGTTACCTTTGCTTCGTTCAGGACCCTTGTCCTTCAAGGTACTCATGATTATTGTGATAACATATATTTTCACCAAAACTCCTTGTAATAAGCTTGTCTTATATATAAAATTTTATTTGTGAGAATGAGTAATTTAGACTTATAATAAAACTAATCTAAAGCCTATTATATGCAAATATAAAGAAATTCTAGTCTAGATATACACCTAATGTAGAACACCATCAATAGACTTCCTTCCCTTAAAATTGAGAATTGGTTTTTGATATATTCACTTAAATTAGTTCATTAGAGGAGCATGCATGGATGATCTACAATAAAATGCTACATGCTATAAACAAGCACAATCATTATATAGAGCTAGCGAGGTAGATATGATGGTCTTAGATTTTTCCTTAATTGTGTATCGTGTGTCAAAGTGCATTGCACTCTGAGGGGCAAGTCTAGTGGCATACAAGTATCATCTAGCACACATTTAGATGCTATGAAAGTTTTTAGCTTGACTAAGATGCCATAGCGAGTTCCTTTGATCCAAGCACAATGGACAACATTGTTCCCTATATATATCCAAAACATCACCAAACTTTTCCATCACAAGCTATTTGGTCTCCTAATGAACCTACAATGTTAACACCTTTGTTCGGAGATTCTTCATGGTGACCTCTCAGCTAGAGATGTTCTTCGTAATAGATGTTTTTGTTTCCCCCTTTTGAAACCTTCCTTACGAATTGGTCGATCACCTTTTTCCCCTTTACCCCTTAGTCTTGAGTTTGGCCTAGAGTTGGTAAACAAACCGGATAGTCTGCGAGGTAAGCCTACCTGGCTCGGTAACAATTCGATTTGACTCATTAATAGAGATAAATGAGCTAAGCTCGAACTTAAAAGTTCTTATTTATATAAACGAGTCGAGCTCGAGCTCAGCGGGTATCTCGATTGAGCTCGTTAGTAATGATATTTTTATTTTATTTTATATAATTATATAGTATATATAATTTTTTATATCAAAATTTGTATTTATCAACAAAATTTGAATATTTTATTATAAATTATGAATAAAATTAGATATATTTTAACTTGTATATTAAATAATATATAGCATATGTATAAAATTTGAGCCGAACTCGAATTTGAACCTTACGAGTTGAGCTTGAGCTTGAATTTGAGCCTAACGAACCGAACTTGAGTCTCTATTTTAGTTTGAATTCTTAATGAGCAAGCCTGTATCACTGACAAGTTCGAGTCGTACTCGAACAACAGATATTCGAGCTCGCTCGGCTTGTTTAACAGTTCTAGGTTGGCCTTCATTAGTTCTTGATCACACTTTTTCAATAGTCCTCCCACACTTCATTCCGCACAACTATCCAATTTTAGAGAGGTTATGCTAAGCCATTCTTTGGGAGATTTGAAGGCTCAAAATGGTATAGTTTTCAACAATGAAGCTTTATCCGTCAATTGGGTCATCCTTGGAGTCTGTCTGACAGCTTGTGGGCAGTGCAAAGCTCACTTCTATAGCATGAATATTACCTTAGTTTCCTTGTTGAATAGCCTCAAGACTTCTCTTATGATCTTGCAAAATCGTCAAGAACCAAGCAAGCTGCCCAATAGAGATGTCTGGATCACTCCTGGTGGAAATTACAGATTGCTCAAAATTTGGCAAACCTGATACAGTCGGAGCAATCATTAGAGACTGTCGAGGCCATTTTCTCTTCATCCTTTCCAAAATTATCGGTATTGAGGATTCAAACATGACATAGGTCTTGCCCATTGTTCACACTCTTGAAGCGATTCTAAAACACTAGTGAGGTCCTTTCCTAAAAATGGTGGTTGAATACGATCCAAAAAATTCTCTTGCATGGATCCACAATTGTTCCATGCCTTGGAAATTAAATTCCTACTTTAACAAACTTTGATCCTTCATCGGTGAAAATCCCCATCATAACATTCCAATATACTCTTAGAAGCACAAATGCTGTGGTAGACCATTTGGCTAAGCATGGCACTAGGGGAATTACTGATATTGTGTTGCTTGAAAAAAATGCTGTGGTAGACTATTATTGATGAGGAAGTAAGCACAAATGTTATAGTTTTTTTCTTGGTGCTAGGTCTAAGCATTGGATAGGAGTAGATACAGACAGGGACGATGCAAAGGTTCTTGTTATAAACCAAAAAGTGGTGGAACTGCCATGTAGATTTAAATATTCACCTAAATGGGAATCATATAATTTCTGTCAGCTGTTATAAATCTTTCTTCCATGCATATAAGATATTAATACAAGATTTTGAGAAAGGGGAGTAAGCTGTACATTTTGAAGTAATCAAGTCGAATGTTTCTCGTATCATATATTATGTGTTCGCTGTTACTTCTATTACAAATATTGTACAGTAATTATCTATCTATCATAAACAAAAATGTTTATTCACCTACAAAATTTTTATAACATGTTTCTACATTCCATGAGTACTTGTTCTATATTATCATACATATATAACCTGAGCCTTCATGTTATTATGGGGAGTGTGTGTTTACTTGTGTTCTGGTTTCGTTGCGATGTTTTGGGTTATATTGGGTTTTGATAATTTTGAGGTGAAAATGGTTGTTCGATGTGATATTTTTTGGAGTGAAATTGAAAATGCACGGCAGATTGAATAGTGCAAAAATGCGAGTGAAAACTCCATGCCTATATTTTTGTGAGATGTGATCAAATGAATTGCATTTGCTTGGATTCTATCTCTCTCTCTTTCCTTGTTTTTTTTTTCCCCTAAGGTATGAAATATTATATACTGATTGTTAGGTTTAAGATTTTTTTTTAATTTTTTTAAAAATTTTTTTATTTTTATGACAGGTTTAAGATTTTTCAGTATATGTTTTTGTTGTAATGAGTAAATTTCAACTTGAGTTTGATTGGGATAGTTTTATTGCATAGTATTGAACTTTGATTTGTTTTGATGTCTTTGGAAAAGTGGAATTATGCTCTCTAATTTAAACTTTTGTATGTAACTTGATGTAGTTCGATTACAACAAAGTCATCAAATGTCATGTCATCTTATTCCTTTACTATTTACTACATTATATACAAATATGCATAAATGAAAATCATATAATTAATATAATATCTATGGTGTTCTTATTGAGAATCCATATATGTGTCATTCTCATCTTTTCTTTTCATGCTAACATCCATTATACTTGTTAAAGCTCAATGAGGGTATAGAAGGTTTGTTTTGGAAAGTGGAGTGAGGCTGAAGTGCTGCAGGACAAAATCATGATGTAGAGACATCGTCTAGCTGTTTATGTTATTAAGTCTTTGGTAATAAATCTAGCAAGTGAGTGCAGCTAGTAATATCCAGAAAATGAATCGTCTGAATCTGCTACTACAACAAGAGTGCTTCTGCAGTTCTCCGCAACCCCATTTAATGGTTTCTTTAGGAATTGTACTTTTGAGAGAACAAAAGAACAAAACATATGTTGAGCTAGAAGGTCGATTCTTTTTCTGCCAATATTATATCGTCTCTTAATCTTATTACAATTCCGAAATGATGGAAAGCTAAATGTGATTTACAAGGTTAAACATTTACATGAAATATAAAGTGGCCATTTGCGCATATATATATATATATATATAAACACACACACTAAGTCCTTTTGAAATACGTGCAGGCTCGTCCTTTATTTAAAGATCGTAGAAAATTCTCCCAAATGGCTGATCCTGCACTTCAAGGTCAATACCCGGCAAGGGGTTTATATCAAGCACTTGCTGTGGCAGCAATGTGTGTTCAGGAGCAACCCAACATGCGTCCACTTATTGCAGATGTGGTGACAGCCTTAACTTACCTTGCATCCCAAAAATACGATCCTGAAACCCAGCCAGTCCAGAAACCTAGCTCTGGCTCATCTACACCAAGAATGCGAAAGGAGCGATGATTCTAGCAGTGGTGAAATGTCTGAAAAAAACATGGCAAGGTGAGAGCCAACGAACGTAGTAATTGTGCGGATTATGAGGATTGCAAGCATTCTTTGTCTGCATCAATGGACTAAGGTTGTCTACCAAATCCTGTGCTAGTCCAACAAGCTCGGGTAAGAGTTTTTCAGTCACTTCAATAACTAGTAATAGAAAAAAAAAAAGAAAAAAAAAAATGGAAGGAAGAAAAAAGGCTGAATCCCAAATCGACAGCATTTTATTTTTGTGAAGTTAGTTTGCGTAGTCTTTCTTCAATCGGTTGGTTTTTATTTACTTTTTTTTTTGCGCAATTGTAGCTTTTTGTTCAATTTTCTTTGTATCCTACCAAACCGTTCGTCACATTTTCTTGATGTGTTGTGACTGCTGATGAGCTGAGCCTTGGATCATTCGAGGTTTGGACAATGGGGCTTTTGTATCTAAAATGTTTATAAACATCGTACTGCTTCTGAGGCTACCTCTGCTTGTAATTATATTTCTAGTGTATTTACCTTCTGGCTTTTTGCTTTGTTTTTTCTGTGGCGATCTGTGCTTAAAGCTTATCTTGATCAGAGACCATCTTTCGGACAATTCTGTGGCATTCTGATCTATAGATAACTATCTAATTTGAAGATCATAGCTCTGATAATTATACATCAAATTCCCCTTTGATTGCTGATCATGTATTTTTATTATTATTCTTATTATTTTAAACTGTTTTTAATCTATTTGTATTGTATTGATTGTATTTACATTGTTTGGTCAATCTGGAACTTTAGTGATGATATAAAACAAAAATATTTGGAAAATTTCAGACACATTTGTTCATCATTCCTTTGCCTTATGTAGTCCATTTATGTGTTGTGTTTGAATAGCATATATTGATTTGTTAGGTTTTTTGTTTGAAGGATTTTTTTCGATTTTCACTATTCATATAATTTTATTTTTTTTTTTTCCAAAAATATCAACTCAAATATCTTTTGTTGTTTATATTATATTTAAAAATTATTTTTATATTCAAAATATTATATTATATCATTATTTCAATTCAAATTTTTTACTATTCAATTCTCCCGACAAAAGACACCCAACCAATGTATCTACTGAATATAAGTTTTTCTATGTAGTATATTAGATAAGCTTGAGAATATTAATGAATAGATTAATATTTATTAGTTATTTATAAATTATTAGAATGATAAACAGTGATTAATTACAACAAATGTTGACCTACAGGTTTAAAAATAATAATCACCACCTATGAATTAGTTGTTGGTGTGGTGTGTTCATTTAATAATTTTAATATAATTAAATTTCCCCATTCGTCCTATAACAAATATTCATTTTCTTTTTTAGTAGACATTACAAATATCCTACAAATGTCATTACCTTTGTCTTTTTTTTTTTACTTTTATTTATACTTTATCCCAATATAATACTAATATTTTTTAAATTTCGTGCAAAAAAAATTAAATAGATATATAGATACGAAACCGAAAGAGTAATAATTATTAGTATTTTTTATTTTTTTATAATAGAAAGGGAAAAAAATGATATAATTTTTATTCAAAAAAAAATAGGAATATATATTTAATGAGAGGCCAAAAGCAAAAAAAAGAAAAAAAAAACATATATTTAAATAATGGAGGTATAACAATTCTTTGTTGAGTCAATACTATGCTTAATTGTATATATCTTTGAACTTAAATATTCAGCCACTAAATATAATTTTAGTCATGAGAGTGTAGATAAAGAAAATTATATTTCTAATATTTATATTTTGGTGTAAATATGTAAGGTAACAATATCAATTATTAATAAGTTGTATTAAGAATCAATTATTTGCAAAAGTACAAATGTGAAACATTAATGAATTTGGAGGAGAGGAAGCAAAGTTAATGCTCTTTTTCTTATAATTTGATTTGATTTATTATTTTTTTAACTATCAAATTATACTTATTTTATAAAAATATTTTATTTTATTTCATAAGATATCACATTTAAATTATAATTTAAATATAAAAATTCAATTGGTGTTTTTTTTAAAGACCTTTTCAGAATTTTTACTATTTATATATTTTTTATATTATATTAAAAATTAATTTTACATTCAAAATATCACATCGATTTCTATTTATATTATCAAATAACTATTTAAATTCAAAATCCAAACCCCAAACAAATACATCATCATATATATATATATATATAAAAGTTTTGAAGTTTTGTAGTAACTTTTTTTTTTTTTTAAAATTACAAAAGAATTAAAAAAAAAAAATAAAAAAATACACTCTCTCTGTCATACAAAAATTCAAAATGAACACACAGTAATAATATGATATTTAAAAAAATAAAATTTACTATACACTACAAGAAAATATATTTGTAACGGAATTCCGTTACTAAAGTTCACGTAGCTAACGTAATTTCATTTCTAATTCCGTCTCTAATGTCATTAATAACGAAAAAACTTCGTTACAAAATTGATAATTTCTTGTAGTGATAATAGTGTAAAAAAATTTGAAGTGTTTCTATAAAGAAAAAATTTATTTTAAGAACACCTTAAAACTTAATTAACGAGTTATATATATATATATATATATATAATCGGAGTCGACATGGTTTCTAGATGATGACTTTGTCAAATATGATCAGAGTAATTAATCTGTTTCTTTGGCCAATGAGTTTGGAAACTCACAGTGTTTGTTACTCTGGAACCCTAATTAAGCGTCAAACCATCCACTTATAAGATAAAATCTGAAGTCTACTTTTTCAAAATAGATAAATACATTTCGGTCTGCACACCTATACGACAGTAGAACTAATTAACGATTTAACGCAATTATAAATTATATTAAATAATATATATAATATCTATATTGTAAAAAATAAAATTTTATATGATATAAATAAATATTTTATTTATTTGTAATTAATATAAATTAATACTTAAATCACACTATTATTAATTATATAAATATAATTTAATATACTTTACATCGTTACATTATTACCTATCTGTTGAAACGTGTCTTGGATTTAGCGGTCTACCCGACCCGAAATCAAAGCGAAAGAATTGTTTCAATTGACAGGGTTCCTTTTGGCTTATCCTAATTAATAACAAATAGGCTTATGGTTTAAGGTGTTTTGGGGTGCTTATAAATAGACAACTATGGTTCTTAGTCGGATGACATAATTGTAAATCTCTGAATCAGTATAATAAAATCTCTCCGGTTCCTGCCCCTGAACGTAGGTTGGCACACCGTCATCGAACTACCTCTGTATAATAAAATCATCGAACTACTATTAAAGAAATCTCTATATAGCTTGAAGCAGTCTCCGAGGCAATGGTACAAGATATTTGACTATTTCATGGTGTCTAATGGTTATACTTGTAACCAGTTTGATAACTGTGTTTACTCGAAGAAAGTTTCTACTGATTTCTTTGTGTATCTGCTGTTGTATGTGGATGATATGTTGATTGCAGCTAAAAACGTGGCTGTAATTAATGACTTGAAGGCTCTACTAAAGGGTGAGTTTGAGACGAAGGATTTGAGTGCGGTAAAGAAAATATTTGGTATGAAGATCTGGCATGATAATGATAGAGAAGTAGGACGGCTATGAGTTTCTCAAGAAAAGTATATTGAGAAAGTTTTGCAGGCATTCTCTGTTGATCAGTCCAAACAGGTAAATACCCCTTTGGCGGCACACTTAAACTTGATCGAAGCACTATACCGGGCACAGATAAAGAGGTTAGTTACATGAAGACGGTTCCATATTCAAGTGCAGTTGGAAGTCTTATGTATGCGATGGTATATACGAGACCGGATCTCGCTTATGCGGTTAGTGTGGTGAGCAGGTTTATGGCTAATTCGGGTAAAGCTCACTGGGGAGCTGTAGAGTGGGTCTTGCGATATTTGAAAGGAGCGTCTGATATTTGTCTAGTATATGATGATAAAGGTCATGGTGATGGTCTTGTTGGCTATGCAAACTCTAATTACGGGGGTGACTTGGTGAAACGAAGATCACTGACTTACTTTATCTTCACTCTGTTTGGATGTGCAGTCAGTTGGAAGTCTACTTTACAATCTACGGTTGCATTGTCGACGACTGAGGCGGAATACATGTCAATGACTGAAGGTATTAAGAAGGGTATCTGGTTACATGGTCTGGTGCAGAGTTTGGGTCTGAAAGTGGAGAAACCGTTGTTATTCTGTGATAGTCAAAGTACTTTGAGTTTGGCTAAAAATCCAGTGTATCATGAGAGAACCAAACATATTGATGTAAGGTTGAATTTTATTCGTGATGTTTTGGAGAAAGACAGGTTTTCTATTCAGAAAATAGCTACATAACACAATCCAGTTGATATATTGACAAAGGCGCTACCGACGGAGAAGTTTGAGCACTGTCTAAACTTGGTGAATATTCGCAGAAGGTAAAGCCCTCTTGGGGCATCTGGCAGGAAGGAGACGACTGAGAGATACTGATGAACCTTTGGCGGTTGGAGAAACTAGGGTTTAGGGTTTAGGGTGTTGTGGGGTGCTTATAAATAGACCGCTATGGTTCTTAGTCGGATGACATAATTGTAAATCTTTGAATCAGTATAATAAAATCTTTCCGGTTCTTGCCCGTGGACGTAGGTTGACACATCGTCACAAAACTACGTAAAACCTCTGTGTTCTTTATTTATTTTCTTTCTCGTTTTCTCGTAACACTATCAAATCAACATCTATTAAAATCCCTCAAATCAAAACAAAACCTATTAACCCAAAGAAATGCATCTTCCCAAAACTAAAAAAAAAAATCAAATTCAACCAAAACCAAAACCAAATATTTCCAAACTAATACCAAAACCAATTAATGAATGAGTTGTAAAAATTGTTCTCCAAATAAAATAAATAATGATTATATTATAATTTTTGGGCAAACCGACAACACGCTTGCTTGCAGATCAAATAAAGTTAATTGACATATTAAACCCCTATCCTAAAAAGCATGTCCCTATAATTGGCAACCAACCATTTTGTAAACGAGTGAATTATTAAGGTTATGTTCTCGGGTTTTACTATTCGAATTCTTTTTTTTTTTTTTAAAAAAATTATATTAAATAGTTATTTTTTTTAATATTATATTATAAATTTATTTTATATTCAAAATATCACATCAATATTTATTTATATTAAATTAAATAATTATTTAAATTCTACTTTTTAATGTTAAAATCCCAAACTTAAAAATCTAAACCCACAAACAAACACAAATAATGATAATAATAATAATATCAAGTTAAATTTATAGATGATATCGAATAATCAATACAAATAATTTAATCCTAACTCCATCCTGGATACGAGAATCCGATTGGTTAGATACATACTATTTTTGATAGTGTAATTTAATATGTTAATTATAATAGTTATAATATTATTTTTTATATATATAAATGATGTTTTTAGTATTTTTAAAATAAAAATTAATATATATGATTAAAAGATACTTAAAATAGATGTTTAAATATTTTAAATGCTATATCTCAATAAAATATATATGATATGAATATCAAATAAAATTCTATATAATGTAAATAAAAAAAAATATATATTATTTATCTATAATTAACATATACAAATTTTATTAAAAAAAAATAAGGAATTTTAAATATAAATAGAAATATTTATTTATTGAAGAGAAATAAAAATAAAGAGATTTTGAATATGTATGTAAGAGGTTTTGATTTAATTAAATTGATTTATTTTTGTTAAATATGTTTAAGATCATTAAATTTACTAAAGAAAAAAAGAAAAAATCATCTTATGTGGACGGACTAAAAAAATTACTCCTAAATCATGTGGCGGAAAAACAGGTCATCTTCTATGGACGGTCTAAAATGAAAATAGATCTTCTGTTGTGAAAAAAAAAAAAAAAAACAAAAAAAAAGGTATTATAAATAAGGCTATCAAGTGATTAAAAATATACATATGTAGTCGCACATTCACTTTACAGAGAGAATATTAATAAATTACTCCATCTGTCTTATTTTTTGTATCCGGTTTACTGTAAAGTGTGCGTTTGTTTTGTAACGGTGTTGAAAATAAAAATTTTTTATGTGAGGTATTATAAGGATTATGTAAGAAATATAAAAATAATGAATGTGTATAGTATATTAATTTTTTTGGAAAAAAAAATAATAGAAAAGAACAAAGCGGTAAAGTATAATTAATAACTAATTAAAAAAATATTAGTAAAAATTAATATTGTATAATAAAACTAATTATAGTTTTAAGATTAATATAATTAAATAATATAATAAAATTTTTTAAACATTAATATAAATTATGAAAATTAAAATATGATTAAAGTATTTAATTATATTTCCTAAAAAAATAAATGATAAATAAAGTGAAACCAATTAAATAAAAATAATGAAAAAAAAAAGAGTGGAATAAAAGGAATAATATTTTATATTTTATATTATATTTTAAATATAAATGAATTAATTATATATTCTTATATTTGGTATTATAAGCTTAGCAAATAGACAATATATTCAATAATAATAATAATAATAATAATAATAATAATAATAATAATAGTATATAACAAGATTAGTATAGTGTGACTTGTCTTTTCAGACATAATTTGTAAAGTATTAGGTTCGATGGAGATTTACCTGGTATAAATTTTTTAGTACCAACTGTGCATTTCAATGTTATATAAAAAAAATAAAATAATATAAAAATAATAATTCAGTAAAAACTTATAAAAGATATAACTAAATTATTTAACTAACATGGAGTATTTACTATTCCAATTATGCATAGCATATAACATATTTACATTAAAAAACATATAATATAAAGTTTATTTGATTTACATTTAAATTTAAATTTAAATTTACATAATATTTTATAAAAAATAACACTAATTATTGTTAAATTCGAATTTAAAACTTTTTTTTTTATATAAGTGGTGAGACATTCTATGTGTACTTGCAAAAAACTATAATTAAATAACAATATGTAAAATAATAATAATAATAATAATTATCATATAATCAAACAAAATAAATATAGTGTTCCTTTTATTATCAAAATTTATATTCATTTGAACGATAGTTTTTTACTATAGGGTGTGTTTGTTTGGGGGTTTGGATTTTGGATTGGGATTTGAATAGTAAAAATTTTGAATTTGAATAGTTGTATGATGTGATATAAATAGGGTTTGATGTGATGTTTTGAATGTAAAATTGTTTTTTAGTATAATATAAAAAATGAAAAATAGGTGTTTGATTTGATGTTTTTGGGGGGAAAAAATTGGATGAACAGTGAAAATCCTCCAAAATCCTTCAAACAAACACACCCTAAAAATTGAAACGCACCTTTTATGCATTGAAGGGTAGATATAAGGTAGGCTTACGTTGTACTCCCTCTGTTCCACCAATTAACACTATTTCCATTTTTCTGTTTAGTAACAATTGAAGTCTTTCTATTTTTGGTAATTATTAAACCAAAATATATTTAACAAATATAAATTGACTATATAAAATGTAACATCATAAATGACGTAGGACCACTCAAAACCTCTTTATTTCAGCATCTCTCCTAAAAAAAATAAATATTTTTATCTATATTTAAAATTACATATCTTTTATAAAATTAATTTATATTAATTATAAATAAACAAAAATATTTTTTTATTTACTTGTATTATAGAAGATTTTATTCTCTACAAAATGATATCCATATTGCATATATTATTTAATTGCTATATAATTTTTAAATTTTTAAACATATATTTTAATTTTTTAATTATATATATTAAATTTACTTTAAAACTATAAATATTTTTAATTATACAAAAAATAATATAATAATATCATAACTAATTATTATTAACTAATTAATCATTCTCACATTTAATACCGTGTCTCTAATAAAAAGGTTCAATTCTGGTGAGACGAATGGAGTATATTGTGTTTTAAATTTTAAAATTTTAAGATGATGATAATAATGAATTGATTTAGTACGCCTTTGTAAGAAAAATAAGTATCCGATTCTTGAATTGATATTCTAGAAGGAAAACCAAAAAAAAAAAAAACAACATAAAAATATACAAGCATAATCTCAAACAACATTGTCATATACCTCAAAGAATACAAAAAGTAAGATTACAAGAACATCACAAATTTTAAAAAGAATACAACTTTACATTTGGCTAAACTCTCACCTATTATTGCAACATTCAACAACAAATAATGAACAAATTCGCTGAGTAATCACAACCTCAGACATAGAACAGAACCAACATCTTTTTTTATGTTATATAAATAGAACACAAAGGCATATATATATATATAAATATGTATGTATATGCAAGCATCTGTCCATTGAATCACTGTTCTTACAATGTTTTCTCCTCTGCTTTATGGCCATTCATGTCTTCTGGCTCCAGGGTTGGGCTTTGTACCTGCTCCGATGATGAGTTCCCTTCATTTGGTTCATCCGATGATTTTCCATCGCCTGTCTCCTCAGCGTTGTTGGGCTTCCCCTGTCAGCATCAGAATTTTTTAGCTTTACTTTTTTGAATGTCAGCATCAAAATCATCGAGCCAAATGAAACATTCTTCATCCAAAGAACCCACAGAGAAACAAATTGAATGGAAGCAAGACAAAAGAAATGGAAGCATTCATAGTTCAAAGCTGTCATTTCATTCAATGCAAAACACAGAAATTTAGTTGTCGTAGAAAAATGTGTCGACAAGTGTTAGAAATTTTGGGGGAAAATAATGAGATTGTCTTATTGATCATCAGGCTTATATATAGGCAATATAAAGCAAACTCATAGACTCAAATCTAAGTAATCTAATCGGTAGATAAGACTAAATCTAAATATAGATCTACTAAATCTAAAACTGCATATCTAAAATATCTCAACAACAAGCATTACTATATCTTATAAAATTAAAAGAATTTGATAACTCAACTTCCCAGATATGTATGTTCTAGGTTTATTTTATTTACCACTAATTTTCTTCCCAACTTACTATGTACAATAGAATCAGCAACAAAAATTAGTAAGAGGTAAATCAGTTGCAATTATATTCCGAGTTGGAATTATTTTTTGAGTTTTTCCCCATCATGTCTTGATTTAGTTACACATTCATAATCTGAGTTCTAGAAAGAGAGGAGGGCCTATGCTAACCTTGTTCTTATCTCTCCATCCTAAACCAAATGGTCTAGAAAGCAAACTTATCTTCCTCGTCGGAATTTCTTGGGAAGCATCTTGATTATTTTGCTGTGTCGGTCTGCAAAGAACACCAACAAAATATTAACTGGAGTAGGAGGCACTAGTAATTGTTGAAATATAACATAAAACAGACTAAGTACGGCAGACATATAGCTTGAGCATCAATACTAGTATTACCGAGGGGAAGATAAGGCTTTGGTTTGCCCAGACTGGTACTGCAATGTAGCTTCGAGCATAGACTCCGCCATAACTGCCCTTTTTTCCATCTCAGCAAGATCGGATGTAGCTTTCTCATACTTCTCCTGCATTTTGCGAAGGTACAGAAAAAATGCTTGATTAGAAATAAAATCGAATGGAAAACAACAGAAAGTTCAAACATCAAAATAAGTCGGGATGTGTGCCCAACAACATTTTAGGATTCTAATGCCAACCCCCATGACTAGTTAGGTACTGTATCATAAGTATTTGCATCATAATATGTCATCATTAGTCATCCAGAACAGTGATCGAGATGGCTAAACATAGGTGGACGAGAAAAATGATTCCAGGGCATGAAAGCTAACAGCACATTAGTATTTCTGTTTAAAGAAGAATGAAACCTGAAGTACTTGAGCAGCATATTTCTGGGCAACAGCATCTTGCTCGGCATATATGCGAGCATCCTCCGTCACTTTTTGTTCTTGTTCCACCCTCATTAAAATCTGTGAAAGAAACCAGCAATGCCAAAGGCCATGTGAAAATAGACAAAACCAGAAGACTCACAGCAATTGTTAATATAAAAGCAATAATCTTACTTGAAGCATGGCATTCTCTTGTTCATGCTTTTCGAGAAGAGTTTGTCGAAGCTCAGAGACCTCATGCTCTAACTGCTCGACCTGGTACCAACAAAATGATCGATTATCATGTCAAATACTTAAAAGACGGTCCAAAACAAGGGCAATATTCAGGCTGAATATGTGTCCATATTCTACATGTAAAAGGTGGATTGCGACACTGCTATTCTTGTTTTCCAAAAATTCACAAGATGTCCATTTTCAAATGGACAGCAATCTAGTGCGCATTTCAAATGCATGAACCATTGCAACAAACTAGTGCACGCCAACAAATACAATTTCAACAAGCAAGATTTGAGAAATTAAAATACAATAACAGAAGGCATCGAGTTTTTTAGATACCTTTGCACTCAATTGTCGACGATTGTCCTGCTTAACCATCTCCACAAGTGCTGTTTCCAGTTCTTCAGCTCTGCATCAAGAATAAAAGCGTTCAATTGCATTCTAGTGAAAAGTTTAATATATGCATTTCCCTGATAAAATTATTAATATATATACATTTCAGTCAAGTTTAGCACTAATTTTGTCTCAACCATGAAATGTATTTCATTTGATCACCAAAGTCACAGATAACACTAATGTTTCACAAATATGCAGCAAATTACTGAACTACAAGATTTTACTCTTCTATCGTGCATCCAAAAATAGTAAATCTTTCTTCAATGATGAGAACATTATAAATGATGAATAACCACATTTTATAATTTCCTTTTTTGATGTCCAGGCAAACTTTACAAGTCCTATATATCAATTCATTTAAATAGAGCTTGGAGATCTCTTATATAATTGCAATAACTGCAGATTGACAGAAAAAATAAATTAATAAATTAAAATAAAATATAAAATAAATTGAAATGCAAAAACTTCTCAATCAATTCTTCAAAGCAGATCACCAAAACACTACAGAGAAATTAAGTGGGTTGCAAATGATCATGTCCTCGTACTAAGTGTTTGAATTGTTTATAGACAAACAGATGCTTTTAATGTCATAGGGGCTGAAAAAGCAATGATCACTATGTCCTTAATTATCTTAGACTCAATACTTCCACATCTGAAACATGCTTCATTTCTTGGAGAAGAAGTTTAGACTATAAAGTTAAAAATCAAGAACCACAAAAAGGACAGAAAAAAAAAAAAAAAAAAAACCCCATAAAATAGGTTATTGTAATGCCAATTCAAAGAAAAGCTGGTTTTGAATACAGAATAGCTCATGTTTCAGCAATGAAATGTAAAAGGTTCAGTCTGCAGTATATAATCATCCAACCAAGTGGAGCTGGGTAAAATGTTAAACTATCCATCTCCTAACTATAAATTCAACATAAGGTTGGAACATCCAGCGGCAACAAACTTTATGTTTACCTGAGCTCAGCAGAACGTTTTTCCTCAAGCAGCTTGCACAGCTCTACTTTAAGCCAAGTCACCTGAATAAAGCCACAGTTCACAGCATTCAGATTGATTACACATACAAAGAATACTAGAGGTGGGTTTGTGTTTGCATAGTAGTTTTATGTCATGTTTTGTAAGAGTAAACAGTGTATTTTTCTTGGGGAGCATAGGGATTCCAATCATTCCATAGTAATGAACTAGAAAAAAGTTAAAAGAATAGTGCTGGCTTTTATACAAAATTACCATTTCTCTCTAAAAAATAAAAATGAAGGCAAACTAGGCACATTCCATGCATGTGAAAATAACTAATCCTTGTATAAGTTGAAAGTAACACCCTCGGAGAAGGATATCATTAACAGATATTGTTTGACAGTAGATGAAAAAAATTATATTACATAAGGGCTGTCCAGCATATATTGCTGTTTTAATAATGCAGATACCTCTATGGTGTGGAATTTTAGACAACATACAAAAGAAAAAGGAACCTTCAAAAGAGAGTCTAGTGTGTTAATTAAATATTAATAAAAAATATATTCCGAGAAAGTGGGAGGGGAATGAGAATGGTATCATACACACTTTCATTATGATTTCAACATTGATATTTGAAGGTTAGAATGATCTTTCTCACTATGAGACATTGAGAGTGTGTTTCCTTGATGATTTTTTTTTTTTTTTCATTTAAATAGGATGTTGTTAGTGATGTTCTATGATGTTCTATGAGAGAAAATAATATATTTTATAGAAAATAATAAGAATTGTAGAGTTAAAAAAAACCAAAAAAAAATCTCAAAGTAAGCTGTGCTGAATATCTTATAAACTTGCAATTTAATTCTGATGCATACTAGCCATGGGAATGGATTTTCAACATGTTTCATTCCCAATTTCATATTCCTACCATTCATTCATGCATGGTAGCCATACCCATGAAAAGTAGTCTATTGGCATATAGACCGCCAGTTTATTTCACTTGAAGGGAGCTCCAATATTTTTATAAATGTAATAATCCCTTCGTCTGTAAATAATCTTCTCATTTACTTTTGGCACGTATATTAATATTTTATTAAAGTGCAGTATAAATGATGTATGTAAAGACAATTTTGCCCTTACATTTAGTGTACGAGTAATGTTGTATTTATTTGGGATGTAACTATATTAAAAAAAGAAAATGAAAAGATTTGAACAGACAGACTAAAATAGAAAAAATGAGAAGATTTTGAGTGGACAGAAGGAATATGCTATTACACGGAAAATTAACTCAAATGTCCAAGGGAAACAATTGTACTTGGATAAGCAAGATTTTGATTTTTAAGGTAGTTGAGGCTTTCAATACCAAATAAACATGAAGTGTTTTCAGTGATACAACTAAGTGCATATAGCACATCTCACTGGTTAGAAGCAGGCATGAAAGGAATAAAGACAAGTGAAGAAGTTTTGAAATTAGAACGTAGAAGGCGTAAGACACTGTACACAGGTACCTGGTCTTGAAGATCTTTTGCAGGGTCTATCACCACATCACCATTCAAGCTCATATACAAGCCATCCGCATTAGCATTCATATCGCTGCCCATTCCCTCTGGTTTGTCAGTTTCGACGGTTGAATTTGGATTCTTTCTGAAATCATATAGCTTTGAAACCAGACCTTCCGACTCCTTCCAAATTCTATTTCCCTTGCATCTTTCTTCCACGGCAGCATTTATAGCTGGCCGGTGTTTATTTCTTACTTCTTGTAATCTTTTTTCATTAACATTTTGGAAGCCCCTGCAAGCTGTAAATACAAGTTGACTGCTATCAAACGTGGAGCCCGCTAATGACTGAAGCAGTGTAACTGCGTCTCCAGCATCTTTGGTTGTAACCAATGCAGGTCCTGTACAAAACTGAACACATATAAATCTTATCCAATAGGAAAACGAAAAAAAAAAAAAAAAAGTAAAATAAATAAAGGAACGAATCTACTCATAAATACAAATATTTATTTTCTAAATCCAAGAGAAACATCAAGCCAGTACCATATAACTCCATTAAAGCAAGTGCGGTCCGGAATAGCATTACTCGATTTCCTTCATAGAGAAGCACATCCCAAACTCTAAGGACTGTAGAAATATTAAATGTATCAGTTTCACGGTCAAAGAATTGATACATTTTTTATTGCCTAAAGTTGATATAGCTTGCAACACTGCAATGAATCAAATTTCTGTTTACAAAGCCAATGACCACATTCTCAACAATTATCCAAATTATTATTAGATAACTAAATCAAAGAACCTGACCACTTTCCCATGGAAGCATATTCAAATATATTGTGAGGAACCAGGGTCCGGCCACACATGCCACTTGCACTCCCAGGTAGTCCAGATGGTTTACTGTGGCACACAGAGATAATAAGAGACTTACATTATACTGAAATCTCATTTGAAAAAGTAAGCAAGTGAGAAGCTATAAAAGCAACAAACCTAATTTGGGGAATTTTTCGCGCACCAAGTCCTCAAGAACAAGTTGATCAACCTACCAAGACAATTTAACACAGGAGATCCCTTATCATCGAATCATGCTACCTTATTTGAGAGATATATTTGAACAAGTAGCTCTGCTCATTACAAGTCCATAGGATACCTGAGATTCGATCATTTCTTCTGAATAGTAGCCATCGAAATAATCATCCAGAATGCCCATCAAAGTCCTGAACATTAGCCAATAATGTATTTAGGCCCATTTTAATAACATCATGTGTGTCTTAGATTCACTCCACTTTCTTGGCAGCATTTCAAGGATCAATCATGACTTAAAAATATCATGAAATGTACCTCTTGCATAAGTAGATCTAGAGTACCACAAGAAAAATATCACACCAATGCTTCAACTCACCAGAATGCATTTTCCTCGGGCATTAAAAGCAATAACAAGCCTGCAAAGAAGTTCATGGCCTGCAAAAGTAAGATATAAGCATCAGCAATCTTTCCATGTAACAGATCGAACATCACCAAACCATGATGCTAGAATGCTACTCGAAAAGTCTTAACCTAGCACCACTTCCAAGTATATATGAGAGATTTGAAGTTGACAAACAGGACAGAGTATAATTTTTTTTTCTTACTCTACAATCACTCTATGCATATATATTGTGCACAGAAAAATTAGTTGAAGTGAACAAGACATCCACACTGATGGTAGGTACCATGAGATGTCTCATTACAGAATGGAAAAGGCTAAAAACCAGTAAGAAATATTTTATCATAAAATTCGAAAGAAATAAAAAAGGAAAATAAAAAGAAATACAAAACCTGACAATATCCAACAGATGGATTATGTCGAGCATATGCTGTCAGTATACGCCTTAGAGCATCTCTACCATTCTCATCTAAAGCAGGATGTCCAGGAAAAGTTCGAGGCAAATCCTATAACAAAGGTATGAAGTTGATCTTCTATTTAATATTCTCATGGTTACTCAATAAAACTAACACTAAAATGACAGCACAAGTGGAGCTTGAATAACCTTCTCAATCTGGGTTTTCCACTTCTCAGGCATACCCAAACTCTCTGCATTTGACTCGAGATTATTGTCCTCCAATTCATTGTTCTTACTTTCCAGGCAAGCATCTTGAGCGAGTAAATTTTGATAGTATTTTTCCACTCGGCGTGCTCTAACACCAACAAAGGATTGCCAAAGCTGAAATTTCAAGTGGAAAGAATAAAAAATAAGACTCTATCAGAAAATGGCATGATATAATACAGCATATATTCAGATCTTTCACCTCTCCCCTAAGCGCCATCGGAACCCCTCCTTGAACAAGGCATTCCAATTCCTCCTTTAAGGGAGGTGAAGATTCTGATTGAGCACCATTGTCACCCAATCCCATGCCTGGAGCAGGAGTATTGTTTCCTAAAGGTACATCCTGCAAGGGATCTGATTCAGATCGATCCAAGTCAAAAAACTCTTCCTCAGAGTCCTCTTCACATGCTCCTTTTCCAGGTCTACCCTCTTCGGTGGAAGAGAACTGCTTTCCAGCCCCAGGGTTCACTTCATTTTTAGTCAAACTAACTTTCTTTTTCACACGAGAACTCATCATCTCCTCTATGGCATGTAGGGATGGCCTGATCTCCGCCCATATTTGTAATTGATGTGTTCTTTCACCCACAGCATGTGATTCCTCTTTGTTTTGCTCCCCCGAAGGGTTGGTCTTGTTTCCAATTGGATCATCAGCTTGATCACCATTACTTGAATTATCATCAGTTGCTTGAACGGTTGATTGTACATCCAAAGTTTTTGTCTCGGCAGACAATGCAGTCCTGGGCGATTGGGCGGACTCCGATTGCCTTTCCAGAAAGTTCTTCCACCTCTCTGACCTCTCCTCTTCTTCTTCCTAGAACAAATAACAAGACTTAATCTCAGTGAAGCATTCGACTATATAACAACTATTCTGGAAACGTTTACACAAATGAGACTAATCGAAAGGTGGGAAACCTTGTATATATTAGCATATTCTCTGTATCTATGCAGATTGTGAGGTCTGACAGCAAACCCATACGCATCCCTGCTCACACAATTTCCAATGTTTAATGCAGAATTACATCATGGTTTATATATCACAGAGAAATAAAACATAAATCAGGATTCATAGAAGAAATATCTAAATAGATATAGCAGTAGCAAGTGAATTTTCCTTGAACAGAATTTCTGGTTACAACAAACTCAACAAAAGGAGAGTCCATCCCCATCGAAACAATCACCTTTGCATACAATTCTCACAAGACTGGTCAAACAAGCTAACACAAGATTACATGTTGAAGAACTTTACAAACACTGCTACTTGCACTATATTTATTACCAATCCAAAGGTTGTCACTACCAAAAAAAACAGGGTTTTAGCATGGCGTCACTGTCTTCTCACGACATCACAGCTGCCACATCAAATTCCATTGCACGATGGAAGAATAAATGAATAAATCATACGGAAAACTACATCCAAAAGTTCTGAACCAATACCCAAATCATCAAAGTGTTTGCAGAAGAAGTGAAATCGAAGAGAATCACTTTACAAGAAGCACAAAATACACATCTCAAACTCCAACCTATTAGCCAATCAATCAGACCGACAGAAATAAAAGGAAATTAAACGAAATACTGTGTATCGAATTCAGTTCCAACTGTCGGCAGGACCCAGACGAACAAAGCCACCAAGAATCTCAAAACTAAGCCAATGCAGAGCAGAGATTAACAACAGAGTAACAAATCCAAACAAAAGAACTTAATTCAAGCAAAATAAAAATGGCCGACGAGCAACGAAAACGGCAAGACCATTCTAGTACCTCTTCTGATCAAAAGAAACAACAGGAGCCGGATTCCGCACAACCGCCGCCCCCTTGGTCTTCATTCTCGGAACCCAAAAAAATCCAATCCAACTCCAAACACGATATCCTCGTGCTCCTCCTCCTTAAATGGGTCTCTTTCTTCCAATTGGCTCGATCTATCCACTCTCTCCTGAAAACTCTGCAACAGAGGAGAAGAAAACCGCGCAGTCAATTAATGCGGAAATGGGTCCTCTTGCTTCACTGTTTTTGGGATGCAGGCGGCTCTCAGTCAGTAGTAAGTAGCTTCAACACAAGTGTGGGAATTGTGGGGTAAGGGAATGGATGGGAGGCGGGGTAAGGTAGGGTAGGGGGGACGCATCATCATTATCACATGGGCAAGATCGAGTTAACATGTGAGATAGAGAGAGAGAGGAAGGGTTCGATTACTTAGCACGGAGTTCGAGTGTGAATTGTGATGCAGTGTAAGGAGGTGAATTTTGCAGGCAAAGAGGCGAAATCAAAGGCGAGATTATTGTCCATGGCAGGAGCAGAATTGGTGATGCTTGAAACTGCAAAAAAGCATTCGGGAGAGACAGAGTGGTGTTGTGTGTTTTGGGTTCGGATAATATTATGAAAACTGTTCTGTCCCGTTGAGTCGAGGAATGGATTTTAAAGATGTAATAAGTTACCATAAATTATACTGTTCTGTACCGTTGATATTGATAATCAGTAAAAGTAATTTTTTTTGTCACACTTTTGCACTAAAACTTCCTCCCTCACAAAATGGTCTTTTTATTTAGATATAAGAATTTAAATAGTATAGATTAATTATTTAATGATTAAAAAAATTAAAATATATATTTACATATTTTTAATATTATATTTTAAAAAAATATATTATTTTTGTCCGGCTCTAAAGTTTTATGCGTGTTAATTTGTTTAATATTAATTATTATATCAAGACGTAGTACAAATTAAGAAAAAATTGCAAAAAATACTTTCATTAATGTCTTGAAATATTAATAGAATGACATTTATACAAATATAAATATATTTTTAATGTTAAGTATAATGACGCAAAATAAATGTGAACTTACAAGCGGACGAAGAGAGTTATATAATATGAATATCATTTTGTAGATAATAGATTTTATATAATACAAATAAATAAAAAAATAGTATATTTATTTATTTATTTATCATTATTATAAATTAGTTTTATAAAAAAATGGGGAGTTTTAAGATAAATAAAAATATTTGTTAAATAAAAAGAGATATAGAAAAGAGTAAAAATTAAAAATTAATTAAATTGATTTATATTTATTAGTGTGTTTAAAATTAATAAATATATTAAAAATTGAAATGACTTGGACAAATAAAATAATCTAAAAGAGTATTACTGAATATATAATACTGCTTCCGTCCACTTACAATATTTACATATTTCTATTTTGGGAAACATATTTATATTTTGGGACGTCCAATTACAAAGTTAATATTTCATTAGATACTCTACTTTTTTCCACAAATATCGTTACTTTACATCACATCATTACTTTTATAAAAAAAAAAAAAAAAAGAGTAAAGGCAAAATATCATTATACTATTTTTAACTACTCACTATAATTAAAATACTATTATTTCTTAAACACCGCGACTAAAAATAAATGTAAACTTTAGGTAAGAGGGATTTTTGGGAATTTGCTTTTTATTATTTCAAATATAATGTATTCAAGTAAGATTTCTTTAAATTCTTTTAGATTTTAGAATGTCTATTATTAGGGGTGAGCATTCGACTTTTCGGTTCGGATTTTGCTAAATTCGAACCGATCCGAAAATCCAAAATTTTTGAAAAAATCAATCCAAACTGAGCCGAAATATCGAAATTCGAAATCCAAAAATCCGTAATCCGAACTAAAAAATTCGAATCAAACCGAAAAATTCGAAATTCGAAATTTTTATTTTTTTAATTTTAAAATTTCTTTTATATTTATTATTATTTTATAATATTAAATATATATAATATATATAAATTAAATATATTAAAATATAATTAATAAATTTGAGTTTTTTATATTAAAATATAATATTTTCTAATAAAATATTAAATATGTATAATAAAAAAATATATTAAAATGTTATATTTCGGATTTCGGATTGGTTCGGATTTTAAGTATACCTATCCGATCCGATCTAAAAATCCGAAATTTGTTAAAAATTCAATCCGATCCAATCCGATAATCCAAAAAATCCGAACCAAATTTTAAATTTCGGTTTGGTTCGGATTGAATTATATCTATTATGAATTGATGTAAATTTATATAATTCATAAAACTAACATGAAGGTTGCTTGATTTTGTATATTGATATATATATAAATTTTGATAGATTTTACTAGATTGTTTATTAATTTTTATAGATTTCATTGAATTTACATATTTGAATAAATATTGTTTTATTAATATATATAGTTTTTATAAATTTATGTCTAGCAAATATATACAAAGTACATTTGTGTATATATATAAATTATTTAAATATTTAAAAAAAATGTTAAAAATACATTAGTATCCAAAAATTGTATTATTTAACAATTATAATAATAATACTTTGTATATTAACATTTTAAAGTTTATATTTTTTATGATATTACTCCTTATTCAATCAAAGGTATATATTTATTGTTATGGGTTAACTCTTTCAATTTCACCTACTATCTAACAGCACATGCTAATCTGAAAATTCAGCACGATAATTTTTCAAATCAATTATTTATTAATTTGTTTATAACATATTACTTTACTTTATTTACGCTTGTATCTATTTTATTTTAATGTTTAAATATTACTTCTTCCGTCCGAAAAATTTAATCCCACTTTTTTGTAAAAATACAAAGGAAATTGGCTAAATTTCCCAGATGGAGGGAGTATTATTTTTTAATTTTCATATCCAAATAAACGTACTTAAATTTTCAACCGATGAGTTATTTATTTATTTATAAAAAAATAAAATTACTATCTCCGTCGTTCTATATTATATTTACCTTTTGCGTTATTGTATTTAACATTCAAAACATAATTTGTTTTTTACAAATATCCTTCTATTAGTATTATAAAATACTAATGAAAGTATTTTTATATATATTTTGATATAATAATTAATATTCAAATATGAATACCAGACAAAGGTAGTATTAATTTATTATAGAATTAAATTATTATTATCATTAAAGATTTAAACTATCAAGTGAGTCCAGGCCCAAATCGTCCATCAAAATGGCCCAAACGAGGGCCCGGACCATTAAAGGAAGTTAAATCCTAAAAGGAAAGTAGAAAGTGGAAAGGAAAAAAGAAGCTTTCCTTCCGTTGCATCGAAATGCCGAATGTATTCTTCCCGTCCACCATCATCAAACGTGCGCCTCTCCTGCTAACCTGAGCCTCCCCATGCGCATTTAACATATGCTCCACCACCCACCCGCCATGCCAGGCGCCTCCAAACTGTCAAATTTCACCGTCCTTTGCGCTCGCAAACCCTATAAATTGTCCAACAATTTCTCCCCCTACCCCTCCGCCGTTGCTGCCACCGTCGCTTCCCCTAAGAGGTATTTCGCCGGCTGCCGGTGGAGGAAAACCGCATGGTTATCTGCCGGACGCATTGAATTCGCCGCCTATCGTTTTTGCCATATCCGGCAGAATCCTCCCTTTGCTACCTCTGATCCTTTGGGTAAAGGGACGGATTGTCGTTTCCATCGTCGTGCGGACGGTAAATTTGGGGCTGAAATGGGTGCCGCAGCTAATGGCAAGGTCGACACACAATGCAACGCTTCCGATTTAGCGTCGCAGCGAAACAGCGGCGAGAAACCTTCGGGAAAGCAGCCTAAATTTCTCACGTTGCCGACGATCTTGACGATTGGTCGCGTTGCCGCCGTGCCGCTCCTTGTCAGTAGTACGTATTGCATTATGTTTCTGGCTCCATTTTTTAACTATTTTGTCCTTTTTTTTTCCATTAGAGATACATTCGAGAATTACGGTGGAATGTTCGATGCGGAATTGTGTTTGAATTTGGAAATTGACTTGTAATGCCGCTTTCAATTGGGGATGCAGAATAAGTTTAATAGTAGAATGCAAAAAACCTAACTTGTCTATTCTGTTGAGAATTTCTAAGATTGGAGTCTTCAGAAATGGTGAAATTGACGTTAATCTATTGTGGTCAGCCTTTTATCTTGAGAGCTGGTGGGGACCTGCTGCTACAACTGGAATTTTCATACTGGCTGCCATTACGGATTGGCTCGATGGATACCTTGCTCGAAAGGTATGGCTTTGGAGCTTTGAATTTAATGGAAACTCTGAGGCTTTATTTGTGTTTTGTTAATTTGGTAAATTATGCTGTTTTTGGTTTTAATATTTGTGTAACGGCAGGGAGTTTGGTGAAGGAAAAGAAAACTAAAAGGATTCAATATTACATCTTGTTACCTTGAAGAGTTTTTGTGTAAAGAAAAATATTGAAATAGAAAAAGGAAAATCAACTAATATACCTTATAGATATTGGTTAAACAAATAATGGGTGAGGAAAATGGAATCTATTTTGGAGGACAGCCGATTGTAATTTCTCTCATGTTTCACTCTTCATGGTTAATTGAACGATTTAAAAGCAACTAATGTTAACATAATGTCAATGTTTACATTGTAAACTACTTGTTGCAGATGAAATTGCTTACCCAGTTTGGTGCATTTTTGGATCCAGTGGCTGATAAGGTAATAATGATTGCTAAATTAGTTTCTAGAGTATAGATGAACTAATGCGTGGTTTTACTTTAAAGAGCTTAATTGGTTGTCCTTGTAATGTAAGTGGATATTTCATAGTGTTTTCTTAATTGATGCAGCTTATGGTAGCTGCCACTTTGATCTTGTTATGCACCCGGCCAGTTGAAGTTGGTGTGTTAGGTCCAGTGCCATGGTTATTTACGGTCCCCGCAATTGTCATAATTGGCCGAGAGGTAACCTCTTAGGATTTTTGCTCAAAACTGTAACTATAATGAGTGTACTGCTGGAAACATCAATCATGTGAATATTTGGCATGATTTAGATTTATTGTTATTTTTAATAGATTATAAATGTATTATATTATAAAAACATTTGCACTATTAGGCGAGGATATGTCTCCAGAAATAACTTTTTAAGTAACTGACTATTCTGCTAGTCTGCTACACTTGCTCCATGATTACAAAAGAGATTTATTCGATTCCTCTGCTAGACTTCTTGTACTGGATTAATTAGTAGATGAGATAATTTCATATGAAAAACTTGCATATTTCCAGTCATAATAAAGATAATGTCTAGATGACTTACTTATGAATTTGATTGATAAAAATGGGTTATAAATAAAACGGGTGGACATAAGTAGTAAGTACCCACATGTATTTGCTCATTATGCTAAATACCTTTTGTGTTATGATTGGACAAAGATGCTAAAACATAAGATTTCTATACTGTTTTATTTGCATCATAGCCAAGTTGGTATTTATAACAAACGTGCGTACAAATGGAAGAACACCAGATAATATGTTTACTGTGCTGCTTTTACACAAACATTGTAATGATCAAATGTCATGTGTAGATAACCATGTCGGCATTAAGGGAATGGGCTGCTTCTCAAGACAAGAAGCTTTTGGAGGTACTGATAGCAGATGGCACGAACTTGCATCTAAAAATATATTATTAACCTGTGACTTTATAACTGATCCACTGCATCTCTCTCTCTCTCTCTCTCTCTCTCTCTCTCTCTCTCTCTGTATATCTATATATATATAAATATACATATACAGGCTGTTGCTGTTAATAATTTAGGGAAATGGAAAACTGCTACACAGATGTGTGCATTGACCATTCTTTTGGCTGCCAGAGATGGAAGGTTTCCTCTTAATCTTATTTTTTTTGCATTATGATAACATATCATTTTGAGGTTAGGTTTCTGATAATGCATGAACTTCCTCCCTCTCTCTCTCTCTCTCTCTCTATATATATATATATATATCTCAGTCTTGTTGGAGCTGGAACTCTGGTGTCATCTGGGGTAGTGTTGCTCTACATCTCAGCATGGCTTTCGTTGTGGTCGCTGACAGTATATATGAGGAAAATTTGGAAAGTGCTGATGCTATAGAAAGAAGTGTATTTTTGTGCAATCCAAGGCAGGCATACATACAGTCTTGACTGGGATCATCCTACCCTTACCGCTCTCGCTCGGTCATTACAAAGGGAGGGATACGACCAAGTAAGTGCCGCTCCTCAAGATTCTTTCACTTAATGCATACATAGAAGTCCAATCACATGAGAATGCTTGTGAATTTTTGTTGTCATTGTTGAGACCCGAATGTTTAGGCTTTCGGTAGGCTATAGCACTATAATTGTTGGGCTTCGACTCTCACCGGGGGGGATATGCTCACTTATCATAGTTTGTGTCTTGGTTTGTGCTTATTCATTCTTAAAGGTATCTTTGATTTCCTTCGTAAATACATGAATACAAGTATGTCCTATGTGTGTTGATTCAGGTTTGTTCACTTTGTGTCAGCAATATAAAAAATAATATTTTGTATCGAATTGTTTTGTTTTTATGAGTGAATAAGGTATATAGATTATATATATTGTGTTAATGTATATATATTGTATTTGTTTGATAATATTCATAGAAATTTATGTCATCCAAAAACATTAAATGAACAAATGTGTAGGTAGATGAAGAGTGCTATCATTTTTATATGTTGTATTATGTTTTGAGAGACTAGATGCTTTTCGATAATTAGGCTATATTATTTAATAAATAAATAAATATATATATATATAATTTAGTGAATTGATTGTTATGTTGCTGATTCTCAAATATTTGGATATAAATATTAATAAAAGTGAGTAATAATTATTATTTTATTTTTTTTTGTTTTCTATAGTAACAAATGCAAAAAAAAATGATGTGTACTTTTGCTAAAAAAGAGGTAGATAATTTTTTAATGAGCATAAATTTGAATAGATGAAAAGAGTAATTTCTATTAACAAATGTGTTTGGATTGATGATTAGACTTGTAGTTTATATGTGATTTATTTAATTAATGATGTAATATATGTATAATAAGATTGTGAAGAGATAAAATTATTTATTATAAATAAATTATATATAAATTTAATAAACAGTCGAACAACTAAAAGCCGAAATCAAACTCGGATTGAAGCCTCCAAGTAGAGATGCCTCGCCACTTATTTTCAAGAACTGTTTATTTATAATGGTTTTTTTTACGTACAATCAAGTTGTGTTTTATTTTATTCTATGATTTTCATATTAAACGTAGCTAATGATAATAAGTTATATATTTAAAAAAATAATAATTGATTGAATAAAGAAACAAAATATGTAAATATATATATATATATACATATAAGTAGCAAATAAATTTAAAATTTGTGAATAATTTCTAATATATTTTATTTAACCACGTTTGGATTTCCAATTTTTTTAATGAAAAGGTAAATAGATACATATATGGTCGTTTTCTTTGTTTAAGTTTCTTTTAAATTTTTTTTTTATTCTAGAATTTATTAAAAGATTTATAAAAAATATTTATTTATTTGTTATTAATAATTATTTTAAAAATATCATCAATGATACTTAAAATTTTAAATTATTTATATATTTATTATTTAAATTCTACAATACAAATATATTTTAATATTAAATATATAAATAAATATTTTTAAAAGGTCAATAAGTTGGTCCGCTTGGCTCATCCCGCCGGTTGCCGGTTGATTAAGGTGGATGACCAGCAAATAACCTGTTTATTTACATATTATAATGAATTGTGAACTAATTTCGCCAACTCATTTTGACGGCTATATACTAGACACGAAATGGGCCTAAATATAAAACAAAATATTAATTTTATATATATATTTTACAAAAGATATATTGATAAATACATTTTCAAAAAAAAAATTATTAGAATAATTGTTGAGCAATTAAAGTTCATATTGATATTAAAAAACAGTTAGTATTTTATAACAAAGAGATTAAATTGTCAATTTTGGGATGAACTAGAGTGGGTGTGTTTCTATTAATGCACAATAATAATAATAAATAATTTAGAGACTTAACAGTAGCAATAGCTATTGAAAACCTACTAAAAATGTACTTAAAAGGGTGTGTTCGTTTAATGAATTTTGACAAAATTTTACTATTCATCTAAAATTTTTTCCCTAAAAACATCAAATTAAACACCTATTTTTTATTTTTTACTTTATACTAAAAATTAATTTTACATTCAAAATCAACACCTATTTATATCACATCATACAACTATTCAAATTCAAAATTTTTACTATTCAAATCCTAACTCAAAATCCAAACCCCCAAACAGACACACTCCAATGTCAACAATTGCCAAAAGTGTACAATTTAGAGACCTAAGAGTGACAGTAGCTATTGACTGCCTACTCCAGAATGTCCTGAATCTACACAATTGCCAAAAAAAATGAATGATTTAAGACCCAAAAGTAGCATTACTTATTTTAAAGCTTACTAAAGAATAAACTAAATCTAAACAAGTATTTTCAATTTTTACACTAAGGTGTGTTTGTTTGGAGGTTTGGATTTTGAGTTAGGATTTAAATAGTAAAAATTTTTAATTTGGATAGTTGTATAATGTGATATAAATAAGTGTTGATGTGATATTTTGAATGTAAAATTGATTTTTAGTATAATATAAACAAACACACCCTTAAAAAAAAACAATGATATCTTACTCGAAGATGTGATCTTTCATCTTATTCAAGCTACAAATGATGCAATAACATATGATAGTTACAACTCCGCGAATGGTAAAAACTTCGACGGGTCGAGACTAATTTACTCAAACTTGACCTGTCACAGAATGTGATGTTAATCAGAGCTAAGTTTGTTACCATCTAAACCATGATGCAAATCGTGGTTGCAAATCGGCCTTGACCATTCCAAATATTTCACATATCCGGTCAAATATATAAATTACAAATATAATAATAATTTTATAATTAATAATAAAAAATTTATTTAAAAATATAAAAATTTAAACAATAAATTTACAATCAATAAAAATTTTATTTTTAAAAAATAATATTAAACCATATACATTTAATTAAATATAATTCAAATAATAATGAATTTTAAATTTATTTAAATTTTATTTTATACAAGTATATTTCAAATAATTAATACATTTAGCTAAACCCTTCTTCATGCAGTTTTCACACTTTTTCTCCCTCGCACACCGCCAGCTGCACCACAAACATCACGACGGCTCCGCACCGCGGCCTTCTTCTTCGCCGGCGAACCATGATCCAAACCTGTTTACAAATTTTCGTAATTAGTGTTTGTTTTTGCATAGTCTTACCAAATCTGTACAATTCAAAAAAAAAAAAACAAAATAAAACCAAGTAAAAACAAAAAAAAAAAAAGCATGCATAAACATGAGTTAGCATTACAACAAAAGTAATAGATATCAATAAACCAATGTCTATCACTTAGACAAACAAATAAAAATGCTATTGAAAAGTAATCCTATTTAATAAAAAGCACACATCTCAAATGATGGACCATAAAACTATTAAATGTATTGTAAGACATGAAAACAATAAATCGAACCTATTTGCTTTTAGGACTCAAGTCTTCTTGATATCTTCATGCTTATGATCAAGTGATTTGAGATAGTTTTTATGGTTAACCTTCTCCCAAACCTTATTAAACTTGGCACGGGACTTTTCGCATTCAGCCATTTTATTGTTCAACCGATTTAAGATAATCGGTAGCGACAATTTAATATTCTTCTTAAGTCCTTCAAGCACGTCAAGCCCATACTCACCATATAAGTTCTCAATGCACCGTAGATCTTTAACTGAAAATTAAAATTTGAGAGCCATCAACTTCAATGCATGATAAATCCTACGAAACAAATTAACCAGTAATCAATATACCTTTTAAATGATCTCCAATGCAAAATGTAGAATCTAATTTAATTTTATTATTTTCAATATCATTCATTAATTTCTCGACATGGCTTGCCGCTGTCTTGGCCGTTTCCAAGAGTATATCCAATTCAAACCTGAAACAATAAACAGATCAACAATAGCTACTTCAAAAGATATTTATATCATAAAAGCATATTAGATTTGTTTGGTTGTGTTTTAGGAATAATAAAATTTTAAATTGTAACAATGGACTGATTTATATAAATAAGTGTTTGACGTAATGAATGGCACAAGTATTAAAGTTACAACAGAGTTCAGTTTTTTTACCTATCGTCCTCACATTTAAACAAGCTTTCTTCGTATTGATTTTTGGGTATGTGTTTGGAAGAGTAATCCTCACTTTCTGAAGCAACACACACCCAATTGTCGTTCAAAACTTCATAACCAATCTTTGTTCTTTGGCTTGGTATTGAGATCACAACCTGTTTTATCGAAATTGGAATGCAATGAGTAACATATCAATAATATCAACTAATTCTATTTTATAAATAAATAGACCTACATCACCAGGCACAAGTTGATAACTTGGATGGTGGCTTTCACAGTTGGAGGGATTTTTATCTTCCCCATATGGGATAGGATTCCTATAAGACTGTGGAAGCTCAACACTCGCAGTCCCCGTAAGAAGAGGTAAAAAATGGGCAAAATCTATAATAAATTCAACGTGGTCCCCGAAAAGAACTGAGATCTACAAAAAGAAACATTATTCAGTATCAACTGTCAAATTCCATTCTTTCTATAAAACCGAGACATTATCAAAGAATATGGGGCATAGGAACATACCTTACTATAAACCTCCTTTGCAGACTTTCTGCCCTTTCTGAACATATCTAAAATGTCAATGGAAGCTGTGTACACATCATGATCACGATCTTGAAACGTCGCCTGCACATAAATTGTTATTTGTATCAATCAATGAAAATGGACTAAGGGAGAATCGAATAGGGAATGGATGCTTGAGTTTTATATGGCTGCACTGTACCTTGATTTTTTCTACAAATTCGATTGCGTCGTTAAATTCCACTGGATTTTTTCTCAGAAATATTTCTTCCTCATGTGGGAGTTCGATTTGAGCTTCCTCTGGCAGAAAGGCGTTTAAACCCAAAATTAGGTCCCAATGACCTTCAAATAACTCCTTGGCTTCCAATACAACATCAGCCCCAGGGATTCTAGAGAAACCATATATGTTAACATATTATTAGTATTGCACCGAAGCTAATGAAAAGTAATGAGTAGACGGAAAAACCTACTTTTGTGCCCTGAAATCTCTTAGAACTTCGATGAATTCACAGAATTTATCCTCTCTTCCACGAAAAACTTCTTTGACCGTTTGTAGATAGTTAATGCCATCCTCCTTCCCTAGAAACTCTCCAGCACTGGTAGTTGATGCTCAAAGGAGTTATAAATTAATTAAACAACAAAATTAATTGGTAACCAAAATTCAACCCTCTTTCTCTATCCCTCAAATATTTCAAGCAAATAGATTGAAAAGAAACTTACTGCATAGGTCGCGTGGGCTTGAGTTGAGAAGTCGTAGGGAACTGAACATCCATGATTTCAGCTCAGATGATCGGTACAAAATAATGAAGCAAACAATAGATCCTCCTCAAGAACACAACAACAGTAGTTGGTTGTTCTTCTATTCTGCAGTCGCCTGTATTAGTAATGACGAAAATGCACAGCCCTTTAATTTATAGGTGGAGGCGGGAGTTTAAGAAGTGTTTGTTTTAATTTATATTCTGAATAATAAGATTTTAAACATAAATAATTGTTTTTATAATATTTTAAATAGAAAAATAATTTGAATATAATAGAAAGATATACTTTAATTAATTTTTTTTAAAAAAAATAATAATAAAAATAAAAATCAGTATAGAAATATTCAAATTTCCAAAACAAACACCCTAAACAAATAAGTAACGGATTTCAAGTGGTGCTGAAATATATCTTAATTAAGTTAATGACATAACTTAATAATACAAATTATAATTATTATTCGGAAAGCATTCAGCAACTGATCCAAAGCCTTCTCTCTAAATCGATTTTTTTTTTTTTTTTTCAAATTTTTGGATCTCTTAAATTTAAAAAATATATATAGAGAGGATATAGGAGACATACAAGGCGTGTTTCTTTTGCTTCTGTTGCGAAATCTTCGGCACAGTGAAAGATGATTTTGGCGCGCAGTTTGGAGAGAAACTCGTTTGACCGATAGCTATTTCTCTTCTTCATCGGCGTGTTTCACTGGGCGGCGGCGCAGCATGATGTTAGGCGGAGACGAAGAGGTAAAATGAAAGAACGAAAGAACATAATGGGGAAATTATAAATTTAAATTCAAACTAAACAAAGGGCGAGTTTGGCAATTATCTGATAACCGTTAACTGATTCAATTAGCTGATAGTTTTAGCTGATTCAATTAGCTAGTTTGACTAGCTGATTCGATTAGCTGTTTGTATTAAAATGTTTGGTAAAATAATCGTTTGATATTAGCTGTTTATACGTAAAATAACAATTGAAGACATTTTTTTTTATTTTTGTTTGTAATATATTTAATTATGTTCTTTTGAGTTTAGAATGTTTAAAATTTTTTGTTATTAGTCATTGAAAATTGTAAAAGTGTTATAAAAGTATTTATTTTTATTACAGTTAGATTTTAAAAAATAATATATTTTTATTAAAATATATAAATAGTTTTTCTATTGAAAATGATGTAAAATATAAAATAATAAATTTTTCGTGTATATATTTATTATGTTAGTTATCAATTAGTTCATTATATTTATAATTTTCAATGAATTTAATTTATTTAATTTATTTTAGTATAGAATTTATATAATGTAATTTTAATATAAAAATAAATTATTAATTTGTGTAAAATACATAATAAATTTTTAAGGGCGTATAAAGAATAAATTATTTTTACAGAAAAATTATTTCAAAATGTTGGGTAAGTTAGCTTTTTAGAAATTAATTTTAAAAGCTAATTTACCATACACCTAAATTAGCTTTTAGACTGGTCAAACAGCTAAAAACTATTTCAATAAGTTAAGTTTTTCAAAAAGTTATTTGTCAAACACCCCCTAAATCTTTTCTAATTAATCACAAAAAAACAAACTTACAACCGATTTGGCAACCGATTTTTTATAGGTCAATTTTTTTTTTTCAATATTCTTTTAAACCTATTTTTTAATGTACGGTTTAGTATTATTATTATTATTATTTTAAAAATAGAACTAATATAAAAATTTAAGTTTGTTCATTCAATAATTTTGTCACTAATACAAATGTTCTATAAATATTAAATAAATATATATAATATACTCCACTCATTTCAAAATACATAGAACTTTCATCGATGACTAAGAAATGTTGATTTTAGATTAGTCAATGATACGAAGTGGCCTGAAGTAACCACAATTGCAAAGTGGATGTCAGCTCGATATTCTAAACCTCAACACCTATCGAAATTAGCCATAAAAAATGCTTCTTACTTACCGAAACACTCGCCGGAGGCTGCTCCTTCGCCTCTCTTTTCTTCTCTCTCTAATCAGTTTCTTCTCTTTGCACACCTAAAAAAAACTATTACTTAAAACTCATACGATTACAATAAAAATTACCTAACAAATTTTTCAAATTTTTTGGGTAGACACACATAGGCCAAGGGGTTTAAGGATTGGGTTTGGACTTGGGCTTAAGCAAAAGAGTATAGGGTCGATCCAGTGGATCGGGCTAAAGAGTGGACCAACTAATTATATTGATTGAGGAACTAGTTAAATTAGGTTTCGAACGGTCAAAATTTCAAACACTATCAATATCATGTCAAATTTATAATTCATCGCAATGAATAGTTGTAGTTCACCACATTTTTTCACATATTGTTTTATTTAGTAAGTGTTAATCACCTGCTATTAATTAAATATCTATAATTTCACATCAAAATACCGAAAATACTTCTTTCAATGGATATTTTATACGTGAATAGATAGAATCCATTGATATTTTACTTTTTATATATTTATGTTATATCTATAAAAAACTTCTTTCTTAAGTATCATTTTTATCATTTTTGTTTATCTCATTTAAAAGTATTTATTTTATATTTTAGTAAAGTAATCATACACTAATTGTTGAAAAATATGAGTCGATAATGAGGTAGCATGAAGGAATACGAGTCAAGGAAGACCTCTTCCCGCAGAGTGAAATATGAGCGGTAGTGCTCCGGTCTACTCGAATCACTCCAAAAAAATAAAATGATTTATATCCTCTCGAAGCAGTACCACAAACAAGAGTTGACAGAAAAAATAATAGAGTATATCAAGATGAGAGTACGTAGGCTTGTTTGTATATTGACTTTAGGGTCATGGTCATGCCTATTTATGGACTTTCTACAAGCTTTTGGGGATTTTCTCTATATATATGGTGTATCACCCATATATAGAATCACATCAATTATGATATGATATCAAGAGTCAAATCTCATAAGATATGATCTCAAATTTAGAGATGTAAATCAATTTTAAGATATGACTTATCTGTTTGGTATAGATAGACTTTTTATATCCGACCTGTGAGCTCACCGACTCGGTCCGACGTCCGATCCGAATACACAACTCGCTTTGACACATAATTATGTGACATATATGATAATCATATTACTAATTTATTTCTCACTCACTATAGTTCGGTTTTGAGAATAAACTAAACATTTAATTATTATTTGATTTCTTTGAATTCTCAAACGAGAAATTCTACACTAGTATCAAAATATCCTTAGTTTATTTACATAAATTACAAATATACTATTACACGTATAATTAATCTATATATAAAGCCAAAAGACAAAAGTATCAAAACACATTTTCAATAACCAGATATTTTGGAGTGGAATGAGTGAGTATAAAATGCTCCCTCCGTCCCATTGAAAATATGACATTTACTTTTTTTTATGTAAATATTTTAATATTAGTATTATATTAGATTGCAATAAAAAAAAAAAAAAAAAAAAATCTATATTATTATTATGTTATATAAAAGTAATGACATTTGTGTAATATAGTGTAAATTGAAAATGTATTTATTATGTTAAATATGTAGTACAATTACTAAATTGAAAAATAAAAACATTATTTTGAGACATAAATGAAAAATTATAATATTCCAATAAAAGGAAAAGAGTATTATTATGGAATAGAATCAAATGCTGAAAAAAGCATTTAAGCACCTAGCTTAATACATATAAATTAAGGGTGTGTTTGTTTGGGAGTTTGGATTTTAAGTTGGGATTTGAATTGTAAAAATTTTGAATTTGAATAGTTGTATGATGTGATATAAATAGATGTTGATATGATATTTTAAATGTAAAATTGATTTTTAGTATAATATAAAAAATGAAAAATATGTGTTTGATTTAATGTTTTTTTGGGGAAAAAAATTGGATGAATAATGGAAATCTAATCCAATCTCCTAAACAAACACATTTATGTTAATTTATACTCCCTTTTGTTCTCCAAATTTATTCTTACTTTCCTTTTTAGTTTGTCCATTAATTTATCTCATTACTAATTTTGACAAAGTCAACAAATCAACCTTATTTACAATAAAGACCACTGACTTTGTTACATTCTCTATTTTCATTTACTTTAATTTCTAACTAAATTTTTAAAAATACCCTCAACTACCTATTACTTTTTCAATAAAATATTCATTTTTCTTAAACTCCGTGCCGGACCCAAGTGTGTTAATTTTAATGGACGAATGGAGTATTATTTGATTATTTAATTAGTATAATTATATAAAATTAAATTTAAATTGTTCAACATAGTGCTGAAAATATTGAAAATATTTATTTCAGCACCGAATCCATCCCGTATTATTATTTCAACATGCAAATAGTCAGAAGTTGTTTGAGCATTCATTGCGGTCGTTTTCGTTACTTCATTATTTCTTTTATTACTCTCATCTCATACATTATAGTAATCATCTTAAACACATTATCTTTACTAGGAACCATAATAATTTATTTATTTTTATATATTTTTATTGTCTAATAACATTTTTATATAATACCCCCTCTGTCCCCGGCTCAATTGATACTTTTCATTAGTGATACGGTATTTAAGACAATAATATTTAATTAGTTAATAATAACGAATTATGATATTATTTTATTATTTATTATGTAATTAATAATATTGGTAATTCTAAGATAAATTTAATATATATGATTAAAAATTTAGAATATGTATTTAAAAACTTTTAAAAAATATATGCAATATGAATATTATTTTGTAAAAAATAAAATTTTCTATAATACAAGTAAATAAAAAATATGTTTTTTTTATTTATAATTAACATAAACTAATTTTATAAAAGATGTAAAGTTTTAAAGGTAGATAAAAATATTTGTTTTTTAGGAGAGGGATAATGGATTTTGAGTGATCCTACGTGATATATGATATTTTATCTTATGTAGTTAATTAAGTTAATTTAAATTTGTTAAGTATATTTTAAGTTAGGAGGTGTATTCAATTAGGATTTTAATAGACTTGTTTGTACTTTAAAAAGTATGTAGACTTCGGTGGATTTACAAATTCAATAAAATACATGCAGTGTTTAATTGATTTTGTTTATTGATTTATATGAATTTTTAAAAGATTTGATTAAATTATTTATTAATTTATCTGAATTTCATTAGAATATATAATTTATGGATTAAATATTTTTTTAATTAATTTATATAATTTCAAATATATAAAGTATACTTATATATATATAATTTCAAATATTTAACAAAAATAATAAAAATACATTATTTTTCAAAAAATATACTATTATTATTATTTCTTTTCAAAATCCAAACTCAGACAAATACACTCTAAGGGTGTGTTTGTTTGGGGGTTTGGATTTTGAGTTGGGATTTGAATAGTAAAAATTTTGAATTTGAATAGTTGTATGATGTGATATAAATAGGTGTTGATGTGATGTTTTGAATGTAAAATTGATTTTTAGTATAATATAAAAAATGAAAAATAGGTGTTTGATTTGATGTTTTTGGGGGGAAAAAATTGGATGAATAGTAGAAATCTTATTAAATCCCCCAAACAAACACACCCTAAATGTATTAATTATTTAATAAAATATACTTAATTTTAAATTTTAATTATTACTACCCATCAATTAGAAATTATACAATTATTATTTTTATTTATTTTTAAATATTACTATTTTCGTTTCACGTACTATGTCTGCTACGATACAGTATTTTAGAAGGGGTGTAATTAGTAGATAATTAAGAATATATTAGTGAAAATAATTATTCTATAATATAAATAATTATAAATTAAGATTAAAATAACTAATTAGTTTAATTAAAATTTTAAAAAAATAAAATTAAAAAGTTTAAAATGAGATTAAAGTGTATAATCATTTTCCAAAAAAAGAAAGTGATATGATACTGGGAGACGGATAGAAACGATGACGTGGACATGGTACGTGGAACGGAGGGAGTAATTTTTAAGGGTTGAAATAGCCATGCCTGTTTGGCTAAATAGACTAGGCCTATTTTGAAAAATTACTGACTGAGCATAACTTATTAGCTTGTAATAAAAAAATTATACTGATCTATTTTTAAGTTTAGGTAGCCTAGGAGTCTATTAAAGGATTATATAATAATTAAATTTTTATCTTTTAAAATTTAATATTAATAAAAAATATAAATGCAATTATTATTTTATATATATATAATTACGACTAATCAATTTTATATTGGGTTATTATCATTAAATTATTATTTTAAAAAAAATATAAATGTATAATAATTTTATATATTAAATTAAAATTATGTATATAAATAGACCTGTTTGATAGACCTAAAATGCTTTTCGTAAAGCCTATGTTCATTCTAATTAATTAAATAGGCTTTAAAATAATTATTTGAATAAATAAGTTAAGTTGAGCTAGGTCTTATGTAGGACAGGCTGCAAGCCCTTGGTTGGCAGTGACAGCGTGTCCCTTTACTGTAAATACTGAAATCTAATTAAATACCCTCTCCCCTCCGTCTATAACAAAGTATTTATTTTTCTGTCTCGTAACAAAGTATCCATTTCCTTTTTTAAAGTAACTTTATTATCTACCTAATATTACAAATACCCTTACAACTTACAATATATTACACAAATGTTACTTTTATATCACACGTACTAACAATGTTATTTTAGTTATTTCTACTTTATTCATACTATATCCTAATATAATACTAATATTTTTAAAACTACTTGCAAAAAGCAAATGAATCCTTTCTTTTTGAGACGGAGGGAGTATTAAATAATTAAAAACATATATAATAAAAATAATTTTAAATTAATATTAAAATAATTAATTAATATAATTAAAATTAAAAAATTATAAATTAAAGATTTTAGATGAAAATAGAAAAATGAAAAAGATTGAAGACTGGATGAATGTGGAAGGAGGAAGTATTAATTTATAACGACGGGTTTTAGATTCGTTTATATACATAATCGTTCGTGCCATTGCCTCACTCTTACGCCGGAGCCTGAAGCCAATAGCCATCTGTTATAATCTTCAGTTCAGCCCATCATCATCATCATCAGCTAACGGAGATCACGAGAATGGGTGCAGTGAGAGGGATCCTGTTGGACTCCTCTGTCGTATTGTCCTCTGATGCTTCCCATGGAGACGCCGTCGTTGCTCTGGCTGCCGAATATTTGCTCGGAAAGTTGCGCTACTCCAGGATCCCAATTGTATGCAATATTTGCGCTATCTGATCGAAATCAGGCTACTATGTTTCTAATTTTCGTAAGCTGCGCGAGTTGAATGCAAATTAGTGGGATTTTTCGCTACCTATTCTGTTTCTATTTCTTTTGATTTAGCTGCTTAATGAAAGCACATGCTTTCCAATGACAAATTTCAAATTTAACTCGAGCATTTTTAAATTAGAAAGTTGTGAGCGCCGGAATGACAAGAAGACGGATTTTTTATGTTTTAAAAGAATGAAGGACGAAAAGCCTTAGCTTAGTTGTAGTAATTATGCTCCCAAATCTGTTGGAGGCAAAGTATATAATTTTCCTGAGTGATCATGAATTGTTGCAGTTTCCTGCACTCTTGTAATGTCTATATTTTGGATATTGATACTACCAACGTGCATACTTAATTTTCAGTTGCTTGTAGCTCTCTGCCATTAAGGTGGAGAAGTAGCGTGAGATATTCAACTATGTTATGCATTTGTGAACTGTGTAATTAAAAAATACTATAAGCATGAGGGGGGCTAACTGAAATGTGGTATTTCGGGGAAGTTAAAACATATATTTTAATCACGTTTTCAGTTTTGTTTTGGATAGATATTAATTCTGATGATCTGTTTGAACTAATCTAATTTTTGCAGGGAATATTATGTGAGCAAGACCTTTCAAGCCCAAAGGTGAGGATATTCATGGCTTGTACTTCTCTTCTAATACTACTGCTTAGAAGTGGATTCTTTCTACTAGCCTAATTTATGATCTGATAAGTAATTGGTTTGGATAGAAAAGTCAGTATACAATTCAATTCAAAGCCAGATTGTTTTTTCACATTTACGTGCAAGTGTGTTTTTGAAAAATTAAGCAATTTTGGTAGATCTTTTATCACCAGGATTTGAAAAAATTCATACTTGAGTATTTCATTGTCATTTTGCCAAATTACTTTATGCTTTGCTGGGTCAAAACAGATGCATGAAAATTTAACAAATGCATTGAATGGAACAACTTATAGTTTATTTACTGGTTCTCAGTTCAAGTTGAGATGGCTATTTACCATATATCTGGACACAGACAAATGCATTCACGTTCAATTTTGGTGGAGGAATCTTGGATCTATATGGAATCGTTTAAGCCCATATCTCTACCCTAGAAAGCAATTCAAATTGAATAGAAATCACAGTACATCAAACTTTTTGGGCCATTCAAAATGCAGTCAATAAGTTGATTAGCGTCCATGCAGCATCAAGACTATATGTTAGAACAGGTGGTCATGGAGAAACAGCCAAAAACGAAAAGGTAGACTGAAATCTGTTGCCAAGCATAATTTAGCTTTGAAATGAGATCTTTGAAAAGCCATCTCTAGACCAATGCTTATTGTAGGTCAATAATTGGATTTTGTTTCTTATTCTATCAGTTTAATAAATTAGGGGACTTCTTCATTAGTTTCAATGGAAACTCATTATGTTCTTTATAAAGAACAAGGTCCCACATTTATAAGTTTGTTATTTTTGGATATTCTGGAACTAATTTACGTTTCTACAATTTTTCTTAAAATCTTGGGGATATCACCGGAGAATGTTCCATCTCGATTCTGAGGGTTTACATTTGTAGCTGGAGACCTTACCATTTGTAATTTATGTCCACCACCCAGTCTATCTTGTTTTTGTTCATGTTTTTCCATTTCCAGCTTGAGTCTCTAATGTCAATTGGTGTAATTGTATACATGAAGATGTCTTTTTGCACATTGTCTGTGTGACAGCAACTAACAATTCTATGCTAGTATTTATTAGATGATATGTACATTTGTATCTGAATTATTTCTTATCAATTTTGAGATATTATGATATTATCCACCTAAAGAATCATTTTGAAGATAATACTAAAGTTGCTATCTAATCATCTTCACATTTTTATAAAGCTGGTGTCTTTTTCTCACATGTTATTGATGTATTGCCTATCAAATAATAGTATTGTGAATAGTTCTACTCATTACAGGTGAACCTTATTCAAGAGGTGGCTACAAAATACTTCTGCACCGTGTTCTGCTCATCAACAGATGATATTTCAAGTGTGATTGCTCAAAGTTGGGAGGACAGAGGAGGCGATGTTGTTCATGTAGTTTCCAGTAGAAAAATGGATTTCCATCCCAAAGGGAATGATTGTACCTGGTTGAAGGTCATTGTTGGTAAGCTTTAATAGGAAATAAGTTGTATCTTTCAAAGCACTTGCTGCTCCTTAAGATGTTACTTGGAGTTACTATTTGTAGAGTGCTGTTTAATCCAATAAACAAATGGTTAATTTCTTCTACATGAATTGGGTTATAAGTTGATTGAGTCTCATCTGTTGGACATAAACTGATTAATGTAAGCTTTTATTATTACCAATAGTAAGCAATAATAAAAAAGATTGTTCTTCCTCTATTATTGGCGGAATTAATAAAAATGATTATTGAGTTGCATTCAACCATTTTGCTGGAGAATGATGCTTAACGTCTTCTATATATATATGATCTATCTGCAGGAAATGCTGACAGGGAACCATCCACTGGTAAGTGCAGTGCCTTCAAGTTCATGCTATATTTGTGATCTCATGTTTGTTCATAATATTATCTATTATCGTTGTATATGCTATTTGCTTAGGATCTTATTTTTGGGAAATCATGGATTTGTCAAGCTGCAGAAGCGTATTACTATGCTAAAATAAGTTTTACTTTCTTCACAGATGCTGAATATGTTGGTGCTACTGGAATCTCAAACCTATTTATTAGCCAGCTTGAAGAGCTGCTTTTGTTGATATGCCAGTTAAATAAAAAGGTACTGCCTGTTTTCCCCTTTAACATGTTATTGCTGCCTTTTGTTTTTTAAAGAGCATATTAGTATATAATCCTTTTGCATCTTGATGTGAGATTTTTTAAAATTTCTATTAAATATTTCCAAATTGACCTTGCTAGACACTTACATATGTCAAACATGTTGATTATTCCTTACTCAAATGTGTTTGGAAGATGAGCCACACTTTCTACCCTCAAATTCAAGCCTTAAAGTTTCTCAATCCATCACATTTACGCAAGTCCCAGGAATTGCTAATAACTGTATGTTTACGATTTCACGAATGTGTGTTATTTCACTCAAAACTTTCTGATGATATTTGTTCCTTGGAGTATCTTTATCACACAGGCAATTGGTGAAGAGGCACTGATAGTTGGATATGTAATGAAGCCTTCGCGTGAAGGAGATTTTGCCAAGGTAAATTCTATCTGGCAAAGACAACTGCATGTTGTGAGAGCAATAAATGTTCCTATCATATTTTAATCGCAACTCCTGTGCTTCTTTGACTTTTTGAATGCTAAGTGTAGGTTTAATGGAAGGTGCACATTATTTTAAGGAAAACTTAAATTCACTAGTATCTGCCTCAGACTGATGATCAAGTTTTGAACTATCTGCTAAATTTTGCTATTAATTATATTTGTTTCAACTTTGGACTTTCCCAAACTCTTAGTTAGTGAACAGGAATCTGGCATCACATAATAGTTCTTCTACGTAGTCCATCTGGGAAGGTCTATTATCATATCTCCTGTTAATTTGATGACTGATCTAATTCATCCTTTTCTAGCTGGGGACCAGTGATCACACCTCTTATTTTGCAGAGAGGTGCATTCCCAATGCACCCAACCGAAAATGGACTGATCTTTTTGCCCCTAAATTATGATCTGCCCCTTGCACCCCAGTTTCAACTACTTGATGCTGTTCTTCATAAGGCCACAGATGAGATTTTGGCTGTTGACATGGACAGTCCTTTAGGATCTATTGAGCAGGTTACATTTACTAACAATCTGCAGGAGTTGTGTAGGTAAATTTGAACTGTATGCTTTGTTTTATACTTTATTTCACTAGCACAGACATAATCTAACTGTACGCTATTGGAAAACATTTCAAAAAACATGCCTAAATGTGTAACCACCATTTTTATGCAAAAAATGAATAGATGCAGATCATTTATTTTTCTTATTCTGTTGTAGATCATAAAATATAACAAGGGCATAAAAAGTGCCGATGTTCTTTTCCCTGCTTTATTCATTATATGCATTTTGCAAGTTATCTAAAGAAGGAACTGGATAGATACATAAAATTCCTCAAAATGTATATGTGTGCATTATGAAAAGCTTGAATAACCTTTTAACTCCTTTTCTGCATTGAAGAAATATTTTGCAATACAAAACTATTAACATATTCAATTATGTTTTGCAGGCACATTAAATGCCACCTGGATTGTTGTGTTATTGACCCATTTAACAACGTGCTCCCCATACTGGATCGGTTCAGAATCCAGCAGATTCTTTTTGGCTTGGAAAAACTCAACATTCATGGCCATTGCAAAATTAGACCTCCCCATTTTCTCAAGGTTATTAATATAGGTCTACTTTCTTGCGATGGAAATAATACAATCAAGGATTAGCTTTCTGCTATAATTCTTGTATTTACTGCAAGCATATTTTGTAACAATTTGCATCAAACATTTGCTAAGATTCAAAGAATAAGAATATATTTATGTTAAGATGAGACTGATACACACACACACACACATATATATAAGATGAGACTAATAATTGAATTTTAGAGATTGGAACATCAGATTGCTTGGAGTTAGTTCTCATGGACACAATTTTCTTTCAACCTATTTTGAGGATATGACTTAACTGTTGATCTTTAACTTGAAGGAGAGAAGTGGTTGATTGAGTCTTTCTATCTTTGAACTGTTCTTCAAAATAAGTTTTAAGTTTTAAGCAAATTAAATGTACATATGTGGGTCAACAATATTTATGCATGTATCTGAATATTTTTAAACAAACATCCTAAAAAATATCATTGGAAACCTTAATCTCTTATGGCAACATTTCTGTTTATAAAGAAGTAATGTAGCATTTGCTTAACAAGGGACAATAAAGAGTACATTATTTAGCTATCATATGTTTTCCTTCTTAACTATCGGCTGCCTGTTATGATCTTTCCCTAGTGCTCTAAAACATGGCTTTAGAAAGTGATTCACTTGGTTCTATCAATGTATGATTCACTAGATATAATTGATCTCTTTTAAGAAATGGTTTTATGAGGGGGTCCTCTTTATATTTCCAGTCTTGAAAATCTGGCATGTCCAGTAATTGAGGTATTTTCTGCTCTACAAATTTTGCAATCTAAAGGCTACACTAGGTTGGTTATTTGTACTATGGAGTAGTAGATGGAATAGAAGGAAAACATAGTACATATGTTTGAGCACCAGCACTTACTATCTCTTTTAATAGAGAGTAAACATTTTATTAAAATAAAGCTTCATAGAGAACGTCACTCCATTCAAATAGATAGCTTAACGTATCCCATGGTGCCGCACTTAGCAAAGTAGTCTGAAATCCTAGAACATATTACTCTCTTTTTTTAGCAGAGTGAACTTAGTACTATCCTATTGTTTATTTTGTGAAGCTTTTCAGCATTTCAGTTACAATTGAGCCTAACTGCAGGTTGATCGATTTGATGAATCTGATTTGGAGCAAAAGTTAGCCCAAGCAAAGTTGTCTCTACCAACTATAGTGAAACCTCAAGTTGCATGTGGTGTATCCGAAGCTCACAGTATGGTATGTGTTGATTATGTGTCAATGATTGAGATTATCCAAATATTTAATTTTCAACAGCTCAGAAAATGAAGGATGAGTAATATGTTTAAGGCTTTTATTTTTTGCAAGCCCATTGTGCATCCCTACATGTATCTACCACTGTATCGCAGAATTGATTTGAAGACAGAATATCTTTTTACACTAACATATACTCATTTGCTCCTGTGATGCTGGTTTGTGCTAAGTCCAGTAGTGATCTCGCTTGATATTATATGAAGGAAGAGAATTCCAATTATTTTGCTTCTATATTCTAGTTCATCTTCCAATGGTTTCCTACACCCTTATTCTTGTTTAATAGCCAGCATCGGCTACATTTCTGAGATATGGAGATGAAGTTTGGGTCCCTTAGTATACATTTAAGTAATGAGTATTTGAATCATTGAATGATTGTTTTACTGGAGCACTTGTATAATGAAGAGCGTCAAATGTTCTTAATCTCATTGATAGGACCACAAACCTGTTGGCTATTGGATGTCTGATTTGTCCAAGGGCAAAGATAATGGGGAACAAATGATCTACTAATTGCAATAATCAAGTTATGAGATTTATTCTATTAGTTGCAAGATTATGGCTGAAATAATAGTTATATGTTAGTGTTATTAAATAGTGTTAGATTAGTGTTCGACATTAAATTTGTGGCTATCCATTTCTCTCTTTTGAAGGTCTATGTATACTCATGTAGTTATAGAGTAAAAGTACAACCTGAATAAATTAGGTCTTTGAATAAAAAATCTATCATGGTATCAAAGCTAGTTATTTGAATTTCTCCATTTTTCGAATCAGTTGATTATCTCTATCACTCATTTACTTTCAAGTATCCTATCCTTTTGGTCAATCACATTAGGATAATGGAATTGCCGAAAAATGATAGCAAAAAATAAAATTATAGGGAAAAGAAATTTAGCAAAAAATTAAAATTAATTCTTATATTTGGTAAAAAAAAATAATTCAATTAAGAAATGTAAAAAAAATATTCTGTTGAAAATGTAAAAAATACAGCGATTTAGATGAATCAATTTAACGGGGATAATATATTGCGAGTGAAAAAGAAAAAAAATGAATTGATTAGGAGAAAACTATGAATTTTGTAAGAGAGATTTTTAGTGAATTTTTATTTGTTAATCCAATTTTTCATGAGTGCACCGAACATATTGAATTTGATTGCAATTCTATCCACGAAGTATATTATGCTCATTTAATATCTCTTCCGCGTATCACCAAGATTTTCAATTTGTTGATATATTTACTAAGGCTCTTTCTCCGCATAGACACATTTTCCAGTGGATCAACCAACATCAGTTTTTTGTTTTTTGTTAGGGTGGTGGGGGGATATCAACGGTAGAGATTTTATGGCAACAATTATGGTCTACTAATTGCAAAAATTAAGGGCTATCCATTTGTCCCTTCTGAAGGTCTATATGTACTCATGTAATTATAGTGTAAAAGAACAAGTGGAATATTCAGTCTTTGATCTAAAACCTTGTCAAATAGAAATAGTCCACCTTGACATTTTGAAAGTTGATATTCTGACCATGGAAAAGTAAAGCATGATAATATGGATGAAAGGTATTGGTGTTTGTTTAGAAATAGAACAAGAAAAATTTTGTAATGTGACTAAATCAGAGTCGGGCATTTCTTAATTCATTGGATAAGCAAAGTTACCTAACGTAAACGTTCATTTGATGCCATTGTGGACATGTATTGCAGGCAATTGTTTTTAAGATAGATCAATACAAGGATCTCAATATACCTCTTCCAGCAGTGGTTCAGGTAAGCAACTTATTGCATACATAGCATACATTGTTTAAATACTGTTTATTACATGTGAATCTGATATTCCTTCTTCTTGGTTTTGCTTACGTGAAGCATATAACTGTTTCTCAAGTTATTTCTATAAGTAGAAAGGCCAGTAAACGCCAAATAAATGAATCTCTGATAATGATGACATAAGATACTCTGGTCTTGTGCGTTTTGATATGGTTTGATAACTATGTTCCATAGTTCATATTCTGAACCTGGATTCTCTTCTACTGGCTATTTTACCTTCCCGTGACAACTGAACTGTTGTCAATGAAATTTATTTGCAGGAATATGTTAATCATATGGCTTTGATTTACAAATTTTATGCCTTGGGTGGAAAGATTTTTTATGCAGTCAAAAAGTCAATTCCCAATGCTGATAACTTGATGAGTTTATCTCCTGAGAATGGAATGAAACCATTACTATTTGACAGGTATTTTATAATGTCCTTCTGTTTGTACAGTGTCATGATTCAATGCTCATTTCTCCTCTATGGCATCTAGAAAGCTGATGATAACTAACCCCCTCTGTATTTATTTATTTTTCTGGCAGCCTAAAATCCCTGCCGGTTGCTAAAGAGCAAGTCAATGTTACTAGTCACCAGATTGATCTTGATCTAGTTAATCATGCCGCAGATTGGCTCAGAAGAACACTTGACCTTACTATTTTTGGATTTGATGTTGTGGTATGTTACTTTTATTATCTTTTCTTTTCCACAATAAAATTTTCGTATTAAATATCATATAGGGCTATCTAAAAATATATATATCATTTGTTGTTACTGTAAATAAGGAAAGGTGAACTGTTGCTGTCACTAATCAGACCTAGAAGATTAAAACTAGGTAATAAATGCTGAGTTGTAGCTGCAACGAAATTGGGCTACAAGTGCCAATGAAATTAGGCAAGGCCGCAACCGAGGCCAGGCCATGGCCTAATCTAACAGGGCAATACAATGTTGATTGGGCTGTAGCCTACCCCAAAATAGCATTGTAAAGTGTGGCTAGTTGGGAAACAACTAAGGCTAATTGGACCATTTAGGCCATTCAAAATCGGTCTGCAATTGGCTGAGATCTATGGAATCCAATATTTGTTGCTTATAATCAAGGGCCATGGTTTTACCACATAGGTTAACCACTTAAAGCAGAGACCATTTTTAGAAATGAGGACATTTGGATGAGAATAAAGGAGACAAACCCTATCCTAACAGTCATTATGTTGCTTTAGTTTTTATCTTGCTTAGGTTATTATAAGTTTTTCTTTTTTTCTTCTCTATCTTACTATTGTTATTGTTTCCTTTCATTTAATTTTTTCGATTGTTATCCAAACCTGGATCCGTTCTCTTGTGGTAACAAACTTTTGGCGTGTTTGGAGGCACCCAAACTTTAGTAGTGATGGCCTTCAAAGATTAATTTGCACCATAATTTCTTAGACAAGATTGTGGAAACAAGTTGTCAATATCATCCATTTTTTTTTTTTTTTTTTTTTTTTTTTTTTTTTTTATACTAGACGGTTGTATTAGAAATTTCACAATGTTTATTTCTATGCAATACAAGGTCATTACATAATTGGATCGTGATTTTTAGAAAGCTTTATCAGAAATTTTACCCAATTTCTTGAATAAGATTGAGGAAATAAGTTGTCGATATTATTTATTTTATTTCTTTATATTTATAGAAGTTTATAGTAGAAATTTTATACTAACTCCATTATCCAAATGTGTGCTCAAATGTTTGGGCACGGATTTTAATAAAAGTGGGTAATTATTGTTACTTTTTGCCTTTTATAGTAAAAAAGTACAAAAAGGTGATCTACTTTTTTATTAGAAAAGGAAACAAGAATGTTTCATTTATGACAGGCAAAAAAGGAAAGTGAACATATATTTGGATGACGGAGAGAATAATGTTTATTTCTACTCGTATAAAGTCGTCTGTATAATAGGCGCATAATTAAAGTTTGAACATAGAAGGTATTCTATACAAACTATAAGCTAAACAAATGGATTTTTTTAATGGTAACTTGTCCAGACATTGCAACTAATGTCACAAGCCAGTAGGAATGCACCTGCAGACAATTATGGGGCCCTTCTAGAGTAACTTTTATGTTATCTGTAATGAGACCCTGGACGAGGCTTATTTTGCATCAGACATGGTCAATCTAAAATAGACTGCTTTATAGGTTTGGACTGTGTTGAGTGAGTTGGGTCTTGGAATCAGTGAAGATTAGATTCTTCAGGCCACATATTCAACCAAACTCATTGGATGGCCATCCCTGTGGGATCTTTAGTCTATCAGGGAATACTAATTTTGTCAAAATTCTCATCTCATTAGCTTAACTGTTATCTTAACTTTTGAAGACCTCTACTTTAGCAGAGTTATCTGAAATTAATACATCACCCTATTAGCCATGGCGCGCGCTTGTGCTAAATATACTTCCGCATTGTTCAACTGAAGCAACTTTTTTGTTTTGTTTTGTTTTTTTGTTTTTCGTCTTTTTTGGTCTCCAATGATCAAACTTATGCTACTATTAACCAAGATGAAGTGCTAAAGTTGGCTTGGTGCTTTCTAAATAGTTTGATACATTTTCCTTCAGTGCTAATAAAATCTCTACAGGATCTGGTGCAGGGTACCAATTCAGACCTTATTGGACATGAATAAACAAATGATATATCATCATTCTTCTCTTAATTCTACAAATATGTTTATAGCAAGGACATTATAAATTGACTGGGAAAAGAATACTCTAAACATGGTGTGAACTTTGGATATGTTTCATATATCTGACCTACCACAAGTGGGAAATTTTATTTCTTGATGTTTTGCTTATGGGGTTTTCATTTTCTTAAACATCAGGTTCAAGAAGGCACAGGTGACCATGTCATTGTGGATGTGAATTATCTGCCATCATTCAAGGAAGTTCCTGATGATGTGGCGATACCTGCCTTTTGGGATGCTTTGAAGGAGAAGATCCTGTCAGGAAAGTGCAAGAATACCTCTTAAATATCACTAATTGCTGTGGACATGGATTCAGAATGCTTCTTTCTTATCTTTTTGCTGTGGGGACATAATTACATTTTTAGGGCATGTAGTTTTTGTAGAACCCTCTATGTAACTAAAGTGCATTATAACTTATTTTAACCTATGTTGGAGCGGGTGAGCTTCTTGAGAAATTCCGTTTCTTTTGCTTTCAATTTGAGCTCTCAGGCAAATGTAGTCATGCATGACTTTTTCGTTATGTTCATAAATTAGCTACCCAGACAGGCCATAGATCTGTGTAAGTGGTTATGTCATGCAGCTTAATATGCCTTTAGAATGGGTACTGGTTCAAGATTTTAATTGACTGTTCCATTTTCAATGAAAATATTCAATTAACGAACTTGAAAATGGGTCGTTACGACTGTTAGAAGACATGCAATAGAGCCCCGGTCATCCAATTCATCAAGGCTTTCAGAAGTAATTAGCAAGCAGAATAAGAGGAATATATGTAGTTGGATTGACTTGAAAAGCACATGGACTCTGTTCTCTTGGGTCTAACCAACCAAAAGAAGGTATTGTTTTCTAATTCACCACACGAGGTTGACTCTAATAATGTTTTTCCATGAATTATTGACGCACGTTGATTACCATTGTTCTGCCTTTGGACATGATGTCTAATTAAAAATTCTTACACATCATTTTGGTGTTGCCAATATGTAGGGATGGAAACAGCGGGATTCCTTATCCAGAACTAAGCTGGAGGATAAACTGTACAATGATTTTGATTCTTCTTGTTGAGCTAGAAAAATTTCCCCCAAGACAGGAAGATATTACATGGTTTTATGCATCTCCTCAACAATGTGCTCATCTTACTAGTAAGTTTACTCGGTTGCTTCTGTAAGTTAACAGTGAATACAACAGTTAGAGATACTCAATGGTATTTAAAATCAGGATATTAACAAATCTTCAAGCTGTTGTTTACCACACCTGTTGTATTTTCTGGTATGGATGCTAAACTTGTGTTGCCCTGTGGATCAATGTCTTTGGACCTGTCACTGTGATCGCTCCTCTGGGTTTCCTGGGCAACAATTTATATGTATTTTCAGTGATTCTTGAACCTGCTAAAAGCTTTATTACAGTTCTAAGCAACTCCAAGCTGTGATTTCTAGTTGGGCAAAGATGCTTTGGATCATAATCACTTTAAAGAGTATCAGAAAGTTGTGTGCGCGTGATGACTGACCTTATGTGTACTGGAAAAGCTGGGATCTACAAGAAACTTCATGTCTTCTTCACCGAAATCTCTCAGTCTATTAAGCTCAGGCAAGATTACCTTTCCAAGGTCTGGTCTATCTTTTCGCCTTAGTTCTGTACATTTGACGGCCATTTTTGCAAAGGACAAGGCTTCTTCTACAGGCCAATCAGGCACCGCTGGATCCAGCATCTCTGCAAAATTTCCATGATCAATTGCCCGGGCAACATGGTGAGTCAAACCCATTGCTGACTTGGCTGTTAGTATTTGTAGAAACACCACACCAAGGGAATAGACATCAGATTTCACTCCAAGCATTCCTGTCTGTTGATATTCCGGATCAATGTAGCAGAAAGTTCCAGCTGCGGATGTCATTCGATACTGTGTTACATCATCAGCTACAGAAGGAGGGACGAGCCTTGCCAATCCAACGTCTCCAATTTTGCTCACATAGTTCTGGTCGAGCAGAATGTTTGCTGGTTTGAGATCACGATGGACTAATGGCTCTGGTTTTGTCTGGTGCAGAAAATGCAGACCAGTGGCAATCTCTGCAGCGATTCTGAACCGGAGTTGCCATGACAGGGCTAGTGTGTTGCCTTTCCCCCTGAGACAATCCTCCAGGCTGCCCTTTGCCATGTACTCATAAACTAGACAACCGTATTCAGGGCATGCTCCAAGAAGTAGAACCATGTTAGGATGTCTCAGGCAACTCAGCACTTCAACCTGCATTCATGCAATCAGTAACAGATGTGGAAATGAATTCTTCATTGAGGAAAATGTAAATCATCTGAATCTTTGGTCAAAATATTTTTGAAGCCAAACCTCTCTCTGAAACTGTTCCCTTCCTTGTGCAGCGTCAGGGCGCAATATCTTAACAGCAACACGGGTATGATCCAGGTAACATTTGTACACAGGGCCATAGCCCCCTTCTCCAATTTTATGGGATTCGGAAAAACACTCTGTTGCCTCTTCGATCTCATCAATGGTGTATATCCTGCATCTCAGTGAGGACACTGCCATTGGAGCTGCTTTAGCGTTCTCTACACTTATCTCTTCTTCCTCAGCAAGCCGAGCTTCTTCTACTCTTCTCTCTTCTTCCATTCGCCACCGATTAAGCTCCACAGTCTGTATGAAACGTTACATTTAAAATTTACTTTTTACAAATTTAGTTTTCATTTCATTTTCATTTTAATCCCTGCCTTCTGTTTTGCTGTGAGCGCTTCCTTGCAGGCTGTGCTGTACATTTCCATAGTCTTCTGCAGCTCGAGCTTTAGCCTTCTCATCTCAGCTTCGACATCATCCTGCATCATTCACATGATTCATGAGTGATGTTATCATTTGTAAATCAAACTTTTCAATCCTGGGATTTGATAACATGCTCACACTTTCAAATGATGATGATGATTTATCTGTGAAGGAGCTGTAGTTGCTCCCCCTGTTACTCGAAAATATTGATCCAAAGCTACTGGTTGAGCTGGTTGACATCCGAGATGAATCCATGGTGTCGAAGAGCATGCCAGACATGCGATCTGTGCTTATCCTGCTATCTGTGCTCGGTCTCTCAGAGCTAATAAATGATATATCTGAATCAGTTTCTGAAAGGTCGGCAAACATCTTCCCGGTAGGCCCTCCTCTTCCTCTTGAAAATGGTGATCTGTATATACCGCATAAATGTTAGGAGCTATTATCTTTTCATCTGCCTATATTGAAATGTCAGATAGGAGTTTTAAATAGTAATTCTGAAGATGATGAGATAAACCTGTGAAACTATTGCTTTATGATTTTAGGTTTAAAATAAAACTTACTTAACTAACTCTGTGTCATCAATTGTAGTCCTATGTGATAATCTTTGTCCACCTCCACCTGCTCAACGTAAGATTCCACATCTCAACTAATTGGGATGACATGGTTACTTTGTGAAGAAAAATATAATATCACAGCTGCCTCTAAATTTGGAAAGAACCTTGTATGTTTGATGTTCGCTTGGAAAGGACCTTAGGAGGTGAGGTATTCCCGTTGCCCGTCTCTTCGATTTTCTGGATTTGAGGTGTTAGAGGGGAGTCGAATGGCGCTTGGCGTGCAGCATTCCTCACAGAAGATATCTTGGTTTTTGAGATGACATAGACAGTGCAGAAGTCTGGTGCTGCTTTCGACACACTGCCAGGTAAATCTACCATCTTGAATCTTCTGCCACGCAACACTAGTTTTGTTCATGTTCGATTTGGCAATGCATTGAGTATAGCGCAGTAGAAAACAATGTTATCTTGCGTAAGATTGTGAAAATTATCATCACGTTGCTCATGCAAGATTCAAGATTTGAAAAACCAGTCCTTTCTTATTGAGTTCTAATTAGATTTCTGCCAGTTCGAGTAGAAAAAAAAAAAAAAGGCAAAGGAGGAATCAAGCTGGATCAAGCTTCACCTGATAAAGCCACGATGTGATGTACCAAGAACCAAGTTCTCGATTGCAGCATGAGCAACGTAGTCAGTTATTGCCCGCGCAATGTCTGTGTCCTCCAGCACCACGTCAAAGCAATGTATCTGTTGAGCATTCGAATGGCTACAATCAGGCCTTTAAAAGTGAAAAGCATGAAGATAGATATCAAAGTGAAGTAGAGAACCCAAAAAGGGAAGATTATATCAGCTTAGCGTACATCTTTGCGTGTGCAAAAGCAATGGAAGGTAAGGAGTAACTCTTTTGTACGACTATCAAATTGTTGCGCGTTCACAAAGTTACCTCCATCAGGATTATTAATGTCATAATTATTCCCTGCTGCAGAGAAAAGCTCATATAACATCTATTTGCTTCAAGAAACGGGAAATCATTATTCAACATGCTTGTGCATGGGAAAAACCAGAAAATGAGGATGCACGAGAATCTGCTTACGCTTTGATTGAGGTGATCTATGGATAACATGGATAAGAATGACAGTATGCCCTTTGGAAATGAGATTGTCGGTAGCCCAACGCAGCGCATGTTGACTGCCTTTGTCCTTGTCGATGGCAATGGCAACAAGGCCATTCCTTCCTGTTTTTCTTCCAACATTGCTGCTGGTCCTTCCACTGGAAAGCCACATCTTTAATTGATTCTACAAAGGTAAAAAGCCTCTCTTTACTTTCTTTTCGTTTTAGGTTTAATTTTGTGATATGGGATTGCTTGCTGTTCCACTTCTAAATTTAGTTATTTTGGTGCGGGTTCTGTCGGGGAACCTTTGAAAATAGACAGTGGCATCCCTTAAATCTCGGAGCTGTTCCACTTCTAAATTTAGTTATTTTGGTGCGAGATCTGTTGAGAACCTTTGAAAATAGACAATGGCATCCCTGAAATCTCGGGGAGAGAGAAAACAGATCAATCTTGAATATTTGAGAAAAGATTTACTAAGTTACATATGTTAATATGTATATAAAATAATATGTTCCGAATTATATAAAATATTTGCACACTAATTCTATGATTAGCATGTTTGTTTGGATGATTGGAGGATTGGATTTTGAATTTGGATAAGACAAGATTACGATTAAAGACAATTTGTTATGATCCTCAGCCTTGGAGAAAAAAAGCCCATGTGTCAAAGTAAAGCATAAATTTGGATAAGACAAGATTATGATTAAAGACAATTTGTTATAATTCTGTTTCAAAGTCATAGAGAAAAAATTAAAGTAACTTCCTGGTTCTATTTTACCAATTGAATTAGCTCTAGATAATATAATTTTACAATAAAAGTTTTAATATTTTTTTTCCTATGTATAGTTTTTTTTATAAAAAAATGTAATTAAATATATTAATTTTTTTTTTATAATTATTTAATTCTTTCTTATTTTGTATTTGGGTATTTTGGGATATTTTAAAATAATAAAAATATTAATTTATAAGAATATTTTATATAATATCAATAAATATTTAATGTAATATTTTTTAAAAAACAAATTACTATAGATAAATAAAAATTAAACACTAGAAAAATAATAACTTTTGTTTCTCTTAACCCTAGTTGATTCATTGGCAATTTTTATATTTTAAAAGTTTAATCTTGCAGTAACTTATTTTCTTAGGTTCAAAATTTTTGTCTTTGAAGATAACTTGGTGCAGGCGATGTCTGCATCGAAGCACTCATTTCTCTCTCGTATTTTTCATCTCTCTTTATCTCTTCTATTTTTCATTTTTTTGACACAACGTTTTATTCTTCTCCTCTCTTGGTGAGGCCTAAACCCTAATGAACCATTGCGTGTAATAAATAATACCGAACCTTCAAATTTATGATTTAATTTGACACATCAGCTTTTTTAATCAGATAGATGCTTTTCGCTCGGCGACCATTGCAGTAGCTCTTAACCCTTCAGTCAACACCATTCATCGCCATCATCTTTATTGAAAGGGTGGTCATCATCATTGTCTATAGGCTCATTTGGAATTGGATAATGTAATTTTCACTACTTCAAATAACATGTTTTTGACAAAAGAGTTTATCTTTTCGGTGAGTATTATTTTAAAAATTAAAATTTTACATTCAAAAATCACATAAATCACTATATACTATATTATATAATTATTCTAATACAAAATTTTTACTATTTAAATTTTCCGACAAATACACCCTAAATGTATTAGTTATTTAATAAATTATACTTAATTTTATTTTAATTATTATTTATTAATTATTACTATCCTCCAATTAAAAATTATACAATTATTATTATATCACTATATACTAAAAAAAATAAAAAAATACTTTCATATAAAGTTAATTGCATATTTTTAATGTTAAATAAAATAACATAAAAAATAATTGTATAATTTCTATATGAATATTATATTAAAAAAAAGAGTTTATTTGTATAATAAAAATCTGATCAATTTTGGTGTAAATATAAATTATTTTAATCAATTTTAATCTCAATTGCTGACGTGGACCTAAGAAAAATGACGTGGACGATGGATTGGATAAAACACGGCCGTATATAATAGAGGACGCCTGTGTTGTCACAGTAAAAATACGATGAATCAAAGTACACAGCCGTGCTCCATTGTACATGGCCGTGTAAATTCTTACAGCATGTTTGTCAGTTAATGGTGAAAGTACATTGCCGTGTGGGATTTCTTTGAGAATTTTGTCGGCTCCTCCGGCGGAAAGTACTGCGCAAAGATGCAACTCGATAGACGTTTTCGGTGGAGGAATTTGCTGGCTGCACAGGAAGGGTTCGAATAGCTCTCGCTGCTTAATTAGTTGATGAATTACAAGTTCAAGAAGTTTGATTTGGAGATTTGAAAAATTGGGATTGAATTAATTAGCTTAATTCATAAAAGCAGTCCTGAAAATCTAAACTTTCTTAAACTATATATATATATATATATGCAAATCAGAAGATACAAATCTATAAATATATATATATTAATGTATATACGATAAAAAAAAATAAGGGTCAAATTGAAGGCTTTTCTTTCTTCATTAGAATAGATCCTTTAATGATTATCTCTAATATGTTAATTCCAATCTTTGATCTAATTCTTGTGTGGAAGATCCAAGATGCTACCAAGAAAGAAACCCTTGTAATTTAAACCTTATAATTTAGACAGGCTGTAAGGATGTCCACGGCCGTGTATTCTTATTCAACATGTTTTTACTGTGACAACATGGACTTGATTTATAATTATACACGGCTGTTTAATTAAAATAGTTTATATTGAGATCAAAATTGATGAATTTTTTATATTGAGATCAAAATTGATGAATTTTTTATATTGAGACCAAAATTGATTAATTTCGACCAAAATTGATTTTTTTTTTCCTATGTTGAATTATATAAAATATTTGCACACTAATACTACTATTAGTGTGTTTGTTTGGAGGATTGGATTTTGAATTTGGATAAAACAAGATGATGATTAAAGACAATTTGTTATGATCCTCAGTCTTAGGATCTTAATCATATTAATTTCTTGGAACAAGTCTTCTAATGTCTTCCAACTATTTAGGATATCAACTTCTCTTCTTCCCTAATACAGGTTTTTTTAATTACACACTTATTATTTTCTGGCATTCGTGTTAAATTATTATTTCCCAAACTCAAATTTAACACAATACTATGGATGATTTTATCATAGGCATATGGCAATTTGCTGAGAATGATCTGGAGATCTTCCATGGATGAAGCTCACCTCATGCAAGAACATGGAAATGGAAGATTGATTTGCTAAATTTGGCTTCCTTTCAATCTAATCATGGAAGGTATAACCGATCAAGTCCAATGCAGAACCAAATCGGATTCGACAGTGATGAGAATCCTGCGATGTGCAATGGATGAGCGACACGAAAAGCTGCAGTCGAGAGGTGGTCTTTTCGAGTTCCTACATGACCGAGCAACCTTCTACGAGCTTGCGGCTGTCCTAGTGGAGGGAGGACTGAATATTGTCCGAGAAGAGACAGATGGCAACTCTGATAATATCCTGTCTGATTTGGTTGAAATCAAGAAGTGGCTCGAGGGACGGATCGAGGAATTGAATGAGCTAATAGTCGAAAAGGACAAAGAACTTATGGAGAGGTTGGAGAATGAGTTGAAGCTTCAGCAAACACTCGAGCTGAAGGATGCTGAAATTGTTCGCTTGCAGGAGAAGCTAATGAAGTATGAGGATGTCCTGAAACCTGATCGACCAATCCAGGAGGGCCTTTCCGAAGAGGACATCCTTAAACTCAAAACTTCGGACGATCAACAAATGGGGTACTATTATCCTTAAAAAGGTTGAGTTGTTGAGAATTTCATAGCTTTATATTTAATTCCTTCGACAGTCTCCTATGATCTGATGATTCTTTTTCCAAGTTTATTGCAAGTGATAGTACAATGTGGTATTTATTTTACATTGATTTTATACATAAATTCCTCTTACAGGTTCATGAAGAAGCAGCTAGAGGATGAGGTGAAGAGCCCGGTTCTTGACAGGAGGACGAGAAAGCATCACACCTCAAGTCCAAATCTTAGCTTCGACTTCTTGGATAAGGAAAGTAACGAAAGCCCAGCTTTATGCAAACATGGATCTTTTATATTCGAGGGAACAAATGCAAAGAGTCAGCCTTCAAGGCCTGTCCAAAAGCACACACTCATAAAGCGGATGAGTTCAGACATCGGCTCTTTGAAAGATATTCTCGATCTTGCATTTGGGAAGATGCAAGAAGCTGAGGTGTTGCCGCTCGAAAAAGAATGGAGATGGAACATCGAGAAGGATGTCGCCTCAGTTTTTCTACAAGGTGTTGTAAGAGATATACGAAAAAGCTCCATCGAAGTGGAGGGCTTAAGAGAAGAAGTAGAAAAGGCGAAAAACGAAAGAGACAGCTTAAAGTACACTTACCAGTTTCTTGCAAGAACCATGGTTGAGGATGTCTGTGGACTTTCTTGCAATAAACAAATGGACATTGAAGACGGGAGTTTCGGAGTTTTCGACGAATTAAAATCAGCTTTGAATCAGATTGTTCAGCATTGCTTAGAGAGCACAGTAAGGGAGGATATATATATGATTTTCGTTAGGGAAAAATCAGAGCAACTGAAGAGAATTGCAGAAGAACAGTTCAGGAAAGAACATCCAGCAAAGTTCACTTCAATTCAAGAGACTTCTTTCGATGCAGCAACATTCGATTATACTCTAATGGAGTCGACAATGAGCTTGATGAAGGAAGATATATACATGGTTTATTTTAGGGATATGATCGAATCGTGGATGTTAGAAACAAACGACAGAGGCATCGAGAGTCTTGTTAGGGAGAATACGAACGATTTTATCATCGGCGAGGCTGTAAGAGATTTATGCATCAATTTAAGCAAAGCGCAGGCGGCAAGACAGTTGTGCATTCAGGATCGTACGCCTCGCTCTTTGAATTTGGACTTTCAAGGAAGCACGCCGCCGCGTTCTAGGAAATTCGACGCGGATGGAGAGGACATCCTGATTCAAAAGATCGATTCTTTGTCGAAATGCCTGGATGCAGAGGAAGATCTGATGCTGAAAGCAAGCTGTGAAATACAGGAGCACAATGTGAACAATAGTTTGGTCATCCTCAACTGCGAAGAGAACGAAGAGCGCGACGTGATCAAATGGTTGATAACCGACGACGAAAGTACCTTCACTTCAGTGAGTCATAAGCTGGAGAGAGCTCTGCAGCAGGTGTACACAAGCAAGGAGTTGCTGGTGGAGTTAGAGCAGAGTCTGGAAGAGCCTGGCGACGAAGCGGGAGAGCATGACGATATTAGGGAGCTGGTTTCACCCAACGACATTTTAGGGATTACCATGCAATTTCAGCTGATGTTCGAGGATTTCGACTGCGCTGTACGTGAAAAGCTAGAGAGGAATCGGTCGAGGTAATCAACTCCCGTTTGATACACATTACAGCATAATATGATAACACGAGTTTCTCCATATCCATCGATCCTCAGGCTCGAGGAATTGAAGTGTCGAATTAATACAGCAACGGAAGGCGCAGCCTTACCGAGGAAAAGAAAATTGGTGTACAAAAAGGCCTTCATTTCAACTAGTCACAACTTGAAATTAGCAGAAACAGAGGCATCGATCTATCCTTGTATGCATATCTAGCTATTGTGATTTCAAGAAATTGATTATTTTTGTGGGAATTTTTCAGGTTGATTTGCTGGGGAATCAAGTGGATGACCTGTTGTGCCTGTTGCATAGGATACATATTGAATTGCACAAAAATGCTGCAGCTTTGTCAAGACATTTTGAGGTAATTATAAAATGAATAATAGTTGCACATACAAATTGAGCATGAGGAATTATGTGATAAATTTTGGTATGAATAATTGAATTAATGTAGGTTTATGAAATATTGAAGTTGATCAAGGGAGAGTTAGGCAACAGGGGTCCATCTTGAGAAACTCAAATCTCACTTATACATATATATATATATATATATACTATATTAGAACTGTTAACGAGTCGACCCGAGCCGAGCAAAATTTTAAGTGTTCGTTAATGTTCGCGAACAAGGCTCGTGTTCGTTCGTTAAGCTTTCGAGCTCGTTCATAGTGTTCGAGCTCGGCTTGTTAAGAACTTTTGTTGATTGAGCCCGTGTTCGTGTTGGGTTCGTTTAGGCTCGATTAAGCTCGTTCGAGTTCATTCGGGCTCGTTTGTCTTATTTTTTTAAATTTATATATAAATTAAAAAGAAAATTTAAAATTATTTTATTTATATATTTTAAATCAAAATTTTATTTATTTATAAATTATAATTCTATATGTATATATAATATTTATAATAAATATATTATTTAAACGAACATTAGCGAATAAAGTTTGGGTTCGTTCGTTAACCAAATGAGTTTGTTTATGCTGTTCGGCTCGGCTCGTTAACGTTCATGAATGAGCTTTAACCGAGTCGAATCGAGCCGAACTCGGCTCGGTTCGTTTAACAGCTCTAATATATGTATATATATATATATATATGATGTTAATTGAAAGTTTGCCTTTAGCCATGTTTAGAACTTAGAATGAGTGTGTATAACTAACTAACTACTTGTAAGAACTCTACAAGGCATTGTTTCACTCTATACATTTTTTTTTCTGAAACATGGGAACCGCAATTGGGGCGAATGCAATAACTTGCAAATTGCCAGTTAAGTTACACTAAGCAAATCTTGTGTGACATATTTGACTAAGAAAATGTTCGATAGGATATGAACCAGTGATCTTGCATTCACCGGTCTGATGTACCACATCAACTCGAATACTTCTTATAAGACTATAGGATTTAGGATTTACCTAGTGATCAACTTTGTTTTATTCGATCTATATTACATTAACATTAGTCTGAAACTACAGTGAGTGTACAAACAAAATAAACCAACACCATAATATGCATCTTATATGCAGGCATGGTCACCCAATAATGAAAATGTACTCGAATCGACATTTTCAGGGCTAATGGAACTCAAAACTAGTACTCAGATGACAATACTTTTACTTCCTGATCCAATCCCATCTTGTATACCTAACTAGATTGTAATACACAAATATTTTCTCTACTTAAAAAGGATAGCCCAATGAGAAAAGTTGGAAATCCTCTCAATTAATTAATACTGTGTAGATTAGATATACTCACGGATGTATCGAAGAGAAATCTCGAAAGAGCTGTTCCAGGACAACCCCACAAGCAAATAATCCTACAGAAATGACTACAGGGCCTGTTTTTGATATTCCCGGTAGCTCGGTACCTTGCCCTTTCTTGTTATTCATTGCCCATGCCATGGCAGGAGGAAGAACTCCATATAGCATTGTCATGCAGTAGCCTCCCTAAAATATTGTTCATATGCCAAATTAACTTAACATTGGTAATAAAGAGATTGACACAATTCTTACTTATATCAAGTTAGTAAGGAGAAGGATTTCGAGCATCCCATGACCTAGAAAACATCCTAATATTGTGGAAGGCAAGAGCGTAAAGTAGGTAACTCACAGCAATATCCGTGGCTGCAGAAAATGCATCGGGTACAGTTGTCGACACAAGAAGGGAAGGAGTGATCACCATTGCTGTTGCTGTGATGCTTGTTTTATTTTTCTGCCACCAATTGCTAATGTGTAGGAATGAACCCGATTTCTGCAATAGAGGCAGACTCTAACATGCAAGACATGTTTTGGTGTTATAAATATTACTAAGTGCGACAACAATTGCCTACTAGGCTACCTCAAGTTGTGCTGGTAGTGAATCCAATGAAACAGTGATTTGTTCCTTGAAGAATTCCGAGAAAGCAAGAAGGGTGCCAATAAGTGAGGTTCCAACTGCCAGAAGCGAAAAAACCTCAATCAAGGACGGAACTCCTTCCCATTCAACACTTCGACATGAAACAACATGTTAGTTAACTTCACGAATCTGCACTCACCATCTAGAACTATATCTTAAGAGTAATAAATGATCGATTATTTACCTAAGAAGCAACTCAACAGGATCTGAAACTTGGTCCAACTGGTTGGAGAGGCTTAGTGCTATTGCATCCCAGATCAGATATGCTACAAGTGGCACGACACTTCCTAGAAAAACTGCAGCCCTTATGCGCTTAAGATCTCCTCCTAAATAAGCACAAAGAACTGCAAGTATAATAGCTGTCAATCCCGACATTATATTGGAATTCAAGGATCGATATTTTCTGCAAGTATGATAAAGAAGAGAGCATCTGAACATTATCTACCTGGAGACAGATCATGATAGGCCAAAGTAAATATCATTACTGGTAGAGTTGCTGGGACTTTCTCCCAATCTGCAACACCGCCTTCTAATCCCGACCATCCTCCAGAAAAAGCCGCAAGACTCTCTATTGCTATTAGCAGACCTGTTTCATCAATTCATCATACTTGAAAACTTTAAACTACAAAATATTAGCCAAAGCTGATGATCATCCCAAACACTCAAGGAAGTTTGTGTTTAACTACCTATCATGGACACAGTTAGCCATTGGTTCACTTGGCCAGTGGCTCGGGTACCTCCAATAGAGATCAGAACGGTGAATAGGACAGTAAAGAGTATTTCAGAAGTTGCTTCAGGGAATCCAGTTATATGGTGAATTATTTCCCCCGACTTAGCACCGTAGGCTATCATGGAAGTGTAACCTAGGAAAACATATGCCATTGTTGCAACAACCCCGCCCCATTCTCCTAGAGTCTCTTGAGCCATTGTTGTAATCGATATCACCTTCAGCTCATCCTTTACTTTCACTTCCTCCTTCCTTAGCAAACTAACATTTATTTCAACTAGCAACATAGCCTCGAATAACATGAAAGCCCAACACATTGTCATTGTTATTGAACTCGGAAGGAGTCCCTACAGAACATATGAAAAGAAGCAACTGAGCTAGTTAATCAATTCTTCGTTTCTATGTCCTAAAATCCATATTAGGTGGTTTGCTTAATATGTTTCACCTCGAAAATAATCAACCCATTCCATAACTGAGTTTCAAAATGAAAAGATCAAAAACAATGCTCCAAACATTTTGTCTAAGAACAAAACTCATAAAAACTCTTGTTATCAAATAACCAGCCACTTTGTACTTTTGATAACCAATGTGTTGCTCAATCAATTCAATCCCTGTAATCCATTGATCAAAATTTTAGTCCATAAAGATAAATTTAGGATTCATGTTTGATGAACATATGATGAAGGTCTGGCATTCAATATAATCATAAAAATTTGAACCAAACAAAAAACTCAACTTCAATGATCAATACAATTTGTAGCCAAACAATAGCTTACACAAAATATCATTATGATCAAAACCAAACAACGAACATGCAGAAGTCTGATCAAACATTAAAATTTTAAACAAAAAAAAAAATGTAAAAGCTTGTCAAGCCCTAGCTTCGATGAAAAGCAAATGAGGTATTCTTCAATATACTAACGCCGATCAAACTTGACAAAATTAAATAGCCAAATTACCGCCGCAGAAATTTTCTTCGGAAGTGCGAGAATTCCGGAGCCGATACTTGTCCCGACAATAAGCGCAACAGCACCAGACACGGATCCCTTCTTCTTTGAGAATTTGGCAGGTCCATCCCGCAAGCGCACTCTGACGATATTGTTTTTCTTCGCTTCTACCAAATTCCAGCTGCGAGATTTCCCCCGTTGCAGTTGAATGTAGCTGCATGATCCACAGCCGAACCGAGCACTGCCGACAGACAATTCAGAAACACATAAGGAATCAAAATTAAGCAAGTTGTGGTGAAAACGGGAAAGGAGAGTGGGGAATCATATATATATACATTCTGGAATTGAAGCAATTTGCGGCATGATGATGTAGTCGTTGGGTTGAAGTTTGGGGAGTAGAAATCAGGCAATGAATATTCATTGGGATTCTACAGAGACAGAGAGAGAGGAGAAGATTCCGAATGATTATTATTATTATTATTATTTTATAGAGAAAATAGTGTAGAAGACAAATGATGAAAATATCTAAATGTGTGTTCGATTGCACTCGCAAGTTAATTTAGTTGAAGTTATTTATATGTCAAATTCACTTTCACCTCTATTTATTTTATTTTTTTAATTTTTTATTATTATTTTTTTTTTTACAGTTGCATAAATGATTTGATAATATAAAAATAGTTACAAATTCACCTACACACAGTATATATTCTACTTTCACGGTTCGGACAAATTATTTGATCATGAAAATTTAGGTAGGGTGTGTTTGTTTGGGGGTTTGGATTTTGGATTGGGATTTGAATAGTAAAAATTTTGAATTTGAATAGTTGTATGATGTGATATAAATAGGGTTTGATGTGATGTTTTGAATGTAAAATTGATTTTTAGTATAATATAAAAAATAAAAAATAGGTGTTTGATGTGATGTTTTTGGGGGGAAAAAATTGGATGAATAGTAGAAATCCTCCAAAATCCTTCAAACAAACACACCCGTAATGTAAATTAGTTACTTAGATAAAGAAGATTAGTTAATTAATAACTAAAAGAAATTTAATATATATGTTTAAATATTTTTAACACTATATTTATAAATATTATAGAATAAAATTTTATATAATACAAATTAATAAAAAATATATATTTATTTATCATTATTTTTATAAAAAATAAAAAATTTTAAAGGTAAAAAAAATATTTGTTATTTAAGGATAAGAGAGAAATAAAGAGATTTTGAATAGATGTACTAAAGAAGTTAAAAAATTTTATTAAATTGATTTATATTTGTTTAGTGTGTTTAAAATTGATAAATTTACTTAAAAATAAAAAGATACGGTTTAAACTGTAAGCAAAAATATCTTATACTTATACTAATACTAATACAATGACATTTTTTAAATTTGTCTAATCTGTCTGATGTGTTGCATCTGTTCTATGATCTGTCTGGCTATCTGTCTGTCTTTGACTCTGATTCTATTCAGAGTTCTCTCGTTTTCGGCTTCGGTGGAGAATCATGTTGTTTTTGGTTCCGGTGGAAAGTCATATCGTTTTTTGCTCCAGTGGAGAGTCATGTCGTTTTCGACTCCAGTGGAGAGTCATGTCATTTTCGTTTCTGGTGAAGAGTCATCTCGTTTTCGACTCCGGTGAAGAGTCATCTCGTTTTCGATTCCGATGGAGAGTCATGTCGTTTTCGTCTCCGGTGGAAAGTCATGTCGTTTTCGACTCCGGTGGAGAGTCATCTAATTTTCAGCTTCAGTGGAGAATCAATTGTTATTTTTATTTACGTTTTTTGCGTCTATATTCAACTTTTTTATCGGAGTACGTTCGCAAGAATGAAACTCAAATGAATTGACGGGGCCCGCACAAGCGGTGGAGCATGTGGTTACTCTTTTTTATCCGAAAACTTTCTTTTTCCTTTCAATCCAAGGGGAAGTGATCAAGGTAGGAGGCTAGTCCCCGAAAATGCTCGTTCATTTCAATGATTGTTGGCCCTATCGGTCAAATGAATCAGACGGTGACTTGGAGTCCGTTGCTAACGGGGTCTCGGTTGATTTCCCTTCTTATTCTTTCTCCCGTGCTAGGAAGCATTACTCCTCTAAGAAATTCTCTTAAATGTTCAATTTCTAATGAATCAAGATAACCATTTGTTCCGGTAAGCTCAAGTTGGTTTCTGTTATATCACTTGAGTTTTGAGAGAGGATGTTGAGATATTTTAGATATTCGGTTTTAAATTTAGTAGATTTATATTTATATTTAGTCTTATCCATAGATTAAATTATTTAGATTTGAGTCGAGTCTGTTTTGTATTACCTATATATAAGCCCCTTGTTTTGATGATCAATATACAATTTCATTATTTTCCCTCAAAATTCTAATAAATACTCCGCTATCAAATTCGAACACATCCTATTCATTCGACCAAATAAATATCATATTCAACACTATTATGTGAAAATTGCAATAAAAAAAAGTCATAAGTTTAATATGGATTGATAACTTTTTAAACCGTCGTGAGAAAATTTATGGAACTACTTTTGTGGATTTTTGCCGGTGATATATATATATATTTAAATGGTAACAATTTTGTGAAAATAAATTACAAAATAATATCCGTAACACTTCCGTAACTTAAAATAGCAAAGGAAGTTGCCTCGATCCCCTGACCTTATATTACGACTACCAGAAGAAATGAATTTGGCTTCGAAAATTATCTTGAAATCAATTTTGAGATTGTGAAAATAAATACTTTTTTCGTATACCCACAAAGTATACATATTTTTATTTTAGTTGTCTCATTACAAAGTAACTATTTCAAAAATACCTCATTTTTTTCTAACCCGTACTTTACCATTACATCGTTACTTTCATAGTAAATCATATAACACCCTCTATGTTTCAGTAAAAATTGCACAATATACCATTTTTTTCAAAGGTAAATATTAAATCAATTCAATTTTTAGTCAAAAATCTAAGACCATTTAAAATAGTCTTGAATTAAGGCAATAAAAAAACCCGACGTCTCCGGATTCACCTACCATACATGGTTCGTCTAGTGTGACTTTCCTTGTCGGACCTAGTTTGCAGAATATTAGGTTCGACCGAAGGTTTACCTAGTGCGCACTTTCGGTAGTCATAAAAAATAATAATAATAATAAATAAATAAATAATCAGATGAATGAAAAATTAAATTAATTGAATTTTATCGCAATTGGGCTCAAGCCAACGAGCCCCAATTGCCCAAAGCCTAATCTTGACCTTAGATATAGGCTAGTTTAGGCCCAACCCAAACAAGGCCCAAGCCATTAGCCCAATCTAAATCCAAACCCTCTATCGAATTTTCATTTATTATAGTTGGACCAACAATTCAATATAAGAATGAGTTAGATAAATTGTATTTTCAACATAATGTTCGTAACACATTACCTTAGTTGTAATATTGTCATAAAAAATTGTAACATTTGCCAAAATTTTCAAAATTTAACATCATACCCAAAAACCATTTCATACGAACTTAATCCCAACAAATCATCGTAAGTAGCACAAACACATAAAAAAAAAATTAAGGTAAACTATTTTTTTAATCCCGTAACTGGACTCCCTTGTCATTTATAAGTGAAAAATCTTTGTTGTTTCAGTCTTTCGGTGCCGGAGAAGCTGCGTGGCTTGCCGGAAGCCACGTGTCCGCCAAGTGTTCCGCCAAATCAGCGACACTTGGCGGACACGTGGATTTTATTTTATTTTTCAATTAGACCAAATAAAAAAATTAAAAAGACAAATAAAATTAAAAATAAATTTAAACAAAAATAAAATAAAATCCACATGTCCGCCAAGTGTCGCTGACCTGGCGGACACGTGGCCTTGGCGAGCCACGCGGGCGTTTCCGGCACCGGAGGACTAAAATAGCGAAATTTTTTCACTTATGAGACTAGTTTGCGACAGGCTCCACTTACTGGACTAAAATGATAAAGAAGTCCAGTTACGACACTAAAAAAAATAGTTTATCCTTTAAAAAAAAATAAAAAATAAAAAGGTTGGCCGAATTCATATTTATTTTTCTGCAATCTATATATGTATTTTATGTAATTTAATGACGGTGATATTATATAGAAATATATGTTTTGCAGTTTATGTATTATATTGTATTATATATATATATATATTTATTTTGCTAAAATAAATAATAAATTATGTTATATAAAGCAATATCACATCAAAATATATACTGTATATTGTATTATTATATACTATTTATATTGTTGATTTGTGTTGATTATGTTAATTTGACCTGATCAACTATAAAATTGAACTAAATTTTAATATAAGTAATAAAATAATTTATGCAAATTTTATTGTATAATTCACTTTTGAACTAATAAGAAATATAAAAAAATAACTTTTATTTTGTCCTCAAACATAGCAATTTTATGTATTATTCTAGTTAATGTAATAATAATATATATATATATATATATAAACTCACCTAGAAACCATTGAATAGATGTGGTGAGTCGACTTGTGGTGCCCCAAGTTTAAAAATACAAAGAAAACAAGTCTTATTGTTCTTTCATTTGAATAAATAAACTTTTATTATCCTCTTTATTCAATTGTCTGCTCATTTGATCGGACACTAGTTTTAAAAAATATAAGTTAAAATATAAATTTTTATTTTTTAGGATAAAGAAAAAGTAGAAAAAATTTTATATTTTTTTACTAAAAAGGGAAATAGGAATAAATTTAAATGACAAAAAAAAAAGTAAGAATAAATTTAAGTGACGGAGAAATTCTATTTATAATACTCCATCCGTTCGCCTCTAAGGGTTACACTTATTTTTTGCGTCATTTTACTTAACATTAAAAATATCCTTATATTTGTATAATATTTTATACAAATGCCCTTTTATTAGTATTATAAAAAACTAATATAAGTATTTTTACAATTTTTTTAATTTATACTCCGTTTTAATATAATAATTAATATTTAAATATGACACTCAGAATTGGACAAAAGTAGTATTAATTTACTCTCTAAACCACTATACTAATCTTTGGAAAAGTCTTCAAGATAGCAAAAATAAAATCCAATATACTAATCTCATTAAAAATCATGAATATATTCAAAAATAAATCAAGATTATATATATATGGTGGCCGATCTTATATTAATTGGATCGCTCATTTGACCCAATCAATATATAATAAATGTATCCAGTATATACTTCCTTCGTCCGTTCATATTGTTATTTATATGCGATCCACATCTTATGTTATTTTTTTTTAAAAAAAAATATATATTTTAATTTTATTTTAAATTTTTTAATTTTAATCAGACTAAGTAGTTATTTTATTATTAATTTTTAATTAATTATATTATATTTTAATTATTTTCGCTAATATATTTTTAATTATTTACTGATTATATTATTTATAAATATTTATAAATTCTCATATCTATAGTAACATGGACACAGTCGTTGGGATGAAATGAATATTATATACAAAATAACATATTTATAGCACATTATATTTTTTGCATTATTTTTATTATATGAGTTGATTTAAGTAAGTTTTGTTTTTGTTGCTTTTAGGTGAAATCATGTTTAGATATGAATATATATATATATTTTTAAAATAAAAAATTAATATATTTTTTTTTAAATTATTTTTTAGTCTTGACTTATTTATCATTTTAATCTCGTAATTAAAATATATTTAAGAATGATCTTGTATTTCATTATTTTGGCATAATTAGTCATCTAGTGTCGAAACTGTGTATGTAGCGGCCACGTAACTTATTGGAGCTTACGTGTGTCCGTAAAATAAGTGTCATATGTGGACACTTGTATTATTAATTAATGTAAAATTGAATTGAATTTGCAAATGTGCTATTTGGTCCAATTAGACCAAATAATAAATATCATATTGGATAATAGTAATATTTGTAAGACTAAATTAACAAAACTTATTTATGATTTCACGAAATTGCACAAAATTTCTCATACTTTGAAAATTGTATCAAACTCGGTTGTCTTTTCATAAACTTTGCGCTTAATCCCCTCAATCATATTTATTTAATGGTGTTTGAATTACAAATATATTTATTATTATTATTATTATTTTCGTCCGTCCCACTAAAAAAATATCACTTTCCATTTTTTAAATTATAATCATACAATAATACCAAAATACCCTTAATTTTTATTCAAATTACAAACATACAATTACATATACAATTACCTTTTATATAAAATCAACGTATTATATTTTGAATTTTATGAAAAATATATATTGAGAATCCTCGAAAGTCTGAGCAAACAAACCCTAAAGATTTGTTTAAATAAAGATTTTGGAATATTTTGAACTTTTGAAAATTTAGAAATAATACAAAATTAATACTTGATATTAATTTTTGCATAAATCAAAATTATTACATGCACAATTAATTTATATATAAAATATAAGATAAAAAATATCAAAATAATTTATACACTTTCACATTAACTAATAAAATATTATTATCTTCCTCCACATGAATGATATAAATTTTCATTACCAAAACAAAAATGCAATATTTTAATTTAGTAAATGTACCATATATCAAATATAATAAATATCTTTATAATTTATTTACAATATATTATATAAATACTGTTACTTTTATAAAAAGAAAAACAATGCTAATATATTACTCCCTCCGTCTCATTTACTATGTCCATATTGCCGTTTTTGTCGTCACTTTCCTTTTTTTGAAAAAATATTACACTTTAATCTTATTTTATAATTTTTTAAATTTTAATTAGACTAATTAGTTATCTTAATTTTAATTTATAATTATTTATATTATAAGATAATTATTTTTTCTAATACATTTTTAATTATCTATTAATTATACTTATCTACGGTAACCCGAACACAGTACATGAGACAAAGAGAGTAGTAGTATTATTATTATTATTATTATAAATTAATATAATACTCTTAATATTAAAAAATTAACATAAAAAAAAATAATAATACTCTTCTCAAGAAGTAAAAAAATATTATCAAAATCTCAAATACCTGTTTGGATTAATAATGACCATATGTTAAATTAATTTAAAATACACAAAAGAAATACAATACACACAAAGCATGCCCTTAATTCAATCTTTAATTTTCCCGACTTATTTGTTTATAACGCAATCTCCAAACCAAATATAGTAACGTTACTATATTAAAGATTCCATTTTTTCTCCAGAAATCAATGGAGGAAGGACATCACTGCTAAATGTTTTCCATTTACCTTTCACTGTTCTAAGGAAAAACAAAATTAAGCTCACCACACCAAAAATTAAAAATATAAAATATAAAAAAAATTATCCTTACCACTTTCTTCTGCAGAAATCATTCGAAAAAATAAAATTATAAATAAACCCAGATTTTGTCTTGAGATTTCGATCTTCTGTGCAGAATTTTCCAAAAATTTCTTCTCGGATTCCCCCAATTTGCCATCCCCTGAAATAAAAGGCAAATTTTTTACTCTCTGTTACTCCCACATCCATCGTTTTGTATATAAAAAGGCCAAAACAAGAACAGACATCCCCTGCAATAAATCTGTTGTCCTTGCGTTGTGCCCCCCCACCCCACCCACCCCCCCCATCCCTTCCCTTCTTCCTTCCTTCCATCCATCACCGCCCTCCGTCTCTCTTTGTCTCTGTCTCTCTCTTTTTCTTGGGTTTTCTGTTCGTCGATTGTTTGGGGGGAGTTATGTGAAGAGGGATTGGGGAGAAATGGCGTGTGCAGATGTTCATGGAAATAATGGGATTGTGAATCCGGAGGAGCCGAGTATTGATACGGACAAATTGAGCTACGAGATCTTCTCCATTCTGGAGAGCAAGTTTTTGTTCGGATATGATAATCAGAAGGTTTGGGTTCCGAAGAAGATTGAGGAGGAGGAAGACGACGGCGGTGGTCAGGCGATCAAGTATCAGCGGGGGAAAATCTGCATTCTCAGCATCGACGGCGGCGGGATGCGGAGCATTTTGACAGGGAAGGCCTTGTCGTATTTGGAAGCGGCGTTGAAGAAGAAGTCAGGGGATCCCAACGCTACAATCGCCGATTATTTCGACGTCGCCGCCGGAGTCGGCGTCGGCGGTGTGTTCGCGGCGATGCTCTTCGCTGCCGACGAGAATCGGCGCTCGATTTTCAGCGCGGATGATACGTGGAAATTCCTGATTGAGGAGGGTGGGAAACTGTGCCCCTCCGGGAAGGGGCGGAGTTCGAAGGGAGGTTTCTTCCGGCGAGTTTTCAGGAAGAGCGGCAAAGCTTCGACGGCGGCGGCGTCGGCGCGGTTGGAGAAGGCGATGAAGGAGGCGCTGAAGGATTCCGAGACCGGCCGGAGCTTGACTCTGAAAGACACGGTGAAACCGGTATTGATCCCCTGCTACGACCTCTCCAGTTCGGCGCCGTTCCTCTTCTCCCGGGCGGACGCCGTCGAATCGGACAGCTTCGATTTCAATCTGTGGGAGGTTTGCCTGGCGACGGCGTCGGAGCCGGGGGTCTTCGACCCGGTCTACATGAGGTCCGTCGACGGTTCGACGCGGTGCGTCGGCGTCGCCGGCGGATTGGCGATGAACAACCCGACGGCGGCGGCGATAACGCACGTGCTCCACAACAAGCAGGAGTTCCCATTCGTGAGAGGGGTGGAGGACATTTTGGTAATTTCACTCGGGGCAGGCGGGCAGTTGCTAGAGAGCAGTTTCGACCTCGAGCAGGTGAAGAAATGGAAGGCGCAGGATTGGGTTCGCCCCTTGTCCCGGATTTCGGCGGAGGGCTCGGCGGAGCTGGTTGACCACGCGGTGGCGATGGCGTTCGGGCAGTGCCGGAGCACCAATTACGTCCGCGTTCAGGTACCTGAAGAATTTACCCAACCACTTTTACCTTATGCATCATCACTTTTTCTTTTCAACTGTTCCAATTCACCAATTTCAATTTCAATTTCACTCTTTTTGAGGATGATAAAAATATTCTGAAAAGACGATGAAAATCTTATTAAATTTGCTTCTTTTTTCTTGTGTTTTTGACTGCTCCGTGCTTCATCTTTCTTCTTTCTTTTGAATTGTGAATGTTCTGTGGTGGGGTTAGGGTGAATTCCTTTATTTATTTATTTTTTACTTGAGTGCCTTCTGCATCTTCACATGTCTGGACTGTCCTGAATGTAGTGGTTTTACTTTACCTGATTTTCCCTTTGTCGATATCATACATTTAACATAAAGAACCCTAAATTGCGCTGTGAACTTTATCTGCACTGTTGTGTGCACTCTGTAAATATTGACAGCACTTGCTACAAAGAAGTAAAGGGTCAGTTTAACTCATCTTTCGGTCAGGTCTTTTATAGATAGATAAATGCATATTTGATATTTTTTTGATCTTGTTGGTTGTCGGTCAAGATTTCGACATTATTATGAGTGGCTTTTTGGGTTTAACTAAATCAAGATTGTCAAATGTGTGTTGCTGGATTGGAACAGAAGTGGTCTATCTGCTCTTGTGCACCAATTTGATGTGTAAATGCAAAATTTTTTAAATGTTGTTTCTATAATGAAGAGCTCTATGTTAGAAGTGAACGATCACATGATTCGACTATAGTTCCCTTTTTGCATGACATTATTGGGAGGATATTCGGTGTTATTTAGAAAATTGATGGTTGTGATCTTTCTTGTTTAGGCAGGATGCCATGTGGGGTTGATTTATTACAATGAGGATACTGTTGAAGCATATGATTTGTAATGGCATTGCATCGGATAATCTTTAAGATATGGAATAATACATTATATCAATTAGTCCAACTCGGTTTATGCTAATCAAAGCTTCACCAAATTTTATAATTTGTAGTTGAGTTTGCAGTTCAATATAATTTGTTCTTTCTGTTTATCGTTTTACTGAATTCTCAGGCATACGGGTCCAGCTTAAGCCGGTGTGGGGAAAATGTCGACTCGGATCCCAGTCCGGGCAACGTGAAAACACTGGTGGCGGTGGCAGATGAAATGCTGAAACAGAAGAATGTGGACTCAGTCCTCTTTGGCGGCAAGAAGATCGGAGAGCAGAGCAATTTTCAAAAGCTCGACTGGTTTGCGGAGCAGCTTGTGCTAGAGCATCAGAGGAGGAGTTGCAGGATAGCTCCCACTGTTGCATTCAAGCAGGCTTCGTCTAAACCATCCTCAGTGTAATGAAAAACAATGTCCCTTCAAGTTTGATGAAAAAATTCGGAAAAAAAAGCATATACATGGTATGCTCTCTCTCTCTCTCTTCAACTATTATTACTTGGTTCAATCAACTTTGAAATCATTTGTGGCCATACATGATTGATTACATATAGTCAGTCTGGTGAAGAATCGAATCCTGAAAGATAATACTTACTACTTACTATATAGTGTTGTTGTCTGTTTCTGGCACCTCCCTTCATCCATCCCTGTGGGCTTTTGTCTGTCTGTCTGTCTGTCTTTGTCATGTCGTGATGTTGAAGAAGAAACAACAAATCTAACACCATAATATTCCCTGGTTGTTGCAACAGTTTGGTTTTGTGTCTGAGTGTACCAAAAATGGATTTATTCTTGAATTTTGGGTGTTGGAGCCTCACCGACACTGATGGTCAAAAATGCACAGGGCCATATTGGTCATTCCAGTAGCTCATAGCGCTGAGCTGGGCTGGGTGGGTAGGTACGTAGGTAGGCTGGCACTTGGAAAAATGCATGGGTGTGTGTAAAGTGAAGGGCATTCATTCTATTTTATGTTTGACTCTTTTCACAAAACCTCCTCCTCATCCATTCTTTTCCTGTCCCCAGCACATTTATGATTATGATTATTATAATTATAATTAAATCTTTTATTTATTTGGATCATGCAAATCCTGTTGTGCTGCTGACCATGGGTGTGTGTTTTAAGGATGTTCTGATGATTAGGGTTAGCAGTTATTTGCCTGGTTATAAGTAAGCAAGCAAGGATTTCTTGTCTTGGCTGGCATTGTTATGGTTTCATTGTTGTTTCTAAAAATGTTTCTGGCAAATGGGACATCCGTCAATTGTCCATTTTGATGAATTGGGTCTACCATTAATTGTATTTATTGGCATTCATTTTGAAAGGGAAAATTGCAGAGGAGAGAAGAAGACTAGCCAGAGTATATGACTGTTTTGATGTGTGTCATCATGGATCTTGGTTGTTGTTAGTTTCAAGAAATAGTGGGGTATGAGGGTATTAGTATATGCATTGTATTGGTGGTGGTGATGAAACCATTTGTGGGGTGTAATAGACTTACACTCACTCACTCACTCTACTGCTTATACTTGTACTTGTTCATAAAAACAAGTAAGAAAGCTTTACAAGTAGTGTTTGGTTTTGAATAATGAAATGATTCTAATGATCCATCGTCATCATCATCATCTCTTTCTTCCATTCTCATAGAACTCTACTTACTACTGCTTTCTTGCTTGACTTTAGTCTCCCTTTCAATAATGTCTATTTATCACTTTTCTGCATTGATGCAGTTCAGTGGGTCCTTTCCATATTGCCATTGCCATTGCCATTGCTGCTAATGCTGCTACTTTATGTGAAAAAGGACTTTGAAAATACTAATAATAATAATAATTATTATAAGTATTGATGGATCTTTGTGGGATTCTTTGCCTGCCAGAGCCCAGGCAATGGTCAACTACACTACACGCCACACCACACTAGATAGAGTGCACCTTTTTTTTTTTTTTTTTTAATAATGACGTGGAAATTCGCGGACGCTACCCGAAAGTGCGCCTCCGATTAAACTTAATATCCTGTAAATTAGGCTCGACAGATAAATCACACTATGCGAATCATGTGTTGCATGGCAGGTGATTAACTAATTGTATGCATGATTAACTATTTGGATACGAATTCAAACAAAGGTATATAATACTCCCTCCCTTCTGGATATTATGTCTACTTTACAGTTGATACGAGAATTTAAAAATTATATAATTAGTAAATAAATAATACTCATTCCATTTCAAAATAATAAAGACATTTGAGATGGACACAGGAATTAAAAAATAATAGTATTATATTGACAATGTGTATTTAAAAGATCATATTGTTCCTACTTTATGTAATTATTGTAAAAAAATAGGAATAATTTTGTAAAAATGTAGGGAGAGAGTTGCCAAAAGTAGAAATGAGACTATTATTTAATTAAAATTTTAAAAAATTAAATTAATAAATTTATAATAAGATTAAAGTGTATAATTCTTTTTTAAAAAAGAAAAGTGATAAAATAAGTGGAACGGATAAAAATAAAAAGAGAGACATGACCAGGGATGTCAACGGGACGGGTTCTGCAGGCCCCGAGACCCGCCCCGCCCCGCTTCCACCCAGCCCGAGGACCCGCCCCGCCCCGAACCCGAAGGGTTCGGAGCCAAACCCGACAAACCCGTTTTCTTAAAAATATATAATAATAAATATTTTTTTAACAATCGAATACTAAAACAAATAGCATTAAAAGAAAAAACAATCAAATATTATCCATAAAAATAAGATAAATAAATAAATAATATATTTTTATTATATAAATATACATATATTATGTATAATAATTTTTAAAAATTATCTGGAGCGGCAACTAATTGAATTTTATATTTAAAATTATTTAAGTAAATAAATAATATATTTTTATTATATAAATGTACATATATATATATATATTAGTTATAATAATTTTAAAAAATATCCGGGTTCGGGTCTGGTCCGAGTTGGGACAAATTTTTAGTAAAATCCGTAAACCGCCCTGAACCCGGCCGGATTTAAAATTTTAAATCCACAATCTGCTTTGAAACATATTATTTAGACCCGAACCTGCCCTATTAAGAACGGATCCGGGCTAACCGGCCTCATTTGACATCCCTAGACATGACCGAAGGAGTAATTACTATTTTTTTTATTTTTATAATAAAATGAATACCCAAAAATTGTCTATCTTTTGCTAACAAAGTAAATGGAAAAATATATATATTTTTTTATGACAATGCAAAATGAAATTACACATAAATTTTAACAACAGAAAAAACAAACATTTCGTCCCTTATTTATCTGTTCGTTTGTTTTTTGTATGGAATTTTAGAAATATTAGTATTATATTGGGATGTGATATGAATAAAGTAGAAAAAACTAAAATAATCTTATTATGTGTGATATAAAGGTGATACATTTGTATAATATAATATAAATTGTAAGGAAATTTTTAATGTTAATATAAAGTACAGTTACTAAAAAAAAATAAAATAAATACTTTATTATAAGACGGACCAAAATAAAAAAATAAATAAATTATTAAGTACACAGAGATTAATAATTTGCGGCTTCCTTTTCATGTAATGTTAATACTCACACTCACTCAATCACTCACTTTTTAATTTCAAAATAACATATTATATATATATACATGTACATATACACTAAGAAGTCCGTGCTTACCAAAGTTTTGACCGCAACTAGGTTGTACACGGTTTGGATATTTGTAAATATGTAGGTATTTGTTATTCGAATTGAATCAAATAAATATTCGAAATCGCGAACCGTATCCGAACCAATATTTGCAAATAATCTGAACTAAAATTTAAAAAAATATATTAAAAAATAATTAAAATTCTAATTAAATCAAAATATTTGCATATATTTCAAATATCCGATTTGAAACCAAACTGTAACCGAACAGAATATAATTATTAATATAAATTTTAAAATATAATAATATAAATATATTAGGTTCGGAATCGAACCGAACCGAAAAAAATATCAAAAACCAAAACCGAACCGAACCGAACAAATATCAAATATACAATATTTGTATTCGAACCAAATTCGCTCGGTTAATCGAAAATTCGATTCGGTTGTTTTTGCCCACCCCTAACGGCAACTCCAACTCACTCCCTAAATTCAGTAAATTGTGCAAAAATTAGGGGAGGAGTTTCAATCCACCCCAAAATCTTTAACGCAGTGTACATATACAGTGTTACCCCATAAATACCTCTCATCTTTTTTTGAGTAGAGTTTTTGTAGTATTTTGTGTATTTTTATTATTTTTTTAAGGTATATTGTGTAATTTTATTTTTTTTGAGTGATATAATTTTATATTTTAAAAAGTGATATTTAATTTTATTTTTTGAAAATAATGTATAATCTTCTTTTTTTTAAATGATATATAATTTTTTTTAAAGTGATATTGTATACAGTATAATTTTATATATATATATAATTTTTAAAATAAAATGTAAAATTATATATGTTTGGGTTATAATATAAAAATAAATTAAAATTGAGGTATAATTTATAAATATGAAAAATTATATAAAATAATATAAAAGAAAATATATAAAAACTATATATATATATATTTAAAGTAAAAATTGAAGTTTATAGTTGAAGTAAAATTATCATAATTTTACTGCAATTTTTACTATAAGAACTGCAAAAATTGAGTAATGAGTTGAAGATGAATTAAAACAAATTTTACATTGCTTATTGAAAATCCAATTTTACTCTTTGAAACAAAAATATTACTATTGCATTTAACATATAATTAATTAAACCAATTTACAATATCATTCAACAAATTTACATAATATTCAATAATTTCAATACCATAATAATGTTTCATACAATTCAATAAATTTTTTGGACGATTCAACATATTTTTTATATCACTCAATTTCAATACATAATTAATTCAAGTATTCAACAAAGTATTCATTTTTCCATTTTAGTCCATCCTCATAACAAAGTATTCATTTTTTTTTAAGTAACTGTATTATCTACCTAATATTGCAAATACCCTTACAACTTACAATATCTTACACAAATGTCATTACCTTTATATCACACATACTAATAAGATTATTTTAGTCATTTCTACTTTATTCCTATTATATCCCAATATAATACTATTATTTTTAAAACTACATGTAAAAAATAATTGAATATTTACTTTTAGGACGGAGACAGCGTAATATTTAGAAAAAGATGTTCACATTTCCTTATTTTAACAAGCATGTCCATAAACTATCACTAAAAAAATATCAATTTTTACAAATAATAATAATAATAATAATAATAATATATTTGTGGCTGTTACATACTCCTTTCGTCTCATGTAATATGAGTGTATTATTGTAGACACGAAAATTTAGGTAAAGTATAATTAGTAAGTAATTAAGAAGTATATTAGTAAAACTAATTATTATTTAATAAAAATAATTATAGATTAAGATTAATATAAGTAAATAGTTTAATTAAAATTAAAAAAATTATAAAATTTAAAATGCGATTAAAGTGCATAATTATATTTTCAGAAATAAAAAATATAAGTTATGTGGGACGGACGAAAATAAAAACTAGAGACAAATTACGTGGGAGGGGGATAAATAATTAAATCAAACATCCCAATGAATTCCACACGTCATTCTTATGTCTTCATAAAAAGATGTTATTAGTATTCAATAGTAAATTATAATGACACTTTAACTCCTAATTTAGCAATCTTTATTGTTTATTTATTTATTTATTTTAGGTCCAACTTTTTTCTTAAAAAAAATAAAGAAATAAAAATAATAATTGAAAAGAAGATAGGTGTGGGCAATAATATAATAAAATAAAATAGTGGGGCAACTTTGGAGCTTTCCCATCAAATTGTTAATGAGTTTGTTTGGTTGATTATGGTGTTTTTATTCGATTTATATTATATTATATTATATAATATTTTATTTTAATATATATAGGCTTTCAAAGCAATGGTGATGGCTAGTTTGATAAACTACTTGTTTTCTTACAATAATTGTACTTAATTTAATTATTAAATGTTTTATGTGTAGACAATAATCCTTTTCAAATCACCAAAATATTGTAGTGTTTTTTTTTTTTGTCTTTAAATAATATTCCCTTCGCCCACACACAAACTAAACGTTTACTTTTAGTACAGTCTTTAAAAAATAATAGTATTTTAATTATAATGGGTAGTTAAAAGTAATATAATGACACTTTTGCCCTTGTTTTTTTCGTGTAAAAGTAATGATATGATATAAAGTAAGAATATTTGTGGAAAAAAAGTGAGATATTTAATGAAATATTTACTTTGTAATTGGACGTCCCAAAATAGAAATATGTATACTTTCTAGCTGAACGGAGAAAATATTTAATACGATATTGATAACAATAGAAATATGAGTATATATTTTGACTACATAAATTTCAAAAAGTAAAAAATTTAATCAAATTACTTAGCTTGATAATCAACAATAACATAAATGAATTAATGTTGCATAGTGACAAGGCTATGATGGGAACATCTGGGGAGGGGATATATATTGAACCAATTTAAATTTGGACAATTACAACATAATTAGTTTGAGGAACATGTTTATTACTCCCTCCGTCCACACATAAAGTATACAATTATTTTTGACGTGGTTTTTAAGAAATAATAGTATTTTAATTATAGTGGGTAGTTAAAAATAGTGTAATAATAATTTTGCCCTTACTTTTTGTTGTAAAAGTAATGATGTGATGTAAAGTAGGGATATTTGTGGAAAAATTGTGATATTTAATGAAATATTTACTTTGTAATTTAACGTCCCAAAATAGAAATATGTATACTTTCTAGCTGGACAGAGAGAGTATGAGTTTATACAATATATATATATATAGTGAACATATTTTTTTGTTTATTACTTCCTCCGTTTCACTTACCGTGTCTATCTTTCCAAATTTATATATCCCACTTATTTCATCACTTTCTTTTTTTGAAAAAGTATTATATACTTTAATCTCATTTTAAAATTTTTAATTAAAATATTTTTAATTTTAATTATATTAATTAATTATTTTAATCTTAATTTAAAATTAATTTTATTAAATAATAATTATTTTCAGTGATACATTCTTAATTATTTATTAATTATATTTCTTTCAAATTCTTGTGAATGCATTAAAGGGACATCATATCAATTATAATTATATAAGCTAAAGCTAACACTCTATATAATTATTGCCAAGTTAGGTATTATGGGTGAGTTTACTTGTATTTTTAAATTTGTTCTTGAGTACTTATATAATTTATATATATATATATATTCACTTAAAAATCATCATATTCAACATGTATTATTAAAAAATAAACAAGTAAAACATGTATTTTATGTAACATGTTATATATTGGCTTATAATATTTTTTACGTCTACAATTTTATGTAAGTTTGCTTGAACACGAAAAATTAATAAATAATAATTTTTAGTATTAAAGTTGAAAGGTAAAAAATAAAGTGAATATATTATAGAAGAATTGATAAGAAAAAATAATAATACTTATTTTTCATTATTTTAAAATAGAAAATACAATACACACCCTATAGTTAATAATACAAACTAATAGCAATTATTGAGAAGTCCCTATTGCTACAAATTTATTATTATTATTATTATTTCCTACCATCCATAATACTCCTTCCGTCCTCTAAGTAAATATCCATTTATTTTTTGCACGTAGTTTTATAAATATTAGTATTATGTTGAGATATAGTATGAATAAAGTAGAAATGACTAAAATAACCTTATTAGTATTTGTGATATAAAATTAATGTCATTTGTGTAATATATTATAAGTTGTAAGGGTATTTGTAATGTTAAGTAGATAGTACAGTTACTAAAAAAAATGAATACTTTGTTATGGGACGGACTAAAATGAAAAAATAAATACTTTGTTATGAGACGGATGGAGTATTAATAATTTTTCACAGTTATATTCTCAATGTTTTCTCCTTAAAGACACTAAAAATAATTAAAAAAAAAACAAAACTAAATAAATTCTAATCACGATATTAAAGAATTGCAAATTAAAGCAAAAAAATTGTTACATGAGTATTTTTCTATTTACATACACAATTTTATAACTTAGACACTATTAATCAATAATTTTTTTTTTCAAAAAAAATAAATCAAATATCTATTTTATTTCATAAAATATCACACAAAGCATACAAACTTTTCGTATTTTCAAAATTTCAAAAACCATTATAAGCTTAACACATATATTTTTAGAAATTTTCACATTATTCATCGACAATATGTTTTGAATATTGCATCAAATATATATTTGATCTCACAAAATATTACATCAAATATATATTTACCTCCGACGCCTCAGGTCACCTGCCACACATGGTTCGCCTAGTGTGACTTTTCCGTCGGGTCTGATTTGCAGGGTATTAGGTTTGGCAGAGGTTTACCCAGTGTGCACTTTCGAGTAGCAGCTGCGGGTTCCTACGTCATATAAAAAAAAAAAAAAAAAAACATCAACTTTTTCACTATTAAAATAAAAAAATTCGAAACTAGAAAATTCTATGGAATCAAAGCCTAAATTATTGGATAATTACAAATTTTTGGTGTGAATTTTCATTAAAAAACATGGAATCTACTTCAAAATGTTCATCTTTAACATGACATGACCAATAAATTAAAGCCTATCCTTTTGTTGAGTATATTGTAATAATTATATATGATCAAAGTGCTTAATTAATTAAAAGTACTATCATTATATATATATATATATACATAAATGTATGTATGTATAAATGGGATTATTCAAATGCAAGATTATGAAGTATGGTGGGGACTTATCAAGTCTTAGTCTAAATAGGACAGCCATTCGTATCGATCTTTAAATAATATTATTTTTGTCCGGCTCTGATGGTCTCAATTACTTTTTTTGTGTATTAATATTTGAATATCAATTATTATATCAAAGTGTAGTACAAATTAAGAAAAATTTGCAAAAATACTTCAATTAGTGTCTTATAATACTAATAGAAATACATTTGTATAAAAAATTATACAAGTATAATGATATTTTAATGTTAAGTACAATTATGCAAAATGTAAATGTGACTTTTAGAGACGGAAGAAATAACTACTTCCTTTATTCGGTTAACTTATGTAATTTTAGTTGGATTGAGATTAAAAAATAATACTAATATTTTAATATTATAATAAAATAGATAAAAGATAAATTAAAAGTATTTTGAAAATTTAATTAGAAATTTGATTAAAATGTGGTAAGCAACTAAAAAAAATAATGATAAATTGATTATTATTTATTAAAATATAAGTAATACAATTATAGATCGAATAAAATTATTTACTATAAGTATAATAGACATGAGTTTAACGGAAAAAAAATAAAAATAGAGTAATATAATTTTAGCGGATGAAGAGAGTATATTGTTGTTGATTATGACTTAGAGCATTAATTTTTTATGAACTTTTTTTAAGTATTAGACAATTATTTAGAATAGTAGAAATTTGGATATTAATATAATATTTTATATAAAAAAAAAATTATATATAAATATATGGCATGATATTTTTAAAAATTATTTTCATGAATAATATCAAAATTTTAAAAAATATATATATGTAAATAAAATCATAATTTCATTTCATTTCCCCTATATGTATAAATACATAACTTAATATTTTTTAACTTTAGTTTTATTTTTTTTTTCAATATGCAATCATAATGATTTTCTATAAAAATAAGTACAAATATATACTCTTTCGGTTTCACTTAATTTTTCTATTTTCGTTCGTCTCACATAATTTATTCTTTTTATTTATTGAAATATATTATACACTTTAAACACATTTTAAAATTCATAATTTATAATTTACTGTATTTTCTATTTTAATTAAACTATTTAGTCATCTCAATTTAATCTATAATTATTTTTATTAAATCATAATTAATTTTACTAATATACTTCTTAATTTCTAGAGTGTGTTTACTTGTCCGATTTGATTTTCGATTTTACTATTTTTAACTTTATTTTTTTTTAAAAAAATCAAATCAAACACATATTTTCCATTTATTATATTACACTGAAATTTAATTTTACATTCAAAATATTACATCAATATATATTTATATCACATCAAACAACTACAATTCAAAATTTTTCTATTCAAAATTAAAATCCAAAACTAAAATCTTATAAGTAAACACACTCACTAATTGCACAATATCTAAAATTTCGTATCTAAACTAAAATGGACAAATTAACTGGGAGAGAAGGAGTATATATTATTTATTATTAAAATATTATACTCCCTCCGTCCCAATACAATAGTCACATTTACCATTTTTGTTCGTCTCAAAATAATAGTCTCGTTTCCATAAATAATTATATCACTATAAAACTACCTTTACTTTTTCATTATTATTACACAATTGCTACTACTTTTTACACTAATACACTCACAAGGGCAAAAAAAATTTTATCCATACTTTTTACTCATTACTAATATAATATCAATATTTCTTAAATCTCGTACTAAATCCAACCCAGACTATAGTTATGAGACGGAGATAGTATTAAGGGTGTGTTTGTTTGGGGATTTGGATTTTGAGTTGGGATTTGAATAGTAAAAATTTTGAATTTGAATAGTTGTATGATGTGATATAAATAAGTGTTGATCTGATGTTTTGAATGTAAAATTAATTTTTAGTATAATATAAAAAATGAAAAATAGATGTTTGATTTGATATTTTTTGAAAAAAAAAAATGAGATTGAACAGTGAAAATCTAATCCAATCCCCAGTACAAACACACCCTAAAATTACTATTAAAAAACTAAAAATCAAAAGAATAGAGGTCGTGTGCGCTTGAAATCATGCACTTTTTTCTTTATTGATTAGTACTAAACATAAACCCAACCACTCAACCACTTTCATTGCTTAAGTCAAATCCTTGTTGATCAAAGACTACCCTTGCTCGAGGGTAGGCCTATTTATACGTTAAATGACAATTGAAGATATTTTTATTTTATTTATTTTCAATATATTTAATTGTGTTTTTTTGAATTTAAAATATTTAAAATTTTTTATTATTAGTTATTGAAAATTGTAAAAGTGTTATAAAAATAGTATTTATTTTTATTATAGTTAGATTTAAAAAATAATATATTTTTATTGGAAAATATAAATAGTTTTTTTTTATTGAAAATTATGTAAAATATAAAATAATAATTTTTTTGTATATATATCTATCATGTTAATTATCGATTAGTTCATTATATTTATAATTTTCAATAAATTTAATTTATTTTTAGTATAAAATTAATATGATGTAATTTTAATATAAAATAAATTATTAATACTTATATTTTCTATTTTGTGTCGATTTTAATAAATTTATATATTTTACAATTAAAATACTTTATATATAAAAATGAGTTATTTTAGATTTATAAAAGTAAAACTATAATATAATAAAATATTCTAATATAATTAATAAATAATCAAAATTTATTTGTGTAAAATGCATAGTAAATTTTTAAGGGCTAAAAATTTTTTTACATAAAAAACTATTTCAAAATGCCTTGGTAAGTTAACTTTTCAGAAATTAGCTTTTTAAGTCCAAAAAACTAATTTACCAAACACCTAAATTAGTTTTTTGACCGGTCAAATAGTTAAAAGTTGTTCAATAAGTTAAAAATTCTAAAAAAAAAAAAACTATTTGTCAAACACCCTCGAAATAATATTGGAAGGTGATTGAATTATTAATTAGTTGGAGATTAAGGATGGTGTGGTTATTTATCTAGATAATAAACTATTCATGGATGCATTGAATCCATGTTAATTTGTTAACTGAATTAATTAAATATCAATGAATGAATTTAAATATATAAAATATTATTTTTTTTAAAAAAAATAAAAATATAAGTTTAGAATATGGAATAGGTTTGATGAGTCAATATCTTAATGTGGTTGGAGAAATAGGATGTACATTATTTTATACTTGAGTATCTATTTCTTGATTTGTTACGTCTTCTTTGACTATACGGATTTTCTAAGCTCATTTAAATTTAATTAGCTTACAAGTGCTGCAAAGATCCACATCAATCATTGATTATAATAATAAATAAATAAATAAATATATTTTTTGTATTATAAATTAACAATTTTATCTTTGAGGTAAAATAGATAAAAATATATTCGAATAAAAATGGTAAATAAATAAAGAGTAAAAAAACAATTATGAACAGGGAATAACAATAACAAATAATAATAATAATAATAATAAATAGATAAAAAAGAACCCTATAGCATCCTCAACATTTTAGAATTGATATTGTTCGGGCCGGTGAAGCCCGCCCATCTTGGATGCAACTGGGTTGGGCCTAAGGTAAATTTGGCCCGGCCCAAAGATGGTTTAGATTGGGTTGGCCCATCTATTCATTATATATATATATATATATGTATTCAACAACTTTAGCCCAAGCCAATTTTATAGGCCAAGAGAGGGGGTTGATTAGGGTGTGAATTGAAAAAAATTGTTGATTTTTCAACTCAGCACATGATATATGTATAAACAGCACATATTATTATTATTATTATTATTATTATTATATACAATATATGTTGTGTATAATAAAGTTATGTATTGTTTTCTTATAATAACAAGTTTGTTGTATAAGAATATGTCATGTGTTAAAATCAACTGTTGTGTGTACTATATAAGACTATAATATGGGTTAATTTGTGTGTTGTATTTGTATTATATTAACATATACAATGTATTGTATATAATCATATGATATGTTGTTGAGACTATGACATATATTCTTTTTTTATGTAATATATTTGTATTATATTAATATATATAGTGTATTATATATAATAATATTATGTATTATTAAATAACACACCATATATTATTCAACACAGTGTTGAATTTTAAATTTAGCGTATATTCGCAGCATTGTTTACCATTTTTGTCCGTTTCAAAACAATAGTCTCATTTTCATAAATAACTATGTCATCATAAAATTATCCCTACTTTTTCATTATTATTACACAATTGCTACTATTTTTTACACTAATATACTCACAACGGCAAAAAAGTCATTTACTCTTACTTTTTACTAACTAAATGTCGTGTCCAACGCAATAAGACTATACTTTTGGGGGACTAAGAGATTATGATAGAAAATTTTCGAACAACATATAAATTATAAGTAATGTTGCCTATTTTTTATATATAGATATACATTTTATAATATATGTATACATTGGAAGAGGAAAACTAAATCGTGTGTAAGTTGAAATTATATAATGCCTATTTATATTAAATAAAACAATACAAAATATTTCTATAATTATAGTTTTTTACATTGAACGGCGGCGGCGACTTTGGAATGTTGCGGGCGAGTAAGGCGGAGGAAAGAAGAATGAAAAAAAAAAAAAAAATGGAGAAGAAATTATTATATATTATAAATTGTTATAAAAATAAAAATAATATTAAAAATTATTAATGATATAATAATAATAATAATAATAATAATAATAATAATAATAATAATAATAATAGCATAATTTTATTTTGTATATTTATATTTAAGTTCTGTAATTTTTTAAAATTAATTATATTTAGAAAAAAATTAATTTTGTTCATGGTATAGTCAAAATATATCAATTGTGTTCTCAATATTATCAAAGCAAAAGAAGATGACCTAAAGTCAACACGGGCATGTACACTGAAACAAGCTCGTGTTTAATACAATCAACACTGCATAGTCATGTACCAATTTGATGATGTACAGACACGGCCGTATAGAACTAATTAATTAAATGTGAGTTTTTCCGATGAAGTAGAGGAGGAGGAAGAAGAAGAGAAAAAATTAACTTTGAGATTTTCCAACAACATGTAGCGTGTAAGGAGGAATTAATTCAATTTGATATTTGTTTGGAGGATTGGATTTTAAATCCATTGTTCATTCCATTTTTTTCCCCAAAAATATCAAATTAAAAACCTATTTTTTATTTTTTATATTATACTAAAAATTAATTTTATATTCAAAACATCACATCAACACTTATTTATACCACATCATACAATTATTCAAATTCAAATTTTTTATTATTCAAATTCCAATTCAAATCGAAAGCCCCAAACAAACTCTCTAAATCTAATACTTAAGGATTGATTAATTAATTAGTTAAGGACCTGACCTAACCTGACCTGGCAGAAACATCGTCTGTCTCGCATTGTATTTTCGTTAGTAACTTATTTTGTTGGGTTTAATTTGCAGAATATTAAGTTTCGCTAAAATTTATTCTGTGCGTCTGTGCGCACTTTTAGATACTGACTGCGGAATCCACGTTATATATATATATATATATAATTCACCTTAGATTTAATTAATTAAATGAGTTTTTGGTGATAAAAAGAGAGTAAAAAAGAACCTGAAAATTGGGACATGACCGTCTACGTACATCTGGATACATGGTTGCAAGAATAAGCCCGTGTACAATTGTACACTGTTGTGTTATGTGACTATGTAGTGTTGACATTGTAAAACACGGGCGTGTTTTTGTGTGCATGGCCATGTTGCTTTCGGGTCATTTGCCACATCGACTCCGATACATCTATATCAACATTTTTTGTTGATTTGATAACAGTGAAACTAAAAATTGATTATATTAAGACCGATTAATAAGTTTATTATAGTGAGACCAAAATTAATATATTTGAATTATATTGGTATCAAAATGATTTTTTTTTTCCTTACGTTTAATTTAAACTATAAATCAATATTTGTATAATTTAATTTTATTTAGTTTAACTCAAAATTTCTTTAATTATTTTAATATTGTAAAAATCTAATCAATCATATTTATATGATTTTTACACAATAAATAATAAATATAGATCTAAACAAAATCAATGTCGAAATTAAAATTTTTTAATAAAATTTAAATTTAGAAAATTGGAAAATAAAAATTAAAAATATTAAAAATAAATATCCATAAATCATAACCTAAACTTGTCAAATAGTAACTGAAACTCATTTTCGGAAGATTCAATTTCAGTTTGAAATTTTGACAAATTCAAAGTGTTTGTTTGGCTAATTTCTTAAGATTTATACAATTCACTGAAGTTTTCAAAACTAACATCAACGTATACTTATATCACAATCATAATTATTAAAATTCAAAATTTTTACGTCATCTCATAATCCAAACCCCAAACAATAGAAAAAAAAAAAAAAAAATCTTTGGTGATAAATACATCAATCAAACACATTCAAAATACGAAATAGGAAAAAAATTCTTAGTATAACGAGGATCATTAGAGGGAGACTTGTGCCTGCTCGTTATTGGGCGACTTAATAGGTTCCTGCAACGCCGGATTGATCGGGAAGAGCGTACATTGTGCATACTGAGCCATTAACTGATCTACCAGCACGAGGGCGACCATGGCTTCCACCATCGGGACAGCTGCATCAAGTACGTGTTACATACATTCATTGACAAGTTTTGCAATACTTATATCATGTGGATATGCATTACAGGACTAGTTCCGAGCTTTTGTCGAGAGACATAAATCAATGCGATTATATATAATCTATAAACACTTCAATCCAGTGGCTTACCTCTTGGAACTACACAAGGATCGTGTCGACCTCGAGCTATGAGCTCTGTTTCATGTCTGTCTCTAGTCACGGTATTCTGCTTCCGCTGCCAATTAATATCATTTTTTTTATAAGTGTCGTGTATATGTTGCAAGTGGAAAATGTCATGCCATATTTTTATTATTTTTTGGAAAAACAGGTAGGAACGACATAAATTAAATATTCATGGAACTAAAACAGAGTGTTTAAGTGAATTGCACTAGTAGTGCATAGCGTCGAGGGGAGCTAACCGTAATCTGTTAAAAAATGATAAAGACATAAATTGTATATTAAGAGCTCAGATTTATAGTCAAGTATCGAATGGTTGCAAGAAGAGTAATTGATGCAAGAAAGAGAGAGAGAGAGAGAGAGAGAGAGAAAGAGAGGGAATGTACTCACAGAGATTGTGGATGTTGGCTTGAAAGCTATTCTCATATTGATAGTTTCTCCATTTGATATTCCACCCTAAAAATGGACACAGAATCAACGGCATGCAGTGAAAATGATGAACAAACATATGATCAAAGCAAGTATTAATAAACCTTACTTGTATTCCACCAGATCTATTGGTTCGTGTTCTAATTCGACCATGTTCGTCCATGTAGAATTCGTCATTATGCTCGCTGCCAGTCATAAATGTACCTGATGAGTTTTAATTAGAAGGGTTAGAACTCAAGATATTGTCCCGGTAAATAGGTACCTAGAAAAGTTTATTTTAGTAGATCTGTATATCACAGTGTCTATGAAGTGAATTATTCAGAACCAAATAAGATTCCTCACCAGCAAATCCACTGCCAAATTCAAATCCCTTCGTTGCAGGTAGCGAAAGAGCAGCTTTTGCCAATTCAGCTTCAAGTTTGTCGAAGACCGGAGAACCAAGACCCTGACAAGAGATATTCTAGTTCAAAATAGCTTCATATATATATATATATATATATAGATAGATAGATAGATAGATAGATAGAGAGAGAGAGAGAGAGAGAGAGAGGTCTAGCAGAAATAATGAGCTGTGCAGGGAGGTAGGGATACCCTTGGGACATTTCGAACAATGCAGGTGACAACACCACCAACTGAGTCACCTTTCACTCGGACAGCATCAATAGCAGCAATCATTTTTTCGGCATACTCGGGATTCGGGCACCTCACAATATTACTCTCTACCTGGCAACATCAAGATTATAGACATTGTTTTTTTCTTTAACAAGAATAAGTCATAATATCATAAAGAGGAAATGAAATTGAATGAAAACATGCAAAGTTAAATTAAGGATTTATTATTCAGCACGATTCACATTTTAACTCCCAATATGCATTTATTTTACTCGTCTGCATGCTCAGACATATGCGATAAAACCAAGTCTAGTAATTCACAAGTAGTTGTGTCTGTATTAAACAAATTATTGCTGGTTACATACAAAATAATTGTCATATAACTTAGCTGATCCGGGGAACATAATTAGCTGATTATCTAAAAAACTTCACCGAATATGATTGATTTATACCACCACAGTAGAACTTAGGTGGTATTCCCACCCGAAAGTTTCATCCAGAAAGAGAGATCATTGACATAAATCACATGCAGATGAAAATAAGGGTCAATGATTGTTTGCACCTGATCAAGTGTCAGAGTTTCATGATCGACCAAGTTTTCAGGAAGCACAACTTTGTGCACTTGTGAAACATAAGCTAGAATCTGCCAAAGAATACAAGAACAAATCGATTCATGAAATAGAAGGTATCCACAGCCAATATTACAAGGTAAGCATTTCTGATATCTTTCATCGTCTCATTGATTTCTCTGAAATTTGAAACTCCCTTTATTTTTATCAAAATGTGCTCATATATTTTTCAAAATTATAACTAAAGAGCTTACTTCAGTCCCTGCATATTGTTTCAAAATCTTCTTCGCAATAGCTCCAGCAGCAACTCTCCCAATGGTTTCTCTTGCAGAAGACCTACCACCGCCCTGAATTCCATGAAACACATAATGTATTTATACCCCACAAATTCATGATACATGTTTTGCAATATTATATTGAACAAATCTACCAACAAACAACATAAAAAAAAAAAAAGAAGAAAAGAAAAAGGAATTAAATATAAGGAAGTACAGATTCTAGAACATAGTTGGGTATACTAGTGCATGCCAACGATACCAGTGTTATACTATGAAACACGGCTGAATTAAAGCTCACTTGAACAGCACCACTTGAGTGACTCTTACAGTTCTCAGATACTATATTTGAAATTATTTACATTTTTTTGAATAATTATATAGCTATATCTTATTTTTGAAGATTATAGTAATATTTATAGATTTAAGAATTATTAGTTGAACTGCGCGATGTATCCAGTGTTAGCCAATATTATGACACTACAGGTTTGCACCACGGTACAGCATAAACAACTGAATCCCGCAACTCTTGATTATATGTAATGCGACCTTACCTGCACCGATCTTACACCATACTTGAAATCATAAGTTGCATCTGCATGAGATGGCCTATAAGCTTGTGACATTTCACTGTAGTCCTGCAGATATCCCACATATTTGATTTATTAAGCATCACGATGACAAGCATACAGCTATCAAGACTCTTTCAATTTTTTACAACATTCATTCATGCTACTTGTGGAAGATAGTTCTACACATCTGTAACATATGTTTTAGTTTATTTACTTATTTTTCCATCAGATATACCATAAATATTTCCATCCATAAGAAAAAACCAAAGTTGCAGGAAGTTAGAACGAAAACATATAATCAAAAGATCAATTGTGACGGAAATAATCAATTCTTTCATTTCTAAAACAATAAAGCTATTATCAACTAGTATCTTATTAATTCTTTCATGTCTCCAACTCAATTCCCTGGTAGACCTGAACACCAGCAGTAATAACACGAAAAGAGAAAGACAGCCTTGGTACTTACATGTCCTCTTTGATCTGTATTTGGAACTTCTACCTTGATAGGAGATCCAGTCGTTAACCCTATAACGAGCACTCAATAAATTAATATAGTTGTTAAATCACAAAGAGCAAAAACAAAGGGGAAGGCATCTTCATTAGTCGGCTAACCATCAGCAATTCCAGAAGCTATTTTGCATGTGTCAGTCTCCTTTCTTGGGGTGGTTATTCTGCTCTGACCAGGCCTCCTAAATAAAATAAAAAACATAAATTCAAGATCAACCTATTGCATTCATAACTAATTTGATCTTTCCAACAAAAAAGTCTCACTGGAAAGTATATTTGAATATCATTTCATGTTTCTCAGTTCAACATATGAAATCAGGAAAACATCAGTAAATTTTTAACTAGCATTGCCACAACAATCAAGATGATCTATTGTCCAGATTTTACATGCCAAATGACACAAACGAACCAAAGAAAATCAAGTAGCTCTGTAGGTACCTTCTGTCAAGATCCACTTGCATATCAGCTTCCGAGAGAGCAAGCCTAGGAGGGCATCCATCAACTACACACCCTACACCACCACCATGAGATTCTCCAAAGGTTGTTACACGGAAATAAGTTCCGTACGTGCTACCAGCTGCCTGTATTTCTGTTGAAATATAGAATGTCAAAATCTACATTTCGACACAGTATTCTGGACTTTCCCAGAGGTTAACATTTATCTCGAAGGAAAAAAATTTACTTACAAATCTCAAGAAAAAACAACAAAAACACCAATTTTAATCAGAAGAAAATTAACTTAAATGTCTTTAAGCTGAGGTTGAAATCAATTCAAGACTGAATGCCAAAGAACAACCAAATTAAAATGTAGCATATGATTTTGGGGAAGTGGCAGGCAAGTTATTGGATACCAGAAGATTAGATAATCAATCACCTAAAGCAATCCAACCCCAGGAAAAAAATAGAAAATCAAATTTAGACAACAAAAAAAAAAAAAAAAAAAAAAAATTCACTGAAAACAACAATCGATTTTGGACCTAAACGTCTGGATTGCTGGAATCGGCGATCAGGCAGGTGGAAGCTCGGCGAGGGGAGCTTGGTGTAAGAGCGGCGGAATCCGAGGCCGCCGAGTCCATCGGAAGAATATTGAGCACCGAGAAAGTGTTTGGTGGAGAGGGACGAAGCCATTTCTTCGTCGTTTGGGTGGGTGGGTGGATGGGTGGGTTTGGTAGGTGAGGGAGGGAGATCTTCGCAAGAAGATATATATACAAACACAGGCACAGTCAGTCAAGGTTTGCGACACAATTTTTGGTGTTTGGTTGTTGTTGGAATGGATGTTCACCCAGATTTATTTATTGATTTTATAATATATATAATTTAACTAAGATTAAATATCTTCAAATATTAAGTTTTTGTTTTTTTTTGTTTTTTTTAAATTTATGAATATTTTTATTGTAAATATTAAAATTTGTGTCGATAATATTCCAAATATATTTTATATTAAAATATTTATTTTCTATAAATTGATAAAGTATTATAGAATATATTTTATATAAATATATGTACGTCCTATTTTTTATTAATATTGATAGGGAAGCATTAAAAAAACTCAATTATTCAATAAAAAAATATTCTTTTGGTAAAAAAAAAAAATAACTATATGAATTATATAAATATAATGAATATATAGTATATTAATATTTTATTTAGGTAAATGTGTTAGTATAAATAAATTATATTTGCTGGTTTCCATTATTTAATTTCTTGATATAAATATGATTTAAATTTCTTATTTTGTTATTATTTTTTATTTATTAAAATATTTTTTAAATAACATATATCGAGTTAATTTTGATTTTTTGTATTTAAATTAAATTTATTTATTTGAGTTTAAATGTAAATAGGAGTATTTTTTTGTATAAAAATATATACTTCCTTCGTCCCGCAGAAAGGTTGTCATTGGCTTTTTGCGTATTGATCTTTGAATATTAATTATGATATCAATATGCGGTACAATTCAAAAAAAGAAAACAAAAATATGTTTATTAGTCTCTTGTAATACATATACGATATTTGTTGAGTAAATTATTCAAATATAAGGATATTTTTAATGTTAAGTACAATGACGCAAAAACCAAAATGACAACTTTCTTACGGGGACGGAGGGAGTACATTTTTTAAAAAAAAATGACACAAATTGAATAATACAAGATTGATTTAAAATAGAAATCAAACGAATTTTTTTAGGAGTCTTTTTTCAATAAAAATGTTTGAAACAACTTTCCAATTAATTTTTAAAAAATAGGGTGTGTTCGGTTTTGATTTTGAATAATAAAATTTTTTATTGAAATAATTATTTGATATGATATAAATATGTATTGGTGCGATGTTTTCAATGTAAAATTATATTTTAGTTTAATAAAATAAATAAAAATTTGATATTATTTTTTAAAAAAAGAAAATTAAAATAATAAAATTACGGTAAAATCCTATATAAGTAAACACACTCATAATATGTATACAAAATATAATATATATATATATATACACTGAATGTTACTCTTCTCGTCTAGTAAAATTATGTAGGTTTAATTGTGTATGAAAATAAAAAATAATAATTATATTTTAATATTAATTTGTAAAAATAAAAAGTAATAATTATATTTTAATACACCGTCCGTTCTAAAAGAGTTGTCTTGTTTTCCATTTTCGTCTGTCCCAAAACAATTGTCCTATTTCCTTATTTAGTAATCGTGGTCTCCATTTTATAACAAAATTATTCATATTTTTTTCAAACTATCCCTAATTATTACTCTAATCTATTTTTTAAAATTCTTAAAAAAGTAAGGACATTTTAATCTTTTACATTCTATTTTATACCCACTTTCAATTAAATATATTTTTTAATTTCCGTGCCAACTCCCAACAAGACGCTTCTTCGGGATGGAGGGAGTATTAAATTGTGAAAATAAGAAGTAAAGTGAGAGTATTATAAAAAAATATTAAAAATTGATTTTTTTTTTAAAAAAAAGTTATGAAATTAGTAGAAAAAATAGTAAAAGTCGGTTATTATTCGATAAGATAAAAGTAATAAAATTGTATATATATATATAAATAAATAAATTATGCATAAATTTATTTAATAATTAGAAAACTAACGATATAATTTTGACGGACAAAATAATAATAATAATATTATTTATTATTTTTAGGAAAATTAATTAATAAGAATAAATCTTAGGTTATGAATTTATGATATTAGTGAGTAATATAGTTGGTATCAATAAAAAAAAGTTAGGTGAGTAAGAATGGATGGCCCCTCCTCACTACCTACTCATTAGTTTATTATTATTTATTTTGGTGTGCTTCGCCTCTTCTGAAATTTATTTATTTTTTACCGCTATCGTTGTCCAATTGTATGCTCATTTGATCGAACACTGATTTTTTAAAAATAAAATGTAAAAATATAAATTTTTACTTTTTTTTGGTAAATAAAAGTAATATTTTTTACTAAAAATATAAATAGAAATAAATTTGGATGACAACCAAAAAAAATAAAAATAAATTTGAATTACAGATGGAATAACATATTACTAATGTATGTACTATTGGAAACAAGAATTTGCCATTTATACAAGGTTTTAAATAATATTTTAAGCAAAAAAATTGATATAAAATATCATTAAAAAATAATAAAAATTAAAATTTTAAAAATAATAAAAATGACTCTACCTAAAAAATCTTTTTAGGATAAATGCATTGAAGAAAAGACGTGTTTTTTATCCTAAATTTTTCAATTTTTATTATTTGAATTTTTTTTTCAAAATATATATATATTTCTTTTATTATAGTTTAAAATAAAATTCAAATAAAAAATTTTCAAACTAAAATACTTCAAATCACAAGATATGATGGCTTTGTTTCTTAAAAAGGGTGTGATTGTTTATTATTGATAATCAGATTAACAATCTAGATATAATCTTTAAAATTAAATTGTCAAAATGAATTATATAGTTTAAAAAATCCAGTTCAAATAAAATTTGATTTCATAATTTCACAGAAACATAACTACTCAACATTGATGTTACATATTCAAATAAAAATATAATTACGAATATCATAAGATATGTTTCTTTAATCAAATTTTCTCAAATTTTACTATTTAAACTCTGCGTTTTCGGAAAAAAATACATTTTTTTTTATCACAAAACATCTCATCAAATATTATTTCATTGGGTAAATAGATTACATATCCGAACATTTCTGATCATATTCTCTTCAATTACTCTTATTCTTTTACTAATTTTGTCAAATGACTCATAAATCAACAAAAGATATCAAATATTCACAAAATCATTAGAAATCCATAACAAAATATTAACAAAAATAAAATGCATAACATGCAAGTTTTCAGATACTCCCTCCGTCTCATATCTATATATTCATTTGTTTTTTGCACGAACTTTTAGAAATATTAGTATTATATTGGGATAAAATAGAAATAAAGGTAAAATGACTAAATTAACCCTATTAGTATTGTATGGTATAAAAGTAATGACATTTGTGTAATATATTGTAATTTGAAAAGGTATTTGTAATGTTACGTAGATAGTACAATTATTAAAAAAGAAAGAAATTGATGGGACAGACCAAAATAAAAAAATGGATAGATTATTAAAGGATGGAGAGAATATATAATACCCGAACTGATCTTTGAAAAATGGACCCGATCCAAAATAAATGAGTCGAATACGAGTCTCGAGTCTATTTGGATTATTTGTCATTTTTAATTTTTTTTTGTTTTTATATTTTTATTTGATGTAATGACATTGATATAAATAATGTGTAGTGGGTCATACTTATTTAAAAAATAATAGCAAAAATATCAATAATACACATATGATTCAAAATTCGGCGTCATTCTCCTGTATACTTTATTAATTGTATCGTGCTTTTTAAAACAACAAATGGTAGGACTTGAGTTTGGGCTAAAATTAAAGGTTTCGGGCCGAATTTGATGAACCGAACTAATGAGTGAATTAATTTCTTATATTATTGAGGGATAAAATGAATTAGGACTCGAAAGACCAAAATTTTTAACAAAAATAATAACAAACGGTGCAAATTTAAAGTTTAGACAAAAATGATAATAAATTAATACTTCCATTTTATAACTAAGAATTTAGAATTTATTAATTACGTTGTATGTTTATTATTATATTCTAAAAATAAAAATAAAATATATTTTATTTATTTATTTTTAAAACCCAAGCCGAGATGGGAGCTATGTTAAACACATATTCGAGCTTATTTTTAAAGTCCATACTATGTTGTGTTGTCACACAATTTTTTTTTTTTTAATATTTTAAATATTCAATTTTAGATTTAATAAATTTATTTAGAATTGGTCTTATCTATAATATATATATATATCTATATATAAACCTCTCATTTTAATGATCAATAACGCAATCTTATTATTTTTCCCCAACATTTCTAATATGGTATCAGAGTCTATTTTTCTCATGTTGTAGATATAGCCTAATAACCCACGTTTCTCCAGGTACATTCAACCTTCTCTGGTTACATTCAACCTGGATTGTATCCGGAGGTCTTGTGATTTTGAGATCATGCTTTACACGTATGTATTTTTGCAAATCTGTCTCTGAAATATGTATGCTTTATGTCATCTCACCGTTGTTGTCTGCGCGTAATCTGAGATCTATCTGTTATCTGCCATTTGTGCGATGTCTGTTTGTTGCCTGCGTGGGATCTGAAATCTGTCTGCGATCTGTCATCTGTCCGCTACTTGTTTGTTAGTTGCGTGCGATCTAATTTGTCCGATGTCTGCGATTTGTTCTGCGATCTATTCTATGATTTGTTTGGTGTTTGTGATCTAGCTGGTGTCAGCGATCTGTTCTGCGATCAATTCTATGATTTGTTTGGTGTTTGCGATCTATCTGTTTCGGCTTCGGTAGAGAGGTATATCGTTTTCGGCTCCGGTTGGGAGTCAACTGTTTTCGACTCCGGTGGAGAGTCATATCGTTTTCGACTCTGGTGGGGAGTCATGTCATTTTTTGCTCCGGTAGAGAGTCCTATCGTTTTCGGCTCCGGTAGAGAGTCATATCGTTTTCGGCTCCGGTGGAGAGTCACTTGTTTTCGGCTTCGGTGGAGAGTCATGTCGTTTTCGGCTCCGAGTCAACTGTTATTTTTTATTTGCGATTTTGAGTCTGTATTCAACTTTCTTATGAAACTCTAGTTGGTTTCTGATATACGACTTGAATTTGAGGGGGAATGTGAGATATTTTAAATATTCGGTTTTAGATTTAGTAAATTTATATTTATATTTGGTCTTATCCATATATTATATTACTTATATTTGAGTCTATCGAGTTTGTTTTGTATTGGCTATAGGTCTCTCATTTTGATGATCAATGATACAATCTCATTATTTTCTCCCAAAATTTTTAACCTCTTAATGTTTGATATTCTTAAGGTAAAAAATTATGTTTGATGTTTTCTAGTAAAAATAAATATTAAATGCAATATATTGAAAATAAAATTGAGATATAAAATAATTTAAAAAAATTGTAAAAAAAAAAAAACTTTATAAAGATGAAAGTTTTTATAATATTAATATTATTATTTTTTACTATTTAAATATTTAATATTTATTTCTTTTAAAAATATTCTAATACAAAATGACAGTAGTATATATTGGATTTATTTAGTTTGTGTTTGAAATAATTTAATTTGAATTTTTTTAAAAAAAATAATTTTTTTAAAAAATAATATATTTTTATTGAAAAACTCTGTCGAAAGAATATCTTTAAAATATATTTGAACCATAACAAAAACACACCCCATGTTTTCACGCATTATAATTTGATTATATATTTAACATGAAAGTTTGACATTTCCATTTGTAAATTTTTTTTTTTATCTTCTAATTATAATGTAAAAAAAATGAGGGAAAAATATATTTAAGTGATGACATAAAATTTTGAAGAGAGATCTATAAATATATAAATTAATTTTATAAAATATATAAAAAAAATAAATTAACAAGTAATTTCTATTTGAATATATATATATACATATATTTTAAAATAATATTGATATAGTATTGATATAATAGTAGAGGATAGTTTTGGATAAATCAAACAAAGTCATCTTTCCTCTTTAGACATGGTGGAGTTAGTGTCATGCATGAATTTGTAACTATGAAATTATGAATTCAAATTTATTTTAAGTTTTATCAGCAAAAAATTTACCAATAAAGGTAGTAGGGGTGAGCATTCGGATTTTCAGTTTCGATTCGAAAATTTGAAATTTTTTAAAAAACTAATCCGGACTGAACCGAAATAACCAAAATTCGAAATCCGAAAATCCGTAATCCGAACTAAAAAATTCGAACCAAACCGAAAAATCCGAAATTCTAAATATTTTTATAATTATTTTTTAATTTTTAAATTTCTTTTAAATTTTATTATTATTTTATAATATTAAATATATATAATATATAAAAATTAAATATATTAAAATATAATTGATAAATTTGAGTTTTTTATATTAAAATATAATATTTTCTAATAAAATATTAAATATGTATAATAAAAAAATATATTAAAATGTTATATTTCGGATTAGTTCGAATTTAAGTATACTGAAAATTCAAAATTTGTTAAAAATTCAATCCGATCTAATCTGATAATCCGAAAAATCCGAACCAAATTTTAAATTTTGGTTTGATTCGGATTGAATTTTCAGATTTCGGATATTTTACTTACCCCTAAAATATAGTAGTCAATGACAGTGGCGGATCCAACCACTTTTTCAAGTAAGTATACAATCTAATAAATTATTATTGAATTTTTTTCTATGTCGAAAATTCTACAATTTGTAACACTTAAGCAATTTTTTTTTAAAAATAAAACACACAAGACAATCACAACAGATGTACTACACAATCTAAAATTTCAAAAAAGCAACCAGACAACCATAACATCTAGAGCCGAAAAAAAAAAAAAAAAATTAAATAAATTGAGAAAAATTTAAAATAGCTGACATGGAAAAGATAATTGCAGTCCAAATATAGAAATTTGAAAAAACTAAATCAATACCCAAATCATTCTAGAGAGGATAAAAATAATATATTATATAATTAATTATTAAAAAAATTAAATATAATCATTTAAAATAATTATAAAAAAGAAATATATAATTAAAATTTGTATTTTGGGCCCATTTTAATTAAAAGAAAAATAAAAAATTAATATATATAAATAATATATAGAAATCAAGTGGTGGGGTCCCGTGATCTGATCAAGGTGGTTCATAGATAAACCTTATTTATTTTTTTGCATTGTGTTTAATAAATATTTTATTTTAATGATAGTTAGTGATAATTTTGTATATAAAGACTATTTTATCTTTATGATATGTAAAATTATTATGAAAAAATATATAAATATAAATATAAAGGCATTAGCAATATACAATGAGTCCATATTTATTAAAAATATATAAAGAAATAGATATTTTTTTTTGTTTGAATAATAAAAAATAACAAAATATATACCAGGGGTGGGTGTGTTTGTTTTGGATTTTGAGTTGGGATTTGAATAGTAAAAATTTTGAATTTGAATAGTTGTATGATGTGATATAAATAGATATTGATGTAATATTTTGAATGTAAAATTGATTTTTAGTATAATAAAAAAAATAAAAAATAGGTGTTTGATTTGATATTTTTGGGGAAAAAAATAGGATGAATTGTAAAAATCCAAGCAAATACCTCAAACAAACACACCCTAAGTGGATGAGAAAAACTGTAAATAGCAATAAATAAATAAATAAATAAAAATGTTAGAAGTAAAGAACAAAGGAAGAGCATGAGAATGTCTACAATAAATCTCCATTACTTTTTGTCTTCCACGTCACTTTCTCTTTCCGCCGGATGTTGGGAAGTAAATATCTCATTTTTCTAAAAACAAACAAATAATAAAATGATGTGGCGCATCTCCGGATGGCCTTAGAGGGAGACTTGTGCCCGCTCATTATTTGGCCATCTTAGAGGTTCTTGCAATGCCGGATTGATCGGGAAGAGCATACATTGTGCATACTGAGCCAGTAATTGATCGACGAGCGCCAGCGCCACCATTGCTTCCACGATCGGAACAGCTGCATATCAACCACCGATCACATAATTAAAAAAAAAAAAAAAAAAGGTACGAGCCGCGTGCATTGAGAACAACTTTGCAATAACACATTCATTCATCGAGAAATGTCAGGAGACACTTATCTATCAATGCAATAATATAAAATACATGGAAACCTTTAATTCATCGTCGGGCTTGCTTACCTCGTGGAGCTACACAAGGATCGTGTCGACCACGAACTTTGAGCTCTGTGTCGTGTCCATCTCTAGTAACAGTGTTCTGCTTTATCTGCAAAGAGTATTGCCAAATTGTTCGTTAATGTTGCGCTAGTTGTTTTGTAAGTTAACAACTCATAGTAAATGTTCGAAAGGGTAACTATTGTGGCTTTTTTTTGGAAAATTGTTAACTACGACACAAAATACGAATATTCATGGAAATAAAAACACCTTATTCACCTTACACAAGTCTACCCTCGTATCACGAGACGGGACAATATTATTTTGTATTTAAAGCCAACGTGAGAAGGTTCTTTGAGTGAATTGAACTAATAATGTATTGTATCAAAGGGGACTAATCACATATTGTTTCAAAAATGAGAAAAACTAAACATATAAATCTCTGTAATAAAAAAAATATACTACCTCTGTCCTATCAAAATATAGTACAAATTAAGAAAAAATTGTAAAAATACTTCCATTAGTGTCCTATAATACTAATAGAAGGACATTTGTAAAAAAAAAAATATACAAAAATATTTTTAATGTTAAGTACAATGACGCAAAACATAAATATGACCCTTAGAAACGAACGAAAGGAGTATATTCATACTTTGAAGCAGAAATTTTAATGTAAATAAGTAATAACTTGTATTTTTATTTCTTTATATATAAGAAAAAATATAATGAGTGTGATCATTCAATAGAAAGATATACTAAAATTTTTCAATGACAAAAAAAAAAAAAATAAATAAATATTTATAATAATAGCGGAGGTATATATTGAAAGTGACTTTCTAATATATTTATTTATATATATATATATATATGGAACTTGTAAACTATTCATCAACATTAAAATTTTTAAAACATGAATATATACTTGTTCTGTCGTAAACAAAAGGTACTTATACTTTTGGACATAATTTTTAATATAGATAGATAATAATTGGTATTTTTATCTTTTATAATAATAATAATAAAAAAATGCAAAAAGAAAAATACATAAATATAATTTTTTACTAGAAATACAAAAACTATTACTCTACAAAAATGAGTACAAGTATATATCAAGAGCTCAAAAGTATGCTAAAAAAATGACTAAGATATTGGATTAGTCATAAAACCAAATACTCCCTAAGTCCAAACTGAAAGTATTCTCTTAACCATTGTTGTCCGTCTACTTAAAAATATCTATTGTCTCCTATAATCAAATCACACACTAATATCAAAATATTTTTAAATTTTATATAAATTATAAATATACTGTTACATATATACATAAGTATAAAGAATAAAAGTATCAAAATTATCTTATATATTTCTACTAATCAAGAATATTATTATTTTTTAATTTACTACGAAAACCCAAATATATATTTTTTCCGAGACTGAGGGAGTAAATCTAGAAATGAGCATCATGAGAGAGAGAGAGCGCTAGGGAGACAGAGAGCTAGAGAGAGAGAGAGATCACTTACAAAGATTGTAGGTGTTGGCTTGAAAGCTATTCTCATATTGATAGTTTCTCCATTAGATATTCCACCCTAAAATTGCAATGAAAATGATGAACAAACATATGATCAAGAAGCAAGTATTAATAAACCTTACTTGTATTCCACCAGATCTATTTGTTCGTGTTCTAATTCGACCATGTTCGTCCATGTAGAATTCATCATTATGCTCACTACCACTCATAAATGTACCTGATCAATTTTCATTACAAGGATATATATTAGAACTCAATGTATAATGTCTCTCAGTAAACTAAAAGGCTACCTAGAAAGGTTCATTTTAGTAAAATCTTTGATATATACCACAAGATCTATGAAGATGAATTATTCAACACCAAATAACTACATTCATCACCTGCAAATCCACTGCCAAATTCAAACCCCATCGACGCAGGTAATGAAAGAACGGCTTTCGCCAATTCAGCTTCAAGCTTATCAAACACCGGAGAGCCAAGACCCTAACAACGAAAAGAGGTACATATTTTGATTCTAAGTTATATTGTGAAAGTTTGGAAAAGAGTATCACTTGGGTTTTTACTTTTATTGCCTACATTTACTTGTACTATCTCTTAAATTAAAATCTAAAACAAACTACCGAACGTTGTGTTTGTTTGAGGGTTTGTATTTTTAGTTGAGATTTAAATAGTAAAAAATTTAAATTGGAATAATAGTATGATGTGATATAAATAAGTATTAATGTGATGTTTTGAATGTAAAAAATAAAAAATTAGTGTTCGATTTGATATTTTGGGGGGAGGGGGGGAATTTTGTGTGAATAATGTAAATCCTTCCAAATTTTTGAAACAAACACACCCTAAAGTTTGGCCACCCTTGGCGTAGGTTCACCAAACTCTCCTCTTTCGTACCTATATTTTCATCTTGATTTCACTTAATTTCGCTACACTTCATAATAGCTTCATAGCTAGAGATATTGACCATGTATATATCACTGATCGTGATCATGTTAGACCCAAACCTCGAAAAATTATAAATATATATATATTTTTCACAAAATATCTCATTAAATCTTATTTTAATATCAAACTGTTTTCCAAACCAATCAAAAGAAACACACCTTTAAATTTTTTTTTGAGAGAGAGAGAGCGCGCAAGAGAGTAGCAAATACAAAAAGTTGTGCAAGGAGATAGGGATACCCTTGGGACATTCCGAACAATGCAGGTAGTAACACCGCCAACTGAGTCACCTTTCACTTGGACGGTGTCAATAGCAGCAATCATTTTTTCGGCATACTCAGGATTCGGGCACCTCACAATATTACTCTCTACCTGGCAACATCAAAACTATAGACATTGGTTTTTTTCTTTAACAAGAACAAGTTATGATGACATAAAGAGGAAATGAAGTTTAAATTAGAAAACATGGTAAGCTAAATTAAGGACTTATTATTCAGAACAAGCCAATAGATTGATTTAAGGTGAAGATTTGAACTCCCAATTAGGCTTTATTTTACTCATCATCCTTGTATCGAACAAATTAGTGCTGCTAGCATATATATACTGTGGGAAATAAATTGTAAACGACTCAAAAATTGCATTATTATTCATAATCAAAATAAAGACCTACATATAGGCTCAAATCATAACAACCTAACATATGGATAAAACTAAATTTATAACAATCTAATCTAAAAAACTCAATAACTAAAATATGTCAAGACATACAATACAATCATTTGCAGAACAAAAAAAAAGAGTCAGATGATTGTTTATATATACCTGATCAAGTGTTAGAGTTTCATGATCAACCAAGTTCTCAGGAAGGACAACTTTGTGCACTTGTGAAACATAGGCTAGAATCTGCCAAGAACAAATAGATTTATGAAATACTAACAGCGCTTCTGATATTTTCCATCAGCTCATTAGTTTCTCTTAAATTTAAACCCCACATTAGTGGGGCATGGATCAGCTGCTGATCCCGTCAAGTCAGCATGATGCTGATTTGACCGAATCAACATATATTATAGGAATGGTCATCGTATTTATACATATCTCAGCATATTAATTGTTAGAAATTTTGCGGAAAAATAATGAGATTGTGTTATTGATCATCAAAAGAAAAAGCCTATATATAGCAATAAAAAATAGACTCGATAAACTCAAATTTAAGTAATCTAATTTATTAATAAGATCAAATCTAGATATAAATCTACTAAATCTAAAATTGAATATCTAAAATATCTCAACATCCCCTCAAACTCAAATGGTATAACATAATCCAACTTAAGTTTGACAAGAAAGTTGAACATAAACGCAAAAACAAAAACATAAATAAAAATAATAGTTGACTCTCCATTGGAGCCGGAAACGAGACAACTTTCCACCCCGGAGCAAAAAACGACATGACTCCACCGGAGCCGAAAACGAGATGACTCCACCGGAGCCTAAAGTGACATGACTCCACTGGAGCCGAAGACGACATGACTCCACCAGAGCCGAAAACGAAATGACTCCACCGTTGCCGAAAATAAGATGACTCCACCGGAGCCGAAAAACGAGATGACTCCAACGGAGCCTAAAATGACATGACTCCATCGGAGCCGAAAACGACATGACTCCATCGGAGCCGAAAACCACATGACTCCACCGGAGCCGAAAACGAAATGACTCCATCGGAGCAGAAAATGAGATGACTCCATCGGAGTCGAAAACGAAATGACTCCACCGGAACCTAAAACAGACAAATCGCAAACATCAGAAATATCAAATCGCACGCAGGCAAGAGACAAACAGCGGACAGATGGCAGATCATAGACAGATTTTCGGCAACAAATAAGCAACGAAAGATGGCGGATCGCACGCAGACAACAGACAGGCAACGACAGATGACAGATCACACGCAGCAACAGACAGACGATGGACATATGGCAGATCGTTTTAGATCGCTCGCAGGCAACAGACAAGCAACGAAGATTTCAGATTGCACACAGTCAACAGATAAGCAGCGGACAGATGGCAGATCGGAGACGAGACGAGACAGATTTGCAAAAAGACAACTTGCAAATGCATGATCTCAAAATCACAAGACCTCCGGGTACAATCCAGGTTGAATGTACCCGAAGAAACACGGGTTGGTAGGCTATATCTACTGTATGAGAAAAATATGCTCTGATACCATGTTAGAAATTTTGGGGGAAAATAATGAGATTGTGTTATTGATCATCAAAAGAAAAAACCTATATATAGCAATGCAAAATAGACTCGATAAACTTATATTTAAGTAATCTAATCTATTAATAAGATCAAATCTAGACATAAATCCACTAAATCTAAAATTGAATATCTAAAATATCTCAACATTTATAATACAACATATATTATATTTTAACTCAGCATATGCTGAAATATATATGAACATATGTTGGTCACGCATATGACATATGTTAATCCTGCTAAATCAGCACCATGGTGATTTGGCCGGATCACTACGGGGGCAGCCTTATTATTATTATTCTTATATTTTATTACTTTTTTTCTTTTATCAGGTGCCTTTGGATTTTGTAGTAGATTAAAAAATGATAATATTTTATTAGTCAGTGGAATGTGTAAGGTTTTGACATTTTTGTCTTTGACTTTGTATGTGTAATGTTATGTTTGTAAATTAAGTAAAAGTTAAGGGTATTTTGGTATTAGTGTATGATTACTTTTACTAAAATAGGAAATGAATACTTTGGAGCGAGATGGACGAAAATGGTAAAACAGGTACTTTGAGTTTAGAACGGAGAGAATACTAAGTAATAAAGAGCTAGCTTACTTCAGTCCCTGCATATTGTTTCAGAATCTTCTTTGCAATAGCTCCACCAGCAACTCTCCCAATGGTTTCTCTTGCAGAAGATCTACCGCCGCCCTGAATTCCATTAAACAATAATATCTTGGCCACAGTCATAATTGATTAAATGTAATGCAATGGGATCTTAGTTACCTGGATTGATCTTACACCATACTTGAAATCATAAGTTGCATCTGCATGAGATGGCCTATAAGCCACTGACATGTCACTGTAGTCCTACAGGCAGATGATCACCATATTTGACTTAATGAGCATCATAAATACCAAGAAAAAAAAACAACAAAAAAAAAAAAAAAAGAGATTCATGATGACGAGCATATAGCTGTTACTGGTTTGTTTACATTGTGTTAGTGTTTCTTACATGAAATAGCTGATTGGATGTAATAAATTTTTTCATATAAAAAATTAGTATATTTTTATAGGCAGTTGTGTAGAATTGCATAGAAATAAAATTGAAGGAAAAAAAAAAAAAAAAAACTCAAAAGTAAAGAAAAATAAAACCTAAAGAATCCCTCAAATATTCTGAAAAAATAAATAATAAATAAACTCTCAATTTTCTTACAATATTTCTTTTATTCAAAATTTCCAGTTTTTACTATTTAAAATCTGCGTTTTTAAAAACAAAAAAAAAAAAAAATACAATTTTTTTCTCTCACAAATAATCTCATCATATATTATTTTAATACCAAAGTCAAATCAATTTTTTTTCAAAACCATTTAAAAAAACATACCCTCAGTCATTCATGGTACTCGTCAAAACTGTAAATATGTTTTACTTTAATTATTTAAAATACCATATTGACTTATGAGCATCGTATACTCAAAAGAAATAAAAATAAAAAAAGGACCTCAATGACAAGCATACAACTATTACCTGTTTGTTTACATTGTTCGGGTATATTTAGACTCTGCGTTTTCCGAAAAAAATACATTTTTTTCCTCACCTATCAAACAATATTTTCATACTAAACTCAAACCAATTTTTTTTCAAACTCATCAAAAGAAACGCACCCGCGATTTATAGATTAAATAGCTTGCGGGATGTAATACTTTCTCTAGTTCAAAGTATTCAAAAGTATTTTTTTTTTTTTCTAAAAATGATCACACACTAATATTAAAATACTTTTAATTTTTATTTAAATTATAAATATATCATTACACATACAATTATTTTATAAAAAAGTCAAAATCTTTACACACTTCCACCACCGATCAATAAATACTATGATTTCTTAAAACCCCAAAGGAATGAAGTATTTTTCATTAAAAATTGGTATGTTGAATGGTAATAAAATTGAAAACAAAAAGTAAATAGAGGTAGTATATTCTTTTAACAAAAAAAATGTATATACGTATTTTTCAAAAATATTAATATATTACACATATTATTTTTATATTCACCGCACAATTACCCATATCTCATATAAAAAACATATCCTTCAAATTATCTCACTACAATAATATTTTAAAACATTCAATTTGATTATGTTTTTATAGTTTTAAATAATGTAAAACATATTTGAATTGCATTATATATACACTAAATAATTTTTTAAAAAAATGAACATTACTTAGAACACGGTGATGTTCAAAACAAGATCGTGAACGTGACCTAAAATATGAATATTTTAAACAAATGTATAAACTCAACAGTGTTAGTGTTCAATGTTTACCGCGCCGCTTAGTTAGCCTTTTAATCTATGTCAACTATCATGAGACTAAAAAAATTGATTAATAAATATTTTTTTTAATGAGACTATTATTGATTATTATAATTTACAATGGAACCAAAAATTATGGATTTGTTTGTTTTGTAAAATGATTAGAAGAGATATATTTTCTTTTGTAAATTATAAGGAAGTGTACAAATAATATAAAAATAATAAAAGTGTGTAATATATTATTATTTTCGGAAAATAACCAATTTTCTCTCTAATAATATTTCAAATATAAAATATAAATTTTCAATCTATGATCAGATATAATAAAAATTCTTTTGTTATTTTGTAATTTCCCTCCATCCCAGCAAAGATAAGCTATTTTGTCAGGGACATGTTATTTTAGGTAGTATAATTAGTAAGTTATTAATTAATAATAAATTATGATACTATGTTATTATTTTTTATATGAATAATATTGTTGGTATTTTAAATATCTTTAGATAATATTTCAATAAAATATATGGAATATGAATATCATTTTATTAGATAATAAAATTTGATATATTATAAATAAATAAAAATATTTATTTATTTATTTATAATTAACTTAAAATTAATTTAATAAAAAATAAAAAATTTTAAATATAGATAAAAGTATTTGTTTATAACGAAAGAAATAGAAATAAATGGTATTTGATTGAAAGTAAAAAATTATAAATTTTATTAAATTAATTTATATTTGTTAAGCATATTAAAAAGATATAATAAATTTAATAAAAATAGAAAAATATCATCTTTTATAGGACATATAAAAAAGGAACGTAGCCATCTGCGACGACCACTACAAAAAAATAATATATTTGTAACGGAATTCCGTCACTAAAGTTCACGTAGTTAATGTAATTCCATTACTAATTCCGTCTCTAATGTCATTAGTAACGGAAAAAGTAGATTTAGAGACAAAAAAGTTTTGTTACAAAAATGATTTTTTCTTGTAGTGGACGCAGCTTGAGTGAGTGGAACGGAGGGAGTAGTAAAAAGAGAAAAATGAATATTTGATACTTACAGCTCCTCTTTGCCCTGTATTTGCAACTTCCACTTTGATCGGAGATCCGGTCGTTAAACCTACAGCCAATCAGTACTCAATAAGGCTATCTCCAATCCATTTAACTCTAAATATGCAGTTTCTATAGTAATTTCACTGTAATCACAATCTATTTTTTATTATTATAATTCAAATATTCAATTTTTCTATTATTTAAAAAAAATTATTTTTATAATTTAAAATATATTTTTTAAAATTTAGAAAAATAAAAAATATATTTAAAAATTAAAAAATTTCTTTTTAAAAAAAAAAAAAAAAAAAGGCAATGCCCCTTGCTCGGCGCTGCTAGAGTGCAACCATGCCAAATGAACCAACCCACCAACCCAGCGCCATAGCTGAATTAGTATCAATACATCGCAGTGAATAGCAATTAATAACATTTGAATATTTGATTCAATTAGGTAACCAACCATCAGCAATTCCAGAAGCTATTTTGCAAGTATCGCTCTCCTTTCTAGGGCTCGTTATCCTGTTCTCGCCAGGCCTCCTAAAACACATCAAATCAAAATTCACAATCGACCTATGTATGCGTAACTGATTTAATTTGCTCTTCTTTCCACGAATCCCCCAAAAATAGTATCTAATTTAAACCTAATTTCAAGGTTTTCAGCTTGAGAAATGAAATCAGTAGTAAAATAATCTGTATGTATACCTTCTGTCTAGATCTAGCTGCAGATCAGGTTCGGAGAGAGCAAGCCTGGGAGGACATCCATCAACAACGCACCCTATACTGCCGCCGTGAGATTCTCCGAAGGTTGTTACCCGGAAATAAGTTCCGTAGGTGTTCCCTGCGGCCTCTATTTCTGTTCACATATAATTAATAATTAACTGTGTTTTTTTTTTTTTTTTTTTTTTTTTTTTTTTTTAAAGATTTGGGAAAATTTTGGTTTAAATTTGGTGTTGTGTTCTTTGGTAAATTTTACCATATATTTTTACTATTTAGATTATTTTTTTTTCTCCAAAATTATTGCACCAAACAATTATTTTTCTCTTATTATATTATAATATAAATTTATTTTACATTCAAAATATTACATCAACTTCTATTGATATCACATCAAACAACTATTCAAATTCAACTTTTTACTATTCAAAAATCCAAATCCAAAAACTAAAACCCATAATCAAGAGTTTTGGCATAAGAAACATACCCAAAATACTATAATTTTTCACAACATTCTCGACTTTTCTAGAGCTATACATATATAGTTGCTGGTTTGGAGTTGGGCATTGAATTTTGAATGGTAAAAACAAAATTCCTTCCATTCCAGAAGTAAAGTCTTTGTTGCCGGATACGAAATTTATGAAATATTGATATTATATTAACAATGGATAAAAAAATATGGGTAAAAGACTTTTTGCTTTTATGAGTGTATTAGTGTACAAAATAGTATCAATTGTGTAATAATAATGAAAAAATAATGGTATTTTTTATAATGATATGGTTATTTATGAAAATAAGACTATTGTTTTAAGACGGACAAAAATAGTAAATAAGACTATTGTATTAGGACGGAGGAAGTACTTTTTTCCTCTCACTCAAATACTCCTTCCGTCCCATATAATATGGGCTCGTTACTGTAGATAGGTAAAGTATAATTAGTAAGTAATTAAGAAATGTATATCAGTAAAAGTAATTATTGTATAGTAAAAATAATTATAAATTAAAGTTAAGATAACTAAATAGTTTAATTAAGATTAAAAAATTATAATTTTTTAATTTTAAACTGTCTAATTATATTTTAAAAAAAAAATGATAAAATTATGTGAGACGGATGAAGTATATCTTTTTAAGGTTTTGTAATAAATTTAAAATAATAATATTTTATTGGTTAGTAAAAATTTATAAAAAATTTGATATTTGTCTTTTGATTTTATATATAAAATAATTGTATATAATGATATGTTTGTAATTTAAAAAAAAATTAACGGTATTTTGATATTAATATACGCTTATTTTTACTAAAATAGAAAAAAGGTACACTTTGTATAAAATAAACGAAAATAATAAAAATGATGATGTGAATGGAGAGATATGAAAGTATAAATTTAAATTGATATTTTGTATTTAAAATTAATTTTTAGTATAATATTATAAAAAAAAATACAAAATAATTTTTTATTTAATATTTTTAAAGAATTTTTTTTAATAAATAATACTCCCTCTGTCCCAATACAATAGTCCTGTTTACCATTTTTGTCGGTCCCAAAACAATAGTATCATTTTTATAAATAACCATATCACTATAAAACTACCTTTACATTTTTATTATTATTACACAATTGTCACTACTTTTTACACTAATACACTCACAATGGCAAAAAAAATTTTTACCCGTACTTTTTACCCACTACCAATATAATATTAATATTTTTTTCCGTACCAAACCCAACCCAAACTATAGCTTTGGGACGGAAGGTGTAATAAAATTCTGGCTAAAATCCTACACACAGCTCCAAGAAAAATATACATAAATAGCAATGTTAATCACAAAAATTAGTTTGCCATTTGCCCATTTATGTTTTGAGTGTGATTGGCATAATTTTAAATTTAATATTATTTAATTTTAAATTAAATTAAAACTAAATAATCCTATGCTTGCATTTTTTTAAAGATTTTTATTTTGGAAAACTTTTACCTCAAAAAATATGAAATCAAATATATATATTTTTTACTATATTAAAAATTAATTTTATATTAAAAAATATCACATTAAATACTAATTTATATCGCATAAAACAGCTATTTTGATTTAAAATTTACTACTCTCTCCGTCCTAAAATTATAGTCTAGGTTGGGTTTGACACGAGATTTAAGAAATATTGATATTATATTGATAGTGAGTAAAAAATACGGGTAAAAGATTTTTTTGCTACTGTGAGTATATTAGTGTAAAAAGTAATAGTAATTGTGTAATAATAATGAAAAAGTAAATGTAGTTTTTATAGTGATATGATTATTTATGAAAATGAGACTATTGTTTTGGGACGGACAAAAACGATAAATAAGACAATTGTATTGGAACGGACGAAGTATTTAATACCTCGAATACGATTCCAAAATTTACAAACAAATAGTTGAATGAAAAGTCTGACATAGTGTTGAATATGAACGAAAATTTAGATTTTGTTATTTAATTTTAAAAACAAAAATAAATAAATAAATATGGTATTAAAAAAACAAATGCTTATGTAATACTATTTGTTTGGTTTATGATTTTATTTTTTATTTTATTTTATTTTTATCGGAATTGGTTTATGATTTTTTTCGTATGTGGTACATTGTTTATTTGTATATTTTCTTAATATTATTTTTTTATAATATCACATAAATTATTGTCTAATATATAATATATATATATAAACACAACCTAAAAAATTACACACCAAATATGACAAAAAAATTAGTTCAACTTATTTTTGAGCTATTTGAAAGTGTTTATGGTGTAAATGAGTTAATCAACACTACGTTGATTTCAATCAATAATTGTTACTCTTTCCGTTCCAATTAATTTGTCCACTTTAGCTGGATACGAAGTTTTAGATATAATATAATTAGTAAGTAATTAAAAAGTGTATTAGTAAAAATAATTACGATATAATAAAAATAATTATATATTAAGATTAAAACAATTAAATAGTTTTATTAAAATAAAAAAAAATTTATAAATTATGAATTTTAAAATATAATTAAAATGTATAATTATATTTCCAAAAAAGAAAGAGACAATTTATGTGGGACGAATGAATGTGAAAAAAATGAACAAATTAAGTGGGATAGCGGTAATATTTTGTATTTTATAGACAATACATGATTACTCTTAAAAACATGTATTGTATATATCTTTAGGATGTAATGGCAATCAATGATAACATATACTTTCTCCGTCTCATATTTATCTATTCATTTACTTTTTGCACGGAGTTTTAGAAATATTAGTATTATATTGAGATGCAGCATAAATAAAGATAAAAAGACTAAACTAACATTATTACTATTATATGATATAAAAGTAATATCATTTGTATAATATATTGTAAATTGAAAGGATATTTGTAATGCTAGGTAGATATTACCGTTACTAAAAATATAAACGGATACTTTGTTATTGACCGGACCAAAATGAAAAAAAAAATAGATAGTTTGTTAAGGGACGAATGGAGTATTGTGTGAACAATTGTTATATTATGATAATTTGATTTTGTATAATACTCTATCCGTCCGTCTCTAAGGGTCACATTTAACTTTTGTGTCATTGTACTTAACATTAAAAATATCCTTATATTTGTATAAGTTTTTGTACAAATATTCTTCTATTAATATTATAAAACACTAATTGAAGTATTTTTATAATTTTTTATTAATTTATACTACATTTTGATGTAATAATTAATATTCAAATATCAATATGAAAAAAATAAATAAGACTTTTACAGCCGGACGAATGAAGTATTAATATAAATCATAAGATATTAGATCTATAATATCCAACATTTTGGCCTAGCTAGAAAATGAGTAGGGTGAGTCAAGATTCTATAAATTAGAATAAAATGTATATAATATTTATATCATCAATAAATATGAAAATATTATGTAAATAGAAGTATAAATTTAAATTTAAATTTAAAATTACTTGTTAGCTATATAGTATATTATTGTTATTTGTATTGTTCTTTATATTACTTATTTATTTTATATTTTATTTTAGGCTCAAGTACATTTTTGTATATATATATATATATATTCATTAATGTACGCATTTATTTTAGTAAAAATAATTTATAATTATCTCACCAAAAACTCTAATATTGTTAATAGTTGATATTTTTAAGGTTAGTATATATATATATATATCATAAAATGATTAAAATATAATCAGTATTTTCTAAAATATACCACAAATATTTGTTTTTTAAAAAAATAGATTATAATTGAAGTTTTTTTTGATAAAATTTTATATATATTTAAAAATATTTTAAAAATAATTTAAAATTTTAATAAATCAATTTTCAATTAATTTTTAAATTATTTGAAGTGTGTCTATTAATATAAAATATATATACTTACACTTTTAAATAAAGTACCCCATTCGTCTCTCTTCAAAGGGGTTTTTTTTAGGATTTATAGTAAATTAAAAAATAATACAATATTTCACTGGTAGAAGTGTACAAGAGATTTTGATATTTTTATCTTTTGATTTTAGGTATAAATTAATTGTATGTGTAATGATATGTTTATAATTTATGTAAAAATTAAATGGTATTTGATATTAATGTATTACTATTTTTACTGAAAAGAGAAAAAAAAAATATTTTTGAGTAAAACATACGAAAATAATAAAAATGGTACTTTGAATTAGAATATAGAAAGAATATATAATATTTTGTACAAAAATATGTACACATTATTTTAAACAATTATATTATCCTTGTCTTCTAAAAATGTGCCCACTTTTTATTTTTTGTTCGTCTTTAAAAATATTCTTATTTTTTTATTTAATAAAATATTATACAATTTTTTATATTTTTTTACTATAAAAAAGCAAAAATAACAGAAAAGTATCAATCAAAATCCCATATTTTTGTAAGACAATGGGAATATGTTGAATTATACAAATAAACTTATCATTAATAAATTATTTATAAAAAAAATAATTTAAAATAAATATTTATAAAATAAACATCAAAACAATTTATATAAGAAAATAAATAAATAAAAAAGTAATACAAAATCTATTTCTTTTACTTAGAAAATTTTATTTTAATTTTGTTTTACAAATAATCTTTAAAATAATTATATATAAAAATATCATATATAATCTTAAAAATTGTGAACTTCATCTAAAAATATATAGGGTGTGTTTGTTTGAAGGATTTTGGTGGATTTCCACTATTCATCCAATTTTTTCCCCCCAAAAACATCAAATCAAACACCTATTTTTCATTTTTTATATTATACTAAAAATCAATTTTACATTCAAAACATCACATCAAACCCTATTAATATCACATCATACAACTATTCAAATTCAAAATTTTTACTATTCAAATCCCAACTCAAAATCCAAACCCTCAAACAAATACACCCTATGTTTGTTTATTATTTTAGTTAGAAGTATTTATTTTTTTATATTAAGTATAATAAATTATATCGGTAATATAAAATAAGTAATATTTTAATGTTAAGTATTAATTTTTTGTAAGAAAATAAAATATATATACTCCCTCCATCCACAAAAAAGTATACAATTACTTTTGGCGCAGTGTTTAAGAAATAATAGTATTTTAATTATATTGGGTAGTTAAAAGTAGTGTAATGACATTTTTGCCCTTGCTTTTTGGTGTAAAAGTAATGATATGATGTAAAGTGGGGGTATTTGTGGAAAAAAGTAAGGTATTTAATGAAATATTTACTTTATAATTGGACGTTTCAAAAAAAAAATATGTATACTTTCTAGCTTGACGGAGAGAGTATTATATATTGAAAAGCGTATAAATAATTATATGTAAAAAAACAACAGAAAAAAGAAGAAGAAAACTAGAAATAGTCCAATCGCATAATAGTGTAAGGGTAAAGAAACATAATAAATTAGTTTAACTAAAATCAAAACAAAAATTAGTAAATCCATCAAAACCAAAATTAAGAAAAGAAACTAGATTGTCCGTAAGGGATGGTCTGGTAGTGTAGGGGTTGGACTTGCCACACATGGTTCGCCTAGTGTGATTTTTCCGTCGAATTTAGTTTGTATGGTATTAAGTTCGACTGAGGGTTTATAAAAAAAAAAAAAAAAAGAAACTAAACTATGGATGTAACTTCTTGTTCACGTATTGTTTTTAGGTGAAATGATTTCTTATAAATACTATTATAAAAATCCAATATATATACATATTAATACAAAATATTATTTTTTATATTATCAATAAAAATTTTCATACTTAATACTACATTCGTTCGTTTCTCAGAGTCACATTTACCTTTTGCGTCATTTTGCTTAACATTAAAAATATATTTATATTTGTATAATTTTTTGTACAAATTTTCTTCTATTAGTATTATAAAACACTAATGAAAGTATTTTTATAATTTTTTTTTTTAATTTGTACTACGTTTTGATATTATAATTAATATTAAAAGATCTATACGCAAAAAGTAAATGAAACTCTTAGAGTCGGACTAAAGTAGTATAAAAATCATATACATTCAAAAACACGTAGTATAAAAATCATCTACATTCAAGAACACATAGTAAACAAAAACTAACTAAATAAGGAAATTTAAATAATAAACTACTTGAACTAAATTGAGAACCAAAATGAGTTGGTAAATTATATCCATTAAAATTGAATTTGAAAAATGAAAAAAGATTTATTTAAGATGTTTTTCTATATGTGAAAAACGGTATGATAATATAAATATATATATATATATATATTTATATTAAATAATTGATTTTTTCTCCGTCCCGCAAGAGATGAACTATTTTGTAACGGACGGACACAGTATTTTTAAGTAGTGTAGATGAATAAGTTATTAATAATAAGTTAAAATATTATTTTATTATTTTTTATATGAGTAGTGTCGTTAGCATTTTAAATATTTATAGGATTATATTTCAATAAAATATATACAATATGGAGGTTATTTTGTTGATAATAAAATTTTATATAATACAAATGAATAAAAAAACATATTTATTTATATAATTAAGTTAAAAATAATTTTATAAAAAATGATAACTTTTAAATTTTTAAAAATAAATTGTTTATTGCTTAGAGAGATAAAAATAAAAAAGTTTTGAGTTGTCCTAATAAATTAAAAATTTAATTAAATTAATTTATACATTTAAGATGAATAAATTTATTAGAGGTCATCCTTCATAGGATTGACAAAAAATTTTAAAAATCATAATTTATAATTTTTTATTTTAATTAAATTATTTATAGGACAATTTATATGGGACGAGAGTATATAAAAAAAATGATAGGGTGGACCTAAACGTGGGGAATGTTGGGATCGGCGGTCCGGCAGCTTCGAGCGGAGTCGGAGAGCGGCGCCGGCGAATCTATCGGAAGTATTATATGAATATGGAGCAGCCGGAAAGTGTACGGTCGAGAGGCACCATGCCATTCTTTATAGTATTTCTCACTCGTCAGCCTCACGAGGGTTTCCTTGCTCAATGCTCATATATATATATATATATATATATAGGCACACAGTTCAATGATGGCGACGAAAATTATATTTGGTTTTAAAGGTGTGAATTTGCTCGATCTATCATTTACAAAAAGAATAATACTGCCTCGTAAAGCAAATATGTGCTCATTTAATATGGCACGAGTTTTAAACAAAGTGAGTAATAATTGTTATTTTTTTATAGTAAAAATAAATATAAAAGTATAATGATTTTTTACTTAAAAAAAAAACAAGAATAATTTTTTATGACTAACCCAAAAAGAAAAGTGAGTATAAATTTGAATGACGAAGGTGTTAGCATATTTTTTATATATTGTCATTTGGGGCCCACATATATATATGCATATATATATATATGCATATTGAAACACTCTTTTTTTGGTTAATATATAATTTTTATTTTCCGCAAATATTCAAATATGGTATTAGAGCTTATTTTTCTTCTGGGATAGACATAGTTACTAATCCTCATTGCTTTCGCCGCGGACGCTGGCATGCGGGGCAGCCGCACGCGCCTCCGACGCAAATCGACTTCGTATCCCTCTGGCGACTGCTGCCTTCCCGCCGCCTCCGGCAATTTCCGGCCGCCGTCTCCTACTTCGATTCCCGATATCCTTGTATGGTCAGTTTTGCCATCTGACTTGAATTTATTTTGCGACTGTTACTGGGTTGACTTGTTCAGTCTGATTTTCTGCACAATTCTTTTGTGCACGCTACACTATTTTTGATTTTCTAGCTTCATAGTATAGCTCTTAATATGGATCGTGTAGACGCTTCTTGGATTACTGTTATTCTTTCTGGTGATAATTATGATTTGTAGGCTGAATTCATAAAAAGTTGCTATATTACTGGCGACTTTTCTGCACCGGTTGCTCTTGTTGTCATTTCTACGGCGCCCCCCTCAACAATAAGGATCTCACGGACTATCGGAATGGAATTATTTGCAACATCGATATCAAACCACTTGAGGTATGCATTATTATCAGTTTATAAGGTCATTGAATGCACTGACACATGACTCGCGCCAATATATAAATGAGTTCTTCTCTTCTATACAATCTATGTGAGATCGCATTGATGAGACAAACATACATATTGAGATAATTTAAAATATTTATTAGTAAAAATAATTATAAATTAAAATTAAAATAATTAAATAGTATAATTAAAATTTAAAATACTATAGATTATAAAATTTAACATATAATTAAAATGTACAATTATATTTCTTAAAATGAAAGAACAAATAAGATGTGTCAGACAAAAATGAAAATAATGAACAAATAAAATGAGATGAATGAAGTATAAATCTAATTTTTAAGTATACTATTGAGAAAACAAAAAATTATATATATATATATAGTGATGGGGACGTATCATTATGCAATGATAATACTATGGGCCCAAACAAGATTCTAGAGCAACGAACGTGAAAAAATTTGGAAAATGACATCAAGCATATTGGTAAAATAATTAAAGGTTTATTTTTGTTATTTCAAATTGAAATCAAAATTATTTATTGGTATATTTTTTTAATAAAAGTATATTAATTGTTTTACAAAACATTGTACTCCCTACATTCTAGATTGTCTTTATTTTCTATTTTCGTCCGTTCTACATAATTTGTCATTTTTTTAAAAAAAATTGATTATACACTTTAATCATATTTTAAAATTTAATTTTTTTAATCTTAATTAAACTATTTAGTTATCTCATCTTAATCTATAATTATTTTTAGTAAGTAATACTCCCTCCATCCCACATACCATATCCACGTTGTTGTTTCTGTCCGTCTCACATTCCATGTCATTTTCCCTTTTCGAAAAATAATTACACACTTTAATCTCATTTTAAACTTTTTAATTTTTTTTTAATTTTAATTAAACTAATTAGTTATCTTAATTTTAATTTATAATTATTTATATTATAGGATAATTATTTTCACTAATGCATTCTTAATTATCTACTAATTACACCCCTTCTAAAATACTGTGTCTACAGTGTAGCAGATACGGCATATGGGACGAAGGGAGTAATTATTTTTACTAATATACTTCTTAATTGTTTACTAATTATATTTTACCTAAATTCATATATTTTCAGTAATACGCCCATCTTATCAGGATGGAAGGAGTATCAAAATACCCAATTCAAATCAATACTATTTATATATGTCTATGGGTTTGTTCAACACAATGTTTTTGGATAAATTTCTCTTTTATATCAAGTATAGAAAATTATTTTGTATTAGAAGAAATAGTATTTGTATTAAATTATTAAATTTTTGTAATGAATAAAAAATATATATTATATATTATGTTAATATGAATATATATAATTTTTTGCTTATAATATTTATACTGAACCATGCTACCAAAAAAATATTGAATTAACAAATTCTAGATTGAGAAAATGCTAAAATTGAACCAAAATTCCAACTGAATATTAATGTTTGTCTAATTTTTTTTTATTAATACCGACTCTCAATATATATATATATATAAAATATATATTTTGTTTTCTCATAAACAATAGCATTCAAAATGATTGCATATATTATCGATACTAATTTTCTTATTTTACATAAAAAAATAGCTTAAACGAAAATACTAAGCAAATATATTTATAGGTAACTACACATATTTTTAAATAAAATATTACATTTAATAATAATGTAATCCAAAAGGAAAATTCTAAAATAATAATTTTTTTTTTTTTTGGATAAAATTTTTGTATTTTTTTACTAATCAAATATACTCCCTCCGTCGCATCACAAATGACCTCTTTTCATTTTTTATACGTCCTACGAAAGATGATCGTTTTTCTTTTTTTTTTTTTGTAAGTTTATCAATTTTAAATATTTTTAACAAATATAAATCAATTTAATTAAATTTTTAACGTCTTACGCATAGGATTTACTCAAAACCCCTTTATTTTTATATCTCCCCAATTAATAAATATTTTTATTTACTTTTAAAACTCCTTATTTTTTAAAAAACTAATTTATGATAATAATAAATAAATAAATATATTTCTTTATTCATTTATATTATATAAAATTTTATTATTTAAAAAATGATATTCATATTGCATATATGTTATTGAAATATAATTTTAAAAATATTTAAAATACCAACAATACTATTCATATAAAAAATAATAAAATATTATCATAATTTATTATTAAAAATTTACTAGCCTACACTACTTTCCCTGACAAAAGGGCTCATTTCTTCGGGACGGATGAAGTATTTTATAAAAATTAATACTATATGTTTATTAAAAACAATGAATTTGTAACAAAATAATTTATAAGAAAATAAAGTCTCAATCTTTTGATATAAATGTCTATTTAAAAATGTTAGTTTTATTATTATGTTGAATATATTATTCTATTTTTAATTTTATCAATAATTTTTTATAATATGAAAATTTATTGTCATTACTCTTCGAGAGCATTAGATAAATTTTATGTAGTATGCTTAATCGAAAGAGTATCTATAATATTTAAATCTGTGATATTACAGTTGCAAGTCCTCGTAATGTTCAAATCAGATCGAGTTTGGGCCTTTCTTTTTATTTGAAGAGTATTTTCACTCGTTTATGTTCATCTTATCATTGAAAGAGATCGACTTCGTACTCTCTTTTGGGTTGTTTTAAACGTCGAGTTTAACAACTACAAATATTTTGGTAACTTTAGCATTTATTATTATTATTTATTTTATTTTTTGTATTTGAGGTAGTTTTTTAAATCCTTACACAAGGAAAATAACTTTATAGAGAATTGTGTAGATAATATAAAAATAATAAATATGTGTAATATATTAATTTTTTTCAACAATTGTGCGAAAAAACACACCCTTTATTACTTTTGCTATATTAAAGGCATAATGTACTTTCTTGTACATGCTTTTTTGGATTCTTTTTTTGAAATATTGCAACAATTTTTAGTGCTATGTCATTCAAATTTATTCTTATTTTGTTTTGTTGTCATTCAAATTTGTTCTTATTTTTATTTTTAGTAAAAAATACTATATATGTCCGACTATAAAAGTTTCATTTATTTTTTACGTGTTGATTTTTAAATAGTAATTATTCTATCAAAACGTAATATAAATTAAGAAAAAATTGTAAAAATACTTCAATTAGTGTCTTATTAATACTAATAGAATGACATTTGTACAAAAAAAAATTATAGAATAGGATAAGTTTAATATTAAGTACAATGACGCAAAAGATAAATGAGACTTTTAGAGGCAGGCGAAAGAAGTATTACATTTTCTATTTTTTTTACGATAAAAAAAATCTATTTTACTCATTTTTTGTTAAAATTTACTAGCGTTTGAACCCGTGCTATGCACGGGTGTATACATAATTAAAATATTTAAAAGATTGTTTTATTTTTCTTATTTTTTTAATCACACTTTATATACTTTTATCACTCAAATATATTATTTGATATTACTTAATTATAGTATTACAGTTTTTATGTTTATTTTTATTTTTATTTTTATTTTTTTGGATGATATAGAAATCTGCAGCCGCTACCGAAAGTGCATAAATTTCCGGCCGAACCTATTACATGCAAACCAAGGCGACGAGAAAGTCACTAGGACAGTTTTTATATTTTGATATATGAAAATGAATTGGCCAAAACATTTAGAATTAATTGAGACATAAAAAGTTGTGAATCCGCTTGTCGTAGACGTCTTGATGGGTGGGGTCCACGTCACTATTGGCAGCTTTCGCTGAATTTTGGAATGTTTGTCAATTAATTGTTACTTTTTTTAAAAAATATATTTATATATTTTAATTATATTTTAAATTTTATATTTATAAATTATTTTATTTTAATTAAATTATCTAATTTTAATTTTAATTTATAATTATTTTTATTTAATCACAATTATTTTTATTAATAAACTTTCTAACTAACGTGGACAAATTAGTTACGGCGGAGGGAATATTTGATTTAATTAATCGTTAGTTGTTAGTTGATTCAATTAAGTGGTTTGACTAGTTGAATATATTTGTTTATGCTAAAATGTTTGATAAAATAGTTGTTTGATATTAGCATTTTATATATAGGATGACAATTAAAAATATTTTATATATTTTTTAAAAATATTTAATTGTATTTGTTCGGTGCATAGAATTTTTTTGAATTTTTATTATTAGTTATTGGAAAATTTGATAGTTTTATTAATATATTTTTTTATTATTTTATAAAAATATTTTTCAAGAAAATTATTATTTTATTAATAAATGAGCATTTTTTAATTAAAAATAGTGTAAAATGTAAAAGAACAAATTATTTGTATATGTATTTTTATTAGGTTAATATCTGATTTTTATTAAAATTATAATTTTAAATAAATTTATTTTTAAGTCATCTTTAATAAAAAAAATTATGTGATGAAATATATAAAAATAAACTAATAACATTTATTTTTTTATATTTATTTTACCTTTATTTTAACAAACTTAAAAAGTTTACAAATAAATACATATAAAAATATAATAATTTCAATTACCTCTAAGCTTATAAAATATATAATTTATAAGTCTTTGGAAAAAATAAATAATTAGTAAATATTATAATAAAAAATATATTAATATATTAAATAAATATTTAATTCTTAAGAGTAAAAAGAAAAAAAAAATGAGAATGAAAAAATTATTATGAAAAACTGGGATACCTAGTTTTTTAAAAATTAGTATTTTAGGTCCAACAAATTATTTCAAAAAATTAATTTATTGAACACTTGAATTAAATTTTTTGACCGATAGAAAACTAAAAATTCTTCATAAAGCTAAAAACGGTATAAAAACTATTTTTCAAAGACCCCATTAATATAAGAAAATTGTTATGCCAATAGCCCACATAGAAAATCTTTAATTTATATGTTCTGAAATTGGGGCAGATAAACTTTATACATAATTATCATTCTCAAATTTATAAAATGATGTTAATTAAAAATTCAATTATGGGTTAAATATAACTATTGGGCTATCAGATTAAATCTATTAAGGGATCTATTAAATAGATCGAGCTTAAATATATTTAGTAAGTGCGAATTTCCTATGTGCAGAAATTCGATAAATTATTAATTGAGTGATGATCTTAAGTCTAGCATAATATTCATTACTTTTCATATCTCATCGCGAAAGTAACGAAAAAAAATTAGAATTTTATTAAGAGGGGTTGCGTCATAGGCTTGAAGAACACGAAGATATCCCAATTAATTCTAAAATCCAATCAGATCAGATTTATCAGTTTTATTTTCTTATCTCAATTATTTTAATACGATAAATCTTTGAACTTAGGGTATAATTATGATAAATTCCAACAAAAGCTGAAATTTTTATTTCTAACACTTTGCTGAATGTTTATATTAATCATGCAATTGCACATGACTTATAATTAAACATTCAGCAAGATGCTTGATCCATCATCTTAGATCATTGGGAATATTAAATATATATTTTCTATGAATATATTTATTTATATTTTATTATGCAATTCATATTTCTCAATAAATATATATTTATATTTTATATAAACTATTACATTCAATATTTTATTTAGAAAATAAAATAAAACAAAACAAAAAATACTTGCTTTATTTTCTTCGATATTTTATTATTATTATTTTGTTCTTTTTACTATGTAATCCTATATTTCCTATAAAATATACTAATTTTATTATATAATATATTATCGAACTCTTATTTAAATACAAAATATATAAACTCTTATTTATATATTAAATATTAAAATGTTATTCAACATTTTGTTGGGTTTATTTTTCAACAAAATTATATATATAGTTATATATAATATATTTAGTAGTGGTATATCTTATTAAAATTATCCGTAAATAAATTGATTTATTACTATCAACAATATTATTTTCACTCTTCAATAATATTTATTTTTCAATACTTTTGTAAATTTTGAGCGATTTTACATCCATACAATAGTATTTGACACACAATTAAACTATTGATTAAACTAAAGACGTAGACTATATTATTATAAATGTTGGTATTTCATACAATAATAATAATAATTGGGCCTATCATTTGCATCAATGTAAATTGGGTTTTGAATTGGTATAATTTGGGCCAAGAGAAATGTAAATGAGCTATTTTGTTTTGTTTTGTTTTTTGTTTTTTGTTTTTTTTTTTTTTTTTTTTTTTTGTTTTTGGATAACGTGGGATCTCGCATCCGCTGCCCGAAAGTACACATTGGGTAAACCCCCGACGTGTGACCATAAGGTCATGGGTTCAAACCCCCGACGTCTCAGGTCACCTGCCACACATGGTTCGTCTAGTGTGACTTGCCTATCGAACCTAATTTGCAGGGTATTAGGTCCGGCCGAGGTTACCCAGTGAACAAGTATATTACTTCATCACTTCGTCAAAATATAAGTCATGTGTACTATTATTATTATCCAAGCTCATTATCATAAATAATCTTAAATTCATAAGCTATCATCATTTATTATTATTATTATATAAATACTACTATTTTTTATACTTAATTTAATATACATTCACAAAAGTAAAAAATATTTGTAACTAATAATTTGTACTCATTACAAATTTTATATAGATATCTTTTAATTTTGTGCCAAAAATATAACACTAGAACATAAGTATATATATATATATTTTTTTCACAAATTGTTTCATCCAAGCTATTATTTAAATAATTAAAAAATCCAAATTAACACATGGTAAGGTTTAATGCAATAAATATATATATTTGAAGTGTTCCTTTAAATTAAAAATAATTATTTAATTTAAGAATTTTGATACAATTTTTGATAAATAACTTAAAGTGTATTTTTCCGATGATTTGAATTATAAATAGTAAAATATTGAATTTAAATAATTATTTAATGCGATTTAAATCATTTATGGGATCGCCAATCTAATTATAACTTTGTTTAGCTGGTTTCCAATTGAAGAACCAATTGTAAGACAACATATGTACATATTATTATTATTATTATTATTATTATTATTATTATTATTATTATTATTATTATTATTGTTGTTGTTGTTGTTGTTGTTGTTGTTGTTGAAAAATATATAAAAATTAGTAAAAATGTTTAATTCTAATTTTGTTTTGGTAGTAGAGATATCATTCTTTTCAAGTTAATAGTTTGATTGTTGGTTAATAATTTCATTGGTGATCGCTGTTTTGTTGTGAAAGATTTGTAGTACTCAAATTTTTATTTTATTAATTTTCTTGAAATTTGAATCTTATTAGTTTAAATTTTATCAAATTTCATATTTCTTCTATCCCAATTGAAAAGTAATTTTTTTTTTTATATATATCTATTTTTGTGTATCCTAATTTAAAAATGTATCTTTTTCTTATCATAGTAAAAAGAATTATATACTAATAGAAAAATATCATTATCACTTTTGTCCTGTATTTATCTCTCTGGCAAAATATATCTCACATGTTTTCAAAAGTCGCTATTTCTATCATTTGACCGCGCGTGGCCGCGTGTGATTGCGCGTAAGGGCGCGTGGTGTGAATTTCACGCGCGAGAAAAGGACATAAATAACGACTTTTGTAAACATGTGGGATATATTTTGTCAGGGAAATAAATACAGGACAAAAGTGATAATAGGGTATAAGTGTGGGATATTTTTTGCAATTTACTCTTCTTTGGCAGTGTGAAATTAGTCTCTTTATTGCATGTTAATTATTTATTATTAATATTATTTATTAAATTTAATAAAGATATTATTATAAAGATTCAATCTATTTTAACATTTTACAAAATTGTATAGAATACATACAATTTTTTTTTTTTTTTTAAATCTTGTAAATATAAGAGGGATAATGAAATTGAAATATATTTGAGAATGCAACAAAGGTTCATAGAGGTTCAGATATGTTTGAAAGTATTTCGGAGTTTATAATTACTTTAGGAATAGTACAAAGTTCAATAAAAAATTTGTAACTAATTTGATGTAATTAAGTATTAAATATTATATTTTATATAGGGGATTGTGCATTTTATTTGTCATCTTGGTAAGAAACACTATGAAAATAGCTTATCAAATCAGAAATAACTATGTTATTTTATATATAATTCTTTTATTTGCGTGAATATAAAACATATATTATTTTAAAATAAGTAGAGTTTAATGAAATGATCATATCCTTCGTGTTTATATTTTTTAGTTGTTATTATATCCCGTGGCTATTTGGGTCATACATTCTTTTTTTTTTTTTTTTTCAAGAATAACTTTTATATTACTTTCTTCGTCTGTCAAATTTATTCTAATTTGTTTGTTAGTATATTAAATTTATTCTATTATTAATTTTAGGAAAGCCAAAATATCAATATTTTAAGTATTATTCATTATTAAATATTTATTTATAATAAATATTACTCTCATTATTACGCATTTAAATTCTATCTCTTTATTCTCTTTAAGTTTCTATTTATATTTTTAATAAAATATTCAATTTTTTTAATCTCTTTATCTATCCAGAGCAATGGATCCAAATACCTTCAAATGAGCCATGCTTGGCTTTACTCCACGGTCAAGCCTTGAACTTTAAAATAGAAGGGTTTTCCAGAGTAATACAAGCGTCGTGCTGCTAGGCGAAGCAGCGTGAATGCTGCCTTATCTGAGAAGTGCTAATTCGGTTCGGATAGACTTCATTCAAGAATGCCGCCGCCCTTGGAATCATGGGCGATATTTAGAACATGGTCGGGAAAGGTTTGAAGAGGTTGGTACTTACTTGAATACAAGTGTTGCATGGTTGTCGTAACTTTGAAATATCAAATAACCATTTGATTTAGAGAAAGTATGCTCCTGGCTTGGCACCCGAAGAAGGGAATTCTATTGAATTTCCGAGAGCCGCCCGCCCTGAACAAATAGGAGGCGTGGGCCACGGCAAGAGATCGTCGGTTTAAAATTTATCCAATTTAACCAATTTAACCAATTATTTTATAACATCTGTTCTGACTTTTTAATATTTTTTAAATAAAAAAAAATTAATTTAACTAAAATTACAATTTTACCCTCCAATTTTTTATTTTTCCTTTCATTCGTACCCACTTCCACCCAAATTTCTCTCCCGTAATATCATCGACACTCTAGCTCTAATGAATTAGGCTTGATTAAGTCTCCGTCTTCACGTAGATTAGACTTTACGAATATGGAAAATGATGATCAGTTCTATAACCATCATATTTCTCCCGAAGAAATACCTCAAATTGGAAAGGAGCGAGAACGTCTTTGGCGGAGGGTTCGGCGGTCAGTATTGTCTTATTCATTCCTCAAACCTAAATTTCATCATAATTCCCAAATTAAACTTCCCAAACTTGCATTTCTTTTCTATTTCTTTTTCTTCCTCTCAACTCTCTTTTATTCTCTTCCCCCTTCATTGATCATCGATTCACCTCCGACGATGCCCTGCGCCGCTGCCAAAGCCACCGCCCGCCGTTCAGCCTTTTTCCTACCCGTCATCGACCGCGACACCAGCCATCGGGGTCTGCTCCACCGAAGCCGCCGTCATCTCTCCTTCCCCTCTTCTTCTTCTTTTCACCGGAGTATTTTCCTCACAAAAAATTACGGTTGAAAGAGAGAAAAAGTAAATTAGGTGGGAATGTTTAATAGGAATAGAAGGAAATAAATAAAATATTGGAGAGGTAAATTATAATTTTAGTTAAGTTAATTATTTTTTTATTTAAAGAAAATATAAAAAAGTCAGAACAAATGTTATGAAATAATTAGTTAAACTGATTAAATTGGATAAGTTTTAAACCGAGGATCCTTTGTCGTGGGCCACAAGTTAGAGTATACCTTCGCAGTCCCATGCGTTCAATCTTCCTGGGTCCTCCTAGGGACGTATATCCCCAGGCCCCAGAAAACCAGTCCCCAGTACGCACGCAGACATGGCCTATTCGAAGTAGAAGGCGCTCTGAAAGAAAAGCTACATCCATCTATCCTACCTAAATAGTGCGATATCTCCTTGTTCCAAAATGGTCACGTACCGCTCATAACGGTGATCTTGTAGGTTCGAGCCCTACTAAGTTTTCTTGCATGCTTTTGGTGAACCACTTTTTTAATAAAATATTCAATTTTTTAATCTCTCTATCTATCCAAAATGCGCTAAAATTGTTGGATAGAGAGAATGTCTATGTAATTGTAGTGATTGAGTTGCAAGAATTGAAATTCAAATAATTTATAATTTTGCAAATATTGGTTGGAATAGAGGCTAAAATTAGTTTTAATTTTATAATTTGTATTGATATGAACAACATATCATGTTTAGCATTGATTTTATTTTTATATTTTTTTTTCTTAATGTCACATTCCTCATAAGCTTATGAATTATTTTTTTTTTATCAATTTATGTAAAAAAATTGTTGCTAACATTTGTATTTGTAAGTTTATTTTTTAATAGTTGTAGTATGAAAGTTTATTTTTTAATGTTTGTAATATGATGTATTCAATCACTTCCTTGATGAATTCATAAGAATTTTGTTAATGTAGGTCACCTGTTAAAATATGAACTTCACATATCAAACGCAATCCAGATAGAAAATTTTAAAAGATACTAGAGTTAGTAAATATGAATGAATAAAAAAAAATAAAGTGAATGAATTGAAGAAGGAATCAAGAAGTAAACATGTCTAGACATACCAAAAAGAAAGTTAAGAAATTGAAGAAAATATTGAATCATTTTGAAGGTCCGGCCCTCTAAAGAAAAGTGTTTATGTGGTTGATGGTTGTTTTTATTTTTGTGTGCTTTATTTTATACTCCCTCCGTTTTAAACGAAAGTATCCATTAATGTTTATGTAACCGATTAAGAAGCAATAGTATTTTATTGGTTAGTGAAAGTGTGTAAAATAATTTTAATATTCTTGTCCATTGTACTTTAAAGTATGTTTGTAATTTATGTAAAATTTAAAAGTATTTTGGTTGATGTAAAAAGTTAAGGATATGTTGGTATTAGCGTATGATTACTTTTATTATAATAGAAAATTAATACTTTAGAGTGTCATAGACTAAAATTGTAAAAAGAGCATTTTTAGTTGGAATAGAAGGAGTATTGGATTAGAATGTATAATGTTGAAAAATATTTTATAATGATGATATGCACTTTATTTTGTTTCATGTAATGTGTTTAATATGTTATTAATTACAACAAGTTTTTTATGTTGTTCGATTGAGATATAATTTGGTATGTTTATTAGAGAAAATAAGTTGTGAGACATGATTTGGTATGTGTATTAGAGGAAATAAGTTGTATAAAGTATTATTGTTCTTGTGTTTTCTCATTTTTTGTTCTCAAGTTTAGACATGTTTGAGGTCGGTTACTCTTTATTATTGAGAGGCTCTTCAGATTCAAGTCAAACACACATCATTATTAGACATGATTAAAGTTGGTTGCTCTTTCATTATGTTTTATCTACCTTGCAGACCGGCACTATGTTAATGATATCATATTTTATGATTGGAGTTAAGCATTTCATATCATAGTTTTTTTAGACCAACAATAATCCGACCTAAAAATGTGGAACTCAATAAAATTTTTGAAAGTTTTAAACACTGACAAAATATATATATATTTATGTAACATACCTTATGATAAAGTTATCCATACATTGATAACTTTCGCAAGTATTGAAATTCATCATTCATTATACAACAAAAAATTTTGTCAAAAAATATTTACAACCATTGTAATTTGAGAAGATGATCACATGAGTAATTATTTTCAACATAGCCGGAATCAAACAAAAAATTTAAGGTTGTAGCTATAGCAAGTGACAAGTACTCCATGCATTCAACAGAAGCAATAATAGCTCGCAACATATGCTTAAAGGCCCGCATTAATATATTACTATTACAAAGTATTTTAACTTCTCGAATTATAAATGAAAATATTGAATATATACTTCATTCACAACGAAAGTGAAATGTTCACTTCCACATATTCTAAAGATTACATCTGTAGTCCTATAAAATACATGAAGTCGGTTAATGTACTACAATCAATTGAAGACAGTTCAAGTGATGCAAAATTTGCAACATGATAATTAGTTATAAGGCACATAAGATCTAAATCCAATTCCACATGCCCCCTATAGTTTATTAAAAATGGAGTCATTTATTAAATTGTATCAACTTAGGAAATGCAAGATTGTCATAATAATCATGTGTCATCTTCACCAACTTTTTCATTAACTGGATGTTTTAAATAGTAAATTAAGTTTTATCACGATATATGAGTAAATTTAAGAACAAAACATATAATGACACCTAAAAAAGAATATCACAAAACTATAATAATTTTAAAATATCAAATATGAAATATATGTTCTAACTATACTCTGTGAGTGTTTAAAAGTATACCCGAAAATTTCATCACTTCTTTCATCGGCAATAGAAGATGACTGAACCTATATAAATGCATGATGAAAAAATTAAATAAAAATTAAATAAATTAATTCATTTCAACATAAAGACATATCATCATAAACAACATACTTCAAGTAATTATGTGAATTTCATAGAATAAGTCGGCTCATTGTGGTAATAAGATTGTATGTTTGGTATTGGATCAAGTACTTGCATCTAAAATGTATAAGAATAAACAAAAAATAAAATCACAATATGAGATTTTTTTTTTTCAAACTAACTTGACTCTCGAGGGATTTGATTAAATTGTAATGCAATACCAACGGATACTAAATATGCCGCATTAACAAATAAATGTATAGAAAATAAAATCTTCATATAAATTTTAGCATAGTAAATAATTTTAAAATGCATTAACATGTCTGCGCTTTTGTCTCAACTATATATTAATTTTTTTATACTTCGATTTTTTATTTTTTTTTGCTTTTTGAATTTCTTTCTAATCCACATTTGGGTCTTTTACTCAAATATATCTTTACTTTTTAACTTATAAGTGTTCATTCACTCTTTCAGTTGTCCTCAATAGTGTAACTTTGACGAATTTATAAGTTTCTTTACTTTTTGAAGTTTCCATTACCAATTTGTTAAAACGTACTCAAGTTTTTATAGTGAAAGATCAACTCAATTTTCCAATCATCCATGCATTGGTATCCGTCATGTATTTTACTCTGTAAAAATCACACTCTCGCATCTTTTGTTCACCTCTTCATTATATATTGATCTAGAATTTAAAAAACATTATTATTATTATTATTATTATTATTATTATTATTATTATTATTATTATTATTATTATTATTGTATTTTTAGTCCATAATAGCATAATTAATATCTTGGAACAATCAATTTTTTTTTTTTTTTTTTGCAGTTGCAAGAAACTATCTAATATGATGAATTGTATTTGATAATATAGTACCTCGATCTCCTAAAATAACTAACATGATATTCTATAATAGTTTCATGTGTGCTAGTAACAACTCTAACATAATCAAACATTTTTTCCAAAATTTCTTTTGAAATATTTTATGGTATACAAATTCGCGGAATGTTTCAAAACTAATATTGATATAACAGAAGCATTGGTACTTGCTTTGAAAAAAATGCTCAAGTTGTTCTTATGATTGACATACTTTTTAATGACATTATTAATACTCCCACTATGTTGTTTCATCATAATATCAACACAAAAAAATTAGTGGTCATATAATAAAGTTCATTTTTCTTTCACTTTAACAATCATTTCAACAAATCATTTTTAATCAAATTATACCTCACTACTATTTTATTCTATTCATGCAAAAATTCATTTCTTTGTTAAAATCGTAAATACATCTTCCAAAATCATAAAAATAGTTTTAATGCTCAGAAAAAATACTACCCAAATGTATGACAATATTTTGATAAATATGTCAAATACATAATTTGCAAAATTGAACAAATTAGAAATAAAATTATTTGACTCAAGAGATTAATGTTTTACCAAAATTACAACTCAAATGTATTGCACTATTTTTGTCTAATATATAACCTGCGATGAGTTATAAGCTAATTCGAAGTCAACAAATTTTTGATACCTTGATCTTGATCTGTCAACATCTTATTCGGCTTTATTTTGTACGTGGTGCCAGAAAAAATGTCAAACAATTATCAAATGAGATAATGGTCTTAGTCATATAAAAGTGTTGCACAAAAAAACCACGGCTTTTATTCTACTATCAACTCAAAATATATTTGTAATCAAATCATCTCCGCTCATTTGATTAGAATATGAAGAATTTGCGTTCCCATTTAGCATCACTTGCAAATATTCAAGAATCCCCGGTGTTCCCAACTTTCACATACTTTGTTCTTTTAGATCACAAGTAATTTTATAGTCTTACTTGATAAATCCTAAGCTATCTTGGCTATGTACTTTTTAAATCATAAGATCATGTGAAACTTTTGGATTAAATCTCACACATTCGACCATATCAACCTAAATAGTATGAGTATTATCTATCCTCCTATGCGACCAAGGTAAATGAATCTTCTGAGACCTGTGAGATGATAAATGTGTTCAATAAACTGTGATACTTCGTATTTCACATTATCTCAATTTTTATAATTGTCTTGCACCTGAATCATTTTGTTGCCTATGGAATGCTTTCATCTTATCTTCCTCCCTTGTACATTCGGGAAAATATTTTAAGATTTTATTTTTCATGCTCGATCTCGATTCATTTTATGTCTTCACATTCCAAAGCATATTTTTTACCGTAAGCTAAGAAAACCAAAATTAATAGACATCTTCTTCATTGTCAAACACCATTTCAATTTGAGGTATTTCTTTGGAGAGATGTGATGATTTTGTGACTAGCATCATTTTTTATATTCGTAAAGTTTAATTTACATGATGACGAAGACATATTCATGGTTAAATCGTTAATCTTTATAACCTATAATATATATACACTACTAATAAGTAGTAATTGTACAAGAGAAAAATCCAAAATGCATATTATTGTTTCAAGGTATAAATTGAAGCAAATCGATCTATAATTATCCAAAATTGAAGTTGAACCTATATGATATTGAAGTCGATGTCTTTGTGTGATGGGTTCACACAGAAAAATCCACGTGCAACATTATCAAACCTAAAGATAGATTGAGTTTTAAACTCACAAAAATTATACTCCTCAATCCAAAAAATATAGTCTTATTATGTTGGGCAAGAGATTTAAGAAATATTAATATTATATTGGTAGTTGGTAAAAAGTAAATGTAAATGATTTTTTTGCCCTTCTGAGTATATTAGTGTAAAAAGTAGTGACAATTGTGTAATAATAATGAAAAAGTAGGGGATAGTTTTATAGTGATATGGTTATTTATGGAAATGAGACTGTTGTTTTAGAACGAACAAAAATAGTAAACAAGACTATTGTATTGAAACAAATGGAGTAAAATATATGTCGGAGAAAACCTAAACTTACTGGGTGAAAGTGTCAGAGTAGTTGTTGGCTGTAGCGACAACAACAATGGTCAGTCGCGAAGATTGCAAATTTTTTGTCCGAAACTTTTTTATCTTGTGTCGAACTCTCTAGAAGAAATAAACAAATTAAAAGGCACCAACAAAAAAAATCGCAAAAATATCATAATTTTAATTTTAATATATAAACTAAAAAACAATAATAATATATACACATGTGGTCTCTTATTGAGGTACTGTTTAGACACAATTATATTAGATCAACAAGTCTAGATAAATATAAAATAATATTGATATTATATTTTAAATATAAAATTAATTATTAACGTAATAGAAAATAATATATATAATTTTTTATTTGATTTATTTTTTAAAAAAATTAATAAATAGTAAAAAACTTTAAAAATGAAATAAAACCCAACTAAAATAGGCCCATTGAGATAGGAGTGAAATCATATAGGGGTGAGTATTCGGATTTTCGGTTCGGACCGAATCGATCCGAAAATCCGAAATTTTTGAAAAAACCAATCCGAACCGAACCGAAATAATCGAAATTCGAAAATCCGTAATCCGAACTAAAAAATTCGAACCAAACCGAAAAATCCGAAATTCTAAATATTTTTATTATTTTTTTAAAATTTTTAAATTCTTTTAAATTTTATTATTATTTTATAATATTAAATATATATATAATATATAAAAATAAAATATATTAAAATATAATTAATAAATTTGAGTTTTTTATATTAAAATATAATATTTTATAATAAAATATTAAATATATATAATAAAAAAATATATTAAAATATTATATTTCAGATTTTGAATTGGTTCGAATTTTAAGTATACCGATCCGATCCGATCTAAAAATCCAAAATTTGTTAAAAATTCAATCCGATCCAATCCGAAAATCCGAACCAAATTTTAAATTTCGGTTTGATTCGGATTGAATTTTTGAATTTCGGATATTTTGCTCACCCCTAAAATCATACCAACAAACATACGAAATAATCTCTACAAATGAATTAAAATTTCAAACAATGAAAGTAAAAATAAAAGAAATACTCCCCCCGTCCCATATACCATGTCCACGTTGTCGTTTCTGTCCGTTCTACATACCATGTCACTTTTTTTTTTAAAAAATGATTATACACTTTAATCTTTTTTTAATTTTTTTAATTTTATTTTGTTTTTAAATTTTAATTAAATTAATTTGTTATTTTAATCTTAATTTATAATTATTTATATTATAGAATAATTATTTTCACTAATACATTCTTAATTATTTACTAATTATATCTCTCCTAAAATATCGTGTCTACAGTGTAACAGATACGGTACGTGGGACGGAGATAATAGTAAATAAAAAGGTGACGTGACTAAAATTGATTCATGTATATATATATATATATATGATAAAGGTAAAAAGGTTGTAGGTAATGATTAGTGAGAGTGAGAGAGAGTCAAAGGTTTGACTGATGATTATGATGATGATGTTTCTGTTGATTTGGTTTGGTTGTCTTCTTTTTTAATTTTTCTTTCTTTCTTTCTTTCTTGTCACACCTAACTGCTTTGACTTCCACAACAGCATAATTATCTTCTACTCTAATTTTGTGGGAATGGGGATTCCCACAAACAACCCAATCTGGTCCACCAACTAAGTCCCTCTGAATTTGCCACTGATATCAAATTGTTGTGGCTGAAGCAATTCAATACATAATATGATATTGTTCGTTTTGAGTCAAATCGCAGCAAATATTATATCATAACCAATAATATATTACTATTTTTTTAAAAAAATTCCAATGTGGAAATTGAATTTGTTCTTTATTCCTAACAAATACTACCTCCGTCCCACAATGGATGTCTTGGTCACTGTAGACACGAGAATTTAGGATAAGTATAATTAATAGATAATTAAGAATGTATTAGTAAAAATAATTAAGTTATAATATAAATTATCATAGATTAAGATTAAAATAACTAATTAGTTTAATTAAAATTAAATTAGAAATTTTAAAAGAAAATTAAAATGGGTAATTATTTTTCGAAAAAGGAAAGTGACACGAGATGTGGGATGGACAGAAACAACAACGTGGACATGGTAAGTGGGACGGAGGGAGTACACTATTTGACATAATTTCATATATCCATAAACAATGATACAAGTTTAATTAGTGAAAAATTCATTCATAAAAAATTTGGAGTTTCCTTGTATACTATTTCAAAATGACATATCTAAAATCTTCTATAGCAATGGTGGTTTAGTAGGAATGATAGTATCTCTAGATTAGATAAGATGGTAATAGGCAATGAAAATAGGAAAGAACTAAATTCTAGTCATCTAATTATACATATATAAGTTTTTATATCTATTCATCCGCGAAAATTATGTAATTTTGATTGACACAAAGTTTAAGAAATAATGATATAAGAATGTTAAAGTATGATAGGTAAAAGATAAAATTGAAGCATTATAGGAAGTTTATTATTGAATTGATAAGAAAATAGTAAATTAAGTAGAAAAAATATTGACAAAATTATTATTATTATTTGTTAAAGTATAGATAATAAAATTGTGAATAAATAAAATATTTTATTATAAATAAAATATACATAAATTTAGTGGACAAAAAAAAAAATACTAATATAATTTTGGCAGACGAAAAGAATAAATATTTTCAAAAATTTTGCAATACACACATATATATATATGAAAAATATAATGTGAATTAAGTGTATCGTAGATCAGTGTATTATGACTTTCACTATAAGAAATTATCAATTTTGTAACGAGATTTTTTCGTTCCTAAATTTTTCACTTTTTCCGTTACTAATGATATTAGAGACGGAATTAGAAATAGAATTACGTTAGCTACGTGAACTTTAGGAACGGAATTTCGTTACAAATATACTATTTTTCTTGTAGTGTAATTTTAAATTCTATGGATTAGATCATATTCCAATTGATATGCTTCAAATTATAAATGGACTCATTGATAAAGAAAATAAAATTACGTGTGTTGAATGAATATGCAACATTTCTTTCGAACCCTACTAACATCTAGCTAGATACATCCTTCTCAACATGCATAACATTCACGTTATGTCATAGACATAACGTTCTTTTTTTTTCGTCAATATGAACTATGTATCGTACATTATATTTTTTTCTATGCAATGCTTTTTTTTTTTTGCAACTTATTTTATGATTTTCTAGCGGATAATCAATCTCGAGGTGTTTAGTAGACTCATTACCATACCATATATTGTCATTAAACACCTTTATGCGATGTCATCCAACGATTCTTTGTATTAACACTTTTCACTCATTTCTAAACCGATGATTTGAGCTCAAATAACATCAATGCAGTCTAAGTAACAAACTTTTACATCCTATTAGATAGAAAAGAGGTGGAAAAAAAATGCTCGGATGTTATCGATCCGTATAAACAAGCAATCTTAACATTTTGGTTGTATTGCATTTGAACACTATCTTGTATTGATAGAAGATCTCCTATAGTTTGTAGGGGAGCAATATAACTATAGGATGTATGTTTCATTTACATATATATATATATATATATTGATCATCACAAACTCAATATATTATTTCATGAATGGTTGTAGATAAGCATCTTTAGAGTGAATTTTATTATTTTTTGTGAATGTTTTTCATATTTTTGTATATATATATATAATTTAACTATATTATATAAATTTGATTTTTTTATAAAATGAGATACAAATTTATATACTTTATAAATAATTGGAATTTATTACAATTGCATCATTACAAACTTTAATTTAAAATATATTAAGTCAAAATAATTAATTTTCATTTTTTTTTATATATATAATCACAACCTCAATCAATACGTAATAACTAAAATATCACAACCCATTCAAACACAATTACATCATTCTCTTTTCAAATGAATTAAATTTGGTTGATTTTTTGAATACCATGATGGTGTTATGATTAAATTTTGCTAAATTATGCGTAATTAATGATAATTTTTCGTCGAATGTATTTTAATAGATGTATTTTTTTAAATAAATAAATAAATAAAATGGAAAAAAATTTAAATTTATTTGGGTGTGTTGTATTATAGAAGTTATTTTTGCATTATGAAATTCAAATTACAATACATATTTTTTAAACATTACTTTTGACATATATTCATTATTTAAATTTTTATATCATTTAAAAAAAAATTATCTTGTATATATGTATAAAAAAAAAAATCATTGTATTTTAAAACTTGAATTTACTGAAATCATCGTAAATGAGTGAGGTGGTAATTAAGAATGAGTACAAGCTAATGGATGGCTCAGTGAGAGATAATTGCAAAAAATATTCGCACTTATACCCTATTATCACTTTTGTCATGTATTTATCTCGCTGGCAAAATATATCTCATATATTTACAAAAGTCGATACTTATGTCCTTTGCCCGCTCGTGACACTCACACCATGCGCCCTTACGCGCAGCCAAATAATAGAAATAGCGACTTTTGCAAATATGTGGGATATATTTTGCCAGCGAAATAAATACAGGACAAAAGTATTAATAGGGTTATATATGTGGGATATTTTTTTGCAATTTTCCCGGCTCAGTGACAATGCAACCTTGTCCCACTTGCTATTTTGTATTTTTCCTATATATATAATTTTCAGGCTACTTCTGTCTCTATATTATAAATATTATGAAAATAAAATTGAAAACGATTACTGAATTAATTAAATGGGTCGTTAATATTAATAGTTATATGCATGAACGGATCGATGTTAAGCTTGGGAATGTTGGTAAGTTAAGTTTAATGTGTGCTATAAAAGGATCAATTGTATGACAAATAAATTTTAGCAAGAACGTCATTATATAGTTTAAAAATATATGGATTATATGTTATGGAATTTTTTATTTTATTTTATTTTTTTTAAAAAAAAAAATACAAGGGGCTGTTCAAGGATTTAACGTGTTTGGTTAAAAAAAAGAAGGTGAAATTTAAAATGATGGGATTTGAAAAAGGGGTCTGAAATCCTACAAATAAGGGATTGTTTTTGTAATGGGATACCCTGTTACTTTTAAATCCCATTTTGAAATTTTAATTTTTATATTTATATCCTCTTATAAAAAAAATAATAGTATTATATTTATATAAAAAATAAATAATTTTAAAATTAATTATTATTTGAATTATATATTTAATTAAATTTATATTATTTTTTATTGTACAATATTTTTTAAATAAATTATAAATTCATTGTTTAATTATTTATTATAAATTTTATTTGAATTATAAAATTATAGGGATGACTATAAGTCGGGTTCAGTCGGAACTGATATTCATCCCAAATATATATATTGTTAAATCCGAGATTCAAATTGGATCCGATTATACTAGATCCGACCGAGACTATATCCGGTAAAACTTGATGGATCCGAAAAATCCATTTTTTTTTATAATTTTTAAATTTTAATTTAAAATTACACATATACCAGATCCAATGTATATTAAAATTTATGTATTTTATTAGAAAAATATTATAATAAAATAATGAATACGTTAAACTCAAAAAATTATTTTAATATAATTATATTATTCGAAATTATTTTTTCATATGTATGGTTGATATATTATTATTATATTACCCTGATCATGACCCGGATCCATGCTAATACTCAAATAATTGGACTCAACTTCAAATAAATAGGTCGGGTCTCGAGTTTACGCGAATCTATTGTCATCTTATAAAATTATTGATATATTTTCAATTTATATTAATAATGAATTAGAGGTTTAATTTGTCAAAATAAATAAAATTCATAAGAGGACAATTATGTCATTTAGAATATAAAAAATTCAAATCCACGGAATATAAATCCCACCACATTTTACCAACCAAATATAATATGGGATTCCAAATCCTAAATATAATAAATCCCATCACATATAAATCCTACTGTAAAATTTCAATCCGACCAAAAAAGTCCATGAACCAAACAGCCCATAAATGTATTTTTAATGGTTTTATACTTTTATTTTGAATATTCCCGATTTGCATGTCTTCCCAAATATAGGGCATATTCTAATTCGTGTTTTTATTCGTCAGGTGTGTTTACTAATTATACGTGATAGACAAGACCTAAAGGCGTCGGAAATTTGATACTATGATCTAACGATTATGAGTCCATCCCATGGCTCAAAACACAAATGATAGGCTAAAATTCTATGTCAAATGACTCGAAATTATGAACCGATAAAATCATTTCAAATACCTAATTTAAGATAATTTGGTTTCTCGATTCAAAAGATTAATTGGATAGACACCACGGTAGTATTAAGCAGCACATATCCCAAACCCTCTAAATTAGACAAGGAACAAAGTTGAGACAACAATCGATCTAACACCGATTGAGAGACGACGAATTATTTTGAATCATACAGAAACAATCCAATTAAACAAAAAATAAATCTAAGTAGAGAAAATCACATCTTAGTATATATATATATATATATATAAAATTGAAAAGGAACAACAAATAAATTTTATTCGAAATTCACTATCAAGTGGGTGTTGAATGTTAACTTTATAATTTATTATCATAATTATATTTATAGTAAAACTTAATTATATAAATTAATATATTTAAGTTTTAAGTCTTTCAGCATAGTGCTGAAAATTTTTATGCAACATTTGATCCTACTCCCACTGTATTTTTTATTACAACGATATCAATGGTCTGTTATAGAGACACTTCAAGTATTAAAAAAATGGAAACGTCTAATAAAAATAAATAATTAAAAGCAAAATCTAAATGCAAGAAAATATATCGAAACCAAATAACAAATAATAAGTAAACCCTGTAAATATTACAATATGGTATAAAAAACCTATGATAAAACCAAATACTCCCTCCGTCCCGCAAGAAGGGTGGCGTTTGCTTTTTGCACGTAGATTTTTTAATATTAGTATTACATTGGATTGTAGTAAAAAAGACAAAAATACCCATATTAGTATGGTATAATATAAAAGTAATAACATTTATGTAATATATTGTAAGTTAAAAGGATATTTATTATGTGAAGTAGGTAGTACAATTAACTAAATTAAGAAATGGTAACCCTGTTTTGGGACGAACGAAAATGAAAAATAGTAACCTTTCTACGGTGAGAGAGTATAATAAAGTAAAATTGGAATACTTTCGTAATTATTTATTGTCTTGATATTATTAAAGTTTCGATTCCTGTGGTCCTAGACTCCTAGTCTTGGCAGCGGCAGATGTATTTGGGGGTAAGGGGCCTCCCCTTCACCCAAGTGTTTTTTTACAATATATATATATATATATATATAATATGCTTATTCAAAATATTACTCCCTTCGTCTCAGATATCATGTCTACATTGCCCTTTCTGTCCGTCCCATATATCATGTCACTTTCCTTTTTTAAGAAAATTATTACACACTTTAATCTCATTTTAAATTTTTGGGTAAACTATTTTTTTTAGTCCCGTAACTGGGTCCCCTTATCATTTTAGTCCCGTAAGTGGAGCCTGTCGCAAACTAGTCCCATAAGTGAAAATTTTTTGCTGTTTTAGTCCTCCTGCGCCGGAGATGTCCGCGTGGCTCGTCGGAAGTGACGTGTCCGCCAGGTCAGCGACACCTGGCGGACACGTAGATTTTTTATTTTTATTTTTTAAATTTAAAAATTATTTTTAATTTATTTTAAATTTTATTTGTATTTTTTATTTTTTTATTTGGTCCAATTAAAAAAAGTTAAAAAATTAAAAAAAAATGAAAAAAAAAAAATCCACGTGTCCGCCAGGTGTCGCTGACCTGGCGGGGCACCTAGCGGATACGTCACCTCCAGTGAGCCATGCGGGCGTCTCCGGCGCCGGAGGACTAAAACAGCGAAATTTTTTTACTTATGGGACTAGTTTGCGACAGGCTCCACTTACAGGACTAAAATGATAAAGGGGTCAAGTTACGGGACTAAAAAAACAGTTTACCCTAAATTTTTTAATTTTTTTTTAATTTTAATTAAACTAATTAGTTATCTTAATCTTAATTTATAATTATTTATATTATAGATTATCTACTAATTACACCCCTCCTAAAATATCGTGTCTACAGTGTAGCAGACACGGTATTTAGGACGGAGGGAGTATAATTATACTTATTTTGTCTCATAAACGTTGATGTATTTGATTAGTGATAATATTTAAGGTAATTGAGTTTAGTAAACTATAATACTTCATTCGTCTCATAACAAAGTATTCATTTTTTTTAGTAACTGCTATATGTACTTAATATTACAAATATTCTTACAACTTAAATATATTACACAAATGTTATTACATTTATATCACACAATACTAATAAGGTTATTTTAGCCATTTCTACTTTATTCCTACTATATCACAATATAATACTAATATTTCTAAAACTTCGTACAAAAAGCAAACCGATACATAGTTATGGTACGGAGAGAGTATTATTTTATTACTTTTTTATGTGACTGATATTGTTTGTAATTTGAAAATAAAAATTAATATATAGAATTAAAAAATTAGAATATTTATTTAAATAATTTAAAAACTATATTATATCCCAATAAAATATAATATGATATGGATATTATTTTATAAAAAATAAAATTTTATATAATATAAATAAATAAAATATATATATTTTTCATTTATAATTAAATAAATTAATTTTATAACAAAATTAATAGTTTTAAATGTAAGTAAAAATATTTAATTATGAGAGATAAATTAATGAGTTTTATATAAGTCCTATATAATATATAATGTTATAATATTATGAATTAGTTAATTAAATTCTTTTATAATATTTATTAAATATGTTTTAAGTGAATATATATTATTAAAAATGAAAATATAAAAACTGTTATGATACAAATTAAAATAAGATGGTGAAAGTACTTCATATATGAAATTTTATTTTTAATCAAGTTACTTTTCGGTATTTATAAAACATTATAAAACATTCCAAAACACAAGGAAAAAACCCTATAATTGAAAAAGCATTATTCATTGGACTGATTCTTGAATAAGATTAATTTGGAAAGAAAATTAATTTTTTTTTCATCAATTACCATAAAAGCTTTTAATAATAATAAATAAAAAAACTTTACGCAAATCCTCTTTTAATATCATAATTTTTTTATATATGTTATATAATAATGTATTGGTAAGGATATAGATATATGTATACGGCTTTGAAGGATATTAAATATATGTATATATATATATATATAATTAGAGCTGGCAAAAATTGACTCGACACGAAATAATTGAGTTTGAGTCAAAGATTTTAATCCGATTATGTATACGGGTTGACACGAACCCGACACGATTATAAACGGGTCGGGTTAGGGTTGAGACTCTTAACTCAAACCCGACACAACAATCCGATTATAATATATTAATATTGATTAATATATTTATTATATATGTAAAATAATCATAATTTATTAATTTTCTTATAAATTAATTTAAACTAAGTTAAACTTTAAATAATTCAATCTAATTTACGCTCAAACTAATAAAAACTAACATAACACAACAACACAACAAAAAATTATTTAATTTGAATCAAGAAATTCGACTTAATTATGTATACGGGTCAACACGAGTCAATCCGAACCCGATACGATAATAAACGGGTCAACATAAACCCGACACGATAATAAACGAGTTGAGTTAGAGTTGAGTAATTTAACCCGACACAAATCGACCCATTGCCAGCTCTATATATGATATGAAAGCTATGATGTGTATATATAAGTAAAGATATACTTCATCCGTCCGCTTACAAAGTTTACATGTTTCTATTTTGGGATGTCCAATTACAAAGTTTACATTTCATTAAATACCGTTACTTTACATCACATCATTACTTTTACACAAAAAAGTAAAGGCAAAAATGTCATTACACTGCTTTTAACTACTCACTATAATTAAAATACTATTATTTCTTAAACACCGCGTCAAAAGTAAATGTAACACTTGTAAATGGACGGAGGGAGTATATGTGTGTGTGGATATGCAGTGGAGTTATTATTATTATTATTATTATTATTATTATATATAGATACATAAGTGAGTAGATGTAATGATGATAGGAGTAATAAATTCCTTTAATACAAAACCAAATTAAATATCATACTTTCTTCGTCCACGACTAATCTATCCATTTTACCATTTTAGTTTGTTCATCGCAAATGTATCCATTTTTTTTTTTAGTAAATGTATTTTTCACTAAAATATAAAATTATCTTACGCTTTATATAATATTACACAAATGTCATCAAATAACACCACTTAATACCATAAATATTAAGGGATATAATAGTCTTTATCTATATCAATTGTACCATGCACATATCAATATAATACTAATATACTAAAATCTATGTACAAAAAGTAAACGAATAAATAGACAGTGGACGAAGCGAGTATTAAAATTCAAAATATTAAATTAATAGTTATTTAGTAGATTACATTAATGCAAAAAAATTATTTTTTATTCAAACAATTTCTTCAAACACCTTTCGTTATATATTATAACATCAAAAAAATCATTTTAATAAAACATTTCTACTTTATAAGAACATCAAAATAACAAAACACAAAAAACAAGTTTGTGTTTTATTTTTATTTTATTGATTTATTTTATTATTTTATTTTCAAAACTCACACTCAACATTCAGTATAATTTTCATTCAAAATATAACGGTTAAACTCATATTTCATTGAAAAAAACTAAATCAAAAACACAATTACTATATTTATTTTGAAATTTTTAGTGGATTTTTATTATTTATTAAAAAAAATCTCTAAAAATATCAAATCATATTCATAGAAATTAAGGGTTCGTTTCTTTTGATGAGTTTAGAAAAAAATTGGTTTATGTTTGATATGAAAATAATATTTTACTCCCTCCGTTCCAGAAGAAGCGTCTTGTTGGGAGTTGGCACGAGAATTAAGGAATAATAGTATTTAAATAAAAGTGGGTATAAAATAAAATGTAAATGACTAAAATGTCTTACTTTTTTAAGGATTTTAAAAAGTAAATTAGAGTAATAATTAGGGGTAGTTTGGAAAAGTATGAATAATTTTGTTATAAAGTGGGGACCACGATTACTAAATAAGAAAACAAGACAATTGTTTTGGGACGGACATAAATGGAAAAACAAAGACAACTCTTTTTGGGACGGAGAGAGTATATATTTTTCAAAAACTGTAGAGTTCAAATAGTAAAATTTGAAGAAATTTTGCTAAAAAAGCATACCCCTAATTTATTGAGCAAAAACAATAATTGAAAAAAAAAAAAAGAAAGACTATTTGTGATGCATATTTGAAGAGCATGAGAATGACATGAAACACAATGTCATTTCAATATATATATATAATATACTTTTTCTGTCCCCTTACAAATGAACTTTTATTTTTTCCTTTTATGCCCGTTTTATAAAAATAGATATTTTTTAAAATATAAATTTATTAATTTTAAATATTCTTAACAAATGTAAATTAATTTAAATAAATTTCTAATCTTGTAGGTATCTTCAACTCACAAATTTCATTTATTTTTATTCTAACCTACAACTCTATTTTCTACTCCAAAAAGAATATTCTTTTAATATTTTATTTTATATATTATTTCAAACAATTTTTTATATGTACAATTTACATATAACTTTTATTGTTATTTACATAATTATTTATTATTACTTAATAATATATCTTTAATATAATAAATAATAATTTATTATTAATAATTCTTTTTACAAGTTAAATACAAAAACAAATATTATATCAAATACAAAAAAAATAAAAATAATTAATTCAAACAAACATTATATTAAATATAAAAAATATACAGTACTAAATTAAAACAAAAATTATTATATTGAATATATAACTTACAAGTATATTTTATATACTCCTCATTTTTTACATAATTTTTAAATTTTTATTTATTGAATAATGGAGTACAAAATATTACTGTGTAATAAAAAGAACATAATTTTTTTGTATAAAAATTATTTTAACTTTCTTATAAATATTCTAATTATATTTATCGTAAAATTTAAATACTTTAAAAATATAATTAAAATTATAATAAATTTAAAATTATAAACTTTAATTACTATAAGATAGGGGTAGACCCCATTCACATATTTGTAAATATGCAGGTATATGATATTCAAACGCGATCGAACAAATATCTGAAATCGCGAATAGTATCTGAACAAAAAATTTTCGATTAATCGAAAATATTTGTAATATTTGCAAATAATTTGAACCGAATTGAAATTAAGAAAAAAAATACATTAAAAATAATTAAAATTCTAATTAAATAAAAATATTTGCAAATATTTCAAATATCCGAACTGAATATAATTATTAATATAAATATATAAATATATTCGGTTTGGTTAACTGAACTGAAAAAAAAATATTAAAAATCGAAATCGAACCGAACCGAACAAATATCAAATATGCAGTATTTGTATTCGAACCGAATTTGCTCGGTTAACCGAAAATTCGGTTCGGTTCAGTTCGGTTCAGCGGTTTGGCTGTTCGTTTCGATTTTTTTGTCCACCCCTACTATAAGACACAAAAACTATATATATATATACACAAATACATCAAATCGGAAATCAGTCCCTACACAATTCAAATATGACTCAAATATAATTTCTACAAAATTAAAAACTAAAAAAAATAAACTCAAATTTGGCGTTGCTATGTTGGCAACCACTCCATATATGCCGTGTGTTGGACGAGAAATCGGCCACCATTCTCCAATTATGGAGATGGTTGGAGATGGTCTTATACATAGATCAATTCAAAAAAATATTATTTGTATTTTTTTCTTCAATTAACAAATATTCCCTCCGTCCCCGTCATAGATGTACCATTTTATTTTTTTACGTCTCACAAAAGATGATATTTTTTCATTTTTGGTAAGTTTGTCAATTTTAAACATACTTAACAAATATAAATCAATTTGATTAAACTTCTAACATCTTACACATAGCACCCACTCAAAACCCCTTTATTTCTATATCTCTCCTCAATTAAAAAATATTTTTATCTACCTTTAAAACTTGTCAGTTTTTTATAAAACTATTTTATGATAATGATAAATAAATAAATATATTTTTTATTCATTTGTATTATATAAAATTTTATTATCTACAAAATAATATCCATGTTGTATATATTTTATTGACATATAATTCTGAAAATATTTAAAATACCAACAAAACTACTCATATAAAAAATAATAAAATATTATCGTAACTTAATATTAATAACTTACTAATCTACACTACCTAAAATACGGTGTCCCTGATAAAAGACTTCATCTTTCGCGGGATGGAGGGAGTATTTTTTATCTACTTTTACAAAATGATATTTATATTGTATACTCCCTTCGTCTTCCTCTAAGGGTCACATTTATATTTTTCGTCATTATATTTAACATTAATAATATTCTTATATTTGTATAATTTTTTTTTGTACAAATGTCATTTTATTAGTATTATAAGATACTAATGAAAATATTTTTGCAATTTTTTTCTTAATTTGAACTACATTTTGATATAATAAGTAATATTTATAGATCAACAAGCAAAAAGTAAACGGAACGCTTAGAGCAAGATGGAGATAGTATATTTTATTGAGATATAATATTAAAAATATTTAAACACATATTTTAAATTTCTTTTAATCATATATGCTACTAAAATATACTGCTATTACACACAATTATTAAATAATTAATCTCTTCTATCTAAATAATTAATATATACTATTTCTGTTTAATTATCTTTTTATTTCTTATTCACATCATATTAATATAATTATTTCAATTACTTCTTTTAACCCTCAATAATTCATTACTTTCTCTATCGTCATGAGCCGGCAATAATTCATTTACTTTTATATGTTTTTATTCTTTAATAGCATATAAATAATATTTATTTTTTCACCGTCCCATTGAAAGGTTGTTATTTTTCATTTTCGTCCATTTCAAAATAAGATTATCATTTTCTAATTTAGTAACTGTATTATCTACCTAATATAATAAATATCATTCAAACTTACACTATATTACACAAATGTCATTACTTTTATATTACACAATACTAATAGAAGCATTTTCGTCTTTTTCACTACAACTCATTATAATACTAAAATTTAAAAATCTACGTGAAAGTAAACAACAATTTTACATGGGACGGACGGAGTATATCATATTGTATTTAAGTTCTAAATATTGATTTACATAAATTATGATAATAACATATAATTTTTATTATTATTTTGAAATGCTTATTATTCATGTTGGGGTGCAAACCCAAGTCTCACATCGGAAGTTGCGAAGAAAATTTCACACCTTATAAGTCTCAAGTGAACTCCACTAGAATGAGACATTTTCGAAGATATCAAAAAACAAATCCGTACGAACTCAGTCCAAAGCGGACAATATCATAATAGTGTTGAGTTGACCAGTCCCGACAATTCAAAATAACCTAACATAGTGTATATTAATTGGAAATGAGGTGGGTAGACAATGTTTAAAACTATGATATTTAATGTAATATTTTTGAAGTGTATTTGAGATATATTTATACATAGACTTTTATTTAAATTTAAAAATTTTGAAATTTGAAAAAAAGGATAATAATTAATTAATTTTTATGATCCTATCTTATCATATATATATATATAACTATAGCAAAAGTGTTTTAAGATTTCTTCAATTTCATAATTTTGAGGTTTTTTACAATTTTTTTTATTTTAAAAATTTTTATAGTTATTTTAAGTATGCCACTGGATATACAGTTTTATTTAATTTTTTAAAGTATGACAGTGGATATACAATTTTATTCGGTTCTATCAAGTGATTATATATATATATATACATACATCTTTGCAGTTTTTTTTTTTTTTAACTGCGGTATGAATATTAAAAGTTTTTCGTGGGCTGAAGATAATTTCAATATATTTTTCAAATTAATTTTTTTATTTCTTTTTTCATTTTTTTTCATTATTATTTTTTTTCTGTTTATTTTAATAATGTTTTTTGTTTTGTTTTTTTTATTTAGAATCAAGAAATTCACTGTTGGAAGAGACTACTTTTGTGATGGACCAAGTTATTCGCGTGAGTTGAAAACTTGAATTCGATTTCTCTCTGTTATAATTTTTTGTTTAGAGAAACATTTGTTCATCATCGGCTGAAAATATTTCGATCTATTTTTTAAATTAATTTTTTTTTCTCATTTTTTTTTCTATTTTATTCTCATTCATTCTAATTATGTTTTTTGTTGTTTTTTATGTAGAATAAAAAAATCCACTCTCGTTATTAGAAGAGACTACTTTTGAGATAGACCAAATTATTAGCATGGGTTGAAACTTTGAATTCGATTTTTCTCTATTATAATTTGTTTGTTTAATATTATCAAATAAGGTGAATATATTTTTTATAAATATATTTTTATTGTTATTTATTTTCTTTAAACAAAGGAAAAAATTTAAAATATATTAATATGATAAAATTATAATTATTTTATAATATTGTATAATATATTATTTTATTTATATATTTACATATTTATTGTAAATTTGTTTAAAAGTTTAATTTTGATGTTGTTAATCAATTTGATATAATTTTCATAAAAAATAAAAAATGGATATATTTGTATTTATAATTTTATATAATTTTATTTTTTTTTATTTTTATATTGACATATTTAATTATATATTTGGATATTTTAAATAGTTTTAGTTAATCTTTAAATGGTTATTTTTCAATAACAAAATTTATAATAATTTTATATATAATTTAATTTCAAATATAAAATGTTAGGATAATTGTTGTTGATATTTTCAATTGTAAACTTCAACTATAAATGCTAATTTGGTTGAATGATTTTATTATGCATATATATCTACATATAATTTAAAATTTCTTCATTTGTTTTAAATTGAAAATTAGATAATTATTATTGAAATTTTTAATTATAGATTTTTGTAGTTATAAATATTGATATTTTGATATTATGATTTATATATCCATTGTATATTAGTTTATAAATTTATTATTATATTTAAGTGATTTTATGCAAAATATTTATTTATTTATTGATTAAATAAAATTTGATAGATTATGTAGATTATATCACTTATAATTTAAAAGTTGTATGAAATTGAATATAAATTGGAGTTTTACATCTTTTTAATTTTATTTTATGGAGTATATTTTTATATATATTTTTTAGTTAATATGATCGATCATCATTTTCTTGTATGAGTTTTTTTCATAGCTGTTAACAATAAAATTATAATTAAAAAATAATTTATTTTTATTTTTAATATTTGTAGTAATTAATTATTTGCATTTTCTTCTAATATTTAAAATAAAAATATAAGTAAAATTATAGAAAGAATTTCATAAAAAGAACACAACCACTAAAATAGTAAAATATAAATATATTAGATTATATAATTATTTTACATATATATTTTTTGATTTATTTTAAATATTTATAAAATCAAATAAAAATAATATAATAATTAAATTTAAATACAAAATATTCGTGTATAACACGGGTTTAAATGCTAGTTATTATTATTATTATTATTATTATTATTATTATTATTGTTATTATTATTATTATTGAAGATATTCGGTTCTTGAAAGTAATACTAGGACCTATATATTTTGAATAGAAGTAATAAGTTCAATTATAATACAAAATAAATAAATAAATTGAGAAATAATAATAATAAGTAATGGGAAAATGATTGTAATATATGCTTTTAAGATAAAATGCTATAGATTTATATAAGTATTAAGTATATTATTTCATGAAATATTTAAGTGTGTATTTTACTTTTGCCACAATATATTGTTATGATCCTCAATATTAATTCAATGTATTATTTTTATTATTTTTATTTGACTTATTTAAAAGTATATTTTTTTCTACCATTATAGTAAAATTAATCATATCTAGATACTGAAATACTCTTAGAGGCTGTTTGGTTTATGGACTTTCTTTTTTTTTTTGTAGGATTGGGATTTCACAGCAGGATTTATATGTGATGGGATTTATTATATTTAGGATTTGAAATCATATCATATGTTTGGTTGGTAAAATTATATGGGATTTATATTTCTCACGTCTTGTTTGTTTCTTATATGAGTGAAAGGATTTTGATTTTTCATATTCTAAATGACATAATTGTCCCCCCTGTGAATTTTATTTATTTTAATAAATTAAACATCTAATTTATAATATATATGAATTGAAAATATATTAATAATTTTATAGTGATTACAATAAGTTACCGTAAACTTGAAACCCGACTCGAACCCGACCTATTTATTTGAAGTTGAGTCCAATTATTTGAGTATTAGATCTTAATCCGGGTCATATTATAGGTATTCTAATCGGGCCCGAATCGGTCTAAGCGGACCATACCCGCACCTAAACTCGATTTATAATATTAATAATATATCGACTATACATATGAAAAAATAATTTCTAACAATATAATTATATTAAAAATATTTTTTTTAAGTTTAATATATTTATTATTTTATTATAATATTTTTTCCTAAAATACATAAATAATATATATATATCGGATCGGTACATGTGTAATTTTAAATTAAAATTTAAGAATCGTAAAAAGAATTGGATTTGTTAGATCAATCGGGTTTTACCGGGTATAGTTTCGGCCTGATATGGTATAATCAGATCCAATTTGGATCTAAAGTTTAACAATATATATTCGGGACAGATCTCAGTTCCGGCTGAATCCGACTTATTGTCATCCTGATAATTTTATAATTTAAATAAAATTTATAATAAATAACAATTTAAAATAATGAATTTATTAATTTATTTAAAAAATATTGTACCATAAAAAATAATATTAATTTAATTTAATATAGAATTCAAATAAAAAATAATTTTAAAATTATTTAATTTAATTTTATATTAATATATTTATAATATATAATATATTTTTTTATATAAGGATATAAAAGTAAAATTTAAAATCCCATTGAATGGGTTTTAAAAGTAACAGGGGTACCCCATTACTAATAAATCCCTCGTTTGTAGGATTTTGGACCATGTTTTTGAATCCCATCATTTTAAATTTCATTATCGTTTTTTGAACCAAACATGGATTTTATGGGATTTTAAAATCCAAATCCCATGAAATCCTATCAAATCCTTGCAACAAACAACCCCTTAAGTTTTACAAAACTATTTAAGGGTGTGTTCGTTTGGAGGTTTGGAATTTTTGTTAGGATTTGAATAGTAAAAATTTTGAATTAGTTGTATGATGTAATATAAATAAGTGGTAGATGTAATATTTTGAATATAAAATCACTTTTTAGTATAATATAAAAAATAAATATTTGATTTTATATTTTTTTCTAAAATATATATTAGTGAATTGTAAAAATCCTTTGAAATTGGATAAAAGAACACCCGGTTAGTTTTTTTGTGCTTTCAAAGGAAAAAAAAAATATATCAAAATAATCTTAAATACTTCGATTAATTAATAAAATATTATTCTATATGTTTCACATATCATGTCATACTTTCCACTTTTGTTTGACTCATATATCATGTCACTATTCCTTTATGAAAAAGAATTATACACGAGATCATTGAAAAAAATATCCCACACTTATACCCTATTATCATTTTTTGTTATGTATTTATCTCGCTGGCAAAATATATCCCACATATTTACAAAAGTCGCTATTTATGTCATTTGTCTCTGCGTGACATTCACACCACGCGTCCTTAGGAGCAATCACGCGTGGCCAAATGATAGAAATAGCGACTTTTGCAAACATGTGAGATATATTTTGCCAGCAAAATAAATACATAACAAAAATGATAATTGGGCATACATGTGGGATATTTTTTGCAATTTTCCCAATTATACATTATAATAACATTTTAAAGTTTAATTATACTAATTAGTTATCTTTATCTTAATTTATAATTATTTTAATTGTATTGTAATTATTTTTACTAACATATTTTTAATTATTTACTAATCATACTCCTGCTAAATTCTCGCATCTACGGTAATTGTGTCGTGATATCCGGAACAGGGGGAGTATTATCTTTTAATCTATTATAAAAAAAAATATATTGAGCGACTCAAGGAGTATAATGTAAGTATTTATATGAATATTTTTTCATGTATATTTGAACCATATGTTTTTCCATCGTTAACACGAAATATTATCACCCAATATATGCGAAGCTTATTATGGAATTCCAATATTTTAGCTCATATATAAGTTGCACAACAGATTTATAAAGCAACATTGTCCGTAACTCTCTTTTGGTTTCAAAATTCAGCGTAAATTCTCTTTTTATTTTAAAAATTGCATACTGCCTCTTATATTTAAAACAATATTGCATGAAGCCTCTCCGTAGTTTCAAAATTCAGCATAAATCTCTATTTTATTTTAAAAAATTGTATTGCATTCTCTTATATTTTAAAAAATATTGCATGAAACCCCCGCGCCATGAAAAAAAATAAAATTAAGAAATCATCTTCTCATCACACAAGGAAGGTTTTATGGTGGTGGAATTTCATATTAAAAGTATAAAGGCGCACTATGCAAATAACTATAGAGAGATTTTACGCTGAATTTTGAAACCAATGAGGAGTTACGAGCAATTTTACCGATTTATAATTTTTGGCAAGTACATACATTTAGTGCTATTTTTTTATTATTTATTTTTGATAACATGACAACCCGCAGCCGCTACTCTTCGAGTAGCTCTGAGTAAATTTTCGACCGAACTTAACAACCTGCAAACTATGTCTTATATTTAGTATTCTTTAGTTACATTAATCATGATTTAATTTGTAATTTTAGTTGCAAGCCTATGAACCACACTATAGTTGAAATTCATCGTGACCTTACACTAATTTTCTAGTAGTGTGATGCATTTATCCATGCCCACACACATATATATGTTGTAGTATTTTTTATGTACGATGATACAAATTAAATATGTATGATACGATATTTGTAAAGGGCAAAATAATAAAATGTATGTTTGTTGACTACATAATAATTAATAATATGTATCTTTTAAGTTTAACTTTTTAGGTAAAATTGATGGTCATTTAATATAGTATTAAAATCAGAATATCTTGTGTATGAGTCTCATTGCCCTCCATTCGCCATCTTACTTTAAGTTTATCTTTCAGGTGAGATAATCATTTAACAAGATACAAACACATAACATTGAACTTCTATAAATAAACTCAACAATTTTTAAAAATTCATATGACTTTGCGTGAATTTCTATCTCACTCAGCTGTCTCACTTGCACTTATAGGCACCTAGCAAAATATATCCCTAATATATCACAATCTTTCTAATAATATTATGTACACATTTTATATTATACAATTTTGTGTCACGTATTATTCAATGGCAGCGCATGGGTTTCGCAAGCTGTAAAACTCACGCATAAGCCATAATACTGAAATACCGGGATGACAAGTTTACAAGTTTAAAATATATTTGGTTAAAGACGATAATTAAAAGAATGAATAATAATTAAACATATGTACTACAAAATAATCATTTACAATTTTCCCTATTATCTTTTTATATTCAAGTAGCATTCTAATACTAATGGCCACAATTCATATAAAGGCATTCAACAGTTTTTCTGTATTTTCGTCATATCTTTACATATTATTCTATATTGTACTATATATATTAAAAAATTAATATTTTTTTTGATACACAGTTCAATCTATTACATAGTGTGTAGCAATAATATTTATAGTATATATATATTGTAACAAAATATAATTAAAAAATTAATATATGTATATATTATACAAACAGCATGTAAATGTTATACATTCATTAGCATAATACAACTATTTCTAGAGAGAGAGAGGAAGAGAGAGAGAGAGAGAGAGAGCTGACAACTGGGCAAGGTAGATACAGTTGATGTCAACCCTAGAATTATATTGGTGAGCTTTAATTTACTGCCAGCAAAAGATTCTCATAAGAAATTGACCATTCAAAGGTACATGAAAATTACCTTTATACATATATATATATATATATAATATACACATTACCACTTATTTCTTGATTTTAGCCATGCTTTCTGGGAATAAAGTTACTAACTATGCCCTCAAACACTGCTTTTTTTAACATTAATTTATTTTAAAAAAATTTAATTCAATGAATTGGAGGGTAACACATTAATTACTTGAACATCTAAAGAAATAAAATCTTGCTTAATTACTTTAAAAAAAAAAAAAAATGGTTGCATAGTTTATATATATGTGTATAGATATGCACAATTCATTTAAATTAATTTCACCATTAATTATTTATTCAATGTTAAAATGAAAATAGATAGAGAGAGGGAGAGGGAGAGAGGAGAGAGAGAGAGAGAGGAATCCAGAAATGAAATCGTCCAAACACTTGCAGACAAAGGAGGAGTTCAGAATAGAAAAGCAAGCTCCTTTGAATTTGCTTTTACGAATTACGACCTTATAGAAAAGATAAAAAGAAGAAGACCATATTTGAAACCCACCCCACCCCACCCCACCCCCTCAAGATCAAATTCACTCTCTCTCTCTCTCTAGCTTTACATATATATCAAGCTTATTGGGAAATTGAGTGAGTACGTGGACATCATCATACTCCTCTATGTCTATCTGTCTATATCTCTCTCATCTTCTCCTCTAATATACATATACAGATACATACATACATATATATATATTGATGAAGAAGAAGATCGAAAGCAAGGTAGCAAGATGAAGGATGATGATGAATTGTGTCGAAAACCCCACAAATTAAAGGTGCCTCCAAGTTTCACTCACATGAAACCCAACATCAAATTAATTCATTTAATTTCTTAATTGTAAATATATTTTTAAATTTGCAATATATACACAAGTAGTCATCAGCAACCCCTCTTCTCATCTCATCTCTTCTCTTCTCTTTCTTGTCTGTTGTCTCTCACTCTAACTCTCCTCCTCCTATTAAAACCTACTTCCTCCTCTATCTCCTCTTCCCATAATTGATGACTCATCTTCTCTCTCTCTCTCTCTCACTATATAATTCTGCCCTTTCTTTCTTTTTTCATTTCCAGAGGGTTTCTTCTTCTCCTCTTTCGATTAATTCTCAATTGAAACCCCAGGTTCATCTTCTCTCTCTATGTCTGTGTGTGATTTTAAGCACAAAGAGATAACTTTGTGTGTCTGTGTGTATGTATATATATATATATATGTTGTTTGTTTGTGTGAAATACCCTAACCCTAATTTCATCCCGAGTGTGTGTCTACTATTTTCTGTCTTTCATTGGTTCTTATCTGTTACCTCGTCTCGATCCTAAAATTGTGAAGTCAAGAATTCTTCTCCCATGTTCAATTGTCGTCTTGATTGAATTTCACATTCATATAGATATGATAGAATTTTTACAATATGCCTGGCTCCCTGTATGCCATTTGCAGATCCCATCGGACAGATCGATGGCCCAATTTGCACATGGCGTATGAGGAGCCAAGCATATCTTTGATCATCATCCACATTCATAAATTATATATATATGTATGTATTTGCTGGTTTCTTCTTTATTGGTTAATTAAACTGCAATAGTGTGCAACTGTATATATATAAATTCAATTTCTTCCTCGAACATTCCCACAAAAACTTAAATCTAACCCTAATTCCCAAGTTGGGGAAAGCTCCACCAGCAAACGTTACACCAAAGTCCCCACAAAAAATCCCCTTTAGTTTCTTCACAAAATTCTTTTAGGGCGGGATTTATTTATTTATTTATTTTTTAAGAATATTGGATTTTCAGACAGCTGTACAGCTAGCTTCCTTCCATGGCGGGCAGTGGGAATTAGGGCGACATTCTAGGATAAGCAAACATCTGCGCGGTTTGTTCATCACCTTTGGATTGGACCAATCCAACGGCCAAGAACCCATCGTCTGAATCAGGCTGAAAATCAGAATCAGACATTCACGTGGAAGTAAGTATATATATATATGTATGTATGTATATGTATGCTGGGGGTGGGGTGGGGTGGGCGGGTGGTGCAGCTAGCAGCTGCTGCAGTGCTATCATCAGCTGCTCAGATTCCGATAAGGCATCCGGGTTCTGTGCATACAGACAACATGAAAGTTACAACCTTAGTATTGCCCAATCAATTTCATTCCCCCACCCTACCCCCCTTCCCCCTATTTAATTTTTTTTTTATCTATATACAATATAATTTCAAAAAACAAAAAAAGATTAATCAAGTTTTTACCCCCTAATTTTTTATGTTAGATTTATATAAAAAGAAGTGGTCTTTTAATTAAATGTACTTATCTCGACAAATTTATGTTGATAAATGGTGGGTTCGATTTTTTTAAAAAAATAAAATTGCAGGGTTTGGTGAATACTTTGGAATGTCACCAGCTACTAATCATAATCTTTGATAGTAATTGAATCATTTTATGTGAAAAGTTGAATGGAAAGATTGATTAATCTTGTATGTATTAGCTGATACTGATTGAAAGCTTTTAAGGTCAATTTATCATTTAAATTTTGAATATCTTAGCATGTTGATGATTTTCTGGACTAGACTTTCATCAAGTTAAGGTACTATTTGATTGACTAATAAATCTTGAATTTATTTAAGTTTGGGTTGTGATTAATTTAATTAATTCAATTGTATTCTCCCCTTTTACTTTTAGAAAATCAATTGTGCCATAAACTAATGTGATATATTATTGTTATTATATGGCTATATAGGCTTCTTTTTAGAATTGATCTACACTCTTACTCCATAATTTTGTTTTTATTTTTATTTTTTTATATTTGAAAAGTATTCAAACAATTCAATCATAGTCATTGCAATATGCTTTTTGACCAAATGATGAAAAATTGGACACTCATATTGCTCAGGTTATAATTGCAAAATTTTATACATGAACTAGGGTTAGTAGATGGATACATGGATTGAATTCAGGAGTATTTTTTTTGCATTTTTTTGGTACTTAGAAGGATTTATAGCTTCATCTGTTCAGAGTCTATGAGTTGCAGTGTGAGTAGGTGGAGCTAGGGTTTGAGGAAGAAGAAGAATATATATATATATATATACACACACACTGTACAAAGAAAAAGCCACTGATTCAGCAAACAAGAATATTTTTTTTCATCTTATAAAAAAAAAAAAAAAAGAAAAGAGAATATTATTTATTTTCCATCATTGTATGTGGTCTGTATGTGTATGCAGGCATAATTAGCTGCTGCATGCTGCTGCTTTCTACTAACTCATAGCCTTGGGAATCATCACACTCATTTCATATTTCTATGATTACCTGGTGAACCAGAAGCAACTAATACTGTATCTATATCTATATATATATATACATTTTTTTTTTTTTTTTTCATATTCTTGTAGATTTAAATATATAACAAAAATAGATGATACCCTCATTTTGCTGAAAATATGTACATCTTTGTGCACCATGATCAGACCAAGTCTGGTGTGAAACAGATCCAAATTAAGGAATAGAATGGAGACACCCTTGACCAGATTTATATATGAAGTATCATATGCTCACTTCATTTCAAAACATTTGTCAGTTCTAACATTTAACATCTGTTAGTTTTACTTTTAATACGGCTGCTGCGTTTACTTGTGAGGTTTTTATTTTGAGTTTTGATTTTGAATAGTAAGATTTTGAATTGAAATATTTGCTCCGTTCCAAAAGTATAGTCTTACTTTGTTGAGCACGAGATTTAAGAAATATTGATATTATATAGGTAGTCGGTAAAAAGTAAGAATAAATGAATTTTTTGCCCTTGTGAGTATATTAATATAAAAAGTAGTGACAATTGTGTAATAATAATGACAAAAAGTATGGATAATTTTACGGTGATATGGTTATTTATGAAAATGAGACTATTATTTTGGGACGGACAAAAATGGTAAACAAGACTATTATATTGGAACGGATGTTTGATGTGATATAAATATATATTGATGTAATATTTTTAATGTAAAATTAGATTTTAGTTTAATAAAATAAATAAAAATTAGGTGTTTGATTTGATATTTTTTTAAGGAAAAAAAATTAGAATAGTAAAATTATAAATAGAATCTTATAAGTAAACACAGTAACAATTTTTTTGACAGTATAATTGAATATATATATATATATATTTCTAATGTTTAAAATTATAATTGGTGTAAATTGGATAATATTTTCTTATGTTTTAGTATTAATGTAAAAAATATTTTGTGTTTTATTTATCAAGCGAAACTTTTTATCTTAAATTAAAGTATGCACATTCATCCAAATCTGATGTTTGATAACAATGCACACCTAATTATATAAAATTTATACATAATATATATATAATGTCTTAAAAAATAGCTATATTGAATAAAATAAATAAATAACTACATGATCAATTCCTTATTTTATAATTTGTTTTATAAAAATAAGGTAACAATTTTGTCATTAAAAAATATTAATGAATGATCAATTAATTTTTCTAGTTTACAATCAAATATCATAGTTTTATGCATACTTTAATTTAACATAATGAGTTTCACACAACGTAAGTGTGGGTTTACAATCAAATATGAGCTTTGAACAAAAAATATATTTTATGCATATTTTAATTTAATAATGAAATTTTACGCAATAAATATAGTCCAAATTATTTTAGACATTTTTACTATAACATAATAGAATATAGTAATATAATTTACCCTATAAATTACACTCTCTAGGTCTTGAAATCTTGGTATTATTTACTTTTAGTAAGAGTTTGTAGATGATACTCTGTTTTGTTTAATTTGAAGGTGTATATTTACTTTTAATTCGTAATTTTAAAAATAATAATATTTTAATTGTATTGAATAGTTAAAAATAATTTAAAAACAACTTTGCTTTTAATATTTAATGTAAAAGTAATGATATGATGTTAAAATGAGGGTATTTATATATATAAAAAAATATGGTACTTTTGAAATGGTTACTATACAATCAAATAAGAAAAATAAGGTCATTTTTATTTTATGTCCTCATTTTTCTGTACCAAACGCACCTTAAAATAATATGAAAATCAGTTACGGAACTAAAAAAATTCAACGTGTACATCGGGCGTGACTCCTACTTGGTGGACACATGTGCTACGGTGTGCCAGATAGATGTCATGTGAGCATATCTGGTGCCGTAGGATTAATTGTAAAAAAAAAAAGTTTAATTACTGAATTAAAATGATAAATAGATATACTTAAAAACATATGTATATATATATAGCTTTTCAACCATATTGTAATAGTATAAAATTAGTAGGGCGGATAAAAATTAAAATATGAGTATTACAAAAAATTTATTAAATAGTTAAAAAAATAGTTAGATAAATAAAAAATAGTAGCACATTAAATTATACTTATAAGTAATATATTTTGAGTAGATAATTTATTATTATTATTATTATTATTATAAATAAATTATACATAAATCTAATAAATAATTAAAAAAAAACTGTCATAATAATCTTGCACGTTAGTATATTTTGATTAAAAAGAATGAATTTGAAATTCAAACTAAGCAAACTTTACTTTACGCATGTATGTGTGTAATGTGAAATTTGAAAAGAAAAAAAACACATAAATCACTCACATGTATGTATATATATATATATATACTTTCTTCCTTCGTCCCAAATTAAAGTAGATTTTGGGGTTCTGTATTAAATTAAAAAATAATAATATTTTATTAGTAGCGCAAGTATGTAAGAGTTTTGTGACACCTCGATCCACAAGTCACGCAAAGTCGAATGTGTCGGGATTGTAGATTGGTCTCACATGTCAACACGAGTCTTTCTATCGCATTTTTGTCCTCACTCACGTATCATCAAATTATTCTAGAGCAAACTTAACTCTAGATTTAGTAGGACTTTCGAAAAAAAAAATGTGTACATGAATAGTCTATTCAATCCATTTAATTACTATACAATCTTGGTTGGCCTGGCACCGGTTAATCCATGGGAGTTGGTCTAGCACCGGCCTAACTTCGGGGATATTACAAGTCTGTCATTTTTGCTCTTTAATTTTAAGTAGAAAGTAATTAGATGTATAATGGTATATTTGTAATTTAAATAAAAATTATAGGTATTTTGACATTAATATATAATTATTTTTTCTAAAAAAAGAAATGAATAATAAGAAAAACGAAAATAATATAAAAAATACTTTGAATTGACACAAAAAAAAATATAAAATATGTTTCTTTCATAACATCTTCAAAGGTATTTATCATAAAAATTTCAAGCTCCATTTACATAACTAACTTTTGCTCATTTATTACTTTTTATTTCTAAAAAAAATATCACATCAAATATATATATTTTTTATAAAATATTAAATTAAATAACTTTTTTTTTTTATTTTTTTGTCAAAATTTTAAAATTTAAAAAATTTTCAAAAACTTTTTAGCTAAACAGAGTCCTTGTATTTTTGGGGTTCTTCCTTCGACCCCATCCTAGATGAATAAATAAATAAATACTCCATTTTTCTTATTATTTTTACATGTTCTACTAAAAAATTAAAAAATATATATTTTTAAAATAACCACAATAATACCAAAATACCTTTTAATTTTTACATCAATTTCAAATATATTATTACACACACAACTAATTTAAACTATATGTTCGAGTCAAATATATTTATTTGACTTTTGTATACACATTTATGTATATTAGTATTGTATAGATAAATAAAATAATAAAATAGTGTAAAGTCTATTTTACCATTGACATTAGTAAAATTAAAAAATAAGAAAAATAAAGTAAGATATTTTTTTTAAATAAATACATTTGACTTGGACAAACAAAAATGATAAAATAGATACATTTGACTGAGACGGAGAGAGTATATAAAATACCAATAACAAAAATATCAAAATCATTTTACACACTTTCACTAAAAAAAAATAAAATATTGTTATAATTTTTTAATTTACTACAAAATCACAGAGTTATTTGAATTGAAAGGGAGTGAGTATTATATTAAAGTCAAATGTTTGTTTGTGGGATTTTTAATTTTAGTTTTTGATTTTGAATAGTAAATTTGGAATTTAAATAGTGGGTTGATTTAATATAAATATTTATTAATATAAAATTTTAGATATAAAAGTAATTTTTAGTGTAACACTCCTATAATAAATAAAAAATTAATATTTGATTCCGTTAATTTTTACTTTTGTATCATATCAAATAACCGTTTCAATTCAAAACCTAAACTCAAAATTTAAAACCCATAAACAAACACACTTTGTATATTTTACCTTTGGAACAATTTTAAAAATGTATAATTTGAATAGTATTTTATCCTTATTTTTCTTTATTTAAAATAATTTTATAAATCATATTTTAAATATAAAAAATTACATAAATAAAAGAACTTAAAAAATAAAATAAAGTTAAATTAAAAATAGTATTCTTTCTGTAATTAAAATTTATACTAAAATATTTAAATACGAATTTTAATAAAAATAGAAATTAATAAATTTTTTTGCATTATATAGTAAATATATGCAAAACTAATACTATATTTTTATACTCCCTCCGTCCCAAATACCGTGTCTGCTACACCGTAGACACGGTATTTTAGGAGGGATGTAATTAGTAAATAATTAAGAATGTATTAGTGAAAATAATTATCTATAGTATAAATAATTATAAATTAAGATTAAGATAACTAATTAATTTAATTAAAATTAAAAAAAAATTAAAAAATTTAAAATAGATTAAAGTGTGTAATCATTTTCCAAAAAGGAAAGTGAAATGGTACGTGAGTAGGACAAAAATGGCAATATGGACATGGTATCTGGGACGGAAGGAGTATATTTTTATAACAATTTAAAAAAATCATAAATTTGAATTAAATATGGAGTGAATATTAAAGAAGACAATGGTAGCAGTACATAGCAGGAACAGCATCAACAGACAAGAGTTGATGGTGGGGAATGGAGAACATTCTTACCTGGATAGATAAATTATTTATAATAATAATAATAATAAATATTTTATCTGTCTAATAACAATTAATTTATTTATTTTAGTTTGTCTGTTATATATACAATTGCTATTTTTTTTTTATTTTAGTAAAATTTATTAAATTAAAATATATTTAATAAATATAAATTAATTTAATTAACTACATAACATATAATATCATAAATCATATATCTACTCAAAATTTATTTATTTTCATCTTTCTTCTAAAAATAAAATTAATTTATAGTAATTATAAATAAATAAAATATTTTTTTTATTTACTTGTATTATATAAAATTTTATTCGATATTCATATTATATATTCTAATTTTTTAATTATATATACTAAATAATAAAATTATATCATAATTTATCATTAGTAATTAATTAAATATTAATCTTTAAATATTGTAGTCTTCCGTCTGCCTTCAGGAATTACATTTATCTTTTATGTCATTATACTTAATATTAAAAATATTCTTATATTTGTAAAATATTTTGTACAAATATCATTCTACTAAAATTATAAAACACTGATAAAAATATTTTTACAATTTTTTTTAAAATTACATTATATTTTAATATAATAATTAATATTAAAAAATAAATATGCAAAAAATAAATGAAATCTATTACAGTGGAATATATATGTTGGTTATGGTTGATGCCTCTTGTTGTTGATTCATGCCTAAAAAGTAGAAAGTAGAAAGGAGGGAATTATGGGGAAAAGAACAGGGCCTAGGGTAGGGGGGTAGGGTAGGGGTAGGGTAGGAGGAGGGGGGTAGGGGGTAGGGGGTATAGGGGGGTAGGGTAGGGTTCCCATGAGTTTCACTTTTTCGGTTTGCGTTGTGTTCAGAATGTACGTACTAGTGCTACTTTAAAGTAGATTCTATCCCTCCACGCTACATTCATTTCATTTCAATTCCATCCTTCAATTATTTTTAATATACAATATTCCTTTCGTACCATGCGCATAATTTCTTTATATTTTATATAATTTGTTTTTTTAAAAAAAAAAAATTATTATATATTTTAATTTAATTTTAAATTTTATGATTTATAATTTATAATTTATGATTAATTATTTTTATTTTAATTTATAATTACTGGTATTATTTAATAATTATTTTTATTAATATAGTATTTTTTAATTATTTTACTTCGTCTGTCCCAGATAAATTGTTAATTTAGGTAAAATATAATTAAATAATTAAAAAATATATTAGTAAAAATAATTATAAATTAATATTAAAATAATTTAATACTCCCTCCATCACGTAGAAAAGTTGTCATTTACTTTTAGCATTTTTAATATTAGTATTATATTGAATTGTAGCTGAAAAAATAAAAATATTCCTATGTAATATAAAAGTAATGAGATTTGTGTATATAGTGTAAGTTGAAAAGATATTTATTATGTTAAGTAGGTAATATAATTACTAAATTTGAAAATAATAATCTTATTTTGAGACGGATAGAAATAGAAAATGACAACCTTTTAATGAGACGGTGGAAGTAATTTAATTAAAATTAAAAAATTATAAATTATGAAATTTAAAATATGATTAAAGTATATAATTATATTTATAAAAAAAATTAATTATATGAGACAACTAAAGTATGTTGGGTTGTTAATTTCAAACTATTGATTTAATTTTCTTATCTAAAAAATAAAGTAAAAACTATTTATAATTTTATTTAATTATTATTTAATCAATTTTAGTTTCATATGCCGTCTGAGTCATAAACATAGACATATGTTAAGTGAGAAGACATGAATATCTATAGTCTAAGTCTAAACCAATAATATTCAAATTATATTTATATATTTTAGAATATAATCAAACTTTATATTTTATACACAATACAATAACGGATGAAATACTATCTCCGTTTATTTTTTAAATGTTAATATTTGAATATTAATTATTATATCAAAACGTAGTACAAATCCATGAAAAATGACAAAAATAATTTTATTGGTGTCTTATAATACTAATGTAACGATATTTCTACAAAAAAATATTATACAAATATAAAGATATTTTTAATGTTAAAAATAATAACGCCAAATACAAATAGATAGGACGAATGTAGTAATATTTTTATAATCACTGTCTCATAATCGAATCTATTATGAAATATATACTAAGGTCGACATAACAAAAGACATAAATCTCTGTAATAACAAGTGTGGGTCACTCGTTATTAATATATTTGCTCTTTCGTATTACATACTGTAGGCATAATCGAATAAATACCTAAATTCAATTAATGATTATATATTTTAAGAGAAAATAGAATTCTAATAAACTAAAATTACGATATTAATTATGCATAAATATTAATTTTTGTACTATAAAAACCAATCATTAATCAAAAAAATATACTCAAAATAAAATATATATGTTAAATAAAATCATAATAAATTTGACAATAAAATAAATAAATCTAGTTGATAAAAAATCATTAATTGATATCACACGAAAAAATAAAAAACAATATAAAATATCTACAAAAAATGAATGATATAATACATCTCTTCAAAACAAAAAAAAAAAAGGAAAATGACATCTGATAAAAAAAACTAAAAGGTCATAAATCTCCTCATGACCCAATATGAATACAATATAAAAATTCATTAATTGATATTTGACAAAAAAAGAAACAATATAAAAATCTCGACTAAAATTGAATAATATAATTAAATCTCTTCAAAAAAAAAAATAATAAAAAAATGACATCCGATAAACAATGAAAAGTCATAAAGTCTTCCCGTAAATCAATCAGAATAAGCCATATGTCTTCATTCAAAAAGAAAATTATGACCACCCTCTCCTATAAATAGAAATTATAACCAAATAATTTAAGACGTTAAAGTTCATTAAAAAATTCAAACAAATTAGTAAGTCTTTAGTTTGTCTTTGGAACGTTCTCCATGTCTTTCGAGGTGTTCTTTATTAAAAAAATTTCGATTTGGATAAATGATCCAATATTAATTGACAAATTGATCAATTAAAGTTATTCGAACTACGGTCTGTTGAAATAATTCTTATTTTAGTTAAGTGGATACACATTAATTATTGAGTTAAATAATTGATTTTAAATCAAAACGTATTTCATAGCTCTATTCTAGAATTTCCTTATTTATGTTTTGTTCTATCCTTTAAATTGTAATTCATTTTGGTATAAGATCAGAGAGTGAATAAAATTACCAGTAATTGCCTCTTCCATTTTTTGTAGAAGTTCAAGGTCGCATGAGGATCAAACTTCAAGCCGGCGTCGAGTTCTTCAAGTTCATCTCAAAGTTTCAAGAAATTCTTTGCTTTCTTTATCAAATCGTCAATTTGGGCTTCTTTGATCTGAAAGTCTAAGGAGCACGCTACAAAAATATTATAAAGTACCAAAATCCGTCTCAATGAAGATCAAATCATCAAATCCAAAGTTGAAAATCAAATCCCCAAATCCGAAAAAATCAAATCAAATGTCAAATTCTTCTTCAAATCCGTCAAAGAAGCCAAATGAAATCAAATATTCAAATCCTTCAAAAAAGCTATTCCAATCAAATTGATGATCAAATCATGCCAGAAAGAGAATCAAATGACTGGTTTATAGATAATATGATCGGCTTTAAATTCAATTCAAATTAAATATAATTTGTTCAAAATTTTTGTTTATTAATTAGCACAAATTTTTGTCTACACATACTAAAACTATCACCAAACTATTTAGACACGAATGTTGTAAAAATAAGTAATAAATGTTATTTTATCTTATAAAAAATAAAACCTTTTGCAAAAAAATAATAAGAACATTTTTATTAGCATTTTTTTTAAAAAAAAAAAAAAAAACAGTAGGGCTCTCTTTGGGTTTCTACCCAAAAAAAACCACAAAGTTTTGGACTAGAAAAAAAAAAAGGATAAAAAAGGAAAACAATTTATAAATAATCAAAAGCTTCAAAAATTATGATCATCTCACAAATTAGTAATAATAGCAAAAAAAGTTTGAACGTTTGAAAGGACTTAGAGAACACCCTATAGTTAAAAAACAGTTCCAATATAAGTGTGTTGTCTTAAAATATGTTTACTGAAAGACATCCTTAAGTATTTTCCCGAAAATCATTTTATAAAATAAAGATATTATCATAAATTTGCTAAAAATAATACAATCTCTGGTTAAAAATGGATATTCATGAGCAAGCACCATATCCTAAGCAAGCTCCTATCCAATGCAAGCTCCTAAACCTTAACCTTAACATGAACATAACAAAATTTAGTGATACAATTGAACCTTTGGCGAACGACAACAATTGTTGTTTATCCTTGCTTTTCTTTCTGAGAGTCAACTTCCTTTGTAAGAAATCCGCGGAGTGTTTCTTGTATTGTATTAAGATGTACATACCTCATGTCATATTCTTAGCAAAGTATCGTTTGCAATTATTACATTGCACAATAACTGTCCCATCTTCGATTGTAACTCTCACATTTTTTGTCGAATTTTTTGTGCCACTAACTGCGAGATTATTGCAAAAAAATATCTCACATTTATATCCTTTTATCATTTTTGTCCTTTATTTATCTTGCTGGCAAAATATATCTCACGTGTTTACAAAAGTCACTATTTATGCGATCACGCGCGGCCAAATGATAGAAATAGCGACTTTTGCAAACATGTGAGATATATTTTGCAAGCGACATAAATACAGGACAAAAGTGATAATGGGGTATACATGTGAGATATTTTTTGCAATTTTCCCCACTAACTGCTTTTGCAGCTCATATGTTCCTGGAAATAACCAAAGAGACAAAGATCCATACAGTTGTTCATGTCCAAACAAATTATTTGCAAGAGCTCGGCAGTAATGAACAGTGTTAACGGGGGCATATCAATAATAAAAAGAAATAATAACTCAAAATATAAACCTAAATCCAAACCTTAAATGAACAAGATGATTTTTATTGTGAAGAAGAGGAAGGATTAATGTATTGCAGAAACAACATTCAGATTAGCCAAGACATGATATATCATTGATCTTAATTGCTAATCTTCAAACTTTAAAATTTTAATAGTGTCACAACTAAGGCTCTAGAATGTTCATTTGAAAACAATTGTTACATATAATTATGTAGAATTTTGTTCATCCTCGCTATATAATCTACAATATATTTACCATAATCCTAATATGCATTTGATAATCCAAAATGCTATGCACAATAATGTCCATGACATGCTAATGATTATTGAAAATTTCGATCATGGTCTTTATATTTAAAATGAAACCAATTTTGATCATACAAATTTGAAAAACAATCTATGACATGTGCAACATTGAATATAGTTCCTATGGTATAATAACATTTGAAATTATGCTTTACAAGCGATTCGTTGTAGTTAGTTGTAACGCAATTATTGAAAAAAATGATTTGCAAAGAGTGTTTATTACCTGACAGCTGCTGTAGGCATTATTTCATCACCTCGCGCCGGTATAACTGTATAAATCCATGATAATTCAGCCAAGTAAAATGTGATCTGCAATATTTGAGGAAAAATCAGTGGTATGGTATGGCTCTCGACAACTAAGCTCAAGTGCTACAAAGGCATTTTTTATCTAATAACATATATAAGATTAACGTATGAATAACTATCAAGGAGGCCATCAAAAACCATATTATGACTTTCTGCTTTAGCACAGTGAAGAACATTTTACCTGATACTCATCCCATCCATGGCAGATAATGCAACAGCTAGCTTAGAGAGGTATCCGTAACATCAGATTGTTACAAGACCATGAAAAGCCACCATCGAACTCGTGTTTGACTCCAAGAATCTTTTAAAAATGATCATCATTTAATTTGTTCATTTAGCAGTTGATTGCACAAGCAAGCCTAAGGCAATACAAAAATACCTCCTGGCCTGGGAGTTTAGCCGGCAGAAAGATGCACGCACCATTTGAATCCACGCTAGCTTCCACAGCATGATTTGTGATATATCTATAACAGAAACAGAGATTTCAGTATAACCAAATCACCTCCACGTGTTTGTGAGGATCTTGCTGCAACAACAATGGATTCCATCTTTGGTCAGCCGATGTTTTACCATTATCCAAGTCTTTTTGTGGTTCATGTATCGAACTTTTTCACTTAATTTTGCTGCTCCTGTGTCAATTAGCCAGGCAAATATTGTTCTTTAAGGCACATATCCTTCAAATTCAGAACTTTCATGGCGAACCAGGAGGGTGTATCTCTCTCCCAGTTACTTTACTAGTTATTCGACACTAGACTTGTAAGTATGTTTAGCAAATCTTCATATAGACCATACTCTGTCCTCTGCTTGTCAACAGACAGACAGACAGACCACAGTTTTCAGGTGATTTTGTGGCTGGATTTGTCGGCCCTCCAGACAAATCATCCTTATTGGCATCATCTTCAGAACTAACATCACCAATAGTCGTTACAGGAGCAAGAACCACCATTAAAATGGTGGAAACGAGTAGCATCTCTAACAACAAACTGGTGGCTAAAATATTTGCTTACGGATTTAATAAAAATGTGACAATCCACACATATCCTCAAGTTCTTGATCACTAAGATGTCAGCATTTGAATTACCCGTGTCTAATAGTGCAAATGAAATGGCTAATCTTTCACTGTGCACACCTGCTTTCGATGTAGTTTGATCTTCGTCCCCTCTCTGTTCTCTTGCCAAATCTTCTAACTTTGTCAGCATTGCGTATATCTCGTTCGTCTGAGGGTGATTTCTATCGCCAGCTACAAAGAGATGAATCCTCCCCTTATATTCGACATAGCTATACCCCGGATCCTTCCTCAATCCACGTTCTCTCATCATCACCCGAATCCTCAGTACCCCTTCAGCATTACCGGCTTCAGAGTAAATATTCGATAGCAAAACGTAATAACCTATATTCGTAGGTTCAAGCTCAACAACCTTGTTGAATGCCATCTCTGCCAAATGCACATTCTTGTGTATCTTGCAGGCACCCAACAGAGCTCCCCACACAGGCCCATCAGGCTTAAATGGGATCGATTCGACAACATTTCTAGCCTCCGCCAATCGACCTGTCCGACCCAAAAGATCCACGACACAAGAATAGTGCTCCGAGCCCGGCTTCAGATTATATTCCTTCTCCATTGAGTAAAAATAATTCAACCCCTTTTCAGTAAGCCCGGCGTGACTACATGCCGTCAAAACACACACAAAAACAGCCTTATCCGGCCGGATACCCTCCTCAATCATTCGATCAAAAAGCTCCACAGCCGTCTTTCCATCCCCGTGCATCCCGTAAGCGCCTATCATAGCTGTCCACGTTACCAAATTCTTCTCCGGCATTTCATCAAAAATAGCCCTTGCCCTCGCCAGGTTGCCGCACCTAGCGTACATATTGATCAGTGCATTCTTCAAAAATGGATTGAATCCAAACCCGTGAAGCTCGATCTTCTCCTCTACCTCAATACCAATTCTTTGTGCTCCGAGGTTTGCGCAAGCCGATAAGACACCAACAAATGTCACCTCATCGGGGTGTACGCCCCTACATTGCATATCCCTGTAAGTATCAAGAACATCCTTGCCAAGTCCATTCTGCGAGTACCCTGATATCATTGCATTCCAAGTGATCAAACTCTTTCCCGGAATCTCATCAAAGAACTCCTTTGCTAGCTCAACCGAACCACAACGCATGTACATCGACAAAAAGCAGTTTGCAACAGCCAAATCGACAATCAGACCGTATTTCAAAGACATGGAATGCAACGACATCCCCAAATCCAGCTGCTCCGGCGCAGAGCATCCTGGAACCAATCCCAAAACAGTGATCCTACTAAGCAATGCCCCTTCGATCCTCATTTGATTCAGAAAAAGCAACGCCTCTGATAGCCTTGTCTTTCGAACAAAACCCGATATCAAAGCATTGTAACAAACAGTCAGCCTATCTGACTCAGGAATTTCGTCGAACACATTGCGGGCATCCTCGACGAAGGAGAATCTACTGTACATAGTTATCAAAGCCGTCTGGACAAAGGGCTCCGAGCCGCAGCCGGACTTGATGACGTGGCAGTGGAGCTGCGCACCGGCCCCCGAGGGACGGGGGGGTAGGGCGGCGGAAGACTTTATGACAAACGGAAAGGTGAAGGCGTTTGGGTAGTCGCCATGGCGGAGCATTTGGCGGTAGAGCATAAGAGCTTGGGTGTATTGGCCTTGTTTTGATAGGACTCTGAGTTGGGTGTTCCATTTGCCGTCGACCGGCGGGTTCTGGTGGAGGAGGCGAGCTGACTGTCTGCATAGCCGGCGCATCGAATGAGTGTACAGTTGTGAAATGCTGCTCTCTTATACCGACCGTACGCTTTTAAAAAAATAGTCTAAGTCAACAACATTTTCAATACAGACATAACTTTTGTTTAGATAAAAGTTTGAAAAAGATAAAAGTTAAAAGTTAGTATTTAATTTGATATTTTGTGAAAATTATCCCTATTTTTTCATTATTATTATACAATTGTCACTATTTTTTATACTAATATACTCACAGTTGCAAAAAAAATTATTTATCCTTACTTTTTACCGACTACTAATATAATATCAATATTTTTTAAATTCCGTGTCCAATACAACAACAAAACTATACTTTTGAGATTGAGGGAGTATATAATATTTGGGTCATAGGAATTGCGTGGGAATTAGAATTGGGAATATCTTAAGGTGTGTTTGGAGCTGTTAGCTTCGATTAACTATTAGTTATTGGATATGTTTGACAATTAGGTGATTGATTTCATTAATTGGTTCGATTAGCTATTTTTATTAAAGAGTTTGGTAAATTAACGGTTTTGTATTACGTAAAATAATAATTAAGGATATTTTATATTTTATTTTCAAAATATAAAGTTAGTTTTTTCTGTTGGTAGATTTTTTTAGAATTTTATTATTAATTTTAAAAATTAGAAAAATTTTGTTAAGATATTTATTTTTATTATTTTATAAATAATTAATGCAAGCTTATTGAAAAATATATTTTTTTTTTCATTAGAAATTGTATAAATATAAAAAAACAAAAATTATTAGGCTGTGTTTGGCACTTAAGGTGTTAGCTGACTCAATTAGCGATTTGGTAAAGTAACTGTTTGACATAGTTGTTTACATAAAGACTATTAAAGACATTGATATGCTATTTTTTAAATATTTAATTTTGTTCATTTTGATTTGAAATTTATGAAAATTTTTGTTATTAATTATTGAAAATTATAAAAATATTATAAAATAGTTATTTTTATTTTTATTATTTAAATTTGAAAAAAAAAAATTTACTAAAAAATAATAATTTTTTTATTAAAATGATATAAAATATAAAATAATAAATCTTTTGGTATATATATTTTTATTATGTTAATTATTATTTTAATATATATAAATAAATTAATAACCTTTGTCTTTTCTATTTGATTTAATTTTAAAAGTTTATATATTTTATAAATAAAATAATTTATATATAATAATTAATAATATTAATTATTTTAAATTTTAAAACATAAAAATATAATTTAATAAATTAAATATATTAAAAATAATTAATAAATACTGCTATAAAAATATATTTATATGTATAAAATAAATAATTAAGTTTTAAGGATAAATAAGAAATAACCAAAATTTAAATGAAAATGTTCTTGCAAAACGCTAGGAGATGAGCTTTTCAGAAATTAGTTTTTTTTGTCCAAAAAGCTCTTTGAAAAAGCTAATTTACCAAACACCTAAATTAGCTTTTTGACTGGTCAAACAGCTCAAGTCTGTTCAATAAGCTTTCAAAAAGCTGTTTCCAAACACCCTCTTAGTATATGTATTTTTATTAGATTAATTTTTAATTAATATTTCTTTACATTAAACTTATAATATTAAATAATATAGTAGACTGTTTTTTTAGTCGGACCTATCATTTTAGTTTTGCGACTGAGGCTGTCTTGAAGTAGTTAAAAACTTTCTCAATTTAGTTCTCAATGCCTATGTGGCATCTGCATGGCAGGCTGGCGGACACGTGTCAGTCAGACGCCACGTGGATAATTATATTTTTTTAATAAAAAAATTAATAAAAAATAAAATTAAATATATGAAATACATAAAGAAAAATAAAAAATTTTAAATAAAATAAAATATAAAAATTATCTGCATGTCCGTCAGGTCAGCGCCACATGGTCGCGACGTGGATAATTTATATTTAGGAACTATGCAACCTCCTCTCCGTTTTCGCCGGTGAAGATTCACCTAAGGAACATGTTACGGAGGCAGGACCTGGGAAAAACAAGAAAAAAAAGATTTATTAGTAGCTAACCCGAGGGCAGCAGCGTCGACGAGAACCAGCTGTACGTGAAGCGGGAGAAGTGTTACTTTCGCACTCCTTACGCTGACATTAGCAGTAGCGCTAGTAAGGCCGACAAATACAAAGGGGCCTACAGCTCAATTTGTTTTCCAGTGATGGCAAGAATTCGCTTCGCCGAATGTCATGGCGAGCTCGGTTGTTGACCAACGGAAAGGATGGGATTATTTGGACGATATTTTAATTTTATTTTTATATTTGTAATTTTTATATTTTAAAAAAATAAAAATAAAAATAATCCATCTGGCAGATACGTGTCAGTCACTGACTTGGCCGATATGTGTCCATTGGCATGCCACACAAGTGGCACATAGACATTGAGGACTAAATTACGAAAATTTTCACTTACGAGATTATTTTAAGACAGTCTCTAATTACATGACTAAAATAATAAAGAAGTCTAGTTACGAGACTAAAAAATCAGTTTATTCTAAATATATATTTATTTTCAATGAAAATATTATGTAATAAAAATACGATATAAATGAATCAATAATATTAATATCTTTATATTATCTTTATTCTAACAAATTAAAAATATATATATAAATAAGACAATTGACATATAAAAAAAAACAATTATTTTAAATTTAGAAATATGAATTTATAAGTTATTAGAAGAAAATATATCCAAATAATTAATAAATAGTATAATAAAAAAAATACTAATATATGTTTAATAATTAATTAATTTTAAGGACAAATAAAAATAAGAAAAATTAAAAGGGAAAAGCTAATACAGTTTTTTCAAAAGTAGTTTTTTTTTACCAAATAAGCTAATTAATAACGCCAATTTATCAAACATCAAAATTAGTCGCACCAAAATTAGTTAAACAGCTAAAAATTCTTCTTAAAATAGTCTGTTTATGCTATTCGGTTTGACTCGTTAATGTTTCCGAAGAAGCTTTTAATCGAACAAAATCGAGCCGTGTTCACGAACGGTTCGAGTCATTTAACAGCTCTAAACGAATCGAAATAAAAAAAAAAATGAATTAATTATGTGAAACAAATGAAAATATTATATTTTGGGAATTATAATTTAAAAATAAGCTTGGGTGAAAAGACTAATCCATGTTCTGTTCTCTATACAATTAATTGTTGTAAATGTAATTTATTGTGTAATTTTCCCCAATTATGTTCATTTAGATAGTAATGCTGCTGTTTTTAAACATTAATCTAATTATAGTTTAATTAGAAGGTAATTAGTTAAATCTTGATTTTGTTTATGTAATTGTGGACAACAGAGTAATAATTATTGTGTTCTTAACTTGTTTTGTGTTAAAAAATTAATTTTAAATCAATTTTAAACCATAATCGAACAAATTATAAAGCAAAGAACCCCCAATATTAAATATATTTTTTTACAAAATATTAAATTAATTACTCAATTTTATGTAATATTTGTGAAAAAAATAAATTATACTACTATATTTCATTTGTTTTAAGACAAGACATACATTTATTGTTTCTGTAAATTTGATCACATTTCAAATCTTCTTATAGCAAATTTGTCTGACATTTCATATTATAAATACATTCAAAATTATATTTATTTAAACATTATTATTAATATCCAACCCAAAAGTAAATATAGTTACAAAGAAATATATTTCTATCGGGTGTTTTTTTTTTTTTTTTAATAAAATTTTGCCAAATTTTTTATTATTCATAAAAAAAAATTATCCTCTCAAATTCTCAAATGAAACATTTATTTTTATTTTCTATATTATATTAAAATTAATTTTATAATTCAAAATATTTTAGATTACGATGTTGTGTAACTTCAAAAGGTAGGGAATTGGTGACCTTTTAGGATATAGCAAAGAATGAAATTGAGATTGATGAGTTGCTGTGAGGAGGGTTTTGCAATTTTATCCGTGGAAAAATTGTAATAAATATTTTAGTGGATTATCCCATTTTGGGATCGTGGATGTAGGTATGTTGTGAGACCGAACCACGTTAGTTAAATTCTCGTGTCTTGTTATTTTGTTTTTATCTCTGTTCTCTTGTATGTTACCACTAAGTGGTATCAGAGCAAGGTCATTTTTGAGCGAGGGCTTGGCAAAGGAAGAAAGAAGGAGCAAGAGGTGTTTCGAGAGAAGTTGACGGCAGCAGTCACGTTGTAGTTCCGCAGCGGGTTCCGGCAACACACCGGATTTCTGCCAGAAAGGTCGGTATACCTGATTTGAGTTCCTAGCTTTAATTTTTAGCCTCAGTGTATTTGGTTGTTGGAAATGTTTGTTTATTGGAGAGTTATTAAGTACTGTGTCCACAATGAAATATGAGGTTCCACTTTTTGATGGAAAGAGTGATTTTACTTTGTGGCAAAACACAATTCAAGACTATTTAGTGCAACAAGGTCTTGATGTTGCCTTCGAAGATGCAAAGCCTGAAGGTATGAAAGAAGGTGATTAGAGTATGATTTGGAAAAATATTGTAAGCACGATTCGATTGGCACTCACCCCGCAGCTAAAGGTTACCGTGTTGACGAAAACATCGCCGAAGAGGTTGTGGGATACCTTGGAGAGTAAATTTGCCACGAAGGCGTTGACTAACCGTCTAATTATGAAGATTGATTTATACTCTTTGAAGATGGAGGAATGAGGTAATATAATTGACCATACTAACAAGTTTAATGAGCTAGTATGTCGACTGTTGAATGCAGGAGAAAAAATTAAAGAGGAAGAGCAAGCATTGCTCTTGTTAGCTTCATTGCCCAAATTCTATAAACTGTTGGTGCAATCAATGTTAGTTGGAAAAACTACATTGAAATTGAATGAGACGATAGAGAATGACAAGATAATGAAAAATGAAGACGCTTCAAAGGAAAGTCAACTACTAGCTGTGGGAAGTTCTGAAAGAGGGAATAAAATAAAGAGTGACCGTGGTGGAAGATCGAAATCTTGGCCGAGAGATTACAGCTCTGTTGAGTGTCATTATTGTGGAGAGTTTGAACACATTCAAAATCACTGTCGACTTTTTAAAGAAGACTTGAGAAGTTTGAGAAATTTGAAGGGTAAGTCGAAAGTTGAGAACTCCGCGAACATGGTCAATTATGAAGGTGATTTACTCCTTTTAAATACAAACTATGTTGAGAATTCTAATTGAGTGATGGATTCTACTGCGGATGTCCATATATGTAAAGATCAAGCTTTATTTGATATTTGCATACAAAGGGAGATTTTTACTATATCAATGTGGGGAATAAGACGAAGCAACAAATTGAAGGCATTGGAAGAGTTCGCTTGAAGCTCCACAATGGTAATGTCAAAACAATATTTAATGTGAGGTATGTGCCTACTATTGGAGCTAATGTTATTTTATTGGGCGAGTTGGTTTCACATGGGCATAGATACGTTGGCACTAAAAATCTATGTGACAACTTGATTATGCAAGGGAGAAGAAACAAAACAACATTTATTATCTAGATGGATGCGCCTTGCGAGCAAATGTGGAGATCATCAATGATAATCAGAAAATCGAGAAAAGAGTTCGTTTTTCTGACATAGTCGAAATATGTGAGATTATGGGAAGAGAGAGAATTTGTTGTATAACTTCTCATGTCCCACATCGGAAGTAGATATGACAACAAAAACATCTCCCAAAGACAAGACAAAAATATAAATGATTTGGCTCCTATAAATTGACCCATTTGGGTCCTATTTTAGGATACGACAACAAACCTTTTTCAATAGTAACTAGAGAGAGTGAAATTAAGATTGATGAGTTGTTGTGATGAGGGTTTTACAATTTTATCCGTGCAAAAATTGTAATAAATATTTTAGTGAATTATTCCGTTTTGGGATCGTAGATATAAATCTGTTGTGAAACCGAACCACATTAAATTCTTGTATCTTGTTATTTTATTTTTCTCTCTCTTCTCCCTTGTGTGTTCCCAACAGTACGACTATTTCAATTCAAAATTTTTACTACAAAAAATAAAAAATCTAAACTCCCAAACAAAACACACTTGTACTAAGAACATTGAAAAGTTAAACCAAACACAAAACAATCTCAACAAACCAAAGGATATTTATAGCCTCCATAACAAAATCTTTTGTCACAGTCAAAATCATTTATATTTCAGTATCTATCTAAACCTTTTCATTTCATCAACAAAAACATCTCCCAAAGACAAGACATAACAACAGATTAGTATTATGTAGGTAATATCCTAAGCAAATGAAGAGCTCTTGTCCAATGAGGTCTTTGAGAAAGCACAAGTTTCCTCAACACCGGCACGGCTCCAGCTGCAATAATCGCCGGGTGATTTTCGCTGTCCATGCTTAAATTATGAAGTATGGCCAAGCTGGCTTCGACTACCTGCTCATCACCGCTTTCCATAAGCTTCACCAGTGGAAATATGCCTCCTCCAGATGCGACAGCCCTGCTGTAATCGACTGACCCTTCGCTTATTATTCTGTTCAGCTCTAAAACAGCAGCGCCTGCTCGTTGTACTTCGCCCAAAAATGACGTGCTGTTCATTTGTTCTATCAATCTTGGTATGGTTTCGTAAAGAGTCACCTCCATGTTAACTGGATTCTCCTCGAAGAGCAGACCTTGATTGGATGATAGAGAGCTGAGTTTAACCAGGCAGGAAGCAACCCAGTTTTTGTTCTCAAGAGGGATGTCGGATACAAGGATTGTACGGAGCAACTTTGTAAAATGATGTGAATTCACAGATTCTTGGAACTTGTCGTGGTCGAGCAGTTTTGTGAGTAGCCGGGCTGCAGCAGATACTGCCAAGCCAGATTCTTCCAATTCCAGGATGTGTGATTCTGCTGTTTCATCCTCAATGCCATTCTGTGATCCTGCCATTCGATTGAAATGAATTAGTGATTCCGGATAGTGTATTATAGCTGTTAAAAATTCTTAACCAGAAATAAAAGGAAGAGAAATCTAAGTTGCTGCACAGATTCAAAATTGATGCTGCCATATTGCTCATACCTGTTAAAGATTTTTGCTGAAAAATTGCTTCCAAGGCGGATTCTATCCCTGCTGATGTAAGCTTTTCCACTGAAGAAGGCTCAATCACCACAATGAACTCGAGGATGGAACAAGTTTTCCGCTCCAGATCGGGGTTCGTCTTCAATATATCCACAAGGGAAGATAGGAAAGTAGAATCAATAAAGTTTTCTCCAGCAACAATATATGAGCTGTCAAAATTGTCATCATGTATGATTTCTGAGGATGAGTAAATATAATGCTAAAAGCGGATGAAAAAAAGTGAATATAAGAAATAGCAGATATGTACTAATATACAACTAACTAATACAGAGTAAGATGTTATACTCATATTCCAAAGGAAATATTTATTTCCGACTTCAAATGAAAGAAAATGCTGTGTTTGGAATATTTTGGATTTGAAAAAGAACAAAACAGAAAATAGGTTATTGATGTGCTGTTGCTGTTTTAGCCGGAAACAAATCATTTGGTAAATTGCAGAGTGCGAAAATGGGAACAAAAACATAAACCCCCCACTCACTGAAGGAACCATCTGATCTATAGAGATATTTTCATCTCAAGACACAAGGGTGGAATAACAAATTATCTTCTAATGATTCATGCTTTTATAAGGAAAGACACTTATCCCTAAAGAATTTCCGATAAGCATACAAAATATGATCTGAAGGACTTCTCATATATAGAAATATCAGTAACCATAGACTTTGTTTCATCCCACCAAATTGATTTGTGTTGCTAAATAACCTAATGAGCCTTAACCCAAGCAGACGTAGCCTCAATTCTTTACTCCCTTACAGATAATCATCATGCATATATTGGTAAAAACCCAAATAATTCATCTTGGTAAAGAGGTAGAGCTGACTATGCAACGGTTTATGCAGGCATGTTGAAGAATATATAGTTACATCCATTAGAAATCTCGAATCCTATATTAAGTGATGAAATTGGAGATCATCCTAGATAACTTAAACAGAGAGCAGGAAAAAAAACATCATGGAAAGAATGTTAACATCACAACTTAAACTGTAAGATTGAGTTCAAAGAAAGAAAACTATCAAAAAGTAATCAAAACACTCATGCACAATAAAAACAAGCCATTCCAATATACATCTCATGGTAACATTGAGATTTTGTTAAAGAATCAAATAGCAAATCCCATATTTGAACAGTCAAAACAGGTGAATTAGTTTAACATAAGACTAAGATATTCCACTGAGAACTCTCTAACATTTGTGCTCAAACAAGAACATACCTGGAAAGTGGATTTGATGAAATTGTCTCATTGTTATCCCACCCCATTCTTGAATCAGTTAAAGGTGTATTATAAAACTGACAAAAAAAAATAAATAAATTCAGATTCGCTGTAGCGTAAAAGGAAAAACAGCTGAAATATCAGAATTGGTCAGCATAGGCATTGTAGCTACAGACCTTTGATTTCATTTCTTTGTTAGGGTCCAGTATCCGAGAAAGGATGCTTATGATCTGCAGTTTGGCATGAAAGAATTTTAAAATCAAATAAAGCAATTATAATTGTTTCAGAAGTTAAATTAAAGAAACTACATTGAAGCACTACCATTGTGGTCAAGTCATGAGAAATCTGTTGTCTAGACTGTTTTAGCTCATTTATGAGAGGATGCAAAATGCCTTCTGCTTCGAGTGTCTGGCACACACTGTTGCTGCATTGTAACATAATTCCAATAATTGGGAATAGTCATAACATGAAAGAAAAAATCAATAAAAACTTCATATAAAACAACAGATTCATTCAAGAATTTGGAATGCAATCACAGCTTGAGCAGTTACAATATATATGGTAAACACATGACATCTTGCTGACGAAAGAATGTAATAAATCCTCAGAATATGAGACAAGTATAGTGATGAACAAGTTAATCCAGAACCAAATTCAGGTTTAAGCAAACTAGTGCAGGTAAAATAAATATGAGCACCCATATATCAGACATGAATGTGTAAAATGAATTTAATAGTCACAGCCACAACTATTTTTATTGCTTGCAACAATTTAAATTTTCCAATCCATATGAAAACATATTCAGAATGTACTGCATTTTTATATATATCGATTTGTAGTACCTGATGGACAGCTTCTCCAAAGCTCGAATGACAGCCAATTTAACCGTGTCATTAGGATGGTTAATTAGCTCAACAAGATTCTTGATGGCACCGGCTTCCTTAAACGCAATGCGCATGCGTTCAGTGATTGCTGCACCTGCAATTGTCTCTGCAGCCTTGGCAATAGCTGATTCATTTTCTAGTCCGAGGATTAAAACCAGTCGTGCAACTGCATCCGTCCAAGGTAAAAGTGTAGAGTTTTGACTGGAAGACCCTTCACTGTTAGATTTATTATCATCTTCAGTTTCTATTGCCCCTATTCGAGCAAGAAATTGCTGCTGTGTTCGCCCAACTACTGCTTTCGTCTTTGCCTCCTCCAAGTCAACATTTTTGTTGTCAACATTTAATCCAATTAGCAGTTCAGAAGCACCATACTTAGAAGGGCCATTTGGCCTCTGTTCAATCTTTGTACCATCAGGAAGTGAAGGCCATGAATATAAAGATGGTCTAAAAGACTTGTATGCTTCTGCACCAATCAAGGGAACCACAACTAGACCTTCCTCCAGGACAAGTATTCTGTTGTACTGGTCTTTAGCAAGCTCCAACAGTGCACTTCTTGCTGTTTTCTTAATGACCTTGGATTCTTTCGGATCCAGTGTCAACAATTTTGTCTGCATATTAGAATTAAATATTAGAGAGTGAATGGGGAATCATATAACCCTATTAGATTGAAACATGAAGTACAATGCCAAGCTAAAGGTGAATAAATTATTTGCAGAGATAATAATGTTCATTGAAAATTAAGAATCTTGTTCTTTTTCCATTAAAATTTATGAAACTATTTCTGATATAGGGATTTCTTTCAAATAATATAGAAAACAATCTCAAATTATAACGTAGTATGAGTTTATGGGCAAAGACTAGAAATTAACTAGAATAATAAACCTAAAGACAATTAATATTGCCATATATTCGTAATTTGAGCTAAAGATAGCTCTCCGATACTCTCTCAAGTTGAACCCATGTACAATTAAAAATGTTTTCCTTAAGAGAGATTACAAATCAAATTCACCAAAAGAACACCCATAACTTTGCTTAATGGTGAGATGCAGAATAAGCTTAACAAACAAACACACCACACATAGCAGTGAAGGCAAAGAAGAGTTATTAGCCTTTAGAAAACTTGTGCAGAGGGAACCATGCAAATGAACTAAAGTCAGGGAAACATAACTGCAGCCAAGTTTCTGAAGAGTCCGTTAGAAGTGGAAGATTCAAAAATAGGAGGGACAACATAAACCATGTGACGTAGCAGGGGACGCACAGAAGACTACAGATAATTGTGTGAAAAGTTGCCACAGACAAGAATCAAAAAGTCCACCAATGATGAAGATGAGCATATGTGCAAATCTTGAGGAGCCCCGTGGTCCAATATGTTAAAATAGGAGGAAAGGCATGTTTATACACACATGCACATGGGTGTGTACACACACACACACACACACACACATATATATATATATGAAGTTAATGACAGTAGTGGTTCCTAACAGATCAAACCCAAAATTGGATGAAATAATGCACAACAAAGAGAGACACCGACAGAGGCGCAGAGGCAAAGGAACACCAGCAAAAATGAGGAACACCAAGAGGATAGGCAAAACACCACTGGAAAGTGACCCAACAGGATGAGAAGCCTATAAGGGCAGATATTTGGTTACCTATTATAGGTAAAGAATATTATGAGTTTGTTCTTTTGTGTTTTCAACTTCTTTTTTCTTTTTTACTGGTCAATCTTTTATTTTCCTTCCAAAAATATTACATCAAACAACAATTTCCATCTCGAAATCCTAAATCGGATCAATACCCAACACATGGGTCATGACTCCAACACTATATTAAGAAGGGATTCGGGTTCTAACTTAAAACAATTGTATGAAGTGGAGTAGCCTTTCGGTCTTATATCTAAGAGGAAGTTCCTATAATTTTCCCATGTGGGACAACAATATTCAACAAATTTGATGACCCTTTTCACAAATCACTTTAGCAGAAAGGAAAATTAAGCCACACCAGGTACACTGTTAAACATTACTCTGAATCAAATACTGATGCATATCACTGTATTTAACTTATCCATTTAATCTTAAATAAAGAGCTTAGGAAAATTATTCAGAAAAATGACACAAAGGCTCAGTAGCATCGTGCAAAGGCCTAATAGCGTGAAGTGAAGCTCATCAGGGTTGAGCAAAGCCCTAATAGTGTCGAGAACTGTATCGAAGAAGAATTGTATTTATTTATTGATTAAAAAAATGTAGAAGCAATTCATAAATGTATTATACATCTATATGTTAGTTAACCTAACAATAAAAGAAAAGAAGAACTAATCAGATTCCACAGGATATCCTAATTAATACTCCCTTCGTCCCACGTAACTTCGACTTGCGTTATTATATGAGAATAGTTTAATTAAAATTAAAAAAAAATTATAAGATTTAAAATTAAAAATTAAAGTGTATAATTATATTTTTAAAAATAGAAAATATGAATAAATTATGTGGGATGGAGGGAATATAATATTACTGCAGTTGCATGGATACATAATACCGAATACATAACCACATAATTCTAGGTACACAACATTCCTTAAAGACAGTTAATTCAGTCACGATCCATGTTTTTCTAACACAATGATCCATATAATATATGAAACATGAAGTAGCCACCATTACATGATTATTATCAAACTCCTACGGGAACATAGATTTTAGTGAGAGCTTGAACTCCACAAAAAACTATTGGATATCTATATATATATATATATACAATTGCTCCCAGTAAAAGACAGCATGAGTGTAGAAACTCCCACTTTAAATAATCTTGATTTTAGATGTTCTTAAAATTTTCATTTACTCTTTAACCTCAAAAGATCTAAAGAATGGACCAGATTATAACTAGACTATTCTTCAGTTGTCTACAATCTAGTGTAATATCCTACAAAATGTATTCAAACATGCCCTAGTGGAACATCTTAAGTTCCTCATTGCAAATGTGATCCTAGATGGGTGCTTAAGACTGTCAGAAGCATGACACTAAATTGAATCATCACAACATGCCAGTATTATGTGGCAGATATTCAAAACAGACAAATGTAATATAAACGTGACGACGGTCACTCAATTTGAAATCTAAATTCCATTTGTAAGTTGAAATATCAGTGCCATTTTTGACATCTCTAATTTTCAAAATACACAGTTCGGAAGATATTAATCAGTCTTGTTAGTTAGTTTCTTAAGCAATCAAAAGCTGTATAGATCATGCATATCTGTTCCTGATTATATAGCACAGTTTTCTTAACATGGTGAAAAGAGTTCCTTCATTTTAAATTTTGCAGTAACAAGTGAAAGCGCAAGCAACAATAGAACAAGTACCAGATAAACCAAGAACAGATTATGTACAATTATAATGAGATAATAGCTATGTATTCAGACCAGACATGCTACTCTAGAGTCCAGACGTAAAGTTAACCAATTATACTACATAATAATCTATATCTTAGCAAAATGGTCTCTATATTATGAGATTGAGATACAGCAGCCTTGTGGCACTCACTGTAGTTTCTTGCGAATGATGTTAGTATAACAACCTCCTGAGTACTGATATACCTTAAAATACGATCATAATAAGCTCCCGTTGATGGTAGCCTATGCATTAACTAAATGATTCAAGAACCATGGTGATTTCACAGAAGCTAAGTGGGCCTCACCAACTTTGGAATCACTCCAGCTTCAACCATGACTTTGTGATTTGACTGGCTCAGTGTTAGATTTGCTAAAACTCCAGCTGCAGCCTCCTTGACTGCCATGTATTCATCGTCCAAGGACTTGATAATCAAAGGAAGGATCTCAGAGTTTGCGATCCTTGCAGTAACCTTCTCATCTACAGACAAATTCCACAGAGTGCATAAGGCCTGCTCCTTCACCTGCATAAATCAATTCAATCGTTTTTGAATGATTAACCTCAAGAGAAAGTGATAGACACCAAAATGGTAGTAGTAGCTTGCTGTTTTCTTCATTACTTCGTATGACAAGGAAGAGTGCCTCAACAGGCCAGTTATCTCTTCTATTGCAGCACTCCCAGCCACAATGTCCCTGTACAGATTAATCGAGGAGATAACCCTCAAAAGACCAGCAGCTGCTTCACAGGCGGAATCTGAACTCGATTTTAGAAGGTTCACAATGAGATTGACAGTTCCATGATACTTCATGATGTTGTCCACACAGTTCTTTCCACCAAGTGAGTACTTCCAAAGAGCAACAACAGCTTGCTCTCTGTCCTGAGTATCATTGTCCAACCCGAGCAATCGAATAAACAATGACACATAACTATCTTGTGAGCTAGATGAGTTGTCTCGCAATCCCTGAATATCCTGCAATTCAATTGTCAGCAAAAGTAGACAAAATAATACCAAAAGGATAAAATCTCAGAGCCATTCAGCACTCTAAAGCATATCAAACATAACCGATTTTCTCAACAGGAAGCCTTATATTTGAAACCTTACAGATAGAACTTAAAATGGAGCAACTTATAGAAGCTAAAACAGCGCAAAAAGACCAATCCCTAAAAGTATGGTGCGCCTCAGAAAAAAGTTTCAAATTCAAACCATGAACTTTGCTATCACAGTAGCTTTCAAAACCAGATTGATTTTCAATTCATAAAGTTCTTACCGGAGATTGTTTTTGGGCAGCAAAAGATTCAACCTGACCATCGTCGCTGCAAACCCTTGCCAGCAAAGAAATATTACGCCGACATAGCAACGAGCAGATACCCCTGCGAAGACCGCAGTGGTGAGAAATTGAGCTTCGAGTGACAAAAGTACTCCGACGAACTTGGATATCACTCTTCCTCTTCTTCAGCGAAGCATGAATCGAACTGAGGAATCCGGCGCTTGGATTTGGGTTAAGGGAGAAGGAAATTGGAGGGTTGGGAGGAGTAAATGGTGAGGAAGGTGATTTGAGCTGGGTAGTAGTAGGAAGGTTGCAGGGAACAAGATTGGTGGCTGCTGCCATGGCTGCATAAGTGCTTTAGAGCTCAGCTCTATATCTATTACCGGCCCCAAAATCTTCTTCTACTACTATTTATATTAATGGCCAACATAAATTAATTATATTAACATTTCCTTTCGTAGGGACGTATTGATAAACTTCCCCCGGACGGGAATTGAACTACTATTTAATAATAATTAATTATAATATTATTATATTATTTTTTTATATTTAATAATATTTATATTTTAAAAATAAATTTAATATATATAATTAAAAAAATTAAAATATATGTTTAAATATTTAAAAAATATATAAAAATTAAAAAATATATTCAATATAAATATGAGAATAAAATTTTATAATTAACATAAATCAATTTTATAAAAGATGTGTAATTTTAAATATATATAAAAATATTTATTTTTTTAAGGAGAAATAGGTAGAAATAAAAGGGGTTTTAGGTGGATCCTACGTAATTCATGTTGTATAGTTAATTAAGTTAGATTTATATTTGTTAAATATGTTTTGATTTAATAATTTATCAAAAATAAAAAAATATCAATTGTTATCGGACAGACAAAAATAAAAATAGTGTCCCTTGTAATGTAATGGGACGGAAGAGTACTTTTTTCCGCCATTTTTAAAGGTGTAATGAGTTTTTTTTTAATAGCTTAAGAAATATAATAGTAATATTTTATTGATTAGCGAAACTGTTTAAAAAAAAAAATTGATATTTTTGTTATTATTTGTAATTTAAGTAAAAGTTACTTAAAATAATAAAACATTTAATTTAAACTGGGACAAAAGAAGTATTTAAATTTAGGGTGTGTTCTTTTTGGGCAGGTTTGGTAAAATTGAATTTGGATTTGAATTGAATTTTAAATTGTGTTGTTTTTATTTGTTTGTGAGTTTGGTTTTAAGTTTGGAGATTTTTACGTGTATTGATTTGATAGGTAAAAAATACAATGATATATATATGTATATTAAATTAAATTTATAGAATTAGTAACAATGTAATTTGTGTATTAAAATGTGTTATTTATAAATAAATTATTTTATATATTTATATTATATAAAAAAAATTTCTCTATACAAATAACATACTTCCCCCTTCACAAAATAATATGGACATTTGAGATTGATATGACAATTATAGAAAAATATCATATGGATAGTGGGTGTAAAGTATTTTTAAAAGACCAAAATGTCTATATCTTATATAATTATTGTGAAAAAATAGGGATAGTTTTGTAAAAAAAGTAGAGAGTTTGTTATCAAAATGAAAATGAGAGTATTGTTATAGGACAAACGAAAATGACAAAATGAGACTATTGTTTTTAAACATAGGGAGTATATATTATATACTATATTTTAGGGTAAACTATTTTTTAGTTTTGTATTTGACTATCTTTATCATTTTACGACTTTAGGTGAAACTTGTCTAAAAATAGTTCCATAAATAAAAAATTTTCGCTAAAATGGTCCTCCGGTGCCGGACTCGCCACACTGGTCAACTGTTGCTAACGTGACGCTGACTTGGCTGACATGTCATCGTCACATAGATGCCACATTGCATGACTATTTTAAGAGATGGTCCATTTAAATGTCCTAAAAAATGATAAAGAAGGTCATGACTAAAAAATTGTTTATCAAGACATATTGTAAAATAAAAAAAAAATTCCATGTATCGCTGACGTGGCATCTACGTGTCGATGACATGTTCGCTGCGTCAACGCCACATCAGCAACAGCTGGTCAGCATGGCGAGTCCGACACCGAAGAACCATTTTAGCGAAAATATTTTACTTACAGGTGTATTTTCAAATATAGTCCACTTAAAATTCTAAAATCATAAAAGGGGTCAGATACAGACTAATAAACAGTTTACCATATATTTTATTAAATTATTATTATTAGAATAATCAAATAATTATTTTACTATTATTTTGCAATGTCGTGCAAAGTTGTCCGTAAATTATATTTTCAAAATTTTACGGAAAAAAAAAAAAAAAAATCAGCATGCAACGACCTATGTACTAAGCCACATGGTACTGTCCTCTACCCATTTAGTTTGGCGTCCAACCTTCATCCAAATAATACGCCGTTAAAAGCCCCAAATCTAAAATAAAGAACACACTTTAATCAATCAATCAAGTTACACGCTCTACTTATTTATATTTTATATGTATTTATTTGATTATATCAATTGTTAATTATTTTTATCCTCAATTATTTTTTGTCATTTTTGTAATTTTTTATTTACCTTGTTGTCCTACATAAATCAAAACCTTTCAAATCAATTTACTTATTGTTCTAAACAAATAAAAACTTTTCAAATCAATTTACTAGTTGAAGTCAGTGCTAGCATGTTTGTTTCTCATTGATGGACAAAGAACATAAATTTTTCTATTTTCACCGACAACAATGACACAAAATAGAAATTACAAGTACCAAAGTTTGAAAATTTTCTCCTCAATCGATTTATCTATCAATTTTTAATGACAAACTATGATGATTCTTCTCTAACCGTCATGTGGACACCAATTTCAGTTTAAACAACCATGATTACGGTTGTGTACAAACATCACACGTCGAAGTCAAACCATATCTAAGTGACTTCCAATATTGATTTTGATTTGATATCTAGTTAAACAAAAATTATTTTAATTTTGACGGTATTAATTGTGTTTGGTTTTTTTTTTTTTTTATGTAAGTTGAGAAATTGCCGTAATTTTTAAAGATTCATTATATATTTTTGTTAATAAATTACAATTTTAAAAATTCATTTTATATGTATATATGAATTCAAATATTTATTTATTTCTTCAAAGTCTTTCAAAATCAATATCTTAATTTGTTCAATTTCATTGAAAAAATTGTTTATGTTTGTGGCTTATACTTAAAAAGTAGATATTTGTAGGAGAACAACGAAAAATGATGTTCTTTTCTTATTTTTTAAATAAAGTCTTTACTTTTGCTTGATTTCGGATTGAAGTTATCTATGAATTGTGATCCTTTTACATTTTAAGTGTTACTTTTATACATAAATTTTAGTAGTATATACTTTTTTTCTTTAATCATTTTACTTTTGTGTTACTTTTATTTTTTCAGTATAATACAATTATATGTTGTATAAAATATGTTAAGATCCTTATTTCTAAAGTTTCTTATTGATATGTATGCTTAATTTTTTTTATTAGTTGATATAATATTTTTTGGTGCTCTACTATTTTCTTTTGAAAAGAATTGGATTCTTTGTAAGAGATTGTGAAAAAAGTGTACTTTATTGTCATCCATCAAATCTTATTTAAGTACTTATTGGACAAACCAAAGTACACTATTTCGTGGGATCATGTTGAGGTCTTAGTAGCTTGATTTGACCGGTCGACATATTCAGTAAGAATATCATTGTATCATTTTCATCCGAAAAGTTTGCAGTCACTATGAGACTTCATTTTAGAGGTCTATATGAAGTTGATAACATCATATCAACGTTTAAACTACTTACAACCTTGTTTAATAGAAAGGTGATTAATGTCAAATACAAAAATTATTGTTGAACATACGAGGAGTGTTTTGAAAGAAGAAAGCAGTGAAGTAAATATTCAAATATCTGTTTATTTGTTTATTTTGATTGCGTTTCTTGTATTTTATTTTCAACTGAAAGTTACTTAGTTCTTCCATTTTTGCTCTGGCATGTTAATAATTTGAATTATATTGAAAAGTACTTGCGGTAGAGTTGCATATGATTTATAAGTTAAGTCAATGACAAATTTCATATTCCGAAAAGGAATCTACTTGGATGATAGCATAGTTAGGGTAATGGTATATATTATATTTGTTATATCATTGTATGGATTTATTATTTAAAATTTTCAATTATGTAATTTAAAATTGATATTGTAAAGACGAGCTTACAAGAAAAGTCCCTCTCAATTGAGGCCATGTGATGTACCGATTGTTCTCTAATTCATGAGGTCATTCGAAACAAAACATATTGAGAATGATAAAAGAAGTTTGAATCTACATTGAGATAAATGGAGGAGTCCTGATTAGATAGAACATTGCAACTTGTCCAAGAGATAATATTGAAATTTTATTTAATGTATATTGTAATATTCTAATATGTATAATTTTTTATGGTATTTTATGAGAAATACATGAGATTAAAAAGAAAAAAAAAAGTAATTTATCAAAAAGTTACGCATAATCCTGTGTAAGTTTGATGAGGTATGTTGTTATTGTAGTGATTTGATTGAGGAAAATAAATGAGTGGGTTGAAAAATATTTAATGGGTAAAAACAAAATTTTTTAGACATGACGATACAAAGGAAATGTCTATCAATAAAGTGGAAGTTGTTGAATATAAAAATGCAAAGAAATGACTATTAATAAAGTGAATGTTGTTGATGATGGTACCTATAACAAAGTACCTAATGAAAAATATTAATAGGGATGAGGATGTCGTGAAAGCTTCTTGATAAAAGAAGATAATTAAAATGACTGAGAAAAGTAAAAGTGATGAGAATTTGATTGGAAATGACTTTGTAATATACACAACTTAGAACACCTGATATTGTCTATTATTCAAGATGTGCAAGGTCGGAAAAAAAAATAGTTTATTTATGATTCCACCTACCTCTGTTTTACCAAATCAAACAATAAAAAAACAAGAATAAATCAATTTCCCTCCCTATTGTGGTAATTATGAATAATTATTTAATTATTTTTTCCTTTACATGTAGATAAGATATTGATGTATTAATTTATTTTAAAACTATCAATAGTGTAGTTAGTGGAAATGACAAGAATAAAATGAAACATTCTTCTAATGCACGTACATTTACTATAATTTTGTATCACAAATGATGAGCAACATGAATGGTGCTAAGGAATTAAAATTGAATTCATTTTTGTAATACAACAATCTTAAAGATGGACTAATTGTATAAACCTTATTTTCTCAAAATCAATACCATACTTCTAAGAATTCAATACTCCACCAAGGAAAAATCTACTCCTTAGGGTTGGATAGGCACAACTTGACAAGTGTGCACATTATTTTTATTTTTCTGGAAAGCAACAATATGTTTCGTTTGTTCATCACCCTTATGCCCGGAATATAAATATTATTGAATTGGTCAACTCGGATGTGTATGGTCCTTTTAATGTAAAATTATTTGCAGGTACATCTTATTTTGTTATTTTCATTGATGATCATTTGATAAAATTATGGGTTCAAGTGCTGAAATCGAAGAACCAAGTTCTTGATGTCTTTATTGAGTTTTATGCGACTATTGAAAGGAAAACATATAAGAAGTTGAATTACATCATGATTAATAATGAGGGTGAATATTGTGGATCGTTTGATGGCTATTGTCGAAAGTATGGTATTCGACATTAAAAGACAGATGCTAAGACTCCGTAGTTAAATGACTTGGTTGAAATGATGAATAGAACGTTGATTGAGAAAGTTAGATGCATTTTTTCATATCTAAAATTACCTCAATATTTTTGGGGTGAGGCTTTATATGCAATTGCTCATATTATTAACTTAACTCTTACAATGACATTAAAGGTGGATTTTTCTGACAAAGTTTTGTATGATTTTTTTTTTTTTTTTTTTTTTATGATGATCTCAAAGTTTTTGAAAGCAAGTGTCTTGTTTATGTGTCTAATAATGAACGATCTAATATAGATGCCAAGATGAGACAGTGCATATTTATTGCCAAGATGAGTCATTTCAAAAGTCATGATTTTGTATTTACGGAAGATCAAATTATTGAAGATATTGAAATGACTCATAAGCCAAATATTCGGAATGAAGACTTGATTCATTTAAATCAAGTTCTTATTATTGTATTTATGCTCAAACTTGGTGTATTTCCTTTTTTGTTTATTTTTTCAATTTAAAGCAATATCTCATAATGTGCTCCCATTTTCCACGATAATGACATTCAATATCTTTGTACTTTGATCTTAATTTACTATTTCCTCAACTATTATCTCTATTCTTATTATATCGGCTCATATTCTGACTTATCCTCCTATTATCCGAAAATAGTATTTTTGAATGAGAACATGATGTATCAAGTGTCTTTCTTCTCGCTGTTTCATTCAAACCGGCACTTCGATTACTATAATAATATTTACTACGACTCTTATTTGGAAGCAAATTTTGTTATAATTGAAAGTTATAATGGAAATTTTCTGTAGTAATTTGCTTATTTATATATATATATATATTAGTGAATTAGCATACTACAAACTTTTTTGGATCATTGTGACCCAAATTGGTGATACGGGTGAGCCGTCTATCACTTGATGTACATTTTAACTATTAATATGTTCGTTCTATCATAGTGACTTGTTTATAATGTACTTGGATGTAAATATTTGTTTTTGATTATTTCTTACTTCATTTACTTGGCATAACTCAGTTTTATTGAGATTATAAAATTTGTTGTTTAATTGGAATGTGTATTTGCAATATTGTGTAACTGTTGTAAGTTTGTAATTCTTTGAGATAGATTTTGGGGATTTTGAAATATAAATTTAATTGGGTAAGATTATGTTACTCTACAATAAAATTTACTAAAGAATAATTTCATTTTAAAATCAAGCAAAAACTCTACGAGGGAATTAATGTGTCCCTAATAACAAGGTTACTTTTCATCGTATAGTATTAGTGGGGCTTTATTTCCCCATGAAATCCCTCACAAATTATTTGCGATGAATTATTAGGTAGTATATATTTACCAATGACTCGACTTGCGAGGGACGCTAATTTCATCAATAATTGGCTTAATCGGAAAAATTATAAATATTGCGAAGGAAAATTTTTTCTCACAAATCAATAATTTTTGTAGTGTTACCTTATAAAGAGAAAAAATTAATTGGATATTTTAAAAAGAAGATTATGACAAGTTTTTTAGGGTCGGATGGATCAATTTTAATTTAAAATATTACAGTAAAATCTTTTAACATTATGATAAAATTTTATTTTTATTTCAATATTTTACTATTAAAAAACCTTAAACTAACCTTAAAGTCAAACAAAAACACGCCATCAATGAAAAGTTTAGTAAGATATTAATAATCAAATTGATTATTCCAAGTTGATCATATTTGCCATTTTTTCTTTTGCAACACGCACAACATTATACATTGTGTAGGGATGATAACGAGACAAATTCAAAATGAATTTTGCAGGCCTCAAAACACGCCCCGTCAATAATAGAAACAATAATATATTTTCAATTGAAGTGACATCGATATAGTGATGAGTAACAAAATAAAAGTGAGTTGAAAAAATAATAAATTAAAATATATCTCACAGTTAAAAATAGTTAAAAATTCAAATAAGTAAAATAATAAATATAATAAAAATATAAACTTATAAATTTAGATAATATAAATAACGATATAAATATATAATATTAATTTTCATAATTAATTTAAGCGGGTTGGAGATTGAAATTTTTTATCACATCTGGAATCCGTCCGAGTTTAAAAGTTCAAAACATTAATCGCCCCGCTATAAAAAATTGAATTCGAATCCGCCCCATAAACACCGGGGCCGGGAAGGGTCCGGGGTGGGTCGCACGTGTGTTTAGAGAGAGAGAGAGCTTATGTGAAAGAAAAATTTAATCATAACAATATAATTTTTTAGTTATGATTTGATTTATTTTTATGACAAATTTTATTATAATTTACTTATGATTTAAAATTTTTTTATTATAATCCTTTATAATTTAAATATTATATAAGACTCTTCATATTTTAAAATGTAAGTATATAATCTTAAAAATTGTATGAGAATCCATCATGTTTTTATAGACATTGCATAGAATCTTCTATAAAGGAAGATTTTGTGCAATTTTTTTTAAAAAAAAACACAAAGAGTTTAACACATTTTTTAAACAATGATAGAGAATAATGTATACTTTTTCAACCATTGGTGAGTTATAAGTAATTTTGCTTATTTTATAGTTAAAATTATTTCAATCGGCTATAACTTTAGTTGAAAATAAAATAAAATGAGACGAGAAAATGTGTTAACTATTATCTATTGCTAAAATTCACAAAATTAAATAAACCGACACTAGTCGACCTGCGTGAATAAAAACAATTTTAAATAATCTATGATTGCAAGGATATCCAACACTACATTTTGGATTCATATTACCCTTCACACATATGTGATTTGATTAAAAAAAATATCAATATTAATAGAAAAATCTCGATGTAATCCTATTCCTTTCAATTGACTCATCCATATGATATATGTTATCTTGAATATTGTTTTGTCGACATATATAACTTGTGCATACTATGACTTGGTACATTTGCAATACCAAAACTATAATAAGTTTCTCATTGCACAACTTTTTTTTTTTGGATTTATCGTTTTAAGAATTCAAAAAATCAAATATTGAATTTATTTTTAAAATGAAATTTTATTAAGTGAAAAATAAATAAAATAATTGATAAAATAGTATTATTCATATTACATTATTTAATAATATGCTGAACTGAGTTGCATATTTTCGGATGGGACATTGGACCGGGACAATGAGCTTATAATTACAAGTCCGATAGAAAAATCCAGATAATTATATCCATATGGAATGGATAAAATTCATTGAGATAAGTGATTTCTATATCTCAATTGTTACCATAATTAAAGATTTTCCTTTCCAAATTCTTGATTATGGTATATTTCTATTATTAGAGCTTTAGACTATTAGGAAAATATATATTTCTTTATTGAAATATGGATAAATAATAATGTCAATTGATTTATTTGATTGACTTAAATTACGAAATCTAATTATAGAAATAATTAATAATTTATTTGATTGACTTAGATTACGATATTTGATTATAGAAACAATCAATTATTTATTTAATTAACTTAAATTACCTGATCTAATTATAGAATAAGCCAATTGCTATCTTCTTGATACTAGATAAATTGAGCAAATATCAAATAGCGTATCAATTAGATGATTATGAGTGGTCTATTGATCATTATATAAATGATACTCGGTTATGGTTTCCAATACACTAAATCAATCAATCATTGTTCTCTATTCTCTCAATCGGAATAGATTATGAATGACCCATTAGAGGACTTAATTGAAAATTCAGGTATGTTAATCAAGTGGTTTTTTTCTTTAATTTTCATACAAATGGCTATATGACATACGAATTGGAGATATGTCTAGTGCATTATCAATGAAACTTTCCACCTCAAATATAGTTTTCTTCAATTAATCCAAAAACTCTTCTCTCATTCTCTTTTGTTAATTTTATCTTTGGGAGCGATAGAGATACTAGAACACAAGCTATATTTCGCTTTGCCAAAGGAGGCTTTCCTCACTTTGGATTCCTTCTCTGATTCTTTCATTATCGATCACACCATAACTTCCAACAATACTTGTAGGGTGTGTTTGTTCGGGGGATTGGATTTTAAATACACTATTCATTCCATTTTTTTCCCCCAAATACATCAAATCAAACACTTATTTTTAATTTTTTATATCATACTAAAAATCAATTTTACACTCAAAACATCACATCAACACATATTTATATATATATATATCATACAACTATTCAAATTCAAAATTTTTACTATTCAAATCCCAACTCAAAACCCAAATCCCCCAAACAAACACACCCAGTAATGTAATTAGAAGACTTACCTTGAAGTGGAAAGTGAATGCAAACAAGTTGAAATATTTGGCATATGAAAGAAATGGAAATTAAATTGAAATAATGCAGCAACAGCAGCAGAAGATATTCTTACATCATATATACATATATATGTATGCATATGCACAGGCTGGACCATGTGGTTCGGACATGCTAAGTCGCTTGTCAGCTGCATTAGCTCGGTTCGGATCCATTTTAATATCATATATATATATATATGTATATGTATTGGTGGTTGGTAGTTGTATATATTCAAAAAGTGTGTTTAATTTGTGTTCATTCATATATATATATATATATTTGCTTTGATCTGCATGCAGGGATATGATTGAGTTTGCTTCTACGTACTTGTGGTGGGTTCAAAGAGACATTTTGTCGAAAAACTCGCACATATATATATATATATCTCCGAATAATTTGATGGATGAATATTGGATTTTATCGAAATTGTGTAGATGTAGTAAGTAAAGGTATGAAATCTATTTGTGCAAATGACCGTCATCTAACATAGTATTAGAGTTGGAACATTTTGTGCTGAGTACCTCTGCTTTCATCCGCTGTTGTCTACATACAAGATACCTATGATGGCATATATCTCCTTGGACGTGAAAAGACATGTTCGTTGACATTATTTAACAATAATTATTACTCTTAAGTATTTTATACTTCATCGTCCCAAATGAAAGATTTTTTTGGGTTTTGTAATAGATTGAAAAATAATAATATTTTATTAATTAGTAAAAGTATGTAAGGATTTTTGATATTTTTGTCCTTTGACTTTATGTATAAAATAATGATATGGTTGTAATATAAATAATGTTGGAAATAATCCTGTCGCGAGTTTATTGAGTCTTTAACTTTTTGTTTTGCACGTGTTTAATTTTTGAATAACTACTAGCTTGGGACACAAGTTTAGGTTGAGTTGTTTTATATATCCAGCTTAGTTGAGGTCTATAAATGTTCTGTAGTTCGTTCATTTTCAATGTGAGTTGAAGTTTCAGTCGAAATAAAAATAGCTTTGGTGCTTCCTTTCTCGTCCGTGTACCCCCTCCATCTCCCTCTTCTACTTTTCTCTCTCTTTCTCATATATCTATATATATATATATATATACTCTCTCCGTCCACACACTAATGTCCTACTTTCCTATTTGGGACGTCTAACAACTATTGTCCTATTTTTTTTTAAAACACAAATTTGACATTTTTACCTTCGTTTATTTATTATTTTTAATCTCTACCATACGCTTAAGGGCAAATTTGTCTATTTATAACAAAAAGACAATCATATGTTAGGACATACATATACTCATTCTCTCTTTCATATATATATATATATGGACAATAGAAATTGGACAGAAGAAGTATTATTTATATGTTTCCTCATTCTCTCTTTCTCATATATATATATATATTATTTATATGTTTCCTCATTCTCTGGGTGGGTTTGATTTATACGTATATGATTTGATTTGTTTTTTACATTTTTGGGCAAATTTCACAAATAAAAGTTAAATTTATTTTGATATTAGTATAAAATAAAAAAGTAATATTTTGAATTGGGGTAAAAAAAAATAGTAAAAAATAGTATTTTGAATTGAAATGAATGAAATATTATTAAGTACAATATAAATTAAATAATAATGATTTGAGTTTGACATTGAAATCAAACTAACATTGTCTGTTTTAATTTCCATATGAAGTAAAAGAAAATGACTCTTTTTTTTTTTTTTCGTTTTTATATGTGACATTGGGTTTGTTGACCCCTGAATTTGGTGTTAGACATAATGGTCGATGAATATTAATAAAATATATAATTATACATACATTCATATAATATAAATATATATATATATTTTTTTATAAAAAATCAACAGTTTAATACAAATTATTTATATACACACACGTAATTGCACATACTTCACACCAACAATAATTACCTCAAACTAAACTACTAAACAAACAATCTCAGATATCTTTTTTATGTGTATATAATTTAAAACACAACCAACAAGAAAATATAAAATAATAATTGCTATTAGTTATAGATATAGTGATGAATTTGTAACTTTTGAATGGTCCATATTTCGAAGAATTATACATTACATTGATATTATAATGCGATATATATATTAAAATTATTTTGACATGTGAATTTTATTTTATTTTTAAATTATATAACTAACCTTCTTTATCATTTTATTCTTTTTAAGTGATTTTTTTTTTGTTTTTTGCAGTTTCCTAGCAGACAAATGTGTTCCGGCGTGTCTAACATATGCCACGTGCGCATTTTCAGGCGAGATGACCAATTGTGCAAAAAAATGCTTATGAAACAAATTCTATACAAGCTCTAGTTATGAGACTAAAAATAAATATGTTTTTTTCCAAAAAATTAATTTAAGATGATAAGATCAAAATTATTGATTTAGAAATAGATAGACTAAAAATAAATTAATAAAATGAATGAAGAAAAAAATTTCATAAATGGGCCAAAATTGAACCAATAACATGAAAAAGGGGGTAAAAGTATCAATTTTAAAATAAAACTACTAAAGAAAATTATGTGAAATAATAAAGATTCATCCAATTTATTTTTGAGTGATACAATTTTCTATAAATATTATAAAAAGATAGAATATATACATATAGCATATAAATATAATAAGTATAATATACTACCTCCGTCCGATGCTAAGATCTCATTTACTTTTTTTGTGTTTATTTTTTAATATTAATTAATATATAAGAACGTATTACAAATTAAGAAAAATAGGTAAAAAATACTTTTATTAGTGTCTTATAATACTATTATAATGACATTTTTGCAAAAAAAGATACAAATATAAGAATATTTTTAATATTAAGTACAATGACGAAAAAGACAAATGAGACCTTCAGAGCTGGACGGAGAAAATATAGTTTATTCACTAATGAAAAATCAATAATATAAATATGATTTTTTATATCATCAATACAAATTTACATATATAACATGATATATATATATATTCATCTAAAAATATAAAATGAGAATATACATTACCAGAAAATTAGGCTATAATTGCGGTAAAAAAAGTCACGATTTTAATATAAATTGGTGATTTTTTACCAAAAAGTCACGGAAAAATATACGGAACTATTTTCGTGGAATTTTGCTGGTGACTCTTTTTAAGTGGTGATATTTCTGTGACAATAAGTTATAGAATAATACAATGACATGTCCGTGACTTTATATAGTAACAGAAGCTGCAACGAAATTTCGTGAATATTTTATAATGGTGACATTTTCGTGACAATAAGTTACAAAATAATACCATTACATCTCTGTGACTTTATATTAATGAAAGTTGTAACAATTCCATGATTTTATATTTTTGAAAAAAAAATATAATTATATTATAATTTTTGTTCAATGCAACCACACACGACCTGTCATGCCAACTTAGTTATCTATTCTAAAGTAATACTTTTTGTTTGTTATTACATTTTAACTATATAAATATTATTGATTATAAATTTATCTTTTAAAAATATATACATATTTATTTAATATATCATCATGAATTTTTAACAAAAAAATTGAATACCTACGAACGATATTGAATAAAGATATTGAAGATAATTTTATTATTTTGTTATTATTTTGAATAGCTATGAACAATAATAAGAAAAAATTATAGTTGTTTTCGTTACTTATGTTGTGACATTTGATTTTAAAAAGTCACAAAAATTATATTATGACAATATTTGTAATAATTTAAAATATTGGAAATATTTTGATTATTTTTTCCGCAACTTAAAATAGTTAAGAAAAAATTTCGTGACAATTTTTGTGACGAAATAGTCGAAAGACACGGAATAGAAATATCTTGAACATTTTCGTTACATAAGCCATTATTTTAAATAGTCACGAAAAGTTGTTTGTAGTTTTTTCTGCAAATATTACTTACGGAATAGTCAAAGCAAAAAGTTGTGACATAAATTTGTCACGAAATTACTTTCCGTGACTTTTAATTGTCACGGATTAAAATTCACGACAAATTTCCGTAATTATCAACCTTTTTTCTAGTAGTGATATCCTAAAATTGCTTTTTACTTTGAAAGATAGTTAAGTGAACTTGATGCATACTGTCTATATATATTTTTCTGACTTCTTTTATAAAATGAAATTAGACTTGAAAAAATACCAGTCCAACAATTTGGTTCGAAGTAATCTTTAAATTAGTACTTTTTTATAGATTTGTTTTTTCTTTTTAGAAAAAAAAAAAGGTATGTGAGAACCATAATTGATACTCCATCCGTAATGCAAATATGTGTTTATTTGACCGGACATAGTTTTAATAAAAGTGAGTAATAATTGTTAATTTTTTTTTATAGTAAAAAATAGTACAAAAATGAAATAATTTTTTACTTAAAAAGAAATATGAGAATACTTTTCGATGATAACCCAAAAAGGAAATGGGAATATTTTTCGATGATAACTCAAAAAGAAAAGTGAGTATAAATTTGAATGACGGAAGGAGTATTATTTGAGTGTGCATTAAAATAAACTTGGAGCCAAGCACAAATAGTCTAATAATTTGTATTGAAAATTATAGTTGACAAAAACTGAAACGAGATAATAAATGGGTTAGGTTAGAATTGGGTCTTACGACCACTTTATATGACAAGATTAATTAAAAAGGTATTAACAGGATTTGAACTCTGGACGTTGGTGATTGTGACGAGTATTTCTACTCGAACCATCTGTTATTATTATTATTATGATTATTATTATTATTATGGGACTCACGATAGCATTACAATAAATTTACAAAAATGTGTTTTAATTTGCAAGAGTATATATGTACTATACGTATCTTTTATATATATATATAGAGAGAGAGAGAGAGAGAGAGAGAGTGCGTACGTGCATGTGCGTGAGATTGTGTGTTCATCTTGGGTATGCAGTAATTTTGACTTGCAGAGGGGGAGAGAGAGAGAGAGAAACGTATATATATAATATGTATGTATAGGTGTATGTATGTGTGGGGTGGGGTGGGGTGGGGTGCAGAAGGTGGTACGTACAGAAACAGTGTTTGCATCATATGGCAACAAAAGTCGTCCACAGGGTAAGGGTAAGATAATATGCAAATTAAATTAAAATGGTTGGTACTGTCCAATGCTTTCAAACACAGACAGACAAAAGGCATTTAGTAGTAGTAGTCATTAAGGATATGACAGATATATATATATATACACATATACATATCTAGAGAGAGAGAGAGAGAGAGAGGGATCATCGACCCTACCCCAACCCCAACCCTACAATACCCATCCATGTATTTACTACTATTATTCCTCATGATATGTTCTTTTCTCACCAGCCCACACTATACATACATACATACATATATATACATATACACACCCTCTCTCTCTCTCTCTCTAGCTAAGTTAATTGTAGGAAAATGTGCGCAGCAGCAGCACAGCTGCCAAACTCGAAGGGATCAATGGGAAAGGAATAGTCAAGAAGCCCCCTCCCCCCCCCCGGCTTATACACAAATATATATATATGTATAAGTTTAGAGGAATTGAAATGAAGGATGAATTAAGAAAGAATAATACATGATCATAATCAATAGATCTGTTTAGTTAATTCTTCTAACAATTATATATATATATATGTGCGATTGGTGTGTAGTAGAATGAATTATGTATATATCTTCAAAGTGTATATACACATATATATAATTAAACAATGATCAATAATCATAGATGTTGATGAGTGTATTTGTATTTTTATTGTGAGGTAGGTGCTAGGTGGGGTGGGTGGGTAAGGTAGGAGGAGGAGGATCGAGATTGGTCATGGTGTTGGCGTTGTCCAATAAATGCTGAGAGAGAGAGAGAGAGAAAGAAGGATGGATCAGTGAGGCAAAAGGGATGTAAGTGTAAATATTTTGCATGATATGCAATGCAATGTTATAAATATATTTTATTTATTAAATTATAAAATAAAATAAAGAAATTGTAGAGCGAGAGAGAGAGAGAGAGAGAGAGAGAGAGAGAGAGAGAGGTCAGAGTCAGAGGGACAACCCGAAATAAATGCTAGTAAAGCTTTTGGGGCTTGGGAAGGCGTGCTTCTGTCGGGATATCCCCCTACCTTTAAAACCGTCCCTTTCACTTCATGCCCCTACCCCCACCCCCTAATATAATAATCATAGTAATATTATTTATATTATTCATTTCATTCTATATAATTTGAATGTATTATTTCAAAATAAAAAAATTTAAACAAAATATAATTAGTAAATAATTAAAAAATATAATATAAAAATATTTATAAATTAAGATAACTAAATAATTTAATTAAGATAAAAAAATTATAAAATATTACCTCCCTCCAGCAAAAAGAGTAACATTTATTTTTTAAACGTAGATTTTTTAATATTAGCATTATATTGATTTATAGTGGAAAAGATAAAAATGCCCTTGTTAAATTGTGTGATAAAAAAGTAATGACATTTGTGTAATATATTGGAAATTGTAAGAGTATTAATTGTGTTAGGTAGGTAGTACAATTACTAAATTATAAAATTATATCATTTTTTTTGGATAGATAAAAATGAAAAATTGTATCCTTCTTATGGGATGGAAGGAGTATAAAATTTAAAATGTGATTAAAATATATAATCATATTTCCAAGAAAGAAAATAACAAATTATGTAACACAGATGAAAATAAAAAGTAAGGACAAATTACATGAGACGGAGAGAATAGTATAATCTTCTTAATATTAGTATTATATGGTTATCAACTTAGTATTGAAATAATGTTTTATTATACAGAAAGGACTCAATCAATTTTTTTTTGGAAAATTATTGTCCTAAATAAAATGCCCTTTTTAAGTTTTAATATAACAATTAAGGAACTTATATATATATATATACATATACTTTTTCCGTTGCAATGCAAATTGTCATTTGGAATTTTATACTAAATTAAAAATTAATAGTATTTTATTAGTCAGTGGAATTTGTCGTTTGAATGTCTATTTTCTTCAAAAAAGACAAAAGATTAATTGTTGTACAACAAAGAAATTTAAATTATTGAATTACAAGTATTTCTATAAATTTTATTTATTTATATATAAAGTGGCAAATACTTTTTAATGAAAAAATCCCTTAAAAAAAAAATATGTACTCCCTCCGTCCCAGATACCATGTCCATGTTTCCGTTTCTGTCCGTCCCATATACCATGTCACTTTCATTTTTTAGAAAATGATTACATACTTTAATCTCATTTTATTTTTTTAATTTTAATTAAACTAATTAGTTATCTTAATCTTAATTTATAATTATTTATATTATAGGATAATTATTTTTACTAATACATTCTTAATTATCTACTAATTACACTCCTCCTAAAATACTGTGTCTATAGTGTAGCAGACACGGTGTCTGGGACGGAGGAAGTATTAACAATTTATAGAGAGGGTGGATTCATTCATGCACAATTGCACATTAATATTATTATGTACACCAATTATAGCCATTAACTAATTTCTAGTGTATAATTTGGTCACATTTTATTTCACTACAAGCAATATTGATCATATCCATTAACAATAAAATTAATCATATTTAATTTGTTACATCATTAATTTTTCAACTATGGGTACATAGGCACAATATATTTTGTTGTGTGCATTAACTCACACATGGTAATATATGCAAGAAAAATTAATTATATAGAATATTTTGTGTAATTATATTTAAAACACAATTATAATTAACAAGTGCAATTTGTATCCTTTTGGTTTTGCAATAGGTAGTTAAGTGTATTTGGATTTGTACATTATATTAATTACTTCATCCGTCGTCCAATTCTGTGCTCATTTGACCGGGTACAAATTTTAAGAAAAATATGTAAAACTAGAAATTTTACTTTTTTTTTGGTAAAGAAAAGTGATATTTTTTTACTAAAAAATAAAACGAGAATAAATTTGAATGACAATCAAAAAAAGGAAAATAAGAATAAATTTGGATGATGGGGAGTATTACGTAACTAATCAAAATTACTTAGATTTCTAAGTAAAGACAAAAACCCTAATTTCAATGTGCTCAAAATTAATTTCTTCAAGAGTAGTAAACTGTGACGTAGAACACACCGCCGCACATTTAAACACACGAGTAAGATATATATATGTAACGAGTTTGTTTGTAGGATTTTACTCAATCGAATGCTACGCTATTTAATTTGATATTCGTGAAACTATTTAAGTATTCGATAAGTTTCGAATCCTAAGTGTGATTTGTATTCAAATTATTCGAATTGATTATAATTCTACTTGCATTCAAATCACAATTATTTGAATATAGATACCAAATTTTCAAGTCAAACAAAATTATCTAATTTTTCTTACAATTTGATTATATATATTCCTTTATTTCAATTGAAATGGAAGTACAATTTGATTATATATATTCCTTTATTTCAATTGAAATGGAAGTACAATTTGATTATATATATTCCTTTATTTCAATTGAAATGGAAGTACTATTTTCATTATTTTTATTTGTGTCACTTAAAAGTATATATTGTTTATTATAGTAAAAATAATCGCACCCTAATAACATAACACTATTAATTTTAATTTACATAAATTACAATAAATATATTATTATATATACAATTAATATATATATAAAATACAAAGAAAAAAACCAAAATGACAAAAATCATTGTACATACTTTCACACTATTAAAATATGAACTATTATATTTTAATATATTACAAAAAAACTCAAAAGAATAAATTAGAGTGAAACCGAAGAAGTATGTGTCTATATACACTACAAAAAAAAAATATATTTGTAACTGAATTTCGTCTCTAATGATCACGTAGCTAACATAATTCCATTATTAATTCTGTCTCTAATATCATTAGTAACGAAAAAAGTGAATTTAAAAACGAAAAATTTCGTTACAAAAATGATATTTTCTTGTAGTGATATAAATATAAGAAAATTAAAATTAATTTTAGATGTTTTTATATTATTGGTTAATAATAATTTTTCTTTAAAAATATATATATCACCTCAATTACTTATTTTATATCACAAAATATAATATAATTTTTTTATTTTTTCCTCTATTTAAATTTAAAAATTTTCGAAAAATCCTATATAACCAAAAGATTGATTTTTTAGGGTGTGTGGTGTGGAGGAGAAAGAGAGGCAATATTGGTTGCCCTACCCCTAGCCTCCCCAGTAACATACGCTGACCTAACATAATAACACCAACCACAGTACAACCCTACCCCCCACCCCCCCCCCACCCCCCTATCCCTTCTTTCTTTCTTTTTCTTCCAGGAAACAAAATGGACTCTTCCTGTTTGTTCTCTTTTAATTCTCTTCTGAGCACACATCAGATCAATGAAACTCGTGCATTGCCCAGACCAGACCAGCCCCAGCACTGTGTATATATATATATATATAATTGAGAAATAAAAATAAAAATTAAATAAAATAATTAAAATGAGAATTGAACAGTAAGGAATCACAGGAGAAGGATGGGAATTAGCAATTAGGGTTAACTATTGACACAGTGAGTAGCAGAAACAGAAGCAGAGCCCATCGCATATAAACAAACAAGAAGAGGGGTGGGGGGGTGGCGTGGGTAGGGGTGAGGGGGGGTGCATGGGACCCACTGCCAAACGCATTTAAAGTAGAGGCTATCATTACACCGGTACGTCATCATTGTGCATCTCTACCCCCTCCTCTCTCTTTTGTTTTATTTATTTTTATTTTTTAAATTATACTCCTTCCCTCTGCGAAAATTAGCTATTGGAAAAAATTATTTTTGGTTTAAATATAATTAAAATTTATAAATTTTGATCATAATATAAAAATTTTATTAATTATGGTTCTAATATAACCAAAACTCATTATTTTTTGTCTCAATATAACCAAAACTATCATTCTTGGTTCCAATATGAAATTTTTATTAATTTTAATCTCAATATAACCAAAACTTATCATTTTTTGTCCAAATATAATCAAATTTTATCTTTTTTTGTCTCAATATCAACAAACTGACGGAAAAAGACTTGCAAGATTGTGCAATTTCTTCAAATATAAATATGAGATTTGATTTCTTTTCACGTCAGTATTCTCCGTCAGTTTGTTGACAGTGAAACCAAAAAGATAAAGTTTGATTATATTGGGACAAAAAATGATGAGTTTTTGTTAGATTGAAAGTAAAATTAATAAAAACTTTATATTTTGACCAAAAATGATAAGTTTTTGTTATATTGAGACCAAAATTGATAAAAATTTTATATTTGAACCAAAATTGATGAATTTTGGTTATATTGGGACTAAAATTAAATTTTTTCCATTAGTATATTTGAATTCGGCACGCAAATTAAAAGAATTAAATACTTTATTGAGAAAGTGAAAAGAATAAAAAGATAGTTAAAGAAATTTTTAGAAATTTAATTTATAATTAAAGAAAATATAATAAAATCAGTGGTATTTATTGTAAATAAATATTGAATAGAAGATAATAGTTAAATAGTGATTTTTTTATTTTTTCAAATATAGTAATGAAATAAATTTAATGAACGAATAAAAAAGAAAAATGAAATTAAATTTGGCGGAAAAAATGAATAATTTTGAGACATATTTTGAAATGTAGAAGATATTTTTTGAAATGTTTATGGTGTTATTGCTGAAGCCTTATATGTACATATGATTCATTTATTGTGGTAAGATTTTTTTTAGAAAACCCCTTTTTTTAAATGTTCTTATATATACCACAAATTAAATATTCACACTTTGTTCTATTCTTATTATGGTTTTCCTGCTTCGGATTGCAACACAAAATTATTTATTTATTATTTATGATTTTTAATAAAAAAATATTACTTCTTCCGTCTCAAACACCGTGCAATATTTGTGTTTAACACGAGAATTTAGGTGGGAAGTACTTCCTCCGTCCCAGATACTATGTCCACGTTGCCGTTTCTGTCCGTCCCACGTACCATGTCACTTTTATTTTTTGGAAAATGATTACACACTTTAATCTTATTTTAAATTTTTAATTTTTTTAAATTTTAATTAAACTAATTAGTTATCTTAATCTTAATTTATAATTATTTATATTATAGGATAATTATTTTCACTAATACATTCTTAATTATCTACTAATTACACCCCTCCTAAAATACCGTGTCTACAGTGTAGCAGACACGGTATCTGGGACAGCGGGAGTATTAAGTATGGTAATTTGAGATAATTTGGATATTAAGTGATGTGATTGGAGAGAGAAATGATTATTTGTTTTTTTTTTATTTGAGTGATGTGATGAGTTAAAGTAAAGTATATATTAACATATGTATAAAAATATTATTAATTATTTTTAAATTTGAAAATGTTGCAGTGAGCTTGGACAAACAAAAATAATGAAATATTGCAGGGTGTTTGGGACGGAGGGAGTATTTTTTTTTTATATAAAATATTGTAAAATTAATAATGTTTAAATTAAAACTAAAGCATAATACAAATATAGACATGAATTCTATAATTTCTATTCTTAATAAAATGCATTTTTTTTTTTCTTTGTAGAAAAACCCTTGAGATTTGATGTATTATTTTTAGTACAAGTGTTTTGTAATATTCAATGTAGTATTATTTTTTGTAAAAATTATTTTATTTCAATAGCTATTTTTTACATATAAAAAATTATTATATACAAGAATTATGAGTGTGTTTATTTTGTGAAATAATTTGAAAGAATATTTTTTTATATGATATTTGTTTTGTGAAATAATTTGAAAGAGCATTTTTTTTATATGAGATATAGAGAATTGTGTAAGTAATATAAAAATAATGAATATGTGTAATGTATTAATTATTTTGAAAAAATATGTTAAAAAAATATATATATATTAAAAGTACAAAAATATATAGAAAAGATATCCCTGTTTTCCTCATATTTTTGCCTTGAGATATCCAAAAATAAAAGTACATTAAATTTAATTTGTTTGATAACAATATGATAAAGAATTTTGATTTCACAGATTTGTTATTCCTGTGTGTTCTTTGAATTTGTTCCATTATTTTTATTTTATTTTTCTTTTTCTTTGAATATTAATTTAAAAATCAATATTTTATAGAACAAAATAATGTATTTTTATAAATGTAATAAATTTAAAATTAATCAAACTACAATACAACGAAGATGAAAAAAAAAGACCTAAATCATAAAACAGCAACTTTATTGTGCTGATTTCATATTTTTTCATACAACATTGTTAAATAGTTTAGATAGTATTGATCAAAAGTCCAGATAATTTACTATAGTGAAAATATGTATTTTTTGGAATTTTGATCAGTGCTTTCTGAATTATTGATCGATGTTTTATAAACTCTTGAATTGATGTTATTTAAGACAATAATAACACGATATAAAGCATAATGTTATGTAACATACATTTTTCAATAAAACTAAATAATTTTTTCTTACAACAATCATATATATATATAATAAATAAATAAATAAATAAAACAATGAATTCAATCTCAAACCAAAATAAACAAACCTAAGACACATAGCGTTTATTTGGTTGATGATTTTTATTTCTTCTTTGTAAAAAAGTCTACTAATCAATCGTACATTTTTATTATTATTATTTATATATATATAAATGCATTAATTCATTTCACAAAATATCACATTATAAATGTTAAAACCAAAAAACTAAAACAATTTTTTTTTTCAAAAAAAAAAAAAAAATCACCAAAAGAACAAACTCACAAAATAAGAGTAATAATTAAAGTACAAATCAAAGTTATAATATTGTTCCCAAACCTTTTTATGAGATGATTAAATGATTTGTTCTTTTGTGTTTTCAATTTATTTTTTTACTATTTTACTCCCTCTGTTCCAAATACCATGTTCACGTTATCGTTTCTGTCCATCCCACATACCATGTCACTTTCTTTTTTTGGAAAATAATTACACACTTTAATCTCATTTTAAATTTTTTAATTTTTTTTTTTTTTTAATTTTAATTAAACTAATTAGTTATCTTAATCTTAATGTATAATTATTTATATTATAGGATAATTATTTTCACTTATACATTATTAATTATCTACTAATTGCACCATTTCTAAAATACCGTGTTTCCAGTGTAGCAGACACGGTATCTGGGACGGAGGGAGTATTTTATTTTTTTAAAATATTATATCTTAAACATATTTTTCATTATATCTATTTTAACCTCAAAAAATATCAAAAAATAAGGTTTTGTTTATTAAAAGAAGAACACACCCTTTATTTTTTACTCTTTATACTTAAAATCCTAGCTAAATGTGAATTACACAGCACACTCACCCATATATATATATATATATATAAAATTTTTTAAAACATATCATTATTTGAAATAAATAAAGAAAGTTGTAAATTAAATTAAATTAAATTAAATCCAATAATTGAATAGCATTAAATTACAAGGGGTGATGTAGTGTGTCTAGTTGTTAGGATCTCCTCAATAATGCCATTAATTTCCTAACAGCTTCAGGACAAAACACTTCACCTCTTTCTTTCTACTTATTTACTCCATGCGTCCCACGTACCGTCTGCTATACCGTAGACACTATATTTTAAGAAGAGTGTAATTAATAGGTAATTAATAATGTATTAGTGAAAATAATTATTCTATAATATAAATAATTATAAATTAAGATTAAGATAACTAATTAGTTTATTTAAAATTTAATAAAAAATAAAATTAAAAAGTTTAAAATAGATTAAACTGTATAATCATTTTTCAAAAAAGGAAAGTGACATGGTACGTGGGACGGATAAAAATGACAATGTGGACGTGGGACGTGGAACGGATGGAGTATTTAATTTCTCATTTTTATTTTCATTATAATTTAATTAATTCATTATTACATCATAATTTATATACTATCGATCTATCTATCTATATATATATTATAAGTGTTCATAAATTTATCATTGTTTACATTTATACCTTGAAGAGGATTAGAATGTATATATGTTTCTTCGGTAATTTTAAATGTCGCATTTTAATTTCTATTTCTATTTCTATTTCTATTTTTATTTCTATTAATCGATTGTATCGGTCGAATTTTCCGTCACTAACTATTTTTGGTGAGTTTTCTTCTACTGTTTTTGATCCTTTCACTTCGAAGAATTCATTTAATTGTATTTTCAATTCTATTTTTATTGTTTTATTAAAAACTGTCACATTAGACACTTAATTTTATTTTTAAAATAATTTTATGTCTAGAAACATTTAATATCACATTCAAAAATTTAATTCAAGGGTGTATTATTATTATTTTATTTTATTTGTGAAATAATATGAAGGAATATATATATATATTGTAATGCAAAAAAAAAAAAAAAAAAAAAAAAAAAAAAAAAAAGAGAGAGAAAAAAGAAACACACCCCAAAACCCCCCTCAAAATATATGGAAACAAACCCTTAACTATTTGACCTTATAAAATGATGATATGCTATATTTGTTTATAATTATATGAGATATATAAAAATATATCTTGTACTAAAATCAATTATTATATATAATATATAAGACTATATCGTGTATTGTATTTGTATTATATTAATATAAATAATATGTTGTTTATTAGCATACTATGTGCTCTCAGAACGACCTTAAATTTTAAAATTCAAAATCATATCTGCCGTCATATCGAATAATATATTATTAGTTTTCACTTTCCCATTTTGATAATAAGCTTTATTTTTTAATATCTTAAATACACAATAAATATAAAAATGTCTTAACAAAAAACATTTAGCGGAATTTGAGTGATTAGGCCAACTATTATTCATTATTTTTTTAAAAAAATATTAAATCAAATACATAATTTTCTTCTTTTTTTTTATTATAATAAATACTATATTAATTTAAAATTTAAAATATCAAATCAATACATAATTAAAATAAAATACTATGTGCTCAATACTATATATTGTAGTATATTAATAGGTGATATATATCGAAATAAATTGTGACATATGCTTCGTAGATTATTATCATGCATAGCTTGTCGGTTTTTGTACTATGTTAATATATAATCTTATGCTACGATAAATTATAACATATGTTGCATGTATTTTTGACATACTAATAGAATGAATCGACATCTAAATCAGCACCATAACCATTGATATATATAAGATATATTAATCAATGAAATATAAATGCTATAAATATATATATATTTGTATATAATCCCTCAAAAATAAAATAAGCAATTTATTAAAACTACAAAATATTAACTATCAATATATTTTCCCTTCAAAAAATAAAAGGGAAATAAGAAATGAAAAAGCATGAAGAGAAATTGGTGTAAAAAGACACATAAAATTATAAATATATATGTTAAATTAAAAAAAAAAAGGTGATAAATTAAACAAGAGATAGAGATAGTAATAAAGATCGAATAACAACAATAATTAATTTAAACAAGTGTTTTTAGTTTTTAAAAGTAGTGTCTAATTTAAGCAATTAATTAATTAATTTAATTAATTACCTATATATATATATTATAATCCCACTGGTGACCTCTTTCTTCCGTACCGCCGGATTTCTCCACAAAACCCTAAGACGGTTCAACCGGCGTCCGGCGGCCGTCCGCCGCCGCCCCCGTCCTCGACTGCTGGAATCCGCCGAGCTGTCCGATGCTGGCCGACATGTTCACGGCGAGGAGGCTACCGGCGTCGTATCCATTCCCGCCGTCGAAGGCCCGGATCACCTGCTGCTGATTCACCGGGAAGAGCTGGTGGTGGAAGTGGTGGTGGTCGCGGGCGGCGCCGCCGCCGAGTAAGTTGATCCCCTGGTGGTGCGCGATCAGGCCGTGGCCGGAGATCCCGAGGTTCTGGTACTTTGAGAGCTCCGATTTGGCGCAGCTGAGATCCATCTGCAGCTGCCGGAGCTGGTGCTGGAGGAGGGAGATGACGCCGACGCAGCCGTAGACGGGGTCGCGCAGCCGCATGTCGGCCTCGTAGGCGAGCGAGTTCACGGCGTCCTCGCGCTGGTGCGGCTGCAGCTCGTTCAGCAGCTTCGTCACGTTGCTGGCGCCGAACACCTTGTGCACGTTGGCGAATTTCTGCGGCTGGTCCGGCGGGAAGTACGGCGCGAACACGCACTCCGGCTGGCATTTCCGCCGCAGAAATTTGCACGCCGCGCACGGCGAGGTTGACGATGAAGCCATTCCTGAGATCCTTTCTTTCAAAATCTCTCTCTTCGGAGACCTTTGATAGAATCAAGAAATGAAAATTGTGAAGAATTTGATGCAAGAACATGTGTTGGAGCAGAGAATTAAAGCCCTAATTTTTATTATATATATATATGGCAAAATTGCTCGTAATTTTTTTGTGGTTTCGAAAATCAGCATAAATCCTCTTTTATTTTAAAAATTGCATGACGTGCTCTTATACTTTAAAAAATATTACATGAAACCCCACGCTGGTTTTAAAACTAGGCGTAAATCCCTACTTTACTTTAAAAAATTTGTATAGCGCCCTCCTTATACTTTAAAAAATATTACATAAAATCTCCTGTCATGCAAAATACACAGATCAAAATACACAGATAGCAAATAATCTTCTCATCATACAACAGAGTTTTCGTGACGGTGGAGTTTTATACTAAATTTCGAAACCCCGTAAAAGTTATGAACAATTTTACGAGCATATATATATATGTGTGTGTGTTTCTCAATTTTAGGAGAGGGAAGGAAATAAATGAAATATGATGAGGGCAGGCCATGATTGAGGCAGATAGGCTTTAAAGACATAAGATTAGACAAGCAAATCATTGACAGCTTTGAAGAACCAAAACACCATTGAAATAGAGATGGAAAGTTACAGGCAAAAAGTAATCTGATCTGATGATCATATCCATCTCTGGTCAAATCATCAAAATTAATTAATGCAATGCTAACTCGATAATAAACCTGCCTCTTTATATATGTATGCCTCACCTCCCACGATCTGCCAATCCAAAAACACAGAAATATATATACAAAAAAAGGTAAATTAATTGGGTTCTCTCTCTAAAATCTAAATAAAATTTCTCCTTATTGAAGAATATATACACTGATTATGAAAAATTCTGATTCTTGGCTATCATAAACAAGTGAGAAAACCCCAAAATCAGTAAAAATCATTCCCACTTGTGAATTTGTTTTTCTACACAGATGATAGCTAAGGCCATTGAAGAAAGCTTTGTAGTGATGTGGGGTGATGGAAAATATTGCAACTAGGGGTTTTTTAATTTTTAAATTTTTTTTTTATTTTTCTTGATTTTAAAGTTAAAGAAAGGAAGATTTTGGAATTGGATCTGGTGAAAGTGAGAGTTTTATATGGTATATTTTATTACTTTCTTCCTTTTAATGTGCCACTGATATCAATGTTAGTCTTTCAAGCAGATCTTGCTTAGAATTCTTTCATTCTCACATGTGAGTGAGTGAAAAACAAAAAAAACAAAAGGGTGCTGTAATATTATATCTCTATACCTTTAGAGAGAGAGAGAGAGGAGAGGGAGACACAAAAAAAAAAAAAAAAAACAAACAAACAAACAAGAAGTAGATTACTTGAAACTTACCTGTGAAAATGAGACTTTTGAAAGTAAGCCAGTTGTCTCTCTACTGCAATATGTATTTTAGTCTCACACACTCACTCAAACAAGAACTAAAAAATATATGCACGTACGTGCAGCAGAAGTGTGAAAAACACCAAAAAAGAGAAAAATAAAATAAAAGAATGACAAAATAAATTAAATAAATAAATAAATAATGAGAAAAATAGCATATACCTAGACAGAACAAAAGTTGTTTAAAACGCCTGTAATTCTTCTTCTTCTTCTTCCTTCTTTGCTTCTGATGATGATGATGAAAAAAGATTTGATTTTTATTTTTATTTTTTTAATTGCCTCGATTTCTGCGGTCAAACATTACCTTTTTTCTTTTTCTTTTTGTCCTCTCCCTTTTCAGATTTTTCCCCACTTTGGCTTGTGTGCTTCTGAGAAACAAACCTTGGATCTTGCCTTGCCTTAATTTCACCCCCTCAATTTTTTCCTACCTTTTTTCCCATTCCCTAACAAAAAAAAAAATTAAAAAAATATATAAATCAAGAATCATTGTACGTAGTTACTTGCTTACACACCCACCCCCACCCCCCCCACCCTCCCTTTCTTTCTGCCTTTGCCTAATGATGAGACGATAATCTTTCTCTCTCTCGATCCTTTTTTTCTTTTTGTTTTAATGATTTTTGAAGATCACGCAAAAGGGGCCTTTCTTTGAGGGTCAGGCAATCTTTTCGCTGCTGGGAATTATATAGAAATGAAAATATGCAGCAGCATATAAAGATGGTGCTGCGGAAGAACAGAAACAGCTCTTATCTCATGAAGAGAGAGAGAGAGAGAGAGAGAGAGAGAGAATGGGTTAGAGAGAGAAAGACAGAGAGAGTAGGGATATTAGCCTGTATGTATATGTATGTCTATATGTATACGTGTTTTTACTGCGTGTATGAAGAGGTGAAGGCGGAGGAATTCCCCCCAACACCAGAGGCTATGGAAACGGGGAGAAAGCAGCAGAAAGTTAAAAAATATAAATAAATCAATCAATCAATTTTTTTTTTAAAAAAAAAAAAAAGAAAAGATTTTTATAAGCTAACAAATAGTAGTATAAAGGAAATTAAATAAATAAATAAATGAATCAAAGTAAAGATCACTCTCAGTGGTAATGTGTAGATAGAGTATGTGTGTCTTCTTGTTCCTTTTGTTGTATTGTGTCTATACATACATATATATATATATATATACACGCACATTCATACACTGCATGTATACATTTCTCTATAAGGAAGAAGAGAATTGAAGTGAATTATTGCTACGGGCAGGCAGGTCGGGGTGGGGTGGGGTGGGGTGTGGGGGGGTAAGGGGGTATAAGTATAATCAGTATGACTATCTTACATGTTTTCAGAATGCAGAGATTTGAGAGCGAGTTGTCTAGTGTCGTGACATGACCTTTCCTCTTAATTATTTATTTATTTATTTTCCCAATAATATATATATTTTTTATTAAATTAATTAATTGATTAATGTTGGTGTATGTAATATGGGGTGGGGTGGGGTGGGGTAGTGAAAGTAAAATGTATATTGTGGGATGTTTCCCTTTGTTTTGTGTTGGTGTCATGTCATTTTTAGTCATCTGCCCTAATCACTACACACCATTTCTGGTATCTATCTCAACTTATAGGTCTCAGAATTAGGGTTTTCTTCAGGTTCTGAATTTTATGGGATTTAATTTATTTATTTATTTACAGGAGATTTTATTTTATTTTGGAGGTTTTGCAGGTTTGTGTTTGTGTGCATGTTCTAATTAATTTAGAATTAATGCAAGAATGACAGCGATTACAGCACTAAATTGAATGCTAGTTTAATCTAATCAACACAAAAAATCAACGCAAATAACATAGTATTCAATTATATATTGTATTGTACTGAAAATTAATATATATATATATAGTGATGACTATTGTATTATATATCATTTGGTTTTATAATATATACTCTTGTAACAAAGTATCTATTTCTTTTTTTTTTTTAAAGTAATTGTACTATCTACTTAATATTACAAATATCTTTCAAATTTACAATATATTACACAAATGTCATTACCTTTATATAATGCAATACTAATAAGGGTAGTTTAGTCTTTTTACCTTTATTTCTACTGCATCTCAATATAATACTAATATTGTTAAAACTCCGTGCAAAAAGGTAAATGGATAGATAGATATGAGACGGGAGAAGTATTTGTGTATTTTATTATGATGTGTTGTTATGTTTGTGAGACATATTTTACGCACTGACTGGATCTAACAAGCATAATGATAATTTGATCTGGTCAGCATGAAATCCGACTGTGAAAATCAGATTTTTGAGATTGACAACAACTATTCTTTTCTGAGTGAACTCGAAAGTGACAAACTTATTTAGATATACTACATTCGTCTGGCTCTAAAGATCTTATTTACTTTTTGTGTGTTGATCTTTGAATATTAATTATTATATCAAAATATAGTATAAATTAATAAAAAATTGCAAAAATACTTCCATTAATATCTTATAAAATGACATTTGTACAAAAAAAAAATATACAAATATAAAAATATTTTTAATGTTAAGTATTATGATGCAAAAGATAAATGTGACCCTTGGAGGCGGACGGACGTAGTATTTGTTTTGGGGATTTGCTTAATTGGGTTATTGAATCACATGTTGAATTTACCTACAAGAGCTTGACATAAATTTTTGTCATTAAATCATGTTATTTATTAGGTATAAGTTTTCTATTTGAATATTTATTTTGATAGTGTTTTTATGAACACATTCCTAATTTTGAGGTGTTCTTTCTTTTAATTGAATATGTTTAATTCATATTTGACATATGTTAGTGAAGAAATATGCTTGATTGTGTTTTCAAGGACTTTTTTTCACTATTGATACACAATAATTTATTTTTGTTACTCTCTTAAAAAAATATTGCATCATCGAATTATTTTTTATTTGATATATTATATTTGAACATGATTTTTTTTTTATTTAGAATATTATATTAAATTAAAGATCAGGGTGTATTATTTTAGTGAAATACATATTTTCAAAAAAAAAAAATTAATAATAATACTCTATGAGTACGTAATTCAAAATATTATTTTTATCATTTTTCGTCCATTTCATTTCAAAGTATCTATTTCCTATTTTAGAAAATGTAATCATACATTAATACTAAAATACTTTTAATTTTACTCAAATTACAAACATATCATTATACATACAATTACTTTATACATAAAGTTAAAGAAAAAAATGTCAAAACTTTTTACATAACTAATAAAATATTATTATTTCTTAATCTACTAAATAACCCCACATAACCCCAAAATACTCTTCTGAAATGGACCAGAGGGAGTATATTACATATATATATATATTATTTTTATATTACTCACATAATGTCTTATACTTCACATAAAAATAAATAAATAAATAAATAAATAATCTCTTGGAACCATTTAACTAAACAAACAAACCCATACTTATTATCGGACAAAATAAGAATAGTCAAGAATATTATACTAAATCAAAATATTGATATATTAAACAATCATTTAAATTCAAATTATTTGGGCAAAATATGTAACTATCTAATTTATACAACATTATATATAAAGTATATGATAGTTGAGATATATTATAATTAATTTACAAATATATTCACGTATCTTATCTTAAATTCTTTGTAATATTCTACCAAAACTTTAATTATCGAGCTGACTTATTAACAATTTTCTTTTTTCGAACTTCAAGTGAAAATAATAGTATTTGTATCTTTGTTTAGACAAGTATTTTGGAGGTTTTGAGTTTTGAAGAATTTTAAAAATAGTAAAAAATTAGTATTTAATAGAAGAATGATATTTTGTGAGATAAAATAGATAATATGTTTGTTCATATAGTTTTTACCATTCACATTTTCCCATAAATATATATAAAAAGGACAAATTTTATACATACATTATGACAATATATATAATATACACACTTTATTCATTCAAAAAATTAATAAGTTAACACAAATATGTTATTCTCTTTGTATTACCAACTCAATTTTTTACACCTAACATAAAAATTAAATTCATAAAAAACTATTAAAAAATATCAAATCAAACATTTATTTTTTATTTTTTAAATCCCTCGTGGTTTGTTTGTTTGGGGATTGGATTTTAAATCCACTATTCATCCATTTTTTTCCCCCTTCAAAAACATCAAATCAAATACCTATTTTTTATTTTTTATATTATACTAAAAATCAATTTTACATTCAAAACATCACATCATACAACTATTTATATCACATCATACGACTAATTTTTTTTAATTTTTTTAGACTATAAGAATAAATAGATATGCATTAAGTTGTAGAATCCATTATTCATACAAGAAAATGGGTCACAAAAAACTAGTGAACTAAATAACACATTAGGTATTTGGAACTCACAAATTATATTTAAGCAGTTTCAACTCAAAAAATATAGTTATTACAATATTTTTATTCTAATTCACAAATTTATTTTGTACCCAAAAAAAATATTCTTCCAATATTTTATTTTATGTATTATTTTAAACTACTATTTATATTTACAATTAATATTATCTTTAAAAAATTAAAAATAAATAAAAGAACTAATAGACAATATATATATATAGGCAATATATATATATATATTTAAAGAACTAAAATTGGTGTCAAATCATAATTTTTTACTACATCTATCTCAAGTCAATATATATTTTTTTTTACCATTTTTGTCCGTACTACTCAGATTATCTATTTCCAATTATAATAAAACTAATAATATCTAAATATTAAAATACTTTTATTTTTTATAAAAATATTCATTTTATTTGTACCTTTAAGGACAAAAATATCAAAATAATTTTATATTTTTACTAATTAATAAAATATTATTATTTTTTAATCTACTGAACAGAATTTTTCTTTATTTTTCACAATAATTAAGTTAGAATGAGCTATGATACATAGATGTATTATTATTCTCTTGATGTTGCAAGCCTAAATTTGAAGTATAAAGTTTGGAAAATGTTTTTTCCATCACACCACAATCAATAATATTTAACTTTATAAATCTAATTTATATGCAATCCTAAGTATGGTATAATTATACCCCCTCCGTCATGCAAACGTGTGCTCCTTTGACTGAGCATAAATTTTAATAAAAGTGAGTAATAATTATTATTTTTTCCTTTTATAGTAAAAAAAAATACAAAAAATATAATAATTTTTTACTTAAAAAAGAAACAAAATATTTTTCAATAACCCAAAAAAATAATGAGCATAAATTTGAATTTCAGAGAGAGTATTAATTGATTATTTAAAGTATTGGGACCACAAATCATACAACACATATCTAGCATTGGACAATACAATTCCTTTGGAATAGGAAATACATAACTACAAATAGAAAATACAAGAAAAATCAATAGTTATACATTTGTAGACATAACAAAGGCTTTCTTTCAAATATAAATAGATAAATAAATTAGCATGCAACATAATTCTTTATAAAATATATCAATGTTCATATAAAATATTATATCAAATAATCATTTTATATATAACCTCAAAATACAAATACATACTGAACAAATTTAAAATATATTATTTTTTTATGACATAAGAATCCGTCATTGCTATTCTTAATACCATTGGACCATTTTTTACGGGACACCCAAAATAGATTATTCTAAAACGTAAATGTGGATTTTCAGCCTTTGTTTTGGATTTAAAATATTTTAAATTATACTCCCTCCGCCCATTAAAATTAATTTATTTGGGCTCGGTACGGAAATTTAAAAAAAAATATTTTGTTGAAAAAATGATAAATAGTTTAGGGTATTTTTGGAAAGTTAGTTAAAAAGTAAAGTAAATGAATAGAGAGAATGTATAAAGTTAAATGATATTTGTTGTAAACAAGTGTTGAACGAAGGGTAGTAATTAAATATTAATTTTTTGACTTTATCAAAATTAATAATTGGATAAATTTAATGCACAGACTAAAAAGGAAAGTGAGAATAAATTTGACTTAAGGTGGGGGAGTATTAGAAATTTGATAAATTGATGTTAAAAATATTTGTAATAATTGTATTAAATAAATAATATTTAATGCGATTAGTTTTTAATAAAAATATTTTATTATATTAATATTCATATAAAAATATGAAACACAATAAATTACTGAATTATCTTATTAATATCTCTGAAAATTATGATACAGGCCCAACTGTAGTACAAAATATTGTAGTAACCCAATTTAATTACTGGGCTTGGCCCAATGGATAAATTACAATTGTACTCAACTGAAATTTCAATTTATGAATGTTAAAATGAATTTAAATCTATTTTGAATATTTTCTAAAATTCAAATATTTTATTTAGAAAATTTTAAAACTACTTTGGAGTCAATAATAAAGACACAAGTTAATTTGATTACAAATTATTCAAGTGTGTATTTGAGTTTAAAAAATAAATAAATAAAATTAATATCAATTTAATTGTGTGAATCAATATATGTTATTTTATCATTTTATAAGTACATATCTATGTTTTACTTATATTTTTTTTAGCTAAAATGATAACAATAAGCAAATCATGGCGTTCAAGGTTTATTTGAGTGTTGTTTAAAATTAATAAAAGTTTCAATTAAAATAAATTTTTATATGATATAAGTAGGTATTTAATTTGAATAATAAATAAAAAAAAATTAAAGTATCTTCATTTTGTTGTTTTACGTGTGTTTTTTATATCTTAATTTTTCCTTTTAAATAATGGTTGGATGCCTATAATATAAAAATTGTTATATGTTCTTACATGATACATTAAGGTTGTGTTTGTTTGGGGGATTGGATTAGATTTCGACTATTCGTCCCATTTTTTTCTTCTCAAAAACATCAAATCAAACACCTATTTTTTATTTTTTATATTATACTAAAAATCAATTTTACATTCAAAACATCATATCAACACCTATTTATATCACATCATACAACTATTCAAATTCAAAATTTTTACTATTCAAATCCCAACTCAAAATCCAAAACCCCAAACAAACACACCCTTAAATATAAAAAAAAATAAAAAAAAAAGAATCAAACAACATAACTTTAATACTCCCTCCGTCCCATAACAAACTATCTATTTTTCCATTTTACTCTACCCATAACAAAGTATCAATTTTTTTTTAGTAAATGTACTCCCTAACATTACAAATACTCTTACAACTTATAATATATTACACAAATGTCATTACATTTATATCACACAATACTAATAAGGTTATCTTAGTCATTTCTACTTTATTCCTATTACATTCCAATATAATACTAATATTTCTAAAACTCTGTGAAAAAAACAAATAGATAGATAGTTATGGAATGAAGGGAGTATGATATTTTAAATTTTAATATACAAACTTTTAAATTAAAATATATAAAAAAAAAATTATACTATACCTATTGAAAGCCACATATAATACACACATTTGAAATAACAATTAAAATAATTAAGCTAAGAACAAGTTTGATTACCAACCTCACCTACATCAATCAATTCAATTCAAAGCCTTATAAGACTTCAAACTCAATTCTACACACACACACACACACATATATATATATATATATCATTGATATATAGAGCAATCAATTTCTAGCTTCTCAATTATTCAGTGATTAAATTTAAAAAAAAAAAAATGAAGAAATTTGGTAGTATCCTATCAATCACTACAACCCTAAAAATAGTTACATGTTTAGTAGCTATACAAACCCTAACCCTAACTCGAGCCGAAGAACCATATGTCGATTGCATGCATGAGCTTCGATTTTGCCTAGGTTACCTCAACAACGACAATCAACAGCCTCCCGGTGAGAATTGCTGCGAGCCTCTCGACTACATTCTCAAAACGATTCCACAATGTTTGTGCAATCTTATGAGCCTCGTCGGAATGGAACAAACGGGCTTCAATATTTCTCAAGCTCTAACATTGCCCGATAAATGCAGCCAACGTACTAGTAGTAGTAGTAGTAGTCCCGTCAATTGCGCTAAAGGTATGTTCGTGTGCGTGATCATGTAGTCTGAGTGTCGTAATATCAAATAGATAGAAGAATGAAATTAATACTCCATCTGTTATTCAAATCTATGTTCACTTTCCTTTTTGGGTTGTTATTAAAAAATATTCTCGTTTTTTTTTAAGTAAAAAATTATTATATTTTTGTATTTTTTTTACTAGAAAAAAAGTAACAATTATTATTCACTTTTATTAAAATTCTTACCTGGTCAAATGAGCATGCATGACAGAGGGAATACTGTTTACTAAGAAATTCCTATAGACATTTTATTAAATGAAAGAAAAAAAAATAAAGAAAATAGAGTAGATCATTTATGTCATATAAAATGGTATTTATTTTTTATTTTAATCTGTCATAAAATAAAGTATTAATTTCTTTTCTAGGTAGTTGTACTAAATATGTATTAAACATTAAAAATATTTTTACAATTTGTAATTTATACTATATTACAGAAGTAGAGTTAATTTTATTTAATCAATATCACTAACTAATGCACACTACTGATAGGGGTATGAATGTCATTTTAATGTGTTTATACTAATATACATATATAATACTAATATTCAAAAAATATACTTCTATATGTATAAAAAAATAAATGAATATGTTTCATAAAATTGTTTTTAAATATAATTTATTTTAACGATCAAGTTCTATTTAAAAAAAAAAAATACTTATGTTTATATATGTATATTTTTGCTAGAATTTGTCGATTTCATTAAAAATATTCATATTGTCTTATACAAAATTTTGGAGACAAATTATATGATAAATTCTTTTACAAGCTAAAATATTCTTTTAACATTAATTTGATGATGATATAATTTTTTCATAGAATCAACAAACTCTATACATAGTCACGAGCAAAAGCAAAAATACATGGATAAAATTGGAGGTACAGATTGTTTGTTTGTTTAGTATTTTAGTTTGATGTATATTTTTTTATGTGAGATATAAATAATCGTGTAAATAATATCAAAATTAATATTTTATATGAAATATTGATTTTTTGTAAAATAATAATATATATTATGTTATATATTTTGAAAATTGTGTCGAAAAAAATGGACAGAAAAAGACTATGCAACAAAATGCTCATAATAATAATAATAATAATAATAATAACATAGTGGTGATTTGAAAATATTAATAATATATTGGTGGTTCGAAAAGCCGTATTAGAAAAAATAAAAATAAAAATTGATGATAATTGGTGTTAAATGTTATATTATTTTAGCAATTTATATATCTTTAATAATAATAATAATAATAATAATAATAATAAGTCTTTAATAATAATAAAAATAATAAGTCTTTAAATATGTTGATATGAACGACTAAGCAATGAACGAAAGTATTTTCAGGTACACGGGAAACGACGTCGTCGTGGAAGAACAAAGCTGAGAGTTTAGTGATTAGTTCAAGATTATTAGATTCAAGTTTAATTATTGCTATTGTCTCTCTTCTTCAATATTATTAATTTCGCAATTGTTATAATTTAGTTTAATTATTGCATTGATTTATATATTTGTAGTTATCTTTTCTTAGTAAGTTATTGTATTATTATTTTTATTTAAAAAAGATATTGTTGTTTTTATTATATTATGTATTCTCTCCGTTTAAATTAAAAAATAATACTATATCTGTTCTACTCGAGTCTTATTTATTTTTTGCGTGTTGACATTTGAATATTAACTATTATATCAAAACGTAGTACAAATTAAAAAAAAATGTAAAAATATTTCTATTAGTGTCTTATAATACTAATTATAGTACAAAGTAAGTTATTGTCAGTCATGTCCACCGTTGTCGACATTGTCAGCTGCGCATGCCGTCATCGATCTTTCCAGCCGCATCCGCTGCCATCGATCTCGCTAGACATATCCGCTGCTATTAACGTCTTCCCGCCGTCGATCCTCCTTCTACTTATGTCTCCCTTAAAATTAATCTTCTAATGGTGGAAGCAATAAAGCGAGATCCAGAGCAATCGATGAAACTCAAGATAAAGATAAACAAACAGATCAGTGTCCGGGAAAAATAGCGGATTTTAATAATGAAAAGCTCTTTCGGCCAAGAAGCATAAGATGATTCATTAGAGGTACATGTTTTAGGGGACTCTGTAGGTTATTATTTTATTTTTTGGTTTTTTTTTTTACATTTGTTTTCGTACGAAAAACTTTTATTTATGAACATATTTACGGTATGATTTGTATACATCGTCGGAGCTCAAAAATGATGCATTGGTCCAATTATTGTCACTGAGAAAATCAAATGAGCATAACATTATAACGTATGTTGTATATAGTACTATTCTATAGTTTACGAAATATAGTATTACGTTGTCGTTTCAGCGTTAACATATGATGAAACTATCTACTTTTTTTTAAATCAACATATGATGAGATAATTATTTTATACGCTTTTTAGACATTAAAATAATAAAAAAAAATGAAAATAATTTGATTTGAAGTATGATTTTTGGATGTTGACCAATGTTTTAAAGGGCAAAATATATTCTTTGTAATATTGTAAAGAAGTCAATATTTCTTAAATTGAATAAGTTAGGATGCTATTTATCTTATGGAGTATGATAAAAACTTGGTTCAAATACTCCCTCCGTCGCTTTAAAAGGTTATCATTTTTCATTTTCGTCTGTCCCAAAACAAGGTTATCATTTCCTAATTTAGTAATTGTACTACCTATTTAACATAATAAATATTCTTTCAACTTACAATATATTACACAAATGTCGTTACTTTTATATTATACCATACTAATAGAGGTATTTTTGTCTTTTTTACTACAATCCAATATAATACTAATCTTAAAAAATCTACGTACAAAAAACAAACGTCACCCTTCCAACGGGACGAAAAGAATATGATTTTTTAGATAAATCAATTTAATTTTATTACAAAACTCATTATTTTTTAGAAAATATTTACGTAAAATAATAAAATCTAAAATCATCCTAATAAAATAACGCGGAATACTCTTTATTTTTTTATTTTTTTATTTCCGCCTACATATCAACTGTGCAACTATTGGATTTGCTAATTGGGATAAATTTAAAGGTGTCACAATATATTATTGGAAGTGTGTATTTACTATTTCGGGTGATGATTAAAAAAATCTCTCGTTACAATTATTGATACGTTGAGTGACTGATAAGATCGTAATGCACACATCTGTAAAACATGATATTCAGTAGATCGTCTTTATATATATATAATACGAGAATCTGCAGTCGCTATCGTTCGGATACATTCTAGTAAATATTTGGTCGAATCTAATAACCTGCAAACTAAGCTCCATAAGATAAGATAAATTGGGAGTTCGCGGTCAAATTAAACCCAATACCTTACCAATTAGACCCAATAAGACAAACCATATTTGTGTAAGAACCCACCTTAATTAATTATTATTACTCTGTTTGGCTAAATAGTTGACATTCTACACATGGACGGCCACTGCAACTTATTATTATTGCTCTTCCAGTTTGGCGCGTCTCTTACCAACCAAACGACGTCGTCCCCATTATGTAACTATACATACACATTATTATATATATATAAAAAAAAAAAAGAAAAAAAGAAAAGAGACTCTCCGATTCCTATGCTGCTGAAATCATTCTTCCTCCTGTCTGAAATCCAAGCTACCGAATTCTTTGCGAATCCCTAAAATCCCGTCGCCATGGATGACCAAAACGACGATGCTTTGCTTCGTCGCTCCAATTTCCAATGCTACTCTGAGAAGTTCGCTTTCCGGTCAGATTCCGACGACGATTCGGCCGAGGGCAGCCGGAAATTCAGTTTCGATGATACCGGCTCCAGTTACCAGAAGACGCCCAGAATCTTTGATCGGTTCTACAACTCCTCCTCGTCGGATGAAGAAGTAGATGAGGTTGGAAGTTCGTCCAATTACCAGCGCCGTCTGGATTATATGCTCCAGTTCCTCGACCGGAAGCTCTCTAATTCTCCGTCCCCCGATCAGCCATTGCCGGAATTTACTGCTACGGGCGGCGGGACGGGGATATTCCGGCCTCCATTTCGGGCGCCGGTGCATCCGACCCGGCCGCCGAGTCTTGAGATAAGGCCCCATCCGTTGCGGGAGACTCAGGCGGGGCGATTTCTTAGGAGGATTGCTTGCGTCGACGATGGTGATGGGCCGCAGCTGTGGGCTGGGTCGGAATGTGGAATTAGGGTGTGGGATTTGAAGAACGATATGTATGGAGTGGCCGAGGATGGGGAAGAGGAGGGAACGGTGAGGTACTGGGAATCAGAGCAGGTTGCGTCCCCTACATTGTGTTTGGTTGGGGATGGGGGGAATAGAGTGGTGTGGAGTGGACATAGGGACGGGAGGATTATGTGCTGGAAGATGTTGGATGCATCAACTGAAAAAGTGAATGGGAGAGTGAATGTCACTTGTAAGAATGAGTTTCAGGAGATGTTTTCGTGGCAGGCACACCGGGGTCCTGTGTTATCCATGGTTGTCAGTTCTTATGGTAATTCAATTTAGGCTTATACATACATATATATATATGTATATACATATATATAAGAAAGAAAAGTATTTCTCTGGTTTAGCTTCAACTGTGTTAAGAATTGTGGGGATGATTGCATATGAGCTGACAGTGGAGTTTTGAGTGAGTAAAAGTGATATTCAGGGAAAAATGATCAACATGTAATGTGTTTTTGTGGTTTGTTCATCAGTTAGTTCTTGTGTGAGATCTGCTTTTAACATTAAGTTCGTGTGCGAAAAGAAAAGAGAATAATTTCCAAGCTTAAGTGAATTGAGAATAGATAGTTCTCATAATTGGAGAAGATTTATAAGACTTAATTGTTTTTGAACACTGTCTATGGTTTCTACTGTTAAGATCATTGTTCAGCTGTATTAGTTGATAGAGACTTGAGAATTATATTCACTGGTTCAGATTTCACACCAAAGGATAGAACTTGTTAAGTATGTTTAATCTTCTTTTCTATGTTCTAGTCTCGTGATATGACTGCTAGGAAAGCAGAAAGAAGTGTGAGACAGAGGGAATACCAACTCAAGCTAAGATTGTAATACAGAAATCACTGCTGTATTGAGAACATGATTTTTGCTTCTTTCTGATAAGTAAAATGTCAATTAACCAATCTGAGCCAGTAGAAATGTGACAGTAACTGTCATTGAGATTTCTTCAGAATCGTTTGTGGCTATGGAAGTGTACAGTTACGAAGTTAAATATAGATGCTTATTACATGCAGCTGTGCTTAGTGCTAACAAATCAAATAAAAATGCCATATGAACTAAATAAACTTAAGTCACTTTCCTGTGTGCTTGATGCTATGCTGTCTTCCGCAACCACATTCCTCTTTGCAAACCATTGCTGGGAAATACCCCACTTAGATCTTGCTTCTGTCAACAAACTGTTTTCGGAACAGTTTGTTTTCTTTTCTTTGTTTTGAATGAATGGGAGCAAATTCATACTGGATTTCCATTGCTCTGCTCATATCCTTTAAGGTTATTCAAATGATTATATTGCTGGGAAATACCCCACTTAAAATTGATGCATCATCTTTTTTCTTCAGGAGATATATGGTCTGGTTCAGAGGGAGGTGCAATAAAAGTCTGGCCTTGGGAAGCTATTGGAAAGTCATTTTCTCTAATAGTTGGAGAAAGGCACATGGCCTCTTTATTAGTAGAGAGATCATACGTTGACCTAAGGAGCCAAATTACCCAGAATGGGGCCTGCAGCAGCATATTTACTTCAGATGTCAAGTATATGCTATCCGATCATGTTGAGGCGAAAGTGTGGACTGCTGGTTATCAGTCATTTGCGTTATGGTAAGTCATATTAAATTTCAATCTTGCAAATAGTAATGAGGTAGAGGAATTGTTTTATACAAATGACCTTGTTTCTGTTTTCATTTGCCCAATTGCATATTTTCTCCTGCCTGATGTTTTTATACTTCAGACCCTTTTTTATGGGATTTGTCTTTCTCTTTTGCACAGGGACGCTCGAACCAGAGAGTTACTGAAAGTGTTTAATGTTGATGGTCAGATTGAAAACCTTGATTCGCCAGAGGATGAGATCCGGATGAAATTTGTATCTAATTCAAAGGAAAAAACACAAAATTCGTATAGCTTTTTTCAACGTTCACGTAATGCTATATTGGGAGCAGCAGATGCTGTTCGTCGAGCTGCAGCAAAAGGTAGTTTTGGAGATGATAATCGGAGAACTGAAGCATTGATTGCAACAGTTGATGGAATGATTTGGACTGGATGTGCTAATGGGCTACTTGTGCAATGGGATGGGAATGGCAATCGCTTGCGAGACCTCCATTACCATTCTTTCGCCGTTCAAAGCCTATGCACAGTTGGGACTCGAATATGGGTTGGTTACATTAGTGGCATTGTTCAGGTTTTGAATCTTAACGGTGACTTAGTAGGAGAATGGATGGCTCACAATAGCCCAGTGATAGACTTAGCCATTGGGGCTGGTTATCTTTTCACCTTGGCTAATCATGGTGGTATTCGTGGGTGGAGCATCGCCTCTCCTGGACCACTTGATAATATATTGCGTGCACAGTTGGCTGGAAAGGAATTTGTATACACAAAGCTAGAGAATCTGAAAATATTGGCTGGAACATGGAATGTTGCTCAGGGAAGAGCCACTCCAGATTCTCTTATATCATGGCTAGGCTCAGCTGCAGCAGACGTTGATTTGATTGTTGTTGGGTTGCAAGAAGTGGAAATGGGTGCTGGTTTTCTTGCTGTGTCCGCTGCTAGAGAAACTGTATGATGCCTCTTTCTTTTACTATGTTATATTGTTTAATGTCTTCCCTTCTGTCAAAAGACAGAAGTTGATTATCTGCCTTCGTGATGGGAAGAGTTGCATATAGACTTGGAATCCCTTCTAGGAATCATTGACAGAATTCAATAGTAACTCATATTGATGCTGCCAATTTTCGTAAAAAAGAATTAATATAGGTATATATGACATGAATTAAAGTACTCATTATCAAATAAATATGCACTATTATGTTTAATGATCTGCGTATTTGCCATGTAGTGCTATAGTGAAAGTCCAGCTAATGAATTTAGCAGATTGTGCTGCTTCTGCAGCTGCCCAACAATTTGCAGTCTTTTCAGTTTTCTATGATTCTTAGATCTGTTCAATTTATCATTTACATATTAACTCGATAATACAGTGTATAGCTTTCTCTAATGGGCTTAAGGGAGCAAAAGTTAGTTGGCAGGTTAGAGGGTAGAGGCTAAAGTTTGGGAGATAAGAAGCGGAAGGTCTGATAATGGCGGAACTCAAGAATGCTAGCTAGTAGCCTAGTACAGATGGAAGAAATTCTATTAATAAAAAAGATATATTATCTCATATTCAATACTATTTCATTGTCATTTGGTTGTTTCATTAGTGCGTTCAAAATTAAGATGCTATTTAATTGTACATTTGATGATATATAATTGCAATGTATTCTTTTATTAGTATCTAGTATTTTGTTTCTAATTTTAGAATATGTGGGGCACTGTAGTTATGAATATTGTTGAGATATTAGTCTTCTTTACTTGAGTAAAAGAATTACTGCCGTAAAATTTTTATGGATCTCTTCCGCACAAAATTTATTAACTTTAGTATCTTCCAGTTCTATTATATCTAACCATAGAAAGTTTCCATCCTACTTATCGAATCTTCTATAGGGAGGACCTTTGGTCCTTTGAACTTTTCCCATTGGAAGGCAGTCAATCCTTAGATAAAATTTTCAATGTTTTTAATCAACAAAGTGTTTTCTTTCATCAGACAAATATACCTGTACCTGAATGTCTTGGGCATTCCACACATGCTAGAAATAGAATATTGTACAATGTACATTGCAAGATGGAGGAATCTTCTACCATATATCATTGGATCATTGTTTGAAACATTATGGGTCTGTTCTTTCGTGTTTTAAGTCCCCCTTTTTACTATTCAATCTTTTATCTTCCCTCTAGAAATATCACATCCTAGCCAGCTTCCATACAAAACATGACATCAAACAAAAATTTTCATCTCAAATATGTCAAAACAAAAAATATGAAAGAACACACTTCGGTCATTTTCTAGGAAACAAAAGGAATTTTAGAATTATAGGATACTTAAGTTACAAGTTAAACCTTTCAACTCAATTATATTTAATACACCTTTTTGTTATTAATGTTTTTGTTTGGATTATTTAGTTATTCAACCGTGATCAGTTTAAACAACATGAATTCACCACTTCTTTAGATAGTTTCAAACTTTGGACTTAACATAAACCAAACTAAATATGAAGAGACACACTACACTTTATCGCCAATTAGACTCATAATCAACAAAAACAAATGGAAAAAGTTCGTTTAGAAGATGATTCCTTGTTGTCTCATGTCCTTTTCTATACAGGTTTTTTGTTTCAAGTTTTCAGGCATGTTAATGTTTGTATTACCTGCAGATGGGTCTTGAGGGCAGTTCTGCTGGCCAATGGTGGTTAGATATGATTGGGAAAACACTGGATGAAGGATCAACATTTTATCGCCTTGGCTCCAGGCAGTTGGCAGGCTTGCTTATTTCTGTGTGGTTAGTATTACTGCAGTAGCTGAACCATTATTAGTATTTCACTTTCATTCTTTTCCTTTGTGATTTACTTTCTGATTATTTAGTCAGGAAACGGCTCGTTTCATTTCAACACCTCATTACCTTCTTGTTTGTTATGTTTAGAGTTCTTAGTCATGACACCATATTAGTTTATTCGTTCGTGGTTTCCAATTCCTGCATTTAGTCGGGAAGGAACTGTTTTTGTTGACACAAGGTTTCTTTCTTCTTTTTAGTGGTTATTCCTGCATTAACAAGTTCATTATGGTGATTGTAATTCTGTTTACTAAACAAAGCATACATGCGAGATATCTCTTTGTCTTCTATTAATGCATCATCTGAATTTCTGTTCTTGTTAGACCTTCTGAAAAATGTAATGTTTTCATTGTTGTCTTTTAGGGTCAGAAACAACATCAGAGGCCATGTTGGTGATGTTGATGTTGCAGCTGTTCCTTGTGGTCTTGGACGAGCAATCGGAAATAAAGTATTGTTTAGTTGTTCTGTCAGTTTATGTGATCCAATATAGTTTATCCTTGTTGGTTTGGATGTGTGGGTACTGGGCTAAGGGGTTTTATGGTAATTTAACTGGAAAAAAAACATGAAAAAATAAAAAAATACCAACTAGATTATCTAGCAATGCATTTTTAATAAAAATAGCAAAAATTAGCTAGATAAGTTTTTTTTTTTGGTTTCCCCCTCTTTCCAGAAGTTTATTTTGGGTGTGTTTGCTTTGTATTTTTGGATAGATGTGTTTTTTTATGATTATATGAGAAATCGTGTTGGTAATATAAAAAATAATATTTTATATTGAATTGTTACTTCTTTTGAGTGGATAGAGTATATATTATATATTGTGTATAATTTTATGTATAAATTGTATTTTTTAGTAAGATTTATGAGAAATCATGTTTGTAGAAAATAGTTGGGTAAACACAGCCTTTATTGTTTCTTGAATTTTATTGAGAAATTTCTAAACCAAGATGGAAACTCTTTAGCTTGTAGCTTGCTACTTTCTTTTATTTTCAGTTATTGTGGGTAAAATGTTGGATTGTATCACCATTAGTTACCACCTTCAATTTTCAAGTTTTGCAAGCTGATAAAAATGGAAAAAAAAAATGGTCTTTCACATTTTCTATGTTGCAATGGTACTGATGGTTGGAGATACTTTTTACTTAGCCTAATTATCTTCCACATAAACTTCTTATTTAGAGGGAGTGAAGTGCAATTTTCTGTGGGAACTGTAGTTCCCCCCTGGCAAGAAGTCCATGCTTTGTATCAACTGATATTATCTTCTATATTTCTTGCTAATATTAACTCTATGTTTACCATACTAATATGAATCTAATATCTAAGAAGCTATTGGCAGGGAGCTGTGGGGCTGAGGATGAGAGTGTACGACCGAGTGATGTGCTTTGTCAATTGTCATTTTGCTGCACACTTAGAAGCTGTTAATCGTCGAAATGCTGATTTTGATCATGTATATCGAACAATGGCTTTTAGTCGACCATCCAATGTTTTAAATTCTGCTGCTGGTATGGTGATGTGGTTACTCTTATGTTGCTTGATTGCCTGCTCAATGCTATTACTATCACTTGTTTATGGTTCGAGCTTGCCATTGGTGCTTTCTATTGCAGCAGGCGTCACTTCTGCAGTTCAAATGATCCGCACTACATATGTACGTAACAAGCTCATTTCTCTGTTGGATGTTTCATTGTTAACTTTATTAATTAGCTCTTGAGCATTATCTCACGCAGGCTATGGGTATTAATTCTACGGAAGGAATGCCTGAGCTTTCCGAGGCAGACATGGTGATATTTCTTGGGGACTTCAACTATCGGCTAGATGGCATATCGTATGATGAGGCAAGGGATTTCATATCCCAAAGAAGCTTTGACTGGCTTAGAGAAAGAGATCAGTTGCAAGCTGAAATGAAAGCTGGTAATGTTTTCCAAGGAATGCGTGAGGCCGTGATTAGGTTTCCTCCAACATATAAATTTGAAAAGCACCAACCTGGTTTGGCAGGTAAGACAAATAAAAATATCTGAACTGGCTTGTTCTTTGTTTACTTAGATAGGTTTTGATTGTATTGTGTTGTAAAGGTTATGATTCTGGAGAGAAGAAAAGGATTCCTGCCTGGTGTGATAGGATTTTGTACCGTGATAGCCGTTCTTCTTCAGTATCTGCCTGCAGCTTGGACTGCCCAGTTGTCTTGTCAATATTGCAGTAAGTTATTTAGGAAGAGATGCACTTTCCTAGTATATTTCGTTTTTGTAGATAATGTGGTTCATTTGAGGCTTTTCATGAATACAAATCACACACATTTGAAAGATCACAATAATTTTACTATATTTGAATTGAATCTTTTAGAATGGATTCCTATTTTCAGGAGCATTTGACCCATATTTTCAGAATCATATCTGAATTTCTTGTTTCTAGGAGGTTTGGAATAAATTAAAAATTCTTTGAAAATTAAACAACTCCTCCACGTTAATGGTGCAAAACTTGTTACAGTGATAACTCCCATGTAGAAATTGAAACTCTCGGCACTAGATTATATTTGTCACTGATCATCCTCATGATTTGTAAAACCTTGAGGAACAACACTAGCTGAAAAGATGACGCAGTATATTGATACAAGTATTAGCAGCCCCTTATTCCAATGCATGATGAATCTCTTAAGGCAAGATAAGTCTATCTTATCTTTAGTTAAACATGCCATTGATGAAGTATCCTTGCCCTAGAATCGGCCCGGTTTGCCTATTTTGGTTTAAAAAGCTTTTCTTAGATGTACATAGGATAATTCCTGACTACAATGATGGGACTTTGCACTGAAATCATAACCACTAGACTTCCCCTACTTTCAGTCCGAAAGGGATATGAAGCTTCTAATCAAATAGTCTATTGCTAAGGTGGAACTCTCTGAATGTGCCTTGCGAACTAGTGCGTGTCAAGTTCAAACTTGCAACAGCCTTAGAAAGACTTCGAACTTTTAAGGACCAAAACACTATAGTCAAAATGGAGGTCAATGCTCAATTCTCTTTTTCAAGCCCTATATATACCAAAACTCTGGGGCATCCCGCTACCCTTTTGTATGAATGTGTCAATTGTGGCATCCTTTTAATTTAAGATTAATTTAGTACTTACTCGGCCCTATCACTTTTGCTAACTTTTGTTATGACACGATTTTTAGATGGCAATTTAAATTTTTGGTTCACTTTGCCGTCATGTCACACGTTTTTGTTCAGAATGTTTTATAAGTTAATAAAAAAGTTGTGTATAGAAGGGTGAAGAAATATAACTGTATATAAATAAATAAAAGTTAAATAAGTTTTGAGACATCCCACAGAAAATAATAGCAAAAGGTTTCGGACATAGATAGCATATAAAATATACAATAGAGAATGCTTTTACTTTCTCTTTCTTCTGCTCTTCTTAAGCTTGGATATCTTTTGACAGGTATGAAGCTTGTATGGATATAACCGACAGTGATCACAAGCCTGTCCGTTGCCTTTTCAGTGTCGAGATTGCTCGAGTTGATGAGTCAGTAAGAAGGCAGGAGTTTGGAGAAATCCTCAAATCAAATGAGAAAATCAAGCGTTTACTTGATGAACTAGCCAAAGTTCCCGAAGTAGTAGTCAGTACAAATAACTTAATCCTTCAAAACCAAGACATATCTATACTACGGATCACAAATAAATGCAAGAAAGACAAAGCTCTATTTGAAATAAGTTGTGAAGGTGTGGCTGCCATTAACAAAGATGGACAGGCGTCTGATCATCACCCGAGAGGTTCTTTTGGCTTTCCCCAATGGCTTGAGGTAATTTTCAAATTATTCTTTCTATATTGATACTAGTATCACAAGCAGCCGGTTTGCTAGTTGCTAATGTGTGCTATCGATAATCAAGTTCCAAATAATGTATCTTTTTTTATGACCATACAAGTGCAAATTAGGCTGATTGCACTTGATCTTTTTATTTTTTTTCTATTTAACACATAAGTCTCTATATTTGTGTTCTTCAATGCTCCCTTAACGGCGTTTTAATGAACATGAAAATAATTCTACTTGTTTTTCTTCATGGATTTTACTTGGATCCCGATATCCATGATTTTAGGCATTCTGAAATTCTTTCTTCTTGTAACACTTTTTAGTTTTCAGCAGCAACCTGTGATTTTTACTTGTTTGTTTGCTTGCTTCTTGATATTCCACAATTTTGTTTAATGGACATCCTAATAAATTTAACTATGTTGAACTCGAAGGATTAGAATTGAGATTGATGCGTGCAAAATATATGTGTCCTTAACCCCTGCACTAGCTATTGCAATGAAGTCTGAGCAATTTCTGTCCTTCGTGAATTCGATGATGCATCAACATAATGTTTAATATAGTTTATGAACTTGTCACTCCCTATTAAAGTATCTTACTATTTTATTTTCAGTTTCTTAAATACTTATGAGAAGTTTAGAAAATAATTTAACCGTTGCTACTTTTTAAAGTCGACATCGTCATTTATGACAATGATTTAAAAAGCAACATTATTTATATGCCTTGTTTTATGATATGTTAACATGGTTGAAATGTAAAACAGGTCACCCCTGCCGCCGGAATCATTGAAGCAGATAATATTGCTGAAATATCAATCCGCCATGAAGAGTACCGAACATTAGAAGAGTTTGTCGATGGTGTACCCCAAAACTTTTGGTGTGAAGATGCTAGGGACAAGGAAGCTATGCTATTAGTAAAAGTACGTGGCAGCTGCACAACTGAAACCATATCTCATCGGATACGGGTGCGCTACAGCATTACAGGCAAACTTACACCTATGAATCTAAATCGAAAAACAGAACCCCCCAACCCCGTCCAACCAAATCTCCTCCACCGCTCTGATTTTAGGCTCAGTGATTCATGCGACGTGGTCAGCCATTTAGAACATCTACATTCTCCTTGAAGCGAGATTCTTGATCCCATTTGTGTCGCGGATCATATCCTGTCAAAGGTATTCATTTTTATCACGTAATTTTTCATTCAATCTTGCATCATAAGCTCTACTTCATGTCATCATCTTCACCAGCAACATACGTCGTGCAAACACCATTACGATTTTTTGAAACTATATTGCTTGTCGATTTGAGCTTTTGGTTCGAGAGTTACATGATACTTACATTCTAATATCTGGGCCGGGCCGGGCCGGGTTTGATAAGTTTGTCAATGTGAATCTAAAACTTGTATAGAATTTATTTTGGTAGGCAGGGCAGGGCAGGGCAGGGCAGGATGAGAAGTGAGTGTTTTGTTTCCCAGCTACTTTTACTCTCTGCTGGTTTTGGCTTTTGTTAATGTAATTTCTACTTTGTTCTGTGTTGTGTGTGCACTTTGTAATGTACAACTTAAATAAATTATGTTACCTAATCTTTGTAACACACTATTTATTTATTTCTTTTAATTTTTTAATATTCTAATTTTTTTTCGGAATTGAAGAAATTTTGTGTGATATTTTATACTTCCTCTCAATGTATTTATTTTTCTGTCAACTTTGGATGAATTTGTTCTTTTTTATATTTATAAATAATTATATTTCTTATTTTAACAAAAAAAATATTTCACACTTTATACTTCTATTCTGGCTATCTATCGTATACAAAAAGTTTTAGACAAAGTATAATTTGAAAATAATTATTTTATAATATAGATAATTATAAATTAAGATAGAGATAATTGATTAAATTAAATTAAAAATATGGATTAAAAAATTTTAAATGATAAAAATAATGTAGTTCTTTTAAAAAAAAAATGACTAGCGAAAGAAATATCAAAGAAGACAGATGGAGTACAATATTACAAGGAATGCCATTAAAAAATAAATGAATTTTAAAGGAAATTTATTTTTTTAAAATCATTTTATTGTATTATTATCTATAAAGTATTAATATTCTAAAATTTACGTAAAAAAAAACAAATAGTTAATGTAAAAAAAGCAAATAGTTACAATCGGGGAGGGAGTATAACACATTTTAAGAGATTTTTTTGCATTCAGATATCTTTAAATTGTTTTAAATTTGTTTAATATATTTTTTATTTCAATTCAATGTTTCTTTTTAAATATTTTTTTTTTATCTCATTTAAAATATTTTTTTATTATTATAATAAAATAATTAATATATAAATATCAAAATATGTCTTATTTTTACAAAAGTATTTTTGTAGTTGTACTTATAGTGTTACAGCATTACATATTTTTACTATTAATAAAATACTCATATTTTAATTTACTACTAAAAAGGAAAAAGCTACATTCAGTGTATATAGGTCTGTCGAGTAGGATATTAGGTTCGACCGGGGTTTACCTAGTTTGCACTTTCGAATAGCCGCTGCATATTCTCACGTCATCAAATTTATATTCATTTTTTTTGTTGTCATTAAAAAATATTTTTGCTTTCTTTTTAATAATTTTTTTTTTACATTTTTGTACTTTTTTTTTTAGTAACAATTATTACTCACTTTTTACTCACATTTTTGTATTATACTTCCTCTTCCCAAACACCCTGCAACAATTTCTTTTTGGCATGTCCCAAACACCATGCAACATTTTCTTTTTGGCATGTCCCAAACACCCTGCAACATTTCTAAAATAGAAAATAATTAATTATATTTAATCTCTATCTCACACTTTATCCCCTCACATCATCCGAATAAAAAAATAAAATATATATTTCTCTCTCCATCACATTATTTAATTTCTAAATTATTTTATTTGATACTATCCACATAAAAACTCGTGCCAAAAACAAACGTTGCACCTTGTTTTAGACTGGAGGGAGTATTATTTTTATATTATCTACCTAATTCAATTCCGTATAATGAAAATTTGTGAAAAACAATAAATCTTCAAATCATTTAAAAAAATATTTGATATGGAAATTTGGGAATAGAAATACAAGTGAACACACTTTGAAGGGCGTGAATTTTTCAATGTTTCAAGTTTGAATAAAATATAAATATTTATTATAACATGTGTTTTGTTTACCTACTTTTTCCAACAACTTTTGGAAGTGTTTTTTTTTAAGATAAAAGTAAATAATTTTTTGTTTACCTACCTTTTCAAACCATTTTAGAACAGGGCTTTTTTTATTAAAATTATATTATTTTTTAAAAAAACATTATATTAAATTTTTATTTTTTTATACTCTCTTATCCCAATTCTATCCGGCCTAAGAATTCTTATATTTGGGTTCATATCATTTTTTAAAAAGATCAATTTCTAATAATTTTTTTATAATAATCTCAATTTATTTTTATCTATCTCATTTTAACATTAAAATATTATTATTTTTTATTTTCATATTTAATCAAAGTGACATAATTAACTCCGACTTAAAAAAGCCTAGAATATATAGTTCAAGAAGTTGAACTCTCCATTGGCATGCTTGAAGTTAGGGATTCGGATCATCGTCGGGACTCGGGTGCGCGAGTGTATGGGTATGTGGGAAAAGAAAATCATAGAAAACAAATCACACAATACAGGTACCATGAACTTGTGATCGTAAGCTTATATGTTCAAATCCGTTGGAGGTCTTATATGTTACATGATTCGCGAACAATGTTCGTGTTTGTTCGTTAAACTTTCGAGCTCAGCTCGTTAAACATTTTTGTTGTTTGAGCTCGTGTTCGTGTTCGACTCGTTTAGACTCAATTAAACTCGTTCGAACTCGTTTGTCTCACTTTTTTTAATTTATATATTTTAAATTAATATTTTATTTATTTATAAATTATAAATTTATATGTATATATAATATTTATAATAAATATATTATTTAAACGAACGTTCGCGAACAAAACTTAGGCTCGTTCGTTAACCAAACGAGTCTGTTTATATTGTCGATTCGACTCGTTAACTTTCGCGAACGAGCTCTAACTGAGCCGAACCGAGCCGAGTTCACGAACGGACGGCTCAGTTCGTTTATCAGCTCTATATCTACCCTACCACCACTGAAACAACTCCAACCTCCATTTTCATGGCTTAAGCTTTTGGTTAAAAAAAAAAAGAAAAAGCAGGGGAGTGGTGAGAAAAGAAGATAAAGAAGTAGGCAGCCTCACCAAAAGAACAATGTAAATCTCAAAATCGACTTCATCTCATCTCCAACCAACTTGAAACTGAATGGAGAAGATGAATATCTAACTGCCTAAATAAATATAGTGCCATTAAATGCATAAATTGAACATATTATTATTTTCAGGCCAGCACCTGCTCCTCCAACTATACCACAGAACTTGCTTCAAATTTCTTAAAAAATCCATAATATTCAAGAAAAGTCACACTAGAAATTACGAGGTAGAAATAATCATTCCATTTCATCCCTACCATAAATTATGAACACTTATTTGCTCTGACAAGTGATAAACTAATCACTACAATTGTTTGAGGAAGGTACGTATGACTACCGAGCAGATTACCTTCCAAGCGCATATGATTCTTGTCTTTCAGCTGCCCGAGTCTTGTGTAATAGCATCATGATTCATCTACAAGGACAAAGAATATCCCCGGAGATACCTCGAATCCACACCTGATTCCCGCGCCAGAGCCACCCTCCCTGTCCGGGCCACCTTGTCAAGAGAGAGAACCAGAGATTCATTAACATTCGATAGCAAATCATCTGCGCAAGCAAGGTTTTGCACAATTCAATCTCCTGTTTCTCAGTAATTATGTATCTAGATATTTCTAGAGTGCTTTTTATTCGCATTATAAGACATGAGATTTCTGCTCCATTGAGTAGATGCCCGCAGCGATCATATTTAGTCAGCCGAGAATCAATATGTGATTATTATCCAACACCACTAACAAGTTACAATGTTTATGATACGATCCTCAATCAAATAAATTTTTGGTTTCTCGATGTTCCCACCTTTTTGCTTTATCAATATTTTTTAAGGAATGACGAAAAGAAACTTCGCAAATCGAGAAATTTGACAGGGGGGCAATGGATAGGCTGACTCATGCAATTTAAATCAAATAGTAATATGTGATTATGCAAAGCCTACCTCACAAATACCATACGGCTCCAACAAATTCTGGAGTGCAAGCATCTTGTTGAAATCTCCTGTCAACTGTGATTGAAAGATTAATCTTAGGCAAAATGTAATATATGCGAATATAAAAGGATAAATATAGACACAATCCCTATAGTAAAATTTGGTGAATGCTTTGCTTGAACATAGTTACTCTCTCTATAAAACAATTGCATTCAAATCACTCGTAACAGATAATGACTTAGAATGATCATTAGGTTAATATTTGATACTTCATTTTTACAATCCTTGATTTGACTCTCAGAAATAATATATATATATATATATTCATTGAAGGATATAGCTCCCAAATAGAGCTAAAGACAACAATGTCAAATGTAGTAATTAATTACTCTATATATACATTGAAGGATATAGCTCCGAAATAGAGCTAAAGACAACTACGTCAAATGTAGTAATTAATTATGAGCAAACACTCTTTAACTAATTCCATGTGAAAGCTCCTTTATTATATAATTGCAGAGGGCCTTCTTAATTATAATTGTAATAAAATAAACTTTTTTCGATTAACCACAATGACACAAATATAGAATGCATAATATACAAACTCACAAACACAACACGCAGTGCATCTATTAAAATAAAAAAGGACAACATGACAATGATATCGATGGCAATCATTTGTAACAAATAACGTGCGTGACCAAAAAACCAAAACAAAGATACACATCATTAATTTCTAGAAGAACTACTACCAGAGATTGATAAGTTATTAGTCAGTTACATGAGGAGAAACTTGAATATCAAAGGAAAAATACCTCCAATGTTATCGTATGATCTGAAACATCGACTGGTTTAGCTCGGAAAATATTGGCAATGTCAAGAACATCCCTTCTCGCATTAGCATTTACAGCAACTTTAATCAGCATTAGTTCGCGCTCAGCAAATGGCAAATACGTCAAATCTTGAACCTGAAGAAGTCATTCAATCAGCCATTTCCTCTTTCGTAAGAGACAGGAATAACTTACAGTTTATCCCACAATGACCCTAAACGGATGTTCTTTCACTGTTATTTCACATAAATCAACTTGTAAACCTTGATCTTGGCTTTCCTAAACGTAAGGTGAAAGTTCAAATGCATAGATAAAGATTATAACTTGATCTTCTGCCCATCAACTTGCATTTACACCTGTATTCTATTATCACTTCTACAACCACTAGATGGCACTCCGCATTGCCTTGCACCAGCTTATGGAACAATCTCTTATTCAAAAACTTTCCTTGAACCTTCTAATGTAGCATTTATTCTTTTTCTATAATGTATATCATGTCAGAGATAGCATACTGTATATGTTTTAGTGATTTTGTCAATAACCCAAATGCATACAAGCTATAAGCGAAAACCCTAGTATTTGAAAATTTCCCCCAAGGTGCCATTTCACATGTACATGATCAGTCATAAGACATATAAGCTACCCTTACTCTTCATTATTATCACATACTACATATAACATTAGAATTTCTTTAGAAAGGGCTCTTTAAAAAGCCAGAACTTCACCATTATTCTTGAGGCATTATAAGTTACATTTGAACTGATTGTTGCAATGAACTCCACTCACCTCATAAACTTCAATCAACTTATATAAGTGCTGGACCAATTTGGCGATACTTTCTTTTGTTCCAGGAACTACAGTTGTTATGCGTGAAAGCCCTTCAGTTTCTGCAGGTCCCACAGCAAGACTCTAGAAATGTAGAGATATAGTTTAGGAAAAACTTGAAACACCATCATAACATAAAGTGGAACATCTGAGATATTACAGTAAATGAAGAACGAAAGGAAGTAAGGAGACAGTTGACCTGGACATTATACCCTCTCCGAGATATAACCCCAGTAACCAGATTCAGAACACCTGGGGCGTTGTTGACAAGTAAGGATAAAGTATGCGATTGAAGCCCATTTGACTGCAGCATTAAGATAAGAATAAAACAGCTGTTCCAAGAACATAGGAAAAAACAATTTGGCGTTTTTCAACAGAGACTGTTGAAGATCAAATTCCAACTCTAGTCCACAAAATCAATTATTCCAGAATAGCGCTGATCAAAGAAAAAAAAAAATCATTTCAGAATAGCATCTCTGAGGTTTTAGGAGACAAATGGACTGGGAAACTTTTATGGTCAGGCAGAAATTGATCACAAAAATGTAACTCATTACTGCAAGGATTTACTCAAGTTCACAAATAAATGGGCTAGCTTCAAGCAACATCTGCCGTTGGCTAGCCTAGCACATAAATTCTATTTGAAAAGCGAAAATATATAATTACTGCCAAATTGCATGGCATTACATTTGTGGAAGAAAGATTCTTACATCTTCATCGAAGACAGCTCCCCAGTTGGCATCAAGAACTTGATTAGAGAAGACATCAGCAGGTTCAACAGGATAAACATCACCCTTCAATCAAGAAACATACTTATATATCAATTTAAATGAAAGACACAAAGCATGAGGAAAATTACATTTATTTAAGTAGCAAGCTTTAATGGCTATGACACTTGGTTTCAGTCATATAGATTTAACAAGCTAACAGAGGAAAAATACTCAGCAGGTACATATAAGGTTAAAATAATAATAATAAATAATAAAAAAAAAAAAAAAAAAAAAAACTAGAATATCTCACAGGCCAAATGCAGACAAAATAATAGAAGTTGGAGCCATACTATGTTTTGATGGATGCAGCTAGGGTTATAAATGAATCAAATAATTTTGTTCGATTCAAAATTTTATGATTCGAATTCGAATATGAATCAAATACAAATGTAAAATTTTAATATTTGATTGGCTATTCATAAATATTCGATTCGATAATAAAAAAGATATAGATAGTATAAAATATAATATACATATCTATGTATTCCCCAATAGAAATAAATCAAACTAATTTTATTAATAATAATACTTTTAAATTTTATATAAATAAATACAATATAATTAAAAGTATACTTGTACAATGATATTTTTATTTATGTTAAAAAAAAAAAGTCTTTTTTGTCAATGTGAAAAATAATAAATAATAAATATGTACATTTTTTTTATCAAGTATTTTAATATTATTATTAAAAAATTTAATTAAAAGAAGTTCTAATCTAATAGCTTCAAATTGAATCAGATGAAACAAAAATAAATCACATTTTAATCAAATATTTGTATAATATTAAAATTAAATCATATACTCGAATCGAATCGAATAATTTGAAAATTATTTCAAATCGAATTGAATAATTCAAAAATTATTTTGAATTGAATACGAATATCATTTTAAGATTCGAAATGAACTGAATATCGAATTGAATAATCGAATATTTATTCGAATCCAATTAAATACAACAGTATTTGATTTGATTCGATTCGATTCGTTTACAATCGTAGATGTAGCCTTGGGTAGCCCATCTAATGTTGTGCTTAGATTGGAGATTGGGCAAAACTTGTTGGCTTGTTGCTGGCAGATTGAACATCATAAAGACTGAGAGGTCTTACAGTTTTTTCTTGTAAAACTATCATAACTTTATATTGGCCAAGGGCTATGGGGACATATCAATGGCTATGACACGGGATTGGCTCAATGGAAGGTTGAGGATGCACGGGTGATGTTCTAGCTTATAAGTTCACTTAAATCATTCCTACACCCATATAAAATTGCTAAAGAAATATGGGCATATTTACAGAGTTTATTGTCATGGATTCGGCAAGAAGATTTCATTTGGAATGTGAGATTAAAAATTACACTCAGGGTTGTCTATCTATTCAGAAGTATTTTTCCAGTTTACCAATTTTATGGAGTGAATTGTCGGATAATATTTGTGCTACCGTATCCAAAGTGAAGAATATCGCACTTTTCATTGATGTAGAACTAAATATTACAAAATACAACACAAAACCCTATATAATACAACTACCAAAATACCTAGAATGCCCTTACACTATTATAAATACAAAAATACCCCTATACATAATATATCTAACACTTTCCCTCAAAATGGAGAGTACAAATTGTATGATCCAAATTTGTCATATAGAAATTTAATTTGAAGGCCTCTGAGAGATTTAGTAAGAATGTATGCAAGTTGATCATTCGAAGCAACATGGTGAGTCGTGATGCATCCAGATAACCCTTTCTCCCGAATAAAATGACAATCTATCTCTATATGTTTAGTCCTCTCATAAAACACCGGATTAGAGGCAATATGCAAAACAACTTGATTGTCACAAAAGAGTTTCATTTTTGAAACTTCCACTACTTCCACTATCTTGAGTTCATGAAGAAGTTGTTTTATCCAAATAAGTTCACATGTCGCTAATGTCATGGCTCGATATTCTACCTCTGCACTTGATGGAGCAACAACATTCTGTTTCTTACTTTTCCATGAGATAAGATTACCTCCCACAAATATACAATATACTGAAGTAGAGCGTCTATTAGCGGGGAATCCTACCCAATCAGCATCTAAATAGCCAATTACTTCAGTGTGACCTTAATTAGTGTACAATAATCCTCTACCAGGAGACCATTTGATGTACTTCAAGATTCGAATGGCAGCATCTAGGTTGACTCACAACACTCATAGTAAAAGAGATATCAGGTCGAATAAGTGTGAGATAGTTAAGCTTACCAACCATTCTACAATATCTTTCTACGTTAGCTAATGGCTCCATGAGAGAGTCTGCTGGATTGCAGTCCGACAAGCCAGTTTCTTCAAGAATATCCAATGTCTACTTCCGTTGTGAAAGAACAATACCATCACGTGATTGAGCAATCTCAATACCAAGAAAGTACTTCAATGGTCTCATATCTTTAGTTTGAAAATGCATAAATAGATGTTGTTTTAACTGAGTAACCTCTTCTTGATCATTTCCAATGATAACAATATCATCAATGTACACAAGAAGATATAAACACTTACCGTGTGATGTGTGCTTATAAAAGACAGAATAATCTAATGCACTTCGGATCATGCCAAACTCTTGTATCACGCTATTGAATCAACCGAACCAAGCACGTGGAGATTGTTTCAATCCATATAGCGAACGACGTAGTTTGCAAACGAGACCAGACTCCCCCTGAGCAACAGATCCACTCCCCCTGAGCAACAGATCCAGGTGGTTGTTTCATGTTCGAGAGAAGGTATTATTGGGGTATATCGTCACTGATCATGTTTCATCCGGTGACCAATTTGCTGACATCCTAACAAAGGCTCTTCAAAGATCTCGAATTGAATTTATTTGTAACAAACTTGGAACATACGATCTATATGCTCCAGCTTAAAGGGGAGTGCAGGTTTGAAAGAAGGTACTGCGGGTGTATAGTCACTGATCATGTTTCATCCCGTGACTAACTTGCTGACATCCTATCAAGTTTATTTTAAACAAACTTGGAACATACAATCTATAAGCTCCAGCTCGATGGGGAGTGTAGATTATTTTTTGTTATATTTGTTTAGTTGGACTTATAATCGTTGAATAGGTCAGACCATTAGTATAGGCACATTAGTGTTGTATATATTCAACATTTGTACTCCTTAGAACTTAGATTTTTAAAAATATACGTTTCACCTTTTCAGGTATGTCAATGAAAAATGCAATAGGAAAGTTAACTTACAAGATAGAGTTGTCTTTTTGGCGGAAAAAAACTTTCCGTGTAAAATTCTACATTATGAACCTACAAATGGTAGTAGATTCAATCTCAGCAACCGTTTGGGAAGATACAAAACTAGGTAACACAAACCTAGACCACAAAGTTACATGCATCGAGAAAGGATGGATCGAAATGGTAGGGCCACAGCATAGACATTAAAGTCCTTGACCAA